>NC_080182.1:10647208-11247208 GCF_950295315.1 Erinaceus europaeus | reverse complement strand
CTGCTCCAGTTTCAAGCTCCATTACCCGATCGGTGGGGCCACCCTGCCCCGCCTGGCCAGTGAAGAGGCACCTTGGGTCACAGACCAGCAGGGCAAAACTTAGGTCTGCAGCCCCCCACCGCTGGGAGCCTGCTCTTATCCCACTGTGAGCACTCTATGCTGTGTGACCTTGACAGTTTCCTGCCCCTCTCTGGTCCATGACACCCTCTGTCTGTGTAATAGGGACAGTGCTGACTGGGGAGGGGGGTGGTCCAGGGAAGCTGGCTACTGGGCTGTCAGGAAGCTCTGGAGGAGTGTCTGGGATGGGAGATATGCCCATGCCTGTCACCTTGACCCGGCCCAGAGAGCATGCCCAGGCATTTACCTCCCTTTAATTTGGGTTCCTTCATTCTGGATACCTGTGGGGTCTTTGGAATGGCCTTGTCTGGGACTGGAAGGGCATGGGTGTTATCTGATGTCCTGGGAATGGCCCAGCAGGGTTCCTGAGGACGGACTAGTCCCTGGCAGGAGGGACTGTCTAAGCTCACCCCAAGCCCAGTGCAGGGCAGCACCTTGGACAGTATCCAGCGCCCTCCCTGGTGCCTGCTGAGCCCTGCCTGGCTTCACACCCACTAGCCCAGGGCTCCTCTTCAAATAGCACAGCCTCCAGCCCGAAGCCAGGACCTGAGAGTGGGCTGTGTGGTCCCAGACACAGACTGGGGCCAGGGACATGACAGGCAGGACTTGGAGACTGGTGGGACAGTGGGGGCTCAGTAAAAAGGCTAAAGGCTGAAAAATGAGAGATGGAGACTTGGTACTGGCAGAAAGGACCTGGGGTGGGGGGTTTCTCAGCATCTCAGGGAAGTCGAGGCAGCTCTGCAGAGGCTTGAGAACTGGGGGGAGAGCAGCAGGTGGGGCTCTGCCAGGACCTGAGGGGGGATGACAGAGATGAATGGGGGCCCTGGGGCTCGGGGTGCTTGGAATGATGCAGGTGGGCTTGCTCTACCTCTGCATTTTGGCCAGGCGCAGGCTGAGCAGAGTGTGGGGTGTGGCCACCCAGAAGGTATGAAGGTACTGACAAAGGTGTGGGAGGCAGGTCGAAGGTGAAACTGCTCTTATTGGGGTGGGGGGACAGGAGCTAGAGCTGCAGCTAGTGTGTGCGATGGATATAGGGGGGCTTTGGGCAAGTGGGGCCGGGTAGAGAGGTGGCACAAGGTACCTGTCTCTCTTTAGAAAGGCATCCCTCGGGGGTCGGGCGGTGGCGCAGTGGGTTAAGCGCATGTGGTGCAAAGCGCAGGGACCGGCGTAAGGATCCCGGTTCAAGCCCTCGGCTCCCCACCTGCATGGGAGTCGTTTCACAGGCGGTGAAGCAGGTCTACAGGTGTCTATCTTTCTCTCCCCTTCTCTGTCTTCCCCTCCTCTCTCCATTTCTCTCTGTCCTATCCAACAACGAATTGCGTCAACAAGGGCAATAATAATAACCACAACGAAGCTACAACAAGGGCAACAAAAGGGGGGGAAAAATGGCCTTCAGGAGCGGTGGATTCATGGTGCAGGCACCGAGCCCAGCAATAACCCTGGAGAAGGAAAAAAAAGAAAGGCATCCCTCACCTCAGCAACGCCCCCCCCCCCCCAGACACAGATGGGAAGCACAGGGGGTGGGGAGTAGGCAGCACTCCCCTCACCCAGCCTGTCTCCTCCAGACCCATCCAGGCCATGGGAATCAAGACGCCCCTGCCAGCAGCCGAGCTGGGCCTGTACTCCCTAGTTCTGAGTGGGGCTCTGGCCTACTCTGGCCAGGGTCTGCTGGAGGCTTCACAAGGTAACAGCAGGGCCCTGGGGTGGGAGGAGGAAGCCCCTTTGACCTTGGGGGCCTCCATTCCATCCGGCAAGGCATAGACATAGAGACATAGAGACAGAGACATAGAGACTCAGGTCCAGGGTATTCTCTAGATCCTGGAGGTTGGACTCAGCCAGTCAGTCATAGGAGACATGGGCGCAGAGGCACTCACAGGGGACCTGGACACACAGGACAGAGAAGGTCCCTCAGACATGCAGTGGGAGGTCTGGCCCCAGACACAGCGATGCTCAGAGAAAGCAGAGGCAGAGAGGGAGAGAGAGAGACTCAGACCCGCTCCCTGCCCTCCAGAACGGGGCAGGTCAGCCAAGGCTGCAGGTGTGGGGGCGTATGGGTGAAGGCACCCCTTGCCTGAGGCCACACTGTGTTCTCAGATGGAGCACACAGGAAGAGCTTCCGGGAGTTGGTGCAGCCTGGCTGGGAGTACATCGGCCGGAAGATGGTAGGTGTGCAGCCCCCCACCAGGGTCCCTGAGGCCTGGCACGACGGTCCCACCACCAGTCCCGGGTCCTGCTCAGTTAGGACATAAATCAAGATGTGCTTCAGTGAGGGCCCCAGCGCCGTGTTAGGAGCGACACAGTGGTGGTGGGAGGTCAGCCAGTGTGCAGAGTAAGCGGGCACCTGGGTATATGGCCAGGTAGCCCGCACTGAGCCCCTTCACCATCAGCCTGGAACCTCCCTCAGAGGCTCACAGGCCAGCAAGGTGGTGCAGCACTGAGCAGCTCTATGCTCCCACTCCTGCCCCTGCCTAACCCACCCTATCTGCCCCAGGACGTGGCCGACTTCGAGTGGGTAATGTGGTTCACCTCCTTCCGTAACATCATCATCTTCATCCTCTCAGGACACGTGCTGTTTGCTAAGCTCTGCACAATGGCTGCCCCCCAGGTGAGCCAGACCCGAGTCGTCCCCCCCACCCCCACCAAGCTCCCATGCCAGCTCCTCCTCGGGTCCAAGGCTGATGGGAAACCTGGCCTGGGGACCCATGTTTGTCTTGTGAACAGGTGAACACAGCTTTATCTGTCTGTCTGTCTGTCTATCTTCTCTCCTCTCTCATCCACAGCTCCGCTCCTGGATGTACGCCGTGTACGGGGCACTGGCCGTGGTGGGTACCATGGGCCCTTGGTACCTGCTGCTGCTACTTGGCCATTGTGTGAGCCTCTACGTGGCCTCACTCCTGGGCCAGCCCTGGCTCTGTGCTAGTCTCGGTCTGGCTGGCCTGGCCTCCTTCAAGCTGGACCCCTTAATCTCCTGGCAGGTGTGCACTGGGGGGGGATGGAGGGTGAAATAGGATATAGGAGCCCCACCTTTCACCCCACCAGAAGCTCCCCTCCTTTCTCCCCAACCACTTTCTTTGCCTTCCCAGCCATTTCCAAGGTTGAGATCATGGCCGCGGCCACCCCACAAAGGTGGTCACCCCCATCACAAAGGGATCCAACCAGTTCTGTCCCAGACCTGCACAAACTTTCCCTCAATGGCCAGTGTGACCAGTTCTGAGAGAAGCAGAAGTCCCAGAATTGGAGGGTTCTAGAAAAGGGCAGGGCAGGGCTGGGTCCCCGTGGAAAGCCGGGTGGGCTTCCCAGAGGCGAGGGGTACCCGGTGAGCCGGCGGCCTGTTCTCTCCATTCCAGAGCGGGTTTGTAACAGGCGCTTTTGATCTCCGAGAGGTGCTGTTCCATGGGGGCAGTGGCTTCACGGTGCTGCGCTGCACCAGCTTCGCCCTGGAGCGCTGCGCCCACCCTGACCGCCGCTACTCCCTCACCGACCTGCTGAAGTACAACTTCTACCTGCCCTTCTTCTTCTTCGGGCCCATCATGACGTTCGATCGCTTTCACGCCCAGGTGAGGGGCGCCCCAGGCCAGCCGAGGTCCCGCCTCTGGGTGTGACCTCAGAATGGAGCTGTGAATCCCAGGATGGGGTCTGACCCCTCAGACAGTGACCCCAGGAGGGTGACCCTCAGACGGGGCCCTCCCAGGGCTCCCCCCCCCAGCGGGCCGTGACCCTCCACAGACAGCAGAGAGCCATGTCTTCACCCTCAGGATGAAGCTGCCTCTCTCAGCCCCAGACTCCCGGACTCAACAGGTAACACGCCACCGAGCCAGGGCCTCAGACGTGTCCACCCTCCAGGTGAGCCAGGTGGAGCCGGTGAGGCCCCAGGGCGAGCTGTGGCGTATCCGGGTCCAGGCGGGCCTCAGCGTGGTGTCCGTCGTGGCCGTGGATATCTTCTTCCACTTCTTCTACATCCTCACCATCCCCAGTGACCTCAAGTTCGCCAACCGCCTCCCAGACAGCGCCCTTGGTGGGTGCAGACTGGAGCTAGAGCAGGGTGGGGCGGGGCCAACCCCCCAGAAAGACCCAGTCCCCTCGTCTCGGGCAGAGATTGGCTGGGAAAACCGAGCCGGGAGAGGGCACGGTGCCTGTAGAAGGGTAGGAGCAGGGGCGGGGGGCTGCACGTTGCAGTTCCTGGGTCTGGATCTGGTGCAGTAGTTCACCTGCTCTGCTTTGCCAGGTGCATGACTCAAGTTCAAGTCTAACTCCCACCGCACTTCAGTGCTGTGGTCTCTCTCTGTCTCTGTCTGAAAAAAAGGAAAAAGAAAGGAAAGAAGGGAGGGAAGTAAAGGACTCCCTGGGTCCTGGAGGAGCTTTGTCCCATGAAGCCAGAGCCAGAGGTAGTTCACAAAGCACCCCAGCACTCCAGCCTCGGACTAATGTCCAAAAAACAAGCCGGGGTCTCCTGGGGATGTGGGACCCCATCCCCCCACGTAGGTGGGGTGGGGGTCTTCATAGGGCTGTTGAAGGTGTGAGGACCTCACTCAGGACCCGAGAGAGAAGGTCGGAAGTGCAGGGCTGGCTTCAGTGCCTTCATGACACTGGGGCTTGGAGCATTTGGGAGCCCTCACAGTGACGCCCCTCCCCCAGCCGGCCTAGCCTACTCCAACCTGGTGTACGACTGGGTGAAGGCGGCGGTCCTCTTTGGCGTGGTCAACACGGTGGCACGCCTGGACCACCTGGACCCACCGCGGGCACCCAAGTGCATCACAGCGCTCTACGTCTTCTCAGAAACGTGAGCCGGCCCAGCCAGCCCCCAGCCCCCAGCCCCAGGCCCAGCTCCCCCAGCTTCCTACCTTCACACCCTGCTCTCTCTTCACAGGCACTTTGACCGGGGCATAAATGACTGGCTTTGCAAGTAAGTTGTGGATGGGAGAGTGGGGGTGGAGGCCAGTCACAAGCAACCCAGGTGTCAACCCAGGGTGTTGACAGTGCTCCACGGCTCAAAAAAAAAAAAAAAAAATCCCCCTGGGGCCAGAGGAAACAGAGCAGTGAAGAGGGTTTAGCAGCAGTCTAGGCAAAGGAACAGACACACCGCAGGGCAGGCACGGCATGCGGCTAAGTGGGGCAGGGGGCCTGGCCAATGGGGGCATCGGGAAGGAAGAAGGATGGCCAAGCAGCTTCCACAGAATGGTTCGGTTTGGGAAACATCTGGCTGATATCTGGGAGACATCCTTGTGGAGTTTCCCAGGGTGCAGTCTGAGAGCCTGGGGTTTACTGGCGTCTGGGGATAGAAGGCTGAGCATGGTGGGTGGGGTTTGGGCCTTGCATGTGGGTAAATCTCAAGGACAGAACAAGTGAGATTGGGCCTGGAAGGACTCTAACTGGGGAGCAGGGAGAGAAGACTGAGCCGGCAGAAGACACTGCCGTGGTCAGAGGAGCAGAAGAAACGCCACAGCCCTGGAAAGTGGAGGAGGACCAGCCACGTGGGACCGTCTAAGTCAGAAGCTGCTGAGGGTCAAGGAAGGCTGGGACTGAGCAGTCATGATGACGACATAGAAGACTCCAGGTTCCACTAGAGACACAGGACAGGTGAAGAGTGAAAGGAAACTGAGGGACCACAGGAGTTCTCGTGTGGGACAACTCCTGGAAGACGTCCAGCCCTGGAGGGACAGACAGGGAGAGGTGGAACATCGCAAAGGGAGGAGAAAACAGTACTCGAGAGTCTAGGAAGTGGGCAATGCAGGACAGGCAGCTGGTGGAGGGGATGGAGGTGAGGAGGGGAAGAGGAGCAGTGTGGATGCAGAGGGTGGCAGGTTAGTGTAGACACGTAAGGGATTTGGTTCCCTCCATAAAGTAGGAGGCAAGGTCATTAGCTGAGAGACGCAGGGTTGAGGAGACAGGTGGAGGGAGGCAGCGTCAGCGTTCCTTCCACGCCACCTGCCCATACCCCCACCAGGCCCTTGCTGGCTAGCAGAGGAGATGTGGGTGGAAAAGCCAGTGATGAAGAGAACCCTGGCACTGGAGCCGGTGTGGGGCTGGCGGGCATGGGTGTAGTGCTTCTCACGTGCAGGGGTGTTTGATCTCCCCCATGCTTCTTAAGTGCAGGGGGGCAAAGTCAGTGATTGGACTTTCTCCGATTGACAAAAAGAAAGCCCTGAGGGACAAAGGTTGGGGGTTACTTATAATAATACACCCTCGACTATAAGGCGGTTAAGGGCCACGGTGAAGGTGCGAGGGGGAGGTGTGCATGTTGGTGAGACTGAAGGGAATTGAAGCGAAGGACCTGGGTAGGGGAATCATCGTCAAGGAGTGAAATTTCAAAAGGTAAGCAGGTTGGGGTATGGCCATGGGAGTGGGTGACTGAGACTGCGTGGAGGAGAAACTGCTAGTGATAAGAAACCTAGCAACAGAGAGGTCAGTGACTCAGGCTTCTTCTACTGAGTTTCCTTCACACATATTTATTGAGTACCTACTACATGCCAGGCGTTGTTCTGGGCACTGGGGAGATGGCAAAGATCCTGAACTCAAGGAGCTTACAGTCTAGGGGGCAGAAACAGATAATAAACAGGTAAATAAATAACTAAGATCCTTCTGGAAACTGGTCAGTATGACAAAGAAGGTCAGACAGTGTAATGGGACAAGAGCTGCCCACAGGGGTCTCTAGCTGGGGTCTGGGTGGGCCTCAGCGGCGTGATATTTGAACTGAGACTGCAGTAAAAGGCAACTTGGGGGGAAGAAAACTCAAGAGGAGGGGATGAGTGCAAAGGTCTTGAGGCAGAATCAGCTGTGTGTGTCCAAGGGATAGAAAGGCCAGTGAGGTGCAGCATGAAGGGGAGAAGAGTCAGGGAGCAAGACAGGTGCCGGGCTGTGGGGCCCTCCAGGCAATATCAGGAGTCTGAGTTCATCTGCAATGCAATGAGAAGCTGTGGGGAGGGTCTGGTGGATGACCTGAGTTATACCCCTGTGCCTCCAGCTGCTGTGCAGGGAGGGACGGTAGTGGCAACGAGAGCAGAGGGAAGGATGTTACTGAAGAGGCTCCAGCAATCATTCGGTGGGAGGAGAGGGTCTCTGGACCAGGGTGGTGGTCGTGGAGGTGGTGAGCAGTGCGTAGGGACAGATGTGGCCAGCAGAAGGTGCTGGCTTGGATGGGAGTGGAAAGGAGGACTGAGGGGCCAAGATGGCACCA
Organism: Erinaceus europaeus; assembly: GCF_950295315.1. Taxonomy (NCBI): domain Eukaryota; kingdom Metazoa; phylum Chordata; class Mammalia; order Eulipotyphla; family Erinaceidae; genus Erinaceus; species Erinaceus europaeus. The sequence continues at coordinate 11,239,917 of NC_080182.1, read as the reverse complement.
AGGCTTCCGGCCTGCCACCAAATGGGCGGCCATGTCACTAGCTGAGAGGGGGAGGAAGCAGATCTGAGCAAAGGTGGGGGAGTCAGTCACTCAAATGGGCTGTCTAGTGACAGGTGCATGTCTGGACCAAGGATGGATTTGGGGCTGAGGAGCACACAGTTCAGAGTCTTGGGCCTAGGTGAGCCCACTTGGGGGGATGAATGGCATCCCCCAGTGATGCCCCATGATTGGCCATCCCCCATGTGAGGCTGGGCCGTTCGCATCCTGGAGTTCTCAGGCACATTGATTGTGCCTGGAGGGCAAGTCACTTGAGTGCATCCGTGGGCTTCCCCCCCGAGTCCCGGGTCTCCCCCAGATCGCAGCTGGCGGTGCTGTTTGTCACCTACTGTGGCTTCCTGGCCCCTCTTCTGCCTCTGTTGCCCACCTCCAGCCCCTCTCCTGCCTTCCCTGCAGGTACGTGTATGACTACATTGGTGGAGAGCACTCCGCAGTGATCCCAGAGCTGGTGGCCTCCATGGCCACATTTGCAGTCACCACACTGTGGCTTGGGCCTTGTGACATTGTCTACCTGTGGTCATTCCTGAACTGCTTTGGCCTCAATTTTGAGCTGTGGGTGCAGAAGCTGGCAGAGTGGGGGCCCTTGGCACAGATTGAGGTGAGCTGGGAAGGGCAGGGGTGGTGAGATCCCTGGAGGGTGTGGCCCTGATGTCTTCCACTCTTACCTGGCTCTCGGCCTAGAGTTTCCTCAGCACTGGACTCCTGGCTGCCAGAGCCACCGCTCAGCCTATGGTCAGCTGACCCACACCTCCCTGCCTTCTGCAGGGTGTTAGGCACCCTTCCTGGCTGGACAGGCCAGCCTCCATCTTCTCTCCAGACCTCATCCCAACCTTCCCCAGTCTGACAGTGCATGAGAGCTGCCCCAAGATTCTCAGAGATGCCAGCATGTCCCAGGATTGGGGGCCACCTGAGCCAGGCCTCGGACCAACCGTGTCCTCTTCCCTCTGGGCCCCACGGCCCATTCCTTCCTGGACGGGCCAGGCCGCACTGTCAGAGCAGATGTCCCGCAGGATCCGGGGCCTCTTTGGAGCCATGAACTTCTGGGCCATCATCACGTACAACCTCGTTAGCCTGAACAGCCTCGAGTTCACAGAGCTGGTCACCCGGCGCCTACTGCTCACAGGTGAGGGGCAGGGCTGTGGGGACACCAGGTGCGCGTGCCCCCACCCACCCCAACACCACAGGGCCTCGGCAGGGAGGGCCAGTCAGGTGGGGAGAGATGCAGGGAGAGGAAGGGGGGTGTCACCGAGTAGGGGTGCTGCTCCCAAGCACCCATGGCCTCTCTCCCTATAGGCTTCCCCAAAACCACGCTGGCCGTGCTGTTTGTCACCTACTGTGGCGTCCAGCTGGTGAAGGAGTGGGAGCGAACCCTGGCACTGGAGAAGGAGAAGCAGGATAAAGAGAAATCGGAGTAGAGATGGGACGGGGAGGAGGGATGGGCTAGGCTCAGCCTTCCTGGCACCCCACCAGGCCAGGTCTGACCTAGAGAATAAAAGACTTTTCTACCACCATCTGGCCATTCCCTGCCCCTTCCCAGCAGTCTCCTGGCTCCACAGCCAGGCTGAAGAACACTAGTCAAGCGTCTGCAGCACACGGAGTGTGAAAGGACACCCATGTGGACCCTGGAGCCCACTGACCTGCACAGCAGGACACAGCAGCTCTGAGGGTCACACCTTGTGTCACTGGCTCTTGGCGCACCTGGTTCCAGCCCCCAAGCAGCTGACTCAGGAGGCATTTTATTCTTTGTAAAGAAGGAGGCTTATCCACACTGCAAGGCACTGACAGGCAAGGAGACGGTCCTGCAGGGAACTGACCAACCCACATAGCCTGGGACACCTCCCTGCAGCCTGGCTTGTGGACCAGGAAGATCAGAGGGCCTAGGAGAACTGTGGAGGGCCCCAAGGTTCCTTTTCCCTGCTCCAAAGGGTCAAGCAGACCAGGCAAGCACAAGCCTGCTCCTCCCCTGACTGAAGCCGCCCCAGGTACTGCTCAGGGTCTGGGTGGCTCTGGCCTCTCCCCGGCCCCCTGCCCCCAAGGCCAGGCCCTGCCAGCCACATGCTGGGAGTGGTGCTTCCCTCCTGGCTGCTCACATCTTGGTCAGACGCAACACGTTGAGCCGCACGGGGACAAAGGTGGCCCCTGCGGCGTAGGCAATCTCTCGCAGGACCCCTTCCCACTTCTTTTCATCCTCGTTGTACCTGGGGGTGGAGTGGGAAAGGAGTGTCAGCCAGGGCATCCAGGGGCAGGGGTGGGGTCCCGGCTTCCTTCCTTCCTGTGTTCCGAGGCTCGAGGCCATGGATCTGGGGAGGGGGGTGTCCCCTCGGCACAGGACTCCCAGAAGAAGGACGAGCTCTTGAGGGACCTGTGTGCCCAGCTAGCTATTTTTTGTTTGTTTGTTTGTTTGTTTGCCTCCGGGGTTATTGCTGGGGCTCGGTGCCTGCACCATAAATCCACTGCTCCTGGAGGCCATCTCTTTTCCACTGTTGTTGCTGCTGTTGTTGTTGGATAAGACAGAGAGAAATCGAGAGAGGAGGGAAGACAGAGAGTGGGAGAGAAAGATAGACACCTGCAGACCTGTTTCACTGCTTGTGAGTTGACCCTCCCCTACAGGTGGGGAGCCAGGGGCTCGAACCAGGATCCTTGTGCTGGTCCTTTCCACTATGTGCACTTAACCCGGTGTGCCCCCACCCAGCTATCTATTGACAGCTCATGTAGAGAGCCACTGGTCTTGTTCATGACCCCCAACACCCACACCCACACCCACACCCACACACCATGTCTTCCTAGGGCTGGACTCACCTCCAGACGTCATTGAGCTCTGTAGGAACCAGTTCCCCAGACTCGGTCTCCAGGGTGGCAAAGCCACCAATGGCATAGAGGACGCCCGTCAGGCTGACCAGGCTGAGTGAGCTTCGCTCCTGTGGGAAGGCCTCGAAGGGTGCCCACCTGGAAGGGAGAGGACATGAAGAGGAGCGTAACACTCAGGGCGTTGGGGAGAGGGGTCAGCAGGCACAGTGGCCGTGGCCCTGGCCCCACACTCCCGGCAGGGCCTCCTGGCCCCTCAGTGACGCCTGCCTACTGCCATCCCTGGTCTCAGTGTCCCAACCCTGTTCCCCTCTGCTCTCCCTCCTGGCTTCACCTCCTTCCCGTTCTTCCCCATTTGCCAGCGCCTCCCATTCCTCGTCCATGTTCCCCTGTCATTTCATCTGACCTTCCCCTCAAATTCCACCATGGATCTCCCCAGTGTCACTCCTGAACCAGCCTCACTTGCTGTCATGATGGTGCCTACTACGCCCCCGTCCCTTGTGCCCCGCTCTGCCGCTCTTCTCCCCTTCGTGGCCTGATCACCCTCATGGTGACGTCATTCTCCTCCTTCAGCTCCTAACGCTGGGCTTCATTCTGCCTTCCAAAGTATTCTCTAAAACTATTTGCAGATCTCCAACCACCACAGGGCGATAACACCACCTCTGCTGAGGGACGTTTTCCTTCATTTATTTATCAACATCACCTCTTCTAAACAGCAGTGCCTCTGCTCCTCTGTTCTCTACACCAGATCCCCTGAGCTGAAACACCCATCGGAGCCTAAAGCCAGCCGGAGGCATTTCACTGCTCTCGGGACGGGGCCCCTCAATCCTGTACCTGCCTCTCCAGCCCTGGTTCCGCTACTCCATTCCCCCTTCACCCACCACACCCTGGCCAACCTGTGCACTGGCCTTTCCTCCAATGGGCCCTGCCAACTTTTTCTCTGCCAACTGCCTTCACACCAACTCTCCTTTGTCCAGAGCAGCCAGCCTTCTTCCTACTACCCTTTTACTGGTTGAATCCAACTGGTCTACCAGCTCAGTTTTCTTTCTTGACTTCTCATACCAGGGCAGTTTCTGTCTGGTTCACTATTGTAATCGCAGCACTAGGCCACAGCCTGGTAAGAGCCGTGTGAAAAACCTGGCATTTCCTACTTGGCTCCTGGGAGCTCTGTCCCACAGACCAAGCAGATCATAACTCTTGCTCCAACGTGTAGCAAAATCCCAGTTCACACTGATCTGGGAGAAGGACTGTCACTGTGCTGATAACCAAACTCAACAGGGGCTGAGGAAATGGCCTTACTTGTTGTCCGCGATGTTGTACACCTCGGTGGAACTGGTCAGCCCCGTGTCTGTGACTCCAGCAGCCACAAAAATTCGGCCATCGTGGATGGTCGCCCCAAAGAGTGAGCGGGCAGTCTGCATGGGTGCCAGCTCCTTCCACTCGAACTTCTTAGGGTCATACACACACATCTTGTTAAGGCACTTCCTGTGGGGTGAGGGGAGACTGAGCGGGAGAAAGCTGGTGGGAGCACTCTTGCCTCCCCCAGGTCTGTCCTTCCAATGGCATCCAGAGCCCTGCTCCTGCACTCCCTCCAGGGAGAGCCTCACCTGTCGCTGCCTTTGCCTCCAATGACGTAGACAAGGTCCATGTGTGACAGCACCATGTGGCCATACACAGCATAAGGCAGGGGGTCTGACTCACCCCATTTGAATGACCTGAAAGGGATGACAGTCAGGCATGACACATGTCAGAGGTATGCCTGCCACATGACAGGAGCTGCCTCAGTTCCTCACTCCTTCCACTCCCACCTCCCGAGTGTCCTCCATTGTCAACCCCACCTGGGCCCCAAGCCCCGGGCTCCTGCTAGGTGTTTCCTTGGTCTTGGACCAATCCCAGCTTCCAGATCCCACTCCACTCCCCACACCCCACACCCTGCACCCCACACCCCACTCCAGCTCCTCCACCCCACCCCAGGCCTGGTCTTGTCCCCATGTGTGCTTACAGCCTGTCGTAGCACATGACCGAGTCCAGGCTGAGCTCGCCATCCTTGAGCTCTCGGCCGCCGACCACATAGATGGAGTTGAGAGCCTCTCCCAAGCCAAAGAGGCAGCGTGGAGAAGGGAGAGGTGGCATCCCCAGCCACTCTGAGTCCAGGTGGTCGAACTGTAGGCAGGGGTGGACCGGATGGGTGGTCAGCTGTGGGCCTTCAGGTCCCTGCCCCACCCCATCACCCTGGGCCTCCAGGCATGGGTCTGCAGGCTGGAACATGTCCACAGAAAGAGTGCCACTCCTCACACTAAGCTTCCCCACCCTGGGAAGGGTGAGACCACCATTACAGCACTGTTAGAACCCCAGCCTCAGAGCTGAGGCAGGGCCTCCAAGAAGGAGGCCTGGCTTCCCCAGCACAGCTTTCGAAGAGGTCTGCCCACCTCATCCCACTGCCAAGGAAACTCTGAGACCCAGCCTTGAACTGTACAGTGTACACACACACACACACACACACACACACACACACACACACACACACCCTGCCTCCAGCGTAACCCTGGCAACAAGCTACCGCCCCCCCCACCCCCTGTCTTGCACATGGTTAGGCCTCACTGAACACATCCCTCACTAGACTCATCCCCAGCTCTGCCCCTGGCCACCACTACCCTCTCCTTCAGGTCTCCAACTTCTACCCAACTGGCAAGGCTCAAAACTACACAGCCAGGGGCTGGGTGGTGGGACACCCAGTTGAGTTCAGACACGATCATGTGCAAGGACCCAGGTTCAAGCCCCTCAGTCCCCACCTGCAGGTATGTGGCTCTGGTGGACCTCTGGTCTGCATCTCATTTCATTCTCAGTGACAGTCCCCAGCAGACACAGGGCAGCTCCGGCTGTCTCTCTGACTCTCCCTCTCTATCTCCCCCACTGATTTCTCTGTCCCATCAAGTAAAAAGGAAAGAAAGGAACAGAAAAGACCCAAATAGCCAAACTCCAGGAAACTCTTTCTACCCTCTGAGGCCCTACAACTGGGAGAGGGCACTCCACTCTCCTCGCCCTTTCTCGTGTCCTCAGTTGTACAGTGGGAGAACTGAGCAGTCCGAGTCCACTGGGACACTCTCCCACACGCCAGTCCCAGAGATTATGCAAAGGCCCTTCTCCTGGGGGCCCAGGACTAGCCTGGCTCCTCCTCCTCCTCGCCAGCCCCCAGAGCCTGTGCCGCCACTGGGCCTCCTAGGCCAGGCCCTGCTGGGCTACCCTCCCCGCCGGCACTGTCCTCCGCCTGCAGGTACGTGGCTCTGGGGGACCCCCGGCCTGCATCTCATCCCACACCCAGTGACAGTCCCCAGGCTCCACAGCTCAGCCCCCGTTGTCTCTCTACCTCTCCCGGAACCCGCCACGCACCTGCAGAAAGTAAGCACTCATGGGGTCCTCTTTGTTGTCCTCGTTGTAGAACAGGCCCCCGGCCACGAAGACCTGGTTCTCCTTGGTCACCAGGCTGACGTGGTTTTTGGGGACCTGGGTGGAGAGGGAAGCACAGTAGCACTCGTTGGCCGCGGGGTCGTAGGCCACGGCGCCCTGCTCGCTGACCATCAAGATGAGGTCCTGCAGGAACATGCCGAAGCGCAGCGTGTCGTTGAGGATCCCGGGGAGGACGCGCTCCTCATCGGCGCGCTCCTCCTCCTCCTCCTTCTCCTCCTTCTCCCCGGCCGCGGCCCCGGCCCCCGGCCGCTCCTGCCCCCCGGGCCCGCGGCCCTGCTTCTTCCTGCGCAGCACGGTCAGGCGGCCCTCGTGCGCGTCCTGGACCAGCCGCAGGCGGCGCAGCAGCTCGGGCTGTGCGCGCACGAGCGGGTGGCGCTCCACGCGCTGCTGCAGGAAGGCGCGGGGCAGCAGGCGGCACCGCACGCTCTCGAACACGGTGGGCAGCGCGCGCCCGCGCTCCGCCTGCGCCTCGGCGTCGCCCGCCTCCGCCCAGCGCATCACCGCCTCGAACACCTCCTCCTCCGTCTCCACGTTGAGGCCGTCGCTGGAGATGATGGCGATGAGCTCGTCGGCCGACAGCCCCAGGAAGTCGGCGTCGCGCGCCACGAGCGGGAAGCGCGCGCAGACGAAGTCGCGGGCCGCCACCGCCAGGCGCGCGCAGTCAAGCAGGAGGCCGAGGCGCAGCACCGCCAGGCAGTTGGCGAGGCACAGGCGCTTCTGCAGGAAGGACACGCAGATGGTGAAGATGGACGGGATCTGCAGGCGGTGCGCCGCGGCGAACAGCTCCTGCACGCTCCGCTCGTCCAGCGCGATCTCCGACGTGTACAGGTAGTGCAGCACCTGGGCCACCACGTCGGCCGACACCTCCTCCAGCCGCAGCTCGCCGGCGTGCTCGGACTCGGCCAGGAAGCGCGCGCGGAAGTAGGGGCTGCAGGCCGCCAGCACCAGGCGGTGGCACGGGAACTCCCGCTCGCCCACGCGCACCACGCAGTCCAGGAACTTGCCGTGGTCCAGCATGTCCTTGAGCCCGTCCTGCAGCAGCGTCTGCTGGTACAGCCGCTGCTCCTCCGCCTGCTCCAAGCCCAGCGCCATGCTGCCTGCACGACCTTGCCTCGCCCTGCTGCGCCCGGCTCACAGCTGCCCGCCGGGACTATATATAGAGCGGGCCCGGGCCCTGTAAGCCGAGCTGCCTGGCCTCCTGCTCCTGACGTGACGCAGCGGGGACAGCTGGGCACAGCCCCCTCCCAGAGCAGCCTTGACTCAGCCCTGGGGCTCACGGCATGGGGGTGGGGTGTCTGGCTCCCCCCTCAAACGATGAGGGCCTTGCTTCTCCACTCTTTGGAAAGATGTGTTTATTGCTTGATGAGAGGGAGAGGGAGAGAGAGAGAACCAGAGCATATGCAGCGTCAGAGATCAAACTCAGGACCTCAGGAGTCGGGCGGTAGCGCAGCGGGTTAAGCGCACGTGGCGCGAAGCGCAAGGACCACGGAAGGATCCCGGTTCTAGCCTCAGGCTCCCCACCTGCATGGGAGTCGCTTCACAGGTGGTGAAGCAGATCTGCAGGTGTCTGTCTTCCCCCCCCTGTCTTCCCCGCCTCTCTCCATTTCTCTCTGTCCTATCCAAAAACAATGACATCAATAATAACTACAACAATAAAACAAGGGCAACAAAAGGGAATAAATAAATAAATATTAAAAAATAAAAATAAATTAATAATAAAAATACAGTTGAAACTCAGGACCTCATACTTGAGAGTCCCACGCTCAAACCAAGGGATCTCCCCTCAAGCAGCGATGCTGGATTACTTGTTTCCGTAATAGAGAGCCGGAGAGGGAGAGAAGCAGCAGCAAAGAAGCTTCCTTTGACACTGTAGGACTTGGGCTCGAGTCAGGGTCATGCACATGGCAAAACTAAGTGAACTATTTTGCTGCCAGCCTACTGCTTCATTTTTAAAAACTGGAGCACGGGGAGGACTTGACTGTGTTCCTTAGTTGGGTGATGTCCCCCAATGGGGGAGATGACCCCAGCTCTCACTCTCAGCTCAAGAACGAGTCATTCTTGGAGTTTCTTCTTTCCTTAATGCCTTTCAGGCTTTTGTGTTAAATGCCTGTATTCCTCACTGGAACAACTCACTCATTCATCCCTGGAGACAAGGTGCTTTGATTTAGTGGACTTGGGTCTGGCTTTCACTGACTGGAACCTTGTAGGCACTCTTTAAAATGAGAAGGCCTCCTTTAGCTATCGTTCCTTGCTTTCCACATCAGTTGAGACTCTCCTTGGACTGTGTAAGAAAGCAAGAAGCAGGGGGCCCGGCAGTAGTGCAGTGGGTTAAACGCACATAGTATGAAGCACAAGGATCCCGGTTCAAGCCCCCGGCTCCCCACCTGCAGGGGGGTCACTTCACAAATGGTGAGGCAGGTCTGCAGGTGTCTATCTTTCTCTCCCCCTCTCTATCTTTCCCTCCTCTCTCACTTTCTCTCTGTCCTATCCAAAAATTTGAAAATAAAATAAAGGCCTCCAGGAGCAGTGGATTTCTGGTGCAGTCACTGAGCCCCAGCTATAACCCTGGAGGAAAAATAAATAAAAAACAAGAAGCTGTCTTAGATTTGCTGAGGGGCCTGGGACAGGTCATGGGCTCTAGTAAGCCTCAGTTTCCCTTTCCACACAATGCAAGTGGTTAGACTCTGAGGACCTCTGCTGGGTTCTGCCGAGGTTCAGAAGCACCGAGGCTCTATGTCCCTGGGAGCACGTTATCACATGGTTTTGACATTGGATAGTGTCAGCCGTACAAAATCAATCTCCTAGTGTTGAGGGAGAGAAGTTACCACCCAGAAATAGGAATGGTTACAGGTATAGGTGGGGCCTTTGGATTTAAAAGACTTGAATTTTGGGGGGACACACTCTCTCTCTTTTCTGGGACTACCATGTGAGTAAAATGTAAGTCAGCCCCATCAAGATCCCAAGCACATTTTTTAGGAGAATAGAAAAAATGCTACAAATGTTTATCTGGAACCAGAAAAGACCTAGAATTGCCAAAACAATCTTGAGAAAAAAGAACAGAACTGGAGGCATCACACTCCCAGATCTCAAACTGTATTGTAGGGTCATTGTCATCAAAACTGCTTGGTACTGGAACATGAATAGAAACACTGACCAGTGGAATAGAATTGAGAGCCCAGAAATGAGGCCCCACACCTATGGACATCTAATCTTTGACAAAGGGACCCAGACTATTACATGGGGAAAGCAGAGTCTCTTCAACAAATGGTGTTGGAAACAATGGGTTGAAACATGCAGAAGAATGAAGCTGAATCACTGTATTTCACCAAATACAAAAGTAAATTCCAAGTGGATCAAGGACTTGGATGTTAGACCACAAACTATCAAATGCTTAGAGGAAAATATTGGAAGAACTTTTTTCCCTATAATTTTAAAGACATTTTCAACGAAACAAATCCAATTACAAAGAAGACTAAGGCAAGTATAAACCTATGGGACTACATCAAATTAAAAAGCTTCTTCACAGCAAAAGAAACCACTACCCAAACCAAGAGACCCCTCACAGAATGGGAGATCTTTACATGCCATACATCAGATAAGAGTTTAATAACCAACATATATAAAGAGCTTGCCAGACTCAACAACAAGACAACAAATAACCCCATCCAAAAATGGGGGGAGGACTTGGACAGAATATTCACCACAGAAGAGATCCAAAAGGCCGAGAAACACATGAAAAAATGCTCCAAGTCTCTGATTGTCAGAGAAATGCAAATCAAGACAACAATGAGATATCACTTCACTCCTGTGAGAATGTCATACATCAGAAAAGGTAACAGCAGCAAATGCTGGAGAGGGTGTGGGGTCAAAGGAACCCTGCTGCACTGCTGGTGGGAATGTATATTGGTCCAACCTCTGTGGAGATCAGTCTGGAGAACTCTCAGAAGGCTAGAAATGGACCTACCCTATGGGTATGGACCCTGCAATCCCTCTCCTGGGGATATATCCTAAGGAACTCAACACATCCATCCAAAAAGATCTGTGTACACATATGTTCTTGGCAGCACAATTTGTAATAGCCAAAACCTGGAAGCAACCCAGGTGTCCAACAACAGATGAGTGGCTGAGCAAGTTGTGGTCTAGATACACAATAGAATACTACTCAGCTGTAAAAAAAATGGTGACCTCACCGTTTTCAGCCGATCTTGGATGGACCTTGAAAAAATCATGTTGAGTGAAATAAGTCAGAAACAGAAGGCTGAATATGGGATGATCTCACTCTCAGGCAGAAGTTGAAAAACAAGATCAAAAAAGAAAACACAAGTAGAACCTGAAATGGAATTGGCGTATTGCACCCAAGTAAAAGACTCTGGGGTGGGTGGGTGGGGAGAATACAGGTCCATGAAGGATGATAAATGACATAGTGGGGGTTGTGCTGTTAAATGGGAAACTGGGGAATGTTATACATGTACAAACTATTGTATTTACTGTTGAATGTATAACATTAATTCCCCAATAAAGAAATAAATTTTTTAAAAAATGTAAGTCTGTCTCATGCTTTTCTCTCTCTCTCACTCTCTCTTGCCCTGTCCCACCTGGGGTGCCAGATGTGTTAAAGGGATAAGGAGTGAGGTCATCTGTCTCCCCCATCCTAAGGGTTCGTCACGCATAATCTCTACAATGAATTGAGGAGAGAGCATGATTATTCAGGTAAACTAAACCCTTTTTTTAAAAAAAACAAAACATGTTAGGGTGTGTCTTTTAAACCCAAAGGCCCCACCTACACCTGTAACCACTCCTATTTGGGGGGATAGCTCCTCTAACTCAACACTCGGGCTGGGCTACTCTAGGTGCCTAAGCCACCAGGGTCGTAACATCCTAGAGGAATGACATTCTAGATTGCAGCGTTCAAAAAGCAACACTCTAAATGTATTCTTACAGCACTTCAGTTGTCTTTCTACTTTTTTCTTGGTTCATGCTAAGCTCGGCCTGTCTGTTGTTTAAAAAGTCAGAGGATTTCCCTGGACTGAAGACCCCACCAATGTGTCCTGGAGCTCTGCTTCCCCAGAGACCCACCCTACTAGGGAAAGAGAGAGGCAGACTGGGAGTATGAACCGACCAGTCAACACCCGTGTTCAGTGGGGAAGCAATTACAGAAGCCAGACCTCCCGCCTTCTGCACCCCACAATGACCCTGGGTCCATGTTCTCAGAGGGATAGAGAATGGGAAAGCTATTGGGGGAGGGGATGGGATATGGAGATTGGATGGCGGGAATTGTGTGGAGTTGTAACCCCCCCATCCTATGATTTTCTTAATGTCTCCTTTCTTAAATAAATTTTTTAAAGTATATATTTAAGGGAAAAAAGTCAGAGGAGAGGCTTAGGACATTGAGATCTGATGCCCACCTTACTCTGGACTCCTGACCCACCCTCCTGATCCTACTCTACGCACGCACACGCACACGCACACGCACAAGCCTAAACTACCAAGATTAACTTGTTCTCAGAGTGCCAGAGGCTGCAGCTATGGGCTAAATTTAGCCCCTGGGACACTAGAACACACTGGGATGGACATTGTCCCATCACTCCTCTGAGTCATTTGTTTATAGCCTCAGGCTTAGGTAGCAGAGGAGATTGGAGAAGGGGCTGGGCCAGGACTGAGTCACCTCCCCTTTTGTGATCACAGTCAGGTCACCTCTCCCTCCCAAGCACTCCATTTGACCACGACTTGCTCCTCTGCCAGCAGGTCTGAGAGGGGCGCAGCGCCCGGCATCAGCTCTGTCCATCTTGCAGGAAGGACAAAGGTGCACCCAAGCGGGCTGGGGGTGGGATAGGTGAAGGAGGGCGCTCAGTGCTGTAGGGCATTTCCAGCCGGCATTGTCACTGAGGAGAGCAGGCTCTGAGAGGCTCAGCGACCTGGCCAGGTCACACACCTGGCATGTGGCAGAACCAGATGATTTGAATCTCCCCACAAAAACTTGGGGAACCCCCCCCACACACACACACACACACACGCACGCTTGCTGCTTTCCACAAACGAACCCCCAGAGACCCATGTATTGTGTTCTCATTTCCAGATCAACTTATATTTATCAAATGCCTCAATGATATATTTTTCAATTGTGATGAATCCCATAGTGCTCTCTCCCTGCCAGCCATTCCACGAGCAGATTTATATGTGGTTCCTTCATTCGTCCACTGAGAATATGAGGAAGCTGTAGCCAGTGCCACCACACCACATTTCACTTCACCGTATCCAGAGACACCGAGCCTGAGATGTCAGCTCCAATAATCTGGTCAAACCTTTCCTAACACATGGGGCTACCTAGTTCCATTTCCAATGGTGCCTACTCTGCCACTCGAGGAAGACTGGTCCTGAAATGAGAGAAGCCTAGAATATTCCCAGCTGTGACCATGGACTGTGAGTTCACACTGACAGGGACTCGGAGGTCACACAGGTTCCTGTGCTAAATATGAATAGGTAAGGGCCCCATGTCAGATTGATGGGTAAAGAGTCAATGATATTTATATACTTTCCTCATATTTGGGAGTTACTCTCTGCCCTAATCCAGCTTTTTAGCCCAATTCTAAACTCTGACATCATCTTCCCAGACAATAACTTTAGACCACCTGCATGTTAGCTGTCAGGCTCAGGTAAAAATTAGTAAGGCCATGGGCCCCTTGGAATATACCTAAAATAGACTTCCTAGCTTCTTCACATATGAAGACCCCTAATTTCATCTGCTCTATCCCTACCTCTAGCTTCCTGTTTATTAAACAATTTGTCCTGCTTTATATCTTACCATCTTTCAGCCACCAAGTTGCAGATGATAATATGATGATACCCTGATTTCTCTAAACCTCACTAATGTGTCCAGAAACCTCACCTCTCCAGAGGATTAGCCAGAGAAGAAGTAATTACAGAAGCCAGACCTCCCACCTTTTGCACCCCATAAAGAATTTAGGTCCATACTCTCAGAGGGATAAAGAATAGGGAAGCTTTGGGGCCAGGTGGTGGCCCACCTGGTTGAGCACATATGTTGCAATGCTCAAGGGGTTCGAGCTCCCAGTCCCCACCTGCATGGAGAAAGCTTTGCAAGTGGTGAAGCAGGGCTGCAGGTGTTTCTCTGTCTTTCACCTTCTATATCGCCCCCTTCCCTCTCTACTTCTGGTTGTCTCTATCCAATAAATAAAGATTAATTAAAAAAAAAAAAAGAACAGGAAAGGAGAGGGAAGGGGAAGGGAGGGGAGGGGAGGGAAGGGAAGAAAAGGGAAGGGAAGGGAAGGGAAGGGAAGGGAAGGGAAGGGAAGGGAAAGGAAGGGCATAGGAGGGAAGGGGAAGGGAAGGGAAGGGAGGGTGGGACATGGAACTTTGGTGGTGGGAACTGTGTGGAATTGTACCTGTTATCTTAATGATCTTGTTCATAGTTATTAAAATCACTAATAAAAAAGTAAAATAAATGAAACAAAGGAGATTTTTTAAAAAACTGAGGCAGCTTCAGCAGTGAGCTTATCAAGCAAGAACACTTATTGTTATAGAGCTCAAAACGTTCATTCTGCGGAGCTGGGGACAGAATTACAAGTCAGTGGTGATAGGAGGTGTCCAAGATGAGAACTGTGATGTCGGCATGGAGCCTGAGAGGTGATAACAATGTTAAATGGAGTCACCGACGGGTCCTCTGTGAGCAGGGTCAAACCATGAGCCAGAGAATCTCAGACTAGGAGAGTGTCTGACTTGTTCCAGGACCAGAGAGTAGTCCAGTGCACTGGAGGGATGAAAGAGGTAGTGAGGACAGGGGAGTAAGAGGCTGGAGGAATCTCGTTGTCCAGTCTACCCATTTTAGTTTGCTTCCCAGTGGAATGGGGGAGCCACTGCTTAATTTTGAAATTGTACATATATATTATATTTGTATAGAATATTGAATAAATACAGACAAAAACTCTTTTGTGAGGACCTAGTGGGGGTTGTATTGTTATGTGGAAAACTGAGAAATTTTATGTATGTACCAACTATTGTATTTACTGTCGACTGTAAAACAGTCCCCCGGGGACCGGGCGGTAGCGCAGCGGATTAAGCACACATGGTGCAAAGTGCAAGGACCTGCATAAGGATCCCGGGTTGAGTCCCTGGATCCCCATTTGCGGGGGGGCAGGGGGGGTAGCTTCACAGGCGGTGAAGCAGGTCTGCAGGTGTCTGTCTTTCTCTGCCCCTCTCTGTCTTCCCCTCCTCCAGTTCTCTCTGTCCTGTCCAACAACGACGACAGCAATAACAACAAGGACAACAAAATGGCGGTGGATGGCCTCCAGAAGCAGTAGATTCGTATAGAGTCCCAGTAATAACCCTGGAGGCAAAAAAATAATAATAATACCTCAATAAAGGAAAAATACAAAATAAAAAGCACTTTTGTACATACTGACTTTCTCTGTGCCTGTCCCCCACTTCAGTCATCCAGTCATCAGACCCAAAGTCACCATGGCCACTCTGTCTCATCTCCACCCCCACGCGCACTACCAGTCATCCGAAGAGATGCCCAGGTACTGTGTGTGGGAGAGAAGGATAGAGCTCGACCTCCAAGCTATTAGTTGACTCAAGGGAAATGTCACCTTACCCTTTTAACTTTTACTCACTTAACTTCCACATCAGAAATTATGAGGCAATTATTTCCCCCATGTTAGAGAAATTGAATTTTAAATGACCAGCAAATAGGGATTGGTTTTTTTTGTTGTTGTTGTTGTTAATGTCTCTTTTTAAATTATCTTTATTTATTTTTTATTGGATAGAGACAGTCATAAATTGAGAGGGAAGGGGGTGATAGAGAGGGAGGGAGGGAGAGAGAGAGAGAGAAAGAGAGAGAGACCTGCAGCCCTGCTTCACCACTCATGAAGCTTCCCTGCAGATGGGGACCAGGGCTTGAACCTGAGTCCTTGTGTTCAACCAGGTGCACCAGCACCTGGCCCCCTATCATTTTGTTTTTACAAGTACATAGTCTTTTTTTTTTTTTTTTTTAAGATTTATTACTTCTACATTTGGTTCCAGTTTATAACCATCTGCTTAAGAAAGGGGCAAGGAACAGGTTCTTTTTTTTTTTTTTTCCAGAGGAAGAGGTGGAGAAAGAGATGAGAGACACTGGCAATCCTAGGTATCTTTTTCGAACCCTAATTAGGCTTTATCTTTCTGTTAATCTGTAGGAATGCAGTGTAGCACAATTTTGCCCAAACTGTGGATTCTTGGGCAAATTACTGGGTTGTGAGAAAAGTCATGACTTTTTTTTCATTGTTTTTTTCTGTACAAAAATGTGTCATGACTTTTCTGACAAGCCAGTATTTAGACATTTCTCATGTCATGGTGTTAAAATTTAAACTCTTCACTGTGAACTATGAATGAGATGACATAGCAATACGGCACTTGAAGCTGGGGTAGCGTCAAGCAGTTAACATATAGGACTTACAGGTGTGAGGCCTTGTATTCCATCCCCAGTGCTGCATATGTCAGAGCAGAGCAGTGCTTTGATAATTGTCTCATGAAATAAATAATAAATCTTGTCGTATGCTTTACATTGGTTTGTTCTAGCCCTCCCCCGCCAAGAGAATAGGATGAGTCCTGTTAATTTCGCGGGCCTGCTTGGCCCCGCCCCAGGAAC
Organism: Erinaceus europaeus; assembly: GCF_950295315.1. NCBI lineage: Eukaryota > Metazoa > Chordata > Mammalia > Eulipotyphla > Erinaceidae > Erinaceus > Erinaceus europaeus. The sequence goes on along the minus strand of NC_080182.1, from coordinate 11,223,947 downwards.
CCCGGGAGAGGGTTCCAGAGTTCTAGAGTGAGAGAGTTCGAGGGTTCTTGAGTTCGAGAGTAAAAGAGAGAGTGCTTGCACCGCCGCAAAGAGACAGCAGAGTTCTGTTTGGTGATTAGTTTGTCTTAGTTTATGAATCGTTGTTCCTGAATAAAGAAATACAGCTTCCCTGCCCAGCCATTGTCTCCGCGTCTCTGTTACCCGCCATGAAGCAAGACTGGCCGGCAAGAGCCTCTGAAATTTTAACAACAAAATCTTCATTGCATCAAAGTGAGAGGCTCTGGGGAAGGGGCAGGAGGAGGGGAGTGAAGAAAGCTTTGGAGTGCCAGTACATAATGGTGGAAAGGGGGCGAAAGTGTTCTGCAGAGAACTCTCAAGGGGAGATGAGAGATTGTACCCATGTGTCAACAACTACAAGTACATAGTCTTTCTTTTTTTTTTTTTTTTTTTTTTTTCCTCCCTCCTCCAGGGTTATTGCTGGGCTCGGTGCCTGCACCATGAATCCACCACTCCTGGATTTTTCCCCCCTTTTGTTGCCCTTGTTGTAGCCTCGTTGTGGTGATCATTATTGCCCTTGTTGACGCAATTCGTTGTTGGATAGGACAGAGAGAAATGGAGAGAGGAGGGGAAGACAGAGAGGGGGAGAGAAAGATAGACACCTGCAGACCTGCTTCACCGCCTGTGAAGCGACTCCCCTGCAGGTGGGGAGCCGGGGGCTCGAACCGGGATCCTTACGCCAGTTCCTGCGATTTGCGCCACATGCGCTTTTAACCCACTGCGCCACCGCCCGACCCCCTTACATAGTCTTTCTTTTTAAAATTTTTGCTTGTTTGTTTTGCCAGGGAAGCTATTTCTGAGGCTCTATGCCTGCACTGATTCCACCACGCCCAGTGGACAATTTTTAAGACAGGGAGAGTAAGAAAAAGGAGAGACATGGTCCGGGAGGTGGCGTAGTGGATAAGGCATTAGACTGTCAAGCTTGAGGCCCTAAGTTCAATCCCCAGCAGCACATGTACCAGAGTGGTGTCTGGTTCCCTCTCTCTCTCTCTCTCTCTCTCTCTCTTTCAATCTCTCTCTCTCTCTCTCTCTCCTATCTTTCTCATGAATAGGTAATAAATAAATTCTTTAAAAAAAAAAAAGAAAGGGGATCGGGCAGTAGTGCAGCGGGTTAAGCGCACGTGGCACAAAGCACAAGGACCGGCATAAGGATCCGGATTCAAGCCCCCGGCTCCCCACCTGCAGGGGAGCCGATTCACAGGTGGTGAAGCAGGTCTGCAGGTGTCTGTCTTTCTCTCCCCCTCTCTGTCTTCCCCTCCTCTCTCCATTTCTCTCTGTCCTATCCAACAACGAAGGACATCAACAATAACAATAATAACCACAACAAGGCTACAGCAACAAGGCCAACAAAAGAGGGAAAATGGCCTCCAGGAGCAGTGGATTCATGGTGCAGGCACTGAGGCCCAGCAATAACCCTGGAGGCAAAAAAAAAAAAAAAAAAGAGAGAGAGAGACACTACATCCCTGCTTCACTGGGGTCCTTGAACATGTCTAATTATGCGCTCTTGCTGCCATGTAAGCTAACGCTCAGCCCCTATTTATCTAGTTTTGGTGACTATAACTAAGTAAAAGCACTGCTCGACTTTCTGGAATCCATTTTTCACTGTCTGCTGTGTTGTGGCCCCTGGGCACAATTCATCTCTTGAGCTCTTCTGAAGATCCTGTACCCTGTCTGATTCCAGCCCAGCCAGAGAGGATCCTGTGTTGTGATGATGACAGAGCTGTGTGATATAGAAATATGCTTGAGGACTGCACACAGCAGGTGCTCAGCGATGAAGCTGGGCAGCTGGAAGTATTTCTGATGGTCTCTTTGTTTCCTGCCTGACTTCTGAATGAAAGGTGCTGCACACTGTAGGCAGCGGAGATGCCGGAAATGCCTGCACAGAAGAAGGGACCAAAGATTTAAGGAGGCAGGGGCATGGGATGAATTATGTGTGTTACGCTCATTCATCCCCGCCTCTGTCTACTGAAAGGAATCTGAGGACACTTTGGCCTGGCGTTGAGGAGTATTAGTGAGTACTAGCAACCTGCATATGCTGCGGTGGCCACAGATACAGATGGAGTTGCCGCCTGTGGCAAGACCTTCCTGATTCCAGGGAGTGTGGTAGGATCTGAAGGTTGATGGATGTGAGTGACCCTTAAATGCCCAAGGCACATGTGGGGGAATGGCAGTTGTGTGAGGACACACCAGACCTCTGGTGACAGGAGTGGTGAAAATAAATAAATAAATATTTAAAAAAATTTATATTTGTTTATTCCCTTTTTGTTGCCCTCGCTGTTTTACTGTTGTAGTTGCTATTGTTGTTCTTGATGTCGTTGTTGTTGGATAGGACAGAGATAAATAGAGAGAGGAGGGGAAGACAGGGGGGGAGAGAAAGACAGCTTCACCATGCAGGTGGGGAGCCGGGGGCTCGAACCTGGATCCTTATGCCGGTCCTTGTGCTTTGCGCCACGTGCACTTAACCCGCTGCACTACCGCCCGACACCCAATAAATAAATATTTTAAAAAGCCCAAGGCTGGGCTGGGCAGTAGCATAGCAGGTTAAATGCACATAACAGGAAGCTCAAGGACCAGTGTAAAGATACTAGTTCGAGCCCCCAGCTCCCCACCTGCAGGGAGAGTCGCTTCACAAGCGGTGAAACAAGTCTGCAAGTGTCTGTCTTTCTCTCCCCCTCTCTGTCTTTCCCTCCTCTCTCCATTTCTCTCTGTCCTGTCCAACAACAGCAACAGCAAAGGCAATAATAACAACAAGGGCAACAAAATGGGAAAAATAACCACCAGGAGCAGTGGATTCATAGTGCAGGCACCAAACCCCAGCTACAACCCTGGAGGCAAAAAAGAATAGGTGGCACTGAGGGCTAGGGAGATAGCGCAGTGGCAGCACACAAGACTGTTCAAGCACCAGAGGTCCTGGGTTCGCTCCCCGAAACTACCATATGCCTGGGTTCAGTGGTCCTCTGGTCAAAACAAAAAACAGACAAACAAGCACATAGTGTAAACTCATAGAGACATAGTATATTACACCACTCCACAGGGACATAACAGCAACACTATGGATTCTGGAAAACAGAAGGTGTATGAGCAGTGGCCTAGCAGGCTGGGGAAAAGTACATTTTAAATCATCAATGGAAAACCCAGGTGCAGCCCTTATATACTTCAGAATTTCCAGAGAAGTTTTAGAACTGACAGCATCAAAGGCTGAAAACAACACATTTAGTCAGAAGACTCTAAGAAGTAGCAAAAGGGGGGCCAGGTGGTAGCACAGCGGGTTAAGCATGAGTTGCAAAGACCAGCCCAAGGATCCGGGTTCCAGTCCTCTGCTCCCCACCGCAGGGGGGGGGGGTGTTGCTTCACAGGCAGTGAAGCGGTTCTGCAGGTGTCTGACTTTCTCTACCCTCCACTCTCACTTTCTCTCTGTCCTGTCCAATTAAAAAGAAAGAAAGAGGGCGGGGGAGATAGCATAATGGTCATGCAAACAGACTCTCATGCCTGAGGCTCCTAAGTCCCAGGTTCAATCCCCCACACCACCATAAGCCAGAGCTGAGCAGTGCTCTGGTGTTTCTCTCCCTCTCTCTCAAAAATAACATTAAAAAAAAAAAAAAAGAAAGGAAGGAAAGGAGATAGAGGTCATCAGAAGCAGTGGATTTGTAGTGCTGGCACTGAGCCCCAGCAACTGGAGACAAAAAGAAAGAAAGAAAGAAAGAAAGAAAGAAAGAAAGAAAGAAAGAAAGAAAGAAAGAAAGAAAGAGTAGAAGGAAGGAAGGAAGGAAGGAAGAAGAAGCAAAGTAGCTAAAGGAAGGGGGCTGGGGAGACAGTGCAATGGTTATGCAAAAAGAATTTCATGCCTCAGACACCAAAGGCCCTAAGATCAATCCCCCATGCCACTATAAGCCAGAGCTGAACTGAGCAGTGCTCTGGTAAAAAAAAAGAAGAAGGGAGTCGGGCGGTGGCGCAGCGGATTAAGCGCACGTGGAGCAAAGCGCAGGGACCGGCGTAAGGATCCCGGTTCGAGCCCTCGGCTCCCCACCTGCAGGGGAGTCGCTTCACAGGCGGTGAAGCAGGTCTGCAGGTGTCTATCTTTCTCTCCCCTTCTCTCTCTGTCTCCCCCTCCTCTCTCCATTTCTCTCTGTCCTATCCAACAACAAAGCAACGTCAACAATGGCAATAATAATAACCGCAACGAGGCTGCAACAACTAGGGCAACAAAAAGGGGGAAAAATGGCCTCCAGGAGCGGTGGATTCATGGTGCAGGCACCGAGCCCAGCAATAACCCTGGAGGAAAAAAAAAAAAAGAAAAGAAGAAGGAGAAGAAGGAGGAGGAGAAGAAGTGGTCGGACACCAAAAGCACCAAGCCCATTTGTGTAGAAACCAAAGGTTTATGGGTCTGGAGATGATTATGAAGTGAAGTAAGCAAGGGGGTGAAGTTTAACTACCAGACTGGTTTCACTCATACGTGGAATACAGAGAACTGAAATACATGTACTTAAAAAAAAAAAAAAAAGAACAAAAGAGGGAGTCGGGCGGTAGCTCAGCGGGTTAAAAGCGCACGTGGCACAAAGCACTATGCCGGCTTAAGGATCCCGGTTCAAGCCCCCGGCTGCCCACCTGCAGGGGAGCCGCTTCACAGGCGGTGAAGCAGGTCTGCAGGTGTCTGTCTCTCTCTCCCCCTCTCTGTCTTCCCCTCCTCTCTCCATTTCTCTCTGTCCTATCCAACAACGACAACAAAAAGAATAACTACAGCAATAAAACAAGAACAACAAGGGAATAAATAAATATTTTAAAAAAAGAAAAGAAAAATACATCATGACTTTTCTAACAACCAAATGCATGCCTATAGAGAACCCTAAGGGGGAAAACAGTTCTAATGTTTATTTTACTTTTTTAAAGATTTAAAAAATCATGATCTTTATTTATTAGATAGAGATAGCCAGAAATTGAGAGAGAAGGGGAAGGTAGGGAAGGAGAGAGACAAAGACATCTGCAACAGTGCTTCACCACTCGCAAGACTTTCCCTATACAGGTGGGGACTGGCGGCTCAAACCCAGGTTCTGGTCCATTGTAACGTGTGCACTCAACCAGGTGCGCCACCACCTGGCCTCAATGTTTATTTTACTTGAGTGAGAGAGAGGTATTGCTGTTGTGCGGGCCGCAGAGAAGAGAGAGAGGGGGTCCGGAGCGAAGAGGAAACACAAATCTTTATTTGCGCTGGCAACTCAGAGTTGGGTGCTAGAGAAGCTGGTTGGGCCACGTGCAGGTAGCGAAAATGGCCGCCTCACACAGTAACCTTCCCTGCGTCTGAACACTGAAGTGGAGTGCTGGCAAGAGAGCGAGGTGAGGAAGAAGAAAGGCTTTTATAGGAGCAGCTTTCGTGAGAATGGGAAGGGGGAGGAGTAACCATAGCACTCCAGGGTAGGATAATAATTCTCGTGAGAATGGGAGGGGGGAGATGTAACCAAAGCACTCCAAATATGGCGGGGATATAGACAGTGCCCTGAGGGCACAACATGGAGGAACAGGCACTCCAAGAATGTCCCAACTCTCGCAGGAACTAGCAGTAGCCTGAGGGGACAACATGGCAGATGTGACTGCATCTGCACAATTTCCCAGCAAGGTACAGAGAGTCATTCCAGAACATTGCTCAGCTCTGGCTTATAGTGGTGCCAGGGATTGAACCTGAGATCTTGGAGCCTCAAGTCACCTAATGTCTTTTGCATCTCCCCATCCTCTAGAGAGAAAAAAATTAATAGCTATAAACAAACTCTAAATTTTGTATAGAAAGTCATAGGTGCTTGAAAGCTAAACTTGTTTTAATTTCTCTACCAGGGTTATCACTGGGGTTCCCTGTTTGCTAAAGTGGAAGAAATCTCTACTAGATCATGAGGCATTCTGTGTAATAGCTACATACTCTCTCTCTCTCTCTCTCTCTCTCTCTCTCTCTCTCAGACTGTGAGGTCTGAGCAGAAAGATTAGACATCCAAATCAGTGGAACATGGTAGAGCACCCAGAAACAGATCAAAATATAGTCAACAAAATTTTGACAGAGGGTAAAACCAATTCAATGGCAAAAAGATAGGCTTTTCAACAAATGGTGCTGAACAGTTAGACATCCAGGCCAGAGAGAGAGCCATAACTGAAATCTCAGACCTTATTGAAAATTAACTCAAAATGAATGATTGACTTAAAATGTGAAACATCTCGAAGTAATCTTGAATAAGAACAGAGTTGGATATCTCAATATTTCTTGATTTCAAGCATACTACAAACCAACAGTACTCAAAACGCTGTGTTACTGGCATAAAGACAGAAGTATACGCCAAAAAAAAAAAAGTACAATCCAACGGGATAAAACTTAGCAGAAACAAACTCTCACAGTTATGCTCAAATAACCTTCAATGAGAGTGCCAATGCCACTCACTGAGAAAAGGGTGGTCTTTTCAACAAATGGTATTCAGAGGGTTGAATATCCATCTGCAAAGAAAAAGAAGAAGAGGAGGAGGAGGGAGAAGGAGAAAAAGCTGGATACTTGATTTCCATCATCTATAAAAATTAAGAAAAAAATTTTAAATTATCTTTATTTATTTATTTGGATAGAGACAGTCAGAAATTGAGAGGGAAGGGGGTGATAGAGAGGGAGAGAGACAGAGAGACACCTGCAGCCCTGCTTCACCCCTTGTGAAGCTTTCCCCCTGCAGGTGGGGGCCAGGGGCTTGAACCCAGGTCCTCGTGTACTGTAATATGTGCGCTCAACCAGGTACACCCGGCCCCTAAAACTATAACCTTTTTATATTTGTTTATTTGTTTAAGATATTCGTTAATGAAAGAGAGTGAGAACAACACCCTGGCAGAGACTGATGGGATGCCAGAGACTGAACTCACGGGCCTCACACGTGGAAGTCCAATGCTTTATCCTGATGATCAAGATGTGTGGCCACTTCAGTGCTCTGTGGTCACCACCCCAGCCCTGTCTTCTCCCATGTGGACGTGGGAAGGACCAGTGAGTCAGGGCTGGCCATGACTTCTCACAAGCTCCCTTGCCCCTCTGTAGGAAGCCCCTAGGGTGTTGCACCAAGCTGGGGACCTAGAGGGTTCATTCAAATGGACATTCATCCAGGATTTAAGCAAAGGGAGTCCTCTGGAAAGTGAGAAAGCGAGGTGCTTGGGAAGACAGCTGGGGGAGAGCAACCAGTCCAGATATGAGTGAGGGTTCTAGAAAGATGGCACCAGGGTGAAGCTGACGGAACACCCGATTTGTTTACATATGCTGGAAGGAGAATGGCATCAGTGGCAGTGACTTTGGGGTCCAGCACAGACAAAACGAAGTCACTTTGAGGAGGGTGGTGACTCAGCAACAAAACTCATGCCTCATATGAGGCTCTGGGTTTGATCCCCAGGAACATATAGGTTGGCAGAGAGAAGCTTTGCCCTCTCTCCTCCCGCCTCTCTCGTTTTCAATTAAAAAAAAAACAGGGAGGGGAGTCAGTTGGTAGCGCCATGGGTTAAGCGCACATGGCGCAAAGCACAAGGACCAGTGCTCCCCACCTGCAGGGGAGTCGCTTCACAGGCGGTGAAGCAGGTCTGCAGGTGTCTATCTTTCTCTCCCCCTCTCTGTCTTCCCCTCCTCTCTCCATTTCTCTCTGTCCTATCTAACAACAACAACATCAACAACAACAATAATAACTACAACAACAATAAAACAAGGGCAAAAAAAGGGAAAATAAATAAATAAATAAATGTTTTAAAAAAGAGACTTTAAAAAAGAGGGAGATAGCTCAGCTTGTTACAGCACCAACTGGCCTGTCTGAAGCCTCAAAGGAAGAAGTTCCATCTCCTGCGCCCACCTCACACTAGAACTGAGCAGTGCACTGGTGGTGGTATTGGTGTGTTCATCGTGGGCTCCTCCTCTTCCTCTCCTCTCTCTATAATAAATAAGTTAAAATAGTTTTTATGATATTTTATTTTAATGAGAGATAAGAAGATAAAGAGAGATAGAAGCCAGAGACTGCTCAGTTCTGGTTTGTGGTGACCCTCTATGCTGGGAAATTGTGCAGATGCAGTCACATCTGTCATGTTGTCCCCTCAGGCTACTGCTAGTTCCCGGGAGAGTTGGGACATTCTTGGAGTGCCTGTTCAGCCATGTTGTGCCCTCAGGGCATTGTCTATTTCCCCGCGATATTTGGAGTGCTTTGGTCACTCCTCCCCCTCCCATTCTCACGAGAGTTATCATCCTATCCTGGAGTGCTATGGTTACTCCTCCCCCTTCCCATTCTCGAGAAAGCTGCTCCTATAAAAGCCCTTCTTCTTCCGCACCTCGTTCTCTTGCCAGCGCTTCACTCCGGTGTTCAGACGCAGGAAAGGTTACTGCGTGAGGCGGCCATTTTCGCTACTTCCACGTGGCCCAACCTGTTTCTCTTGCACCCAACTCTGAGTTGCCAGCACAAATAAAGATTTGTGTTCCCTCTTCGCCCCGGACCTCCTCTCTCTCTTCCCCGCAGCACAGAATGACACCTGGTGCCCAACGTGGTGCTCGAACCCATGACCCTGAGATTAAGAGTCTCATGCTCTACCGACTGTAAATCCAATCTAGAACTTCAGTCTCAGGCATGAAAGTCTTTTTGCATAACCATTATGCTGTCTCCCCAGCCCTAAAATAAATTTTAAAAGGGCAAGAGTAAAGTTTTGTAAAAAGAAAGTAAATGGAATCCTATTCTATGACTTGGCTGAAATCAGTGTTCACACCGTCATAACAAAATATTTAGCAAACAAATAATAGCACAACCACAGTAGTAGGGTGGGGAGGGGAAGCCATGTATATAATGGGAGAGCAGAAGAATTAAATCAATAGCTGGTGCCCAAACTTGGAAAGGTCAGAAAGCAGTGTTGGAAGAAGGCTTTCTAGAGGCATGGAAACAAGCAGACGTGAAGGGGCTGGACCTGGTCCCCTGTTGGGAGTAGGAAATGAGTAGCTGCAAGGATCTGCAGTAGTTTGTGTTAAGCCTTATAGAAACTTTTAGTTTGCTAAAATTCGTCCAAACATCTTGTCTTAGAAAATAGATATTGATGCCGACCTGACTTCCCAGGGCAGACAACCCCACCAATGTGTCCTGGAGCCCTGCCTCCCCAGAGCCCTGCCCCACTAGGGAGAGAGAGAGAGACAGGCTGGGAGTATGAATCGACCTGCCAACACCCACGTTCAGAGGGGGAGCAATTACAGAAGCCAGACCCTCCACCATCTGCACCCCATAATGACCCTGGGTCCATGCTCCCAGAGGGATAAAGAATAGGAAAGCTGTCAGGGGAGGGGATGGGGTACAGAGTTCTGGTGGTGGGAATTGTGTGGAGTTGTAGCCTCTTACCCTGTGGTCTTGTCAGTGTTTCCTTTTTTTTTTTTTTCCTCCTCCAGGGTTATTGCTGGGCTCCGTGCCTGCACCATGAATCCACCGCTCCTGGAGGCCATTTTTTTTCCCCTTTTGTTGCCCTTGTTGTAGCTTCGTTGTGGCTATTATTATTGCCCTTGTTGACGCAATTCGTTGTTGGATAGGACAGAGAGAAATGGAGAGAGGAGGGGAAGACAGAGAAGGGGAGAGAAAGATAGACACCTGCAGACCTGCTTCACCGCCTGTGAAGCGACTCCCCTGCAGGTGGGGAGCCGGGGGCTCGAACTGGGATCCTTACGCCGGTCCCTGCGCTTTGCGCCTTGCGCCACATGCGCTTAACCCACTGCGCCACCGCCCGACCCCCCAGTGTTTCCATTTTATAAATAAAAATTAAAAAAGAAAAGAAAACAGATATTGAGGGGGTCGGGCAATAGCACAGCAAGTACACATGCACCAAGTACAAGGACCGGCATAAGAATCCCAGCTCGAGCCCCCGGCTCCCCACCAGCTCCCCACCTGCAGGGGGGTCGCTTCACAGGCAGTGAAGCAGGTCTGCAGGTGTCTTTCTCTCTCTGTCTCCCCCTCCTCTCTTGATTTCTCTCTGTCTTGTCCAGCAAGGGCAACAAAATGGGGAAATATGGCCTCTAGGAGCAGTGGATTCCTAGTGCAAGCACCAAGTCCCAATGATAACCCTGAGGGAAAAAAAAAGAATAGAAAAGAAAAAGAAAAAGAAAAAGAAAATAGATATTGAGTGGTCCGGGAGGTGGCGAAGTGGATAAAGCATGGGTCCTCTCAAGCATGAGGTTCTGAGTTCAGTCCCTACCACCACATGTACCATAGTGATGTCTGGTTCTTTCTCTCTCTCCTCCTATCTTTCTAATAAATAAATAAAATCTTTAAAAAAAAAAAAAGAAAAGAAAAAGATATTGAGTGGTTCAGGAGGTGGTGCTGTGGCTAAGGCACTAGACTCTTTAAGAATAAGATCTTGGGGGGTCGGGAGGTTGTGCAGTGGGTTAAGCGCACGTGGTGCAAGTGCAGACACCGGCATAAGGATCCCGGTTCGAGCCCCCAGCTCCCCACCTGCAGGAAGTCGCTTCACAGGTGGTGAAGCAGGTCTGCAGGTGTCTATCTTTCTCTCCCCCTCTCTGTCTTCCCCTCCTCGCTCCATTTCTCTCTGTCCTATCCAACAATGACAACAACAATAATAACTACAACAACAATAAAAACAACAAAGGCAACAAAAGGGAAAATAAAATAATAATAAGGTCTTGAAGGGGTCAGGCGGTGGCGCAGTGGGTTAAGTGCACGTGGCACAAAGTGCAAGGACCGGTGGAAGGATCCCCGTTGTAGCCCCTGGCCCTCCACCTGCAGGGGAGTTGCTTCACAGGGGGTGAAGCAGGTCTGCAGGTGTCTGCCTTTCTCTCCCCCTCTCTGTCTTCCCCTCCTCTCTCCACTTCTCTCTGTCCTATCCAATAATGAACGACATCATCAACAATAATAACCGCAACAAGGCTACAACAACAAGAGCAACAAAAGGGGGACAAAAAATGGCCTCCAGGAGCAGTGGATTCTTGGTACAGGCACCGAGCCCCAGCAATAACCCTGGAGGCAAAAAAATAAATAAATAAAATGAAAAATAAGGTATTGAGTTCAATCCCCAACAGCACGTGTACCAGAGTGATGTCTGGTTCTTTCTCATTCTCCTATCTTTCTCATCAATAAATAAAATCTTTTTTTTTTAAAAAAGAAAATAGATATTGATGTCCAGGAGGTGGTGTAATTTTAAAGGTGTGGTCCTAACATCATTGAATGTGCTTGAGTGATGCCCTGATTCTCTTTACTTCCAATCAATAAACAATCAAAGATATTTTTCTCTGCAGTTCAGTAGAAAGCAATTCTGTGTGGCGTTGGGCTGGTGCTCAGAGCAGACTAGCCTCCCCTTTCACCAGGAGCAGCTGACAGGAAGGAAGGTCATGATGTCCAGAGCAATCTGTTGTGGCAACAGCCCAGGGCTCTGTGCTTTGAGGCTGGGAACTTCCAACAGAAGAGCTCTCTGAGACAGACTTTTTCTTACCAAGTCACTATTTAGCTCTGGCTTATGGTGGTGCTGGGGATTAGACCTGTGTCTCTAGAACCTTAGGTACTAAAGTTTATCTGCATAACATTATGCTAACTCTCCAGCAGGAATAAACTCTAAATATACTAAATGTGTGTTTGTGGTGGGGTCCCTCTCAAGAGGTGGGTCCCAGAACCAAGACACAGAGTGAAAGAAGGATCTTCGCACTCCTGTAGGTCACAGTCCACTCCCAGAACTGTGCTTTCTGCTCTTACGTCTTGGACTCTGCTGTCTGAGGGTCAGAATACCAGGGGAGGGGTTGTTTTCACGGGGACTCAATCATCTTTCCATTTATACTTGGAAGCTGTGACCGTCATTTGATTTGGAGCTCTGTGAGCCTGAGATGGCTCACCTGGTAGAGAAAAACCTTAACACGTGAGAGGAAACAAGGTTCCCAGTCGCCAAATGGGAACAACTGGGTGGAGGGAACTTCCTGAGCAATGAAGTAGTGCTTATCTCTCTGCCTTTTTTTTTTTTTCCTCTAGGGTTATTGCTAGGGCTTAGTGCCAGTGCTGGCAAACGCTAGAAGAAGTGCCAGCGCTATGAATCCACTGCTCCTGGAGGCTATTTTTTCCCATTCTGTTGCCCTTGCTGTTGCCCCTGTAGTTGTTATAGTTGTTGTTGTTGTTGGATAGAACAGAGAAATGGAGAGAGGAGGGAAAGACAGACAGGGGAGAGAAAGAGACACCTGCAGACCTGCTTCACCGCTTGCGGGGAGCTGGGGCTCAAATCGGGATCCTTACGCCGGTCCTTGAGCTTTGCGCCATATGCACTTAACCCACTGCGCTACCGCCCAGCTCCCCTCTTTCTCCTTCTTTCTCGCTCTCATGATCTATTGGAAGAAAAAAAAAAGGCAGAGAGATCTTAGGCTTCACACATGCATGATTCTTCCACTACTGGTGGATTTTTTTTTTCAACTAGAGAGAGGAACCAACATGAGTCCTAGCCCATGGCTCCTGGAGCTGTGCCTGGCGCTGGGCATGGTGCACCTGTACAGTGCTGGCACAGGTGGCCGTCCAGCAGTGATGGAACAGGTTGTCTGTTGACACTTTGAAGCGAGTCCGTATGCCAAGGCAGCCTTTGTCTGAGTGGGAGGAGTCCCACCTGCTGGAAGTGGAAAACATAACTTGCTTTGCACCTAGGTATGAACCTGCCATTACATATCCCAGGCAAGAGTGAAGGGCAGCAAGGAAGCTGAGGCCACGCAGGCTCCAGTTTTGGGGGGAGAGTGGGGTGGTGTTATTCTCAGGGGAAGGCAATACAGAAAGTGTGCCAGTACCCACTGGGGTGCCCACTCCTCCCCCCCCCCGACCCCCCTCACCGTCAGGGAACACATCCTGCAGGGTGATTTCGGTTGGCTCCCTGCTGAGTTTAAAGCCTGAGTCTCTGGTTCTCCTGGAGATCATTTAGCACCTTTCATTAGACTGTTTTCTGCATAAACCAGCTAGAGGGGCCTACTGTTCACAGCCAGCAGCCAAGGCGGACTGCCTGCTCTCCTGACTACCACTGCATGAGGACGGGAACGGGAGGGGCTGAACAGGGGAGGTCCTGTTTCAAGTTCCCCCCGTTGGAGCTTGGTGCCTGCACTACAAATTCACTACTGTTGGCAGCCATTTTTTTTCTCTCTCTCTTTCTGTTATTTTGATAGGGCAGAAAGAAATTGAGAGGGGGAGGGGAGAGAGAGTGGGGGAGAGAGAAAGTGAGCCACCTGCAGCATTGCTCCACTGCTCCGGAAGCGCTCTCTCCCTCCAGTTCCCTGCAGGTGGGGACCAGGGGTAAGCCCAGTTCTGATTCATGGTAATGTGTTCACTCGGCCAGGTGCACCACTGCCTGGTTCAACCAGTGGCTTTTATCAGACCTACATTTAAGTCCAAAGTCCGACACTTTCGATCCAGGTGTGAGTCAATTTCCCTCTTTGAACTTCCATGTCCTCAGGTTCCTGGCCGCCTTGCAAAGCTGTGGTGTTCTGTGGTCCATGAGAACCTTCATCCGTCTAAAGATGTGGAAGGTCAGATCTGCCTGGCGCAGCACCTAGAGCTGCGGGGGTTGAGCACTGAGACTGGAGGTGGTTTGTTACTGCAGCAGAACACGGCCTGTCCTGAGTTGCTCACCAGTCATGGCTCCAGAAAACCACACCATGGGAGGATGGGTAGGTAGGCTGGAGTGCTAAGCAAGGATGCATCCCTTCTGCATCTCTCAGCCCCTTTTATTCTCCAGGGGAAGGGAAGCCCAGCTCCTCCAGAGGCCTCACACTGTGTGACATGCTACAGGATGGGAGGCGTGAGTGATCTGTTCAGTCCCAAAGAACAAAACCAGGGTGAGTGAGTGCCCTAGATATGCCAACCTCAGTGCCCACCATCCACAACCCATCTGCTTCCAAGCCTAGCCAGGTATGTGCCTCAGATTCAGGACTGTGAAGCTGGCTACATAATGACAATGGGAAAGGACCTGAAGGGAAAAAGACAGGCACGATGCACAGGTGGACAGCAAGAAGGTCCGAGATCAGAGATAGAAACAGAAACCTCACAGACGACCAGAGAGCAAGCAGACCTTTGATCCTTCACTGAGCCCCATTTTCATGGTTATCTAAGGTAGCCCCATCTCTCACCAAGTGGAATTGTATAGGAAAACAAACGGCCACATCTGGGGAGCCTATGCCTCCCCTCTGGCTGCTCAGTGACTCAGCTGCAGCCAGCTCCCTCTCCCTCCTAAAATGGTCCATCAGCCACTCCCTGTGCCAAGTCAAACTGCAGTGTATGAGCCCCTGACTTAGGTTTCATTCACCAAGTATCCCTGGGATGCAGAGAGCCAGTGCTCCCTGAGCTGGTGAAGTCACTCGGGTCCCAGAGAGCCTGTGGCAACCTGCCCAGAGGCGACCACCTGCCTTGCATCTGCTTTGTCCTTCCAGATGCCACAGCAGCTCCTGATACCTGACACCTGCAGACGTACTGGCCTGGGGGCAAATCCACATTGGGTTAAACATGCCAACAGCACCGGCTGGCCCTCACTGTTCTTGGGGTCCCCATGTGACACTCACACAAAACTACTATTTCAGGAACCCTGATTCCTGTGGGCGCTTCAGCCTCAGCAGCCCCAGGGTGTCTTTTTCATTGTCACCAAGGTCACCATTGGCACTCCACCAATCCCAGTGTTTTTTGTTTTTTTAACAGATGACAAGGGGGAGAGATGGACACACACCACCACTGCTCTGTGATTGTATGGCAGGCAATGTGTGTGCTTTATCAGGTGAGCTACCTCCCAGCACTCTGGGACACCTGCTCTAAAGTCCTTTCTGCATCCTGCCCAAGGCTCAGCACTCTGTTGTGGGAACTTGCTATTCTAGTCTCAGCTCCTGACCCTGGTATGCCCTCTGAAGCCCTGCCCACCCCTATGAGAGGAAGGGTAGGAAGATGCCTCAGAGCATCGACACTTGTGTGTCCTGCGGCCATGCTGTCGGGTCTACACCCTCTTCGCCGTGGCCCACATCTCCCCAGCCAACAGGGCAGGCAACAGGTAAAGAAGAGGCTGGGCCATGGGACAGTTGTACTGACTTTATTCCTTCACTCTCATCTCCTCCCTCCTGCTGTCCCCATGCACTCGGGGCTACATATGACCAGACATCAATGGGTCCACGTGCCTGGGCACAGGCCTTCTGAGCCCCCTGTGAAGGCCACAGTAGCTGCACATGCCAGGGCTGGAGGCTGCGGCTCTGACTATGGTCATGGGTCTTGAGGTGCACTCCCCCCGGCTGTCTCAAGACCAGACTGCCCAGGAGCAGCTAAGAAGCCAAACCCAAATTCTGGACCAGTTGTGCTGAGTTCAGCTGGACAGAGAAATCTCCCACACGGTGATCCCGAGCCCCTTCCCTACCAACCCTGTGAAGAGGGTGGGATGCCCCAGCTCCCCCAACTCCAATACCCAGGTGCTTGTTAATTTGCTTTAAAAAAAAAAAAAGAAAAAAGAAAACGGAAAACCTCTCCATACTGGCACTGCAGAGGTTCGTTATTGCTTCAGACCCACGTGGCCTGGCCAGGAGGGAGCCCCCACCACACTGGCCCAGAGCAAAAGGAGCTCTTAGCACCAGGACACAGAGCTCTGTTTCCACTGGGACTGGCCCGGGAGGGGGCTGCCCAAGCCTACAGCTACAATAACCACTTTGACCAGAGTCCAGCCTGCCTCCGGGACCCTCTCCTACCCTTAGTGGGGAAGGCACACAGGAACCCAAACCCTGGGGTGGGGCTTTGCTGTCAGCTCCCCTACACCCACTTTTGGCCTCTGCTCAACGAGGATCGCCCAACACACCGGAAGGAAAGCCCCCAGGCGCACTAAGGCTGCAGTGGGTTTAGTAGGTGCCTAGGCTGCCAGCCTCCACGGCAGGGTCTGGTGAGTGACGGGTTGAGGAACCCACTGAAGTCCTGTTCTATAGCCTGCTGGGGGGGGGGGGGAGGGAGACCAACTTTAATTTTTTTTTTTTTCGAAAACTGTGAGCCAGCTTTGAGGAGCTGCCAGGCACTAGAACCAGAGGTTAGAAATAGCAATGCAGGGGAGACTGGGGAAGGGGACCCTGAGGACATCATGGAAGCCCAGAGATGAAGGGAGAGGGAGACAGCTACAGTAAAGCAGGTGTCTGGGGCGAGGGGGATGGCTGAACTAATGCCAAGGGTCTGGCCCCCAGCGGTGGGGTGAGGGAGTGTGGAAGCGGGGAGTCTTCCTCTCTCTGGAGAAGCCCACCTTCTTCCCCCTCACCCCAGAACTGCAGGGGCACCTGAGAGTCTGTACTTGTACCTACTCTCTGCAGCCCCAGACCGAACCAGGCCAGGGCACTGTCCCCTGAGCCCAGAAAACAGGCAAGGCTGTGTGGCGTGGATTATGAATCCTCAAATCACTCAGGCTCCTTGGGCCTGCCCACGTCTGTACAGAATAAAGTGCTTCGTTTATTGATGATTAAAATGTTCCCAGTCCCCTGCCCCAGTGCCACAGGCCTCACAGGGAAGTCAGAGAGGGGCTTCTGGCGCCCTTGATGGGGTCCAGTGCCCCCTCCACACTGCCCCTCCTTGGGCTCAGGCCTCTCCCCACTCCAGCCATGCTGTGAAGGGTGGTGGTGCAGGGGTAGTCGTGGGGGGGGGTTTAAGGTGCAGAGAGTATAACAAACAAAACCATATAAACACAATGGGAAAGAGCTTAACTAGGAAACATGTAGCTTATGGATCCTCCCTGCCCATTTTAAAGGCAGGCATAAAGATGTTAAATGACAACAAAAAAAGGGGTATTCTGTTAGTATTGGTCCTATGGGCTCGAGCCTTGGGCACAGGCTGGAGTCCCCAGGGACCCTCCCATGGCCAGCTGCAAAGCCCCAAACAGGCTGTGCTCCAGGTACCCCAGCACCTCACCTAGCACAGGGGCCCACGACGGACCCCAAGGCCGGGCCCAACAACCGAGTCAAAGGGAGAGAGGCCTGGCACTGTCCGCGGGGAGTGAGGACAGACAGACACACACACACCTCCCTCGGGTGTGGAGACACAGCCAGGGCAGCTGGTGAGGGGTGGGCAAGGCATCCTCACCCCCTGCCCCACCGATAGCACCTTGAGCCTTAGACCCTTTGCCCAAAGCCGCCTCCCGGAGTGCTGTTCCTTGGCCCACCCCGTCCAGGGCCTCCTCCCTGTGGCCCCCCAGGACCGGTGCAACAGGAGCCAGCCCGGCTGCCCACCCGGAGGCCCGCGGTGCAGAGCCATCCTGGGCGCAGGAGCGCCTGCCGGCAGGTGCCCAAAAACAGAGACGACCCATCCCGGGGGTCCAGCCCATCCCGGGGGTCCAGCCCATCCCGGGGTCCAGCCCATCCCGGGGGTCCAGGCCCTGCAGCCCGCACCCGCCGCTGCACCCAGCTGCGTGCCGGTCCCGCCTCCGCCCGGTGCCCAGCCTCCCGCCGACCCAGCCCGGGCGACCCGGCCCGACCCTTCCCTCTGTCGCCGTGACACCCTCGCCTGCAGGGGCCACTGCCCGGGCTCTTTCCCTCCGCTTCAGAAATAAAAACAGAAAGAGAGAAGGAAAGACTCCACGGAGTGAGAGGGGCACTTGGGCGCGAGGCGGCGCCCCCCGGGTGCCCGCGGTCCTCGCAGCCTCCGGCAGGGGGCGCCCCGGGGCGCCGGCGAGGCTAGTGGTCTGCGCCCAGCCTCCCGCCCGCGGGGAAGAGCGGGGGCGGCGGCGGCAGGTGCGGCGGCGGGGCGGGGGCGGGGGCGGGCGCCGGGCCGGGAAGCAGGGGCAGGGCGGCGGCAGGGGCGGCGGGGGCCGGGCCGTCCAGCGGGAGGCTGACGCGGAAGCACTTCTCCTTGTGCGCCTTGAGCATGTTGGAGAAGCGGAAGCGCTGGCCGCACACGTCGCAGGGGTAGGGCTTCTCGCCGGTGTGCGTGCGTCGGTGCCGCTTCATGTTGGGCCGGCTGGTGAAGCTCTTGCCGCAGATCTCGCAGATGTACGGCTTCTCCCCTGGGCGGGCAGGGGGCGGGGGCGTCACTGCGGGGGCAACCACAGCCCACCCGAGCCACACGCGTCACCCCGCCCCGTGCTGGCCGCACCCGCCCCCGGACACCGCGCTGCAAGGTGGGCAGCGAGGTGGACAGGCAGGGGGACAGCGAGGTGAACAGGCAGGTGGGCAGCGAGGTGGACAGGCAGGGGGACAGCGAGGTGGACAGGCAGGGGGACAGCGAGGTGAACAGGCAGGTGGGCAGCGAGGTGGACAGGCAGGGGGACAGCGAGGTGGACAGGCAGGGGGACAGCGAGGTGGGCAGCGAGGTGGACAGGCAGGGGGACAGCGAGGTGGACAGGCAGGGGGACAGCGAGGTGGGCAGCGAGGTGGACAGGCAGGGGGACAGCGAGGTGGACAGGCAGGGGGACAGCGAGGTGGGCAGCGAGGTGGACAGGCAGGGGGGCAGCGAGGTGGACAGGCAGGGGGACAGCGAGGTGGGCAGCGAGGTGGACAGGCAGGGGGACAGCGAGGTGGACAGGCAGGGGGACAGCGAGGTGGACAGGCAGGGGGACAGCGAGGTGGACAGGCAGGGGGACAGCGAGGTGAACAGGCAGGGGGACAGCGAGGTGGACAGGCAGGGGGACAGCGAGGTGGACAGGCAGGTGGGCAGCGAGGTGAATAGGCAGGTGGGCAGCGAGGTGAACTGAGGCAGGGGGACAGCGAGGTGGACAGGCAGGGGGACAGCAAGGTGAATAGGCAGGTGGGCAGCGAGGTGAACAGGCAGGTGGGCAGCGAGGTGAACTGAGGCAGGTGGGCAGTGAGGTGAACAGGCAAGTGGGCAGCGAGGTGAACAGGCAAGTGGGCAGCGAGGTGAACTGAGGCAGGTGGGCAGTGAGGTGGACAGGCAGGGGGACAGCGAGGTGAACAGGCAGGGGGACAGCGAGGTGGACAGGCAGGGGGACAGCCAGGTGGACAGGCAGGTGGGCAGCGAGGTGAATAGGCAGGGGGACAGCGAGGTGAACTGAGGCAGGTGGGCAGTGAGGTGAACTGAGGCAGGGGGGCAGCGAGGTGAACAGGCAGGGGGACAGCGAGGTGGACAGGCAGGTGGGCAGCAAGGTGGACAGGCAGGGGGACAGCGAGGTGGACAGGCAGGTGGGCAGCGAGGTGGACAGGCAGGTGGGCAGTGAGGTGGACAGGCAGTTGGGCAGCGAGGTGGACAGGCAGGGGGACAGCGAGGTGGACAGGCAGGTGGGCAGCGAGGTGAACAGGCAGGGGGACAGCGAGGTGGACAGGCAGGGGGACAGCGAGGTGGACAGGCAGGTGGGCAGCAAGGTGAATAGGCAGGTGGGCAGCGAGGTGAACAGGCAGGTGGGCAGCGAGGTGAACTGAGGCAGGTGGGCAGTGAGGTGAACAGGCAAGTGGGCAGCGAGGTGAACAGGCAAGTGGGCAGCGAGGTGAACTGAGGCAGGTGGGCAGTGAGGTGAACAGGCAGGTGGGCAGGAAGGTGAACTGGGGCAGCCAATGCAGAGGGACTGGCCAGCGCAACCCTACCTGTGTGAGTTTTCATGTGCTCGTCGAAGTACTGCTTCATGTTGAAGTCCTTGCCGCACCACTGGCACATGAACTGTTTGTGGCCAATGTGGATGCTCATGTGTGACCGCAGCTGGTACTTGTACTGGAAGCGCTCGTTGCAGTTCTGAGGGAGGGAGGAGGGGCGGGGCCCGGAAGAGTAGGGAGTGGCCTTCAGGGAAGGAAGGCAGGGGCCAGGCAGGACATACAGACACAGCTCCTGGCTGCAGAGGTGCCCCTGGGGTGGGCCGCGTGGCCTCAGCCGTGCGGGGCCCCAGCAGAAGGGTCCAAAGTGAGAAGAGGCTGCAGGGTGCTGGGAGCCCTCGCGCTGGAGGTTGCAGGCCCCTTCATCCTGCCTCCATGTGGGAAGACCCCTCCTCCCATCCGCACCTCTGTCTGTCTCTCTGTACTGATCCTCCACTTCCCAGAAAGCCTGCCACCATGGCTGTGACGTGTGCAGCCTTCCTGAGGGGTGGGCTAGGTGTGGGTGGGGAGCGGAAACGGGTGGTCAGCTGTCTGTGTGACCCTAGAGGGTGGTCCCTTTTTCTGAGCCCTGCAAGCGACTCCTAATCCTCCAGTTTTCAGGCAGATGCTGCTCCTGGTCTGGGGCTCGGGAGAAGGGAACTCACCTCACATCTGAAGGGCTTCTCGCCAGAGTGCTGCAGCGAGTGCACCTTGAGAGACATGCTGCGCTTGAAGGACTTCCCACAGGTCTCACAGGTGAAGGGCATGTCCTTGGTATGGGCTACAAGGCAGCAGGCCTCATGAAGTCACATCTCAGGGAGTCCCTGCTTCTCACACCTCACACTGGACCCACACCCCATCTCCAGGCAGCCTGGAGCACCAGCTCCCCCAGAGCTGGCCTCAAGGACCCGGGGCTGACACCTCCACCCACCCACCCAGCCAGCCCCCTCCTGCTCCACCAGGCCACCTCCTTTCCAGGCCAGATATCCCCTTCTGTTCTGAGGCTTGGTCGGACCTAGCCTCTGTCCAGGGGAAGTGGCCAAGGCTGCCTCACTCCCTAAAGCTCCGGGAGCAGACCTAGGATCTAAGGTGGAACTGGCCTCTGCTCAAATCCTGGTCCAGCCACCAGCTCCCTGCGTGGCTCCTATGGGCTCAGCATCTTCCTCTTCGGAGAGGCTCCGAGTCGCCCAGGGATGATGCGCACACAAGTCCAAAGTCCTCAGCAGAATCTCCCCCACCCCAGCTGCCCTCAGGGACCTGTGGGTCGGTGAGACCCAACGAGCTCTTTCAGAAAGACCCTGCAGGAATCAACCAGAGACAGGGAGCCCAGAGCTTAAGCTGGAGAAGCCAAGTCCAGACTACCCAGCATGCTCCTGGCTGAGAACCCAACTCCTAGTGAGCTCACACGTGGGGCAGGACCGGGCAGGGACACACTGCCTGGTTTGGTCATCCTTCCTGTGAACCCCAGGCCCTGAGTAAGCAAAGGAAGGTGCTCCGGCTGACCGGGCTGGTTCCTGGAAGCTGAGTGACCCGACACATACCATGCCAGCCCCAGACCATTCTGTGAAGTGCAGCCAGAAGTGCTCTTTCCCTGGCAGATATCACCCTATGCCAGGGTGCACAGCCTGGTGAGCAGTATGCCAGCTGTGTCCTGCTCCCTGCCAGCCGTCTTGTCCAGGAGGCCCTGTGCTGTGTGCAGCCTGCCCGGCTGGACATGGCCAGGCCACACATGCCAGCACAAACAGCCTCTCCAGGTCTCCCAGCTGAGAGGGGGCCCTCACACTTTCCTTGGATGTGCAAACCCACTAAACCCAGAAGCTGGCCTGATCCTGTTTCCAGTCCCCCAGGCCACAGCCCCACCAGCCTGGACTTACCAACCATATGCTTGCGCACGTGAGCCATGGTGTAGAACTTCTTTTCACAGATCTCACATGAGAACTTCTTCTCTGCATAGCCGTGCACGATCTTGTTGTGTTCGTGGAGGGACCAGAGCTTCTTAAAAGCTTTGCCACATGTGACACACTGTGGGGTGAGAGGCTATTAGGCCCTGGGTCCTGACTCAAAACCGCATGGCCTAGCATGAGTCCCTGCCCCTCGCTGGGCCTCAGTTTCCCCACTTGAGCTATACTGGAGAGTGAGCCCTGGGTATCCTATAAGAACTGAATCTAGCAGGTGGTGCAAAGAGCAGGGACCAGTGTAAGGATCCCGGTTCGAGCCCCCTGGTTCTCCAACTGCAGGGGAGTCGCTTCACAGGCGGTGAAGCAGGTCTGCAGGTGTCTGTCTTTCTCTCCCCCTCTCTATCCTCCCCTCCTCTCTCTATTTCTCTCTGCCCTATCCAACAACAATGACAATAACAACAATAATAATAACTACAACAATAAAACAAGGACAAAAGGGAATAAGTAAATAAATAAAAACTGAATCCAGTGCCAGGAGCTGGGGACAGTAACCCAAACACTCTTCTGCATCTCTAAACTGACGGAGCCAGCATCTGGGGTCACTTCCTCCAGGAAACCCTTCGTCTGTGCTCTAACAAGGCATCTCCACAGAGAGGAGACATTTAGGCTGAAGGGTCACAGCACGTCTAAGGCGATACACGCAGTTTGAGGAGGAGGCCCTGGTAGAGTCGGGGTCCTCTTTCTGCTGCCCCAGTGGCCAGCTGGGACTCTAACACCATGCCCTAACACCATGCAGATTCCCAAGGTGACAGGTCCCAGAGGGCTGGCTGGGGCAGAACTGCAGGGGACACCAGGTCCCATCAGTCACAGAGTGGTAGAAACTCTGGAGTCACACTCCGTCCCTCCTCTCCCCCTGGACCCTCACCCTGCCCGGCTGTGCAGGACACCCTCCAGAGGCCTGGCAGCTGTGCCAAGGCTCAGCAGAAACCCGATCAGGGTGTACAGGTCAGAAGGGACCCGAGATGTGGCAGGTGGAGTTAAAGAGCCGCCCAGCGGGCAAGCAAGTGGGGACAGGTACGTGGGGGTGGGGCGGGAGACCAGGTGAGCCTCAGGTAGCACTGTCTTTACAGTGTGCGCAATTAGCAATCAGTTCAGGCAATTAGCACACGCCTACTCTCCCCACCCCTCTCAGCCACAAAAGGTAAAAAAAAATCCCTGCCCAGAAAGCCTGCGCTCACAGCCTCTCCCTGCCTGGCAGCTCTCCACTGAGGCCCCTGCAGTCCCTACTCTCCCAGATTTCTTCACCCAGCCTCTGCCCCACAGCCATGCCGGCTGACATCTGCAAAATGCTGAAGGCGGGCGGCTTCCTCCTGCCTCCCTGCCCCTCGAGTCACTCAGCCTTTCCGGTAAGTGACACGCGGCTGACACATGGTGGCCCCTCTGGGCTCACCCCTCCTGTCCTCCCCTGTGCTGGTGCCTGTGCTCAGCAGCGCCATATTCTGGCAGTGTCTCTGCGCTCTCACCACCGAGGCCTGGGTTCAGCCTGTGAGCCGCATCTGGTCTCCCCAGAGCGTGTGGCACTGGCAGCCTGGCCGCCTGCCCCGCCACCCACCTGGATGTTGCGTTCGCAGTCCGTCTGCCGGTGCAGCAGCAGCTCGCTTTCCAGCAGGAAGCGCTTGCCACACTGGTCGCAGATCTGCATGCGGCTGTGGGTCACGTTCATGTGTTTCTCCAGGTACCAGCGGTTGTTGAACACTCGAGGGCACTTCTGGCACGGGTGGTGCTGCTTCTCCTCCAGCTTCACCTTGGGCCCTAGTCCGTCAGCGGCCTGCGGCCCCCGAGCAGGTGCAGCGGCCACCCCGGGAGCCGCCTTTGGCCGCTTCCCGCCCCGACGCCCACTCTCCTCCGGCTCTGGGGGACCCGGGCGCTGGGCGTTCTCCCCGGACCTCGTGGCCATTCGACTGTGGGGAGGGGGGTCCGACAGGCCGCTCCGGCTCCCCCCGGGTCCTGCTGGCCCCTGCTGGGCCCCCGCCTCCCCCTCCCCCTCGCTCTCTTGACCCTGCTCACTGTGACTTTCCTCCTCTTCTTCCTCCCCACTGCCACCCCCCTCCTCCTCCTCTTCCTCCTCCTCTTCCCCTCCACTACCACCACCCTCCTCCTCTTCTTCCTCCTCTTCCCCTCCACTGCCACCCCCCTCCTCCTCTTCTTCCTCCTCTTCCTCCTCCTCTTCCTCCTCCTCCGAGTGTCTCTGCAGCCCGTCCTCCCTGCCCAGCACCACGGTGGCTGGGTTGGCAGCAGCCCCCGGCTTCCCCTCGGGGCCCGTGGACACGTGAAGTGTCTGGTTGTTGAGGTTCACCTCCACGATGATCTGGGACTGCTCCCGGCGGCTGTATGTGCCAGAACCCCCAAGCTCTTCCCCCAACCCCTCCCCGCCCTCCAGCTTGCACAAGCTGGCCGGGGCCCCACCAGCCTCAGCCTCGTCCACGCCGCCCTCCTTCTCCTCTTTGAAGAAAGGCTGGGCTGGCCCAGCGGCAGCAGGCACGGTGCCACCGTCCTCTACACGCACCGAGTAGGGGTCAGGGCCCTCTCGAGCGAAGATCTTGGGCAGGCCCGGAGCGTCAGCCTCCTGCTTGATGTCACAGTAGTAGGGTGGGGTGCAGCCTGCGGTCGGCTGGGTCAGGGCCACGGTGCCGGGCCCCGGTGGCCCCAGGGAGCGGGCGTCCAGCAGCTCCTGGCAGGATGCGGCGATGTCAGCCATCTGCAGGAGCGAGGCAGCACTCAGCACCTCGTGGACGTTGGCTGAGTTGACCAGCAGCTTGGACGTGTAGATGAAGTTGAGGATCTGCTGCAGGCCGCTGGGGGCCAGCGCCTCCAGTGAGAGCTCCACACGCTGCAGCTGCTTGTTCTGGGTGAAGAGCGAGTGGAAGAACTGGCTGTAGGCGGCCAGCACCCCTTTGTGTGCTGGGAAGACGCTGCGCTGGGGCACCAGCACCAGGTCCACGTCGCAGAGGTCAGGCTGGAAGAGGCGCTGCTCATTCAGGCGGCCCATCAAGCAGGCGAAGTGCAGTGCTACGTCCTCCACCAGCGAGAACTCGGCCGCCGGAGTGTCGGTGGTCTTCTCAACCAGCAACTGCGGGGCGGGGGGAGCAGGTCAGGCCAAGGCTGAGGAAAGCGGGGGGTGAGGGGGAAACGCCTCTACCATCAAGGAGAGATGGGGGGGGGGGAACGCCTCTACCATCAAGGAGAGGAGCTGAAACCCAAACCGGGAGACCTGAATTCAAGCCGAAGCTGGCTACCCCTGCAGAATGCCAGCTTGCCAGCAAGACCTGCCAAACACCAGCTCCTGGGCTAGCTGGCTACCATTTCCCTGGAAACAGAAAGATACCCCAGAAGGGAAGGGGAAGGAAAAGGGAAAGAGGTGGCCAGGGGCTGAGGGGTTCCCCAGAAAGGAACTTTCATGGCTGAATCAAGGAACTTTGGGGGAGCTATAGCCTGCGGGCACATAAGCATTGTTCCCTCACTTCTGCACCCCGTGGATTCTCTCCCCCGCACACATACCCACACAAATAAAGCAGAGCCTGCCCCACCCGGCATCTCAAGAGCAAAAATCAGGTCCCCTCACTCACTGCTCAGTCTCGGGCTAATGCACCTCTGGAGGCCGCACCCGAGGGAACCCCTCACCTCATCTGACAGCTACAGAAGCAGACACGTTTGTGACAATACCAGGGCCCGTACCTTTTTTCCCCCACCCTCCTAGCCTTGCTAGAAGAGGCTGGTAAGACCAAGCCATACCCTCGTTAGTCGTCCAGAGTTTGAATCAGGTCACCCCCGCCCCATGCTTCTGACCTCAGGCCCACCTGCCATTACCTCCCCCAACGCACAGAGGCTCTGTATGTGTGCTGAGGCCCACACAGCTGTGCTGTGCTCTGCCACTTGCAGGCTGGGGGCCCCAAGACCTGCCTCAGACCCTTTTCCTCTAGGTCCCCACATCCCTTGGGGCCCGTGGAGCCTCAAGGAGGCCCTTGGAGTCTGCTGGATTCTTGGGCCACATCCAGGACCTGTGACTTGCCCAGAGAAGGAGAGAAGTTGGCCATTCCCAGCTTATATCCCCCATGCCCTTACCTCCAAACAAAGGTGGGCAGTACAGTCAGGCAGGGATGCCCAGTCCCTTGCATGGGCCCAGCACATGGCAGATGTTCTGTTCAGTGAATATCTGCCAGCTACCTGTCTGGCTGGAGTAGCCGCACAGAGCTTCCAGCCCTCCTCAGGCCCTGTCCAGCCAGCTCACAGACTGTGCGAGGGGTTTCCTCACTGTCACAAAGCCATCAGCTTGTCTCTTCTCAGCACTTTCCAGGAAGCCCTGGGATTCACAGCCTACACCTGTACCTCTGTGCCAGTCTGCCCACCAATGGGGCAGCAGTGGATGGGCCAAATGTAGACAGAGACATCTACATTTCAGATCATCTGTGGTCAGGCCCCCAGCCAGAGTCCTGCCAGTACCAGGCCTCATTCCTTCTAGTCAGGAACACCCATCTCTCCCTCCGTCTTGGGCAGCTGACCCATCTGGGTCTGGCTGATCTAACTGAGGAATCTGGTGCCAAGCCTCTCCATCTCCCTCCGCTGACTCACTGATTCTTCTGAGACAAACTCTATTGGCTGTGTGGGGGACTGGGGCTTGGGACAGGAGGGTCTCACTGTGAGCAGCAGCAAGTCTGGCTCTCAGCTCTCCCAAGGGTACCCCTCCCCTGCTGGAAGGGACATGGGATATGCTCCAAGTGAGAGGGTGCCGTGGTCTTTAAGGACTTAACAGGCAGAAAGAGTCACTTGGGGTACCTCCCAGCAGAGGAACCAGCTGCACCTCTGTGACCCCCACTTGGAGCTTCCTCCTTAGAGCTCCTGCCACCTGCAGGTCAGTGATGGTTCAAGATGCTAGCTGGTCTACAAGAGAGGCTCTTCTAAGACTCTGGGGGCCAAAGAGTGGCAAGGGGAGTTGTCTGGATAAAGGCTTGTCAAACCAGGCTTGTTCTGGGAAGCCCATTCCAGACCCAGGGCCCCAGCTCACCCTGCACCCCCCCCCCCATCATATCCTCGAGTGCCTGACCTTCCTGTGTGCAGACCAGGGCCCAGGGCCCAGGTAAGGCTTGGCCAGGGCTCTCTGGCTTCATCGGAGGGAAAGGAGTCACTGTCCCCCAAGACTCCACTTCCCACTGTGTACCCCGGCTAACTCCAGCGCCATCCTTGGCCCTCCAGGAGGCAGAGAACATCACGGCCAGGATGGGCTTCTTCACCAGGGCAGAGCACACAGATGTTGTCCACATGCATAACTGGCAGCTCCTCCAGAGGACATAGCTGCCCCTGGCCTGGCAGCTCCCACAGGGGCTCGCCAGTTGTGTACCTCCCCTGCCAGATGTGCCAGCTCCCTGGCACTGCAGGCACCCCTCCGCGGATGGCTGTGCCGGCTACAGCAGCACACTCTGCTCGTGTCCAGGCCAGGCCAGCCTCGCCAAGATGCAGAAGCAGGGGAACGGTCAGGCCGCCTGTCGCCAGGGGGTTTCATGTCCCAGAGGGGCAGCTCAGGTACCAGGTGGACCTCGCCAAACAAGCTTATGGAATCAGGGACAGCTGTGCTCGCCATCGCAAAACCAATGACTCCCTACCTGCCCCGGGTGCCCTCCTGAAAGCTCAGGATAAAGCCTGGGGGTGTCCAGCTGCACCCCTTCCACCCCCTCCGCCAGCCTCGATCTTCTGTCGCCGGGCTGAACCAGGGACGCAGGCTCACACCTTCCAGCCTGCTCCTTTCGGGAAGAAGGTGTCTGTGCCACTTTGCTCCGAGCCGGCCCCCAACCTCCCCCCAGGAAACAGGTCCAGAGAGGGCGGGAGAGCAGCCCAAGGTCACACAGGAGTCTGGGCACAAGTGGGGACAAGCCCCCGCCGCCAGCCCGGGCCCAGGCGCCCCAGGCCCGCCGGCCGGCCCAGCCGCTGCGGCGCCCACGTGGCCCAGGCCGGGCGGGAACCCACCTCCTCCCGCCCCGCACCCGGCCCGCACCCGGCCCGGCCCCAGGGCGGCGCCCGGGAATCAGGATCCCCCTCGCCGGGTTTAACCCCTTCCCCGCAGGCTCGGCAGTCCCGGCTCCGCCGCGCAGGGCCCGGCAGGTGGGCGGATAAGCGGGGGGACAGGCGGGGCCTTGCGTACCATGGTGCCGCGGCGCTGGGGGCTCACAGGGCCCCGCGGGATCGCGCTGCCCCCGGCGGCCGGGCCGGGGCCGCTCCATGAAGCGCCGCGCAGGGCCCCGCCACCATGGCCCCGGGGGCGCGGCCGGCCGGGCGGAGCAGGGCCGCGGGAGTCGGCCGCCCAGCAGCTGCGCCCCGAGCCGCGGGCGGGCGGGAGCGGGCGGGGGGCGCGGGGCGCCGATTGGAGCCCGCACGTCAGCTGGGGCCGCCGTCTGGACGCTTAAAGGGCCAGGCCGCCCCGCGCGCCGGGGTCGGGGGCCGGGGGCCGGGGGGCCGGGGGCGCGGACACGCCGCGGGCCCCTCCGGCCGCTCCCCCGCCCCCACCGGCCGCCCTTCTGACTCCGGCCTGGGCGCCCGGCCCCTTCCCGCCGGCCCGGCCGCCCGCGAGCTCGCCCGCGTCTGATCTGCGCCCAGAGGCGGGCCCCGGCCCCCACCCGCCGGCATAGGCTGCCACCTGCGCCCCGCAGCCCCGCAGCCCCGAGGGTGAGTCTGGGCTCTCCCCTCGCCCCACCCCGCAGCAAGCCGGGGCTCACTTGGCTCCGCGCCTGCACAACTTGGGTCCCGCAGACACGCACCGACCCGGTGGCCTCCGCTGCCTGCAGATCCTCCAGGGGACGCGACAGGGGCCGGGAGAAGGCGAGCGGCCCCGGGGCCGAGGCCCAGGCCCCACAGTCCCGCCCAGCCTTGTGACCCGACTGCTACAGGCTCTGCTGGGGAGATGCAGCCAGGCCTGCGGAATGCTGCTCTGGCATGGACACCGGTGGGGGCAGGGGGCTGGCTGTTGGCAGGAGGCTGCAAAGGAATTGCCAGACTGAGCAGCCAGCGGGGCGGGGGCCGTGGGGTGCTGGGCCCGGCAGGGCCACCATTGTGGAGACGGGGGTCTCCCTTCCTGTGTGGCCCACGCCATTCTCTCCCTGCCCGCCTCATCTTTGGCCACTGTCACAGTGCAGCCATTCTGGTAGCACCCCACCTCATTGTCCAGCTTGGACCAGTGTCCCCTAGGTATGCCACCTTGTGAGTGGGCAGGAATTCTGGGACTGGCTCAGGACGCCTTGGTTCTGGGTGCCAAGGGGAGGAGATGGAACAGAAAGAAGTCAAGATCCACCGTTCTCAAAACAGGGCCATCCCAGTACCAGGGAGGCATCTGAAGCAAAGATGAGGGTGGCTAAGGAATGTTAGGAGCGGGGTGTGCGCATACAGCCTCAGAGAGGGTGAGGAGAGACTCAGGTAGGAAGGGGAAGAGAAAGGGAGGGAGGGGATGTGTCCCCAGAGGTGGCCACTGCAGACACCCTGCTCCGGTGGCCAGTGTGTGCACAGGGGCTGGAGCAGCTCCTGGGGACCCCAGGCTGAGGCCAAACCTAGGGGTCTCTGTGCCTATCTGGCCGGTTGCCTCAGGACTGCCTTCTACACCTTCCTCCTTCCCAATCCACTTCAGTGGGTTGTACACTGGCCTGGGAGCTGGCAGGGGAGGATTGTTGATTGGATGAGGACAGTGAGACCCCCTAAGAGGACAACACACATAGCTGGGCACTACTGGCAGGAGCCAGGGAGAGAGGTTAGAGGTTAGGAGCGAACCACCTTCCCATCTCCCTGGCAGAGAGCTGTGCAGGCCACTCTTTGATTTACTTCCCAGGCAAAGCTTGGTCAGGGGTAAGGCAGTGTGGCCGAGGTTGGGGCTCTGACAGTTAAGGCAGAAGAAGGGGTGTGTTTGAGGCCAGAGTCCAGAGTCCAGGGACTGTCTCCCTCCTGTTTCTCTGGACTAAAGGCCCTCTGCTGGGGGAGCCCCAGGGCAGAACCTGAGCTCTGTGAGGTGAGCACTAGGGTCACACTAGGCCCTGCAGGTACAGGCTATTTAAAGAGATGGGTCTGGTGGGCCCAAATGGGGCTGTGCAGAGCTACGGCCTACAGATTAACAAGAGTAGGGAGTAAGTAATCCAGGTTTTGTTTGTTAAAGTGCCCAGAGAGACCAGAAGGCAGGAAGCAGCTTTCAGTGTGGAGAGTGGCTGGTCAGTATGGAGATGGAGGAATCGCTCCCTCACCTTGTGAGGGCCATTCCATAGGAGCTTCACCTCAGGGCTGGTGAAGGGGGGCGCTTATTAGGAAGTAGCCTGGTAGCCCCAGAACTGCTTGCCCCAGGGCAGGTCAGGAGAGTGTGCTAACACTTGGGCTGGGTGCCAGCAAGGAAGGCAGAGCTATGCCCCCGCCTTCAGTAAAGATGAGCGATTCTACTACTCCGCTATTAAAAATAGTGATTTTGTTCAGCAGAGAAGCCATGACAAGCCAGTCCTCCCACCTTCCGCGCCCTGGGTCCATGCTCCCAGAGGGATAAATAGGACAGCTACCAGGGGAGGGGATGGTGGGAACTGTGTGGAGTTGTACCCCTCTTATCCTATGGCCTTGTCAATGCTTCCTTTTTATAAATAAAAAAAATGAAAGTAGTGATTTCACCGTTTTCAGCCCATCTTGGATGGAGCTTGAAGGAATCATGTGAAGTGAGATAAGTCAGAAACAGGAGGATGAATATGGGGTGATCTCACTCTCAGGCAGAAGTTGAAAAACAAGATCAGAAGAGAAAACGCAAGTAGAACCTGAGCTGGAGCTGGCGTTTTGCACCAAAGGAAAAGACACTGAGAGCACAGGTCCTGGAAAAGGACTGAGGCCGTAGTGGGCGTTGTATTGTAATGTGGAAAACTGAGAAATGTTATGCATGTACAAACTGTTGTATTTACTGTCGACTATACAACATTAATTCCCCCAATAAATTTAAAAAAGTGAAAAAAAAAAGTGATTCTTAGAACTTCCCCAAGCATCCAACCGCAAGTTTTTCTCCTGTGTTAGGGAGGAATGAGACCCAGACTGTGCTGGAGCGGTCCCTCCTCGGGTGTGTGCACGCTCACTCAGGCTGGGGTGAGGGAACATGGGGAGGGCAGGATGGAATGGCAGGAGACAGAAGGCAACGCCGCAGTTCAGGGCTGGTGGGGTGGTGGGAAAGCAGCTCACTGCTAGGTGCTGACCTAGGGCCTACAGGAGTGGGTCTGAGGGAGGCCTATGTTCTGCCCCCACGGAGCTTGGTGCTGTAAGCTACAGTGGTGGTGGCACCCTTCCGCAGCAGCAGTGTCACAGCCTTGGCTTTCAAGGCCTCCCTAACAGCCTCCAGGACGCTTCACACAGCACATCCATGAACTCACTGGCTCATGGCGGCAGCAGTGCCCTGCCCTTTTAAGCCTGTGGGACTCCTCTTGGATGTAAGCCAAGGGCCAACACCACAGCCACTCTGATGCATGCTGGGTTCAAGCACTTCATCCTGACCAGTTCTAGGAGGGAGGAGTCCCTAGACTCTCCATTTTTCAGACAAGAAGCTCAATGACAAAGGTCGAGCAATTTAACTAGTTAGCCAAGTAGGAAGTGGCAGACTAGAACTAGCACCCAGATAGCCTAACTCGAGCCCTGCACCTTTAAGGTCCACAGAATTCTTTTATATTCTCAAATTCAAATCAAGTTAGGCCAGAGCTTTTGAGAACCAGTGGGGGACTCTCAGCCTTTCCCTGTGAAGCTGGCCTAGAGGTATGAGATTACAGTTCAGGATGCCTTGGATGACCTGAAGCTGAAGAACAAGCTCAGAGCACTATTCCTAGTGGAATCTCTGGGACGCCAACTCCGTCCAGGCTCATCCTCATATCTGGCTGCAGCCAATCATATGCATGCTTTCTGGGGCTTATGAGCCAATAGAAGCAGTACAAGAACTTTCGGCCTCATAGGACAGATGAGCCCAGGCGAGGGCCAGATCAGTAGAATGCAGGCCATCCTGACCTTGTGCGTGTGAAGCACAACAACCTTCTGGGTCCAATTTCCTCTTTACCACTTGTGGTGCTCCCATGTAGGCTCACAGCTGGAGCCCAGGGCCTTGGCTGCGGTGAGCCACATGCTCCATCAGGCGAACCACTCTCCTCTCTTTATCCTGTTCTTCTCAGGGCTCTGGGCTGGTTGAAGAGATACTAACCCTCCCTAGGTTAGGCCGAGTCTTACAGGTCGTGAAACTTGGCTCAATTGGCCAACTGGGGCTTGATGGGATAACAGATAGCGAATGGTGGGTGGGTCTAGGGTCCAGTAGAGACAGCAACATAGTTCACCTGAGGTCTTCTGGCTTATAGGGAGGAGGCAAAGCCTGATATCCTGAGTACTTCTATATTTTCTACTAAAATCTTTCAAGGAAAGGCACTGGTAAAGGCCTCCAACCCCTTTGTTGTGTGTGCACAAGTACGCGTGTCGACTGAGTCTCCTTGTCGTGCGCTCTCTGGGCACTGGCTGGAATTTCCCAGTCTGTCTGGAGGTGAGCAGCTGCTAGCTTCCTCTGCAGCACCCAGTGCCTCTTCTGACTCTCTCCTCAAGAGGCTTCCATCATCACAGCATCAAAGAACTCCCAAAGCATGTTTAGCACTTTCCAACTCTTTCTACCCAAGGCCTTTACAGTGTGTCACATCTCACCAGGGACAGAAGTCAGCCAAGTCCCTGTGTAAAGAAGTCGGCAGTCGGAGCCCCAGTTCTTCCAGTGGCTCGTGGTTTCCAGCTCCCCCCTCTAGCTCGACCCCCCCCCCCCCGACAAAGCAACTGCATTTTCTTGGTGTGCAAGCCTCCTGTTTCAGTGAAAACCTTCTTTCCTTTCCAGTGATGCACAGCTAGCATTCACAGCCACCTGTGAAGGGCGTTTTTCTGGAATTCTCTTACCTTCTATTTAATGCCCAGCCAGTTTTCAGCTAGGTGACAAGAAAGTTTAGAGGAAATCTAGAATTTGCAAAGGGAGGGAGACCAAACAGCATCAGTGTGGCTCTGTTTGAAATTCTCGAGCACCACCTCGTGCTGATACACAAGTATTCGGTCAGCAGATGGTAGCAAGTTGCAGAGTCCCTTCACGGCTGGGTCAGCAAAGGGATTCCGTGCTTTCCATTTCGGGAAGACTATCTGAAGTCTGGCTGAGCAAAGAAAGACGAGACATGCAGAGATGCAACCTTAGACTAAGTATGTATTTCAAATTTCTCCCTTTCAAGTTTTAGGGAAATGAAGTGTATACAAATAAGACACTGACAATATTGTACAAATTATTTTCTACAGATATTGAACAAGACCAGCTATATCATGTTTCATTTGATGTTATAGAAACAGTTCAATAATGTACTTTTCCATTAAGACGCACAATACAAATTAATTGTTTTATTAAAAATAACTTAAAATACAGAACAATCCCCTTTAGGGAGAAAAGCTATTTCTATAGATCAGTCAACATACAAATTGAACACTACAACTGAGGGCATGGAGAAAAGAAATGAGGCTTCTAGGGCCCACCTTTTCAGGACACAACTCCACTATGGCTGAGATGGGCCAAGTGGTAGGTCAAAATCTGAAGATGCTCTTCCTCCCACCATTCCATGCCTCAGTTCCAGGAACTTGTCAGGATACCAGCCTTGTGCTGATGGTGCACCACAGTATGGCTGGCCTTAAAGTAGGGAGAGCATCTCACTAGGTTTAATCGAATCACAAGAGCCCATACCAAAGAAAAGCAAGACCGAGATCTGCAGCGTAAGGAGGACTGGAAGGGCCTCTTTTGGTTTGAAGATGGAAGGACTCACACAAGAATGCATTCCAGCAATCCTAAGGAGCTAAGAGAAAAGAAAAGGGCCTGGCGCCTGCCAGTCAGGAACTAAACTCTACCAATGACCTCAATGAACTCAGAAGCAGGTACTTCCTAGAGCCTCCACATAGGAGTGGTGCCCTGCTGACCCCTGACTTCAGCCTTGTGAGGATTGTGAGTAGAAAACCCAACCATACCATGCAGCACTCACAAGCTACACAACTGCGTGCTAATAAACGGTATTACTTTATGCTGTTGGATTGTGGGTAATTGGAAACAGCAACAGAAAGCCATTTCATTGCAGGAGGATAACTTCATTGGATTTGGCAGTTTTTGTTTTTAGTTAGGATTTTTTTTAACAAATATTATTAAAATTAATATTCTCCTTTGCAGGGAGAAAAAAATTAAAAAAATTCTGCTGCACCAAAGACTCTGGGGGAGGAGGGAAGGGAAGGAGAGGTACTGGAGCCTTCATGCATAACAGCAAGGGCCCTAAGATGGGGCAGAGTGTTTCGCAGACACCTATCATGGGAGATGAGAAACTGTGCCATGTGTAAACAACTATACTATAGCAAACCGTTACCCACCCCCGCAAGAGTGATTTAAAAATCTTCCTAAGAATTTACACTGTTTTGTATTCTCTAGCAAGCATGTTTGTCTAAGTCTTACTTTTCTAATGTACTCTTGCCTAAATAACTCACTTAACCCTGTTTGTGAACTTTACTTTGGACGATGGTGGTAATAAATCCAGTCACCCCTCCATTCATCAAGGGTGTCAGATCTCTCCAACTGAGGGTTCTTTCCAACCTCCCAGGTGAGACCCAGGGTAGGATGGCAAAGTTCTCTATCAAACATCCAGTATGAATTTCTACTGTATAACTGGGTTAGATTAAATTGGCACTAAGGTGACTAAGTACACTTGGGGGGGGGGGGGTGTAGAATTCAATCTTAAGAAAATACAAAGAAAAAAAACCTCCACCAGTTTCTACATGTAAAATCATGTTTGGGATAAGCATCCAAATCTGAAAATGTAGACTTTTTGCAGAATTCTATGCTGCTGTTCTCCTGTTATCCTGGGTTTACTCATGTTGAGTTCAACTTCACTGAGACATGAAAACATACAGGAGCTTAACAGAGTTTGACGCTCTTGTAGTGTCTCTCTCACTTGAAATAAATGCCAGTCCTGCAAGCTATCTCCAAGATGGTGGCAGTTAGATTTGGGTGTCACTTTGGAGACCCATGTGTGCAACAGATCTGAGGACCACGCTACCTGCCTGGGGACTCAGTTCACGCGCACGCTCCAAAGACGCCCTGCAGATATTCACAGTAAATATCGAGCGGAAGAGGCATTTTTGGTGCCAGTGAATAAATGCATCAAATCTTTCTCTCTTAGGACATTTTAACGGATAACATGTAACAACGATGCACAAAGAGGCACCCCAAAGTACCAAGCACCAAAGCATGAGCTGGAATATAATCTTTTAATAATCAAAACTTCTGATAATACTTATTAAAAAGCACAGAAAGCATCAGGTACTTAGAGACAGAGCGGGTGTTATAGTTAAGGCTGATTTATTCTTTTGAACTTACCTACTAGCCTGAAGTAACAAGAGACAGTGGCCTACATGATGACCACTTTCCTGATCCTTTGAGACACCAGGGAGTTACGGAAGGGGTTTAAAGCCCTAGAGCCACTGCGTTACACTCCTGCTGACCATCTGTACCCACTCCGGGTGTCCTGTGTTTGAGAGCATATAGCATACGTCTCTGTATAATCATACATAACTATTTGGCCACCTTTAACAGTTCACTTTCCTGGTCCTACACTTGGCAGCATATATGTCAAAACCTGAAAAGCAAATAAAAAAGAATCTGTATTCTAAGGAGTGTGTGGGGTGGAGAGAAGTAGTCTATCTAAAGTAATAACTGCAAATTACACTTGAATTTCATGATTTCTTGATTCAAGAAAGTGAAATTAATTTCCATAGTTGACTACTGTATAATATGGCATTAGAATATTTCTAGGAGATACATCCGCATTTTAAGTTCTGGGCACATGTAAATGAACAAATAACAGGAAGAATCTCTACTGGAAATTCATCTCTGCTATTGGAATAGAAGAACAAACTGCCATTAAGTTTCTTAAACTTTTAAGTTACCAGATATTTACAAATAAAGTATGATTCATATAAAAAAAAAAAAAGGGCATTTTCAACTATATCTGCTGCTTTCACTGGGACTCCGGTGATGAGAATAGCTTCGGTCACTTTCACTGTCAGAGCCGTAAGACCTACAACTCCTGTGTATTAAAAAGCACAGAAAATATTAGGTCCTTAGAGACAATGCATTAAAAGGCGAAACAAAACAAATAGATAAAAAGCTTTTATTATTACTTTTAAATAACCCTTTGAATTCCTCATGTGGTTTATTTTTTATATGAGTGACACGCCAACACTGTCAAGGCTAAGACAGACCTCACACCTGAACAATTACTTGAAACCACTCACGCAAATGAACAGGATGATCTTCTATATTACTAAAGATGAGTATCGACAGTTAATTAGACTGAGGTTGTGAGGGTTAAAAAGGTACATGGAGAAAGTTTCATTGACGATATGAAAATTAGTGGCTGGGAGGTGGTGCAGTGGGTAAAGCTTGGATTCTCATGCATGAGGTCCTTAGTTCGAGCCACAGTGTAAGAGTGATGCTCTGGTTCTCCCTACCACCATACTTCTCTCTCATTATTCGACCCATCTTTAAAAAAAAAGTGAAAACTGGGGTCCAATGATAAATGACAGTATCATCAAAAGTAGGGTAAGAACTGGACGAGGGAGTCAAAAGGACCTGGTTAGTCATCATTCAATTACTTTTTTAATATTTATTTATTTTCCCTTTTGTTGTCCTTGTTTTTTATTGTTGTAGTTATTATTGTTGTTGTTATTGATGTCATTGTTGTTGGATAGGAGAGAGAGAAATGGAGAGAAGAGGAGAAGACAGAAAGGGAGAAAGACAGACACCTGCAGACCTGCTTTACCACCTGTGAAGCGACTCCTCTGCAGGTGGGGAGCTGGGGGCTCGAACCGGGATCCTCCTGCTGGTCCTTGCGTTTTGCGCCACGTGTGCTTAACCCTCTGCACTACCGCCTGACTCCCAGTTTCAATTATTTTTAAAAACATTCACTGAAAGCTGGTCAAAGTAGATGCTAGTGACAAAAGAAAAACCAAAGCAAAAAAAAAAAAAAAAAAAAAATCAGCCCACTATATACTGGGTAGTTGGAGAAATCATGGCATTTTCTATGCAAAAATGAGCCATGACTTTTCTGACAACTGAAAAGATACCTGGGACTCCACTATAGTACAGACAATAAGCCAAACAAGTTCGGGGCAAGAAAAGAGGGTGAAGAAAGGATGTCTTGGAGGCTACACAGAAGTGGTGTGGTGTGGGGTGCATACTTCAGGGCTGGCAGTCAGGGAGGGAGGTGCTCCAAGAACAGAGGAGTACAGGCAGGCCTGGAGAGGAGGTGGGAAATCACCACTTCAAGAGGCAAAAATGGGGCCAGGGGACAGTTCAGCCAGCAGGACATGCACCTCAACACACACATGAGGTCCTGGGTTCAACCCTCAGCACAACATGGGAGCGCCACCAGCACCAGGAGTGGTGTGGTATGGTGTTTTCTCCATTCTGTATCTGAGATTTTTTAAAAAGAGGAAAAAATGAGTATCATCCCAGGGGAGGAGAGGTCCTCTTAGTGCAATAAATAAATGAGAGAGGAAGTGGGAAGGGAAACAGCGTGCATCTCTGCCTGGCAGAGAGAAAGGTGTTGAGGCATGGGCAAATGTCCCAGGTCTAACTGGCTCAGAAGAGGCCTTAGACGTCGGCAGTAGTAAGTCCTTGAAGACTTTTAAACCTAGGCCTATAGAGATCACACTGAGATCGTCTCCAAAAACACTGTCACTGCAATGGGTGGGAGAAGCGTAAGATAGGAAGGCGCTAGAAAAAGAGTAACGCAGGAAGCCTTGCAGCACGAACGCATGCGCGATGCGGAAAACGATTATCTTCGACAGAAAAACACTTTCACCAAGAAGATATAAAGTCCAATGCTGCTGCTGAGGGGAAGGACTGCGCCATTTTACTATGCATGCAGCCCCCCGCCCCCATCTAAAAAGATGACGAGGAACCAGCAGGAGAGCTTACAGGGGGTTACCTGCTCTGCCATGGGTGCATCCCAGTTTTTTTTTTTTTTCCCTTCTTTTCCTCCTCCAGGGTTATTGCTGGGCTCGGTGCCTGCACCATGAATCCACCGCTCCTGGAGGCCATTTTTCCCCCCCTTTTGTTGCCCTTGTAGCTTCGTTGTGGTTATTATTATTGCCCTTTTTGACGAGGACAGAGAGAAATGGAGAGAGGAGGGGAAGACAGAGAAGGGGAGAGAAAGATAGACACCTGCAGACCTGCTTCACCGCCTGTGAAGCGACTCCCCTGCAGGTGGGGAGCCGGGGGCTCGAACCGGGATCCTTAACGCCGGTCCCTGCGCTTTGCGCCACATGCGCTTAACCCACTGCGCCAGCGCCCGACCCCCAACATCCCAGGTTTGAACTCAGGCCTCAGTGCACTGGGCAAAGTCTTGGTGCTGGGGTCTCCTCCCCTCTCCCTCTATTTGAAAAAAGTTGACCCAGAGTGTTAAAGCCCCCACAGTGGCAAAATAATAATAGTAATTTGACCGACTGGCTTCTATATTTCTGGCAACAAGTCCTATATAGAGAAGTGAGCTGCACGGCCCCAGAGGTGGTGTGGTTACAGCACTGAACTTCAAAGCACGAGATACAGAATTTAAGTGTTTGATGCTCCAGACTGATATCTCTCAATCTCTCTCTCCTTCTTCTTCTCGTGATAATAAATACATCTTTAAAAAAAATAATAAATACGTGAGCCAGGTCTCGAGAGAGTTCACTGGAAATGGTGCCTGCATTACCACTGCCTGACCTGAATCCGAGTCCCGGGAGCCATGGCAAGTGCAGGACAACAGGGGAAGGAAGCTTCGGTGCTGTGGCGGCTCTAAGTGACTCTGGGTGAAGGTAGCGAGGAGTGGCGGAAGCAAGCCATGTGCAGCAACCCAAGTCGCCAGAACAAACAAGCAAACAAAAGTGAGCCAGGACTTTGATACTGTCTCTTAATCCCTCTGATTTGACATGTGAATACAGGAAAGTCCATTTTATTGATACACCCAACAAACACCCCCCAGCTGCTCTTACACAAAAGCCACTTTGGTATCTGTCCATGGACGGCCAACATTCACGAAGAGACAAACTCTCGTTTCCAGAAAAGGATGCTTGCTCTTCCACTCGCATCAGTTCAGACCAGCTGCCCACAGTAACCTGCGACACTCCCAAGAACAAAGACCCACCTGGACCGCCTGCTGTAACTTCTGCCTCGGTGGTGACTGTCACTCCTATGGCTCCGACTCCGGCTCCGGCTCCGGCTGTAGTAGCTGTCGTAAGTGTAGGACCTGCTTTGACAGCAATAACACAAACCAAATTTTAATATTCAAATGTCCCATCTCTTTTAGGATTTTAAAGAGTATTCTGGCTTAGGATGGAGTTAGTATATGACAGTGAGGGCACTGGAAATACCTAACAAAGACCCCAAATCAGACTGATCATGTGTCACCTTAAGCCAGGGGGAGGACTGTCTAGCCTACACAGGCCTTATATACCTTGGAAGCATTTGGCCTGGCCTTGCCAAGGCAATCGCAGGCAGGACAGAACTGCAGTTAAGTGCTGATTTTCATGGCCTGCAAATGGAGCTGTGAATACCTTAATGACCCCACCCCTGTATTAAACAGAAAAATTGTCAAATTCTTTTTTCTTTCTTTTTAGCACTAATATCACAAAATTAAGGTGTTCGTATTAGGTAATTACATTTTAATAAGTATTTGCTACTACAACTTGACATCCACTGTCACTTTTGACAGTAAAAGGTCAACTGTCAAAAAAGGGGTAAAAACTGTCCAAAGATATTTGAAGGAAGGTTATGACTTCTTGAGATAAATGCATGTGTTTAAATCATTCATACAATACAGTCCTTTTTAAGGGGAACTTGTGTCTGCTTTATAAAATGAGGCCTCTGAGTTCTGTTCCTGCAGAGAGCACGCAGCTCCTGTCCGTACCTGGATCGGCTGTGGGCGTCGTAGGAGCTCTCACTCCTGGACCTGCTCCTGCTGGACGTCCTGGTAATCACATGGGGAACGTCACTTTGTCAGTCAGGAAGGATAAGACATACCACAAATCTAGACATCTATTTGCCCATCAAGAAGAACTCAAAATAAAAACTCAGCTGCTATATTTTCATTTTCATGGTCAAAATCACTAGGTTTTTTTGTCTGTGTGTTTGAAATGTGGCACTACAGAATGAACACAGGGTCTTACACCTGCACAGTACCCCCAAATAACCTCCTTGAACTCAGTATAAATATGGAAATAATTTATTTATTTTACTATCTTTATTTATTTATTTATTTACTGGATAGAGACAGCCAGAAATTGAGAGGGAAGGGGTGTTAGAGAGGGAGAGAAGTAGAGACACACCTGCAACACTGTCTCATCACTAGTGAAGTTTCTCCCCAGCAGGTGGGGACTGGGGCTTGAACCTGGGTCCTTGTGCACTGTAACATGTGCACTCAACCAGGTGTGCCACCACCTGGCCCCTATTTTTTTTTTTCAAAGACAGAGGCAGAGAAGGCAGAGAGGCAGAGAGAAAATAAAAGAGGCCGTAGCACAAAGGCTTGCTTCAGTCAGGCAGGGACGGCTCACACTTGGATCGTGCACATGGGGAAGCAACACGATCCCAGTGAGCCATCTCACTGTCCACTATTTCATTCTTTGTTTCCTTAGGGGGGGAGCAACATCACAGCGCCATCCGTGGGGTTCCCACCCACACCGCCATGCCGCCTGTGATGCTCTGGATGTGGTGCTGGGACTTGAACCCAGGGCCTCCTGCACAGAGTCAGATGCTCTACTGGGTGAGCCTTCCCTGGCCCTGTGCCGGACGTAGAGGAGAGCATGTCCCGACTCTTTAAAAAGAATATGCTCTCTGCCACTGTTCCGTGAGGCTGCACACAAGACAGCCGACAGGGATGGGGACAGGCTGTAACAGAACACCCACAAACACACGTGCACTTGCACGATGGAAGACAGCGAAGACCAGAGGGAAAGGAGAAGGACGATTTTAGGAAAGCTAAAGACTTGGCGTATTGCACCAAAGTAAAAGACTCTGGGGTGGGTGGGTGGGGAGAATACAGGTCCAAGAAGGATTCAGAGGACCTAGTGGGGGTTGTATTGTTATATGGGAAACTGGGGAATGTTATGCATGTACAAACTATTGTACAAACTGTTGAATGTAAAACATTAATTCCCCAATTAAAAAAAGAGGGAAAAAAATAAATAAAATATTAAAAAAAAAAAGAAAGCTAAAGACTTGGGGTCACCACTCATATATTTCTTCCTTTGGTCACTTTTCAACAATCCTATCTAGATTGTTTTCAACAGTCTCTATCTAGATCAAGAGGTGACTGCAGATGGAACTTAAATTTAAAAAGAAAATGCACTGGTACTGTGGGAGAGCGCACAGTGGTTCTGCAAGACATTCCTGCCTGAGGCTCTGAGGTCCCTTGTGTAACCCTGGCACCACTATAAGCCAGAGCTGAGCAGCGCTCTGGTGTCTCTCTCATTAAAATGACGTGTGTGTGTGTGTGTGTGTGTGTGTGTGTGTGTGTGTGTGTGTATGTGTGTGTGTGGTAATGGGAAGTAGTGATCAGATGTTCTGCTAAATATTTCTACTTTTCTCCTTTAC
The DNA here is from genome assembly GCF_950295315.1 of Erinaceus europaeus. Taxonomy (NCBI): domain Eukaryota; kingdom Metazoa; phylum Chordata; class Mammalia; order Eulipotyphla; family Erinaceidae; genus Erinaceus; species Erinaceus europaeus. The sequence goes on along the minus strand of NC_080182.1, from coordinate 11,182,807 downwards.
TCTGATTAAGATCTGATCCCAGAATAGTAAAAATTCAAAGGTTTTTTTTTTTTTTCTTGGTGGGGGGATAGACGAGAGGAGCTATAGATGAGAGATGGAGGTCAGCCCGACATCACATCCTGAAGAGCAAGCAGGGTGGAGCCACATGTCAGGAGAGGATCATTAGCTCACCTACGACTTTTGTAACTGCGGTAAGAGCTGCTCCGACTTCTTGCGCGGCCTCTACTGTACCATCCTCTGCTCCGACTCCTAGAGTAGCTTCTGGATCTAAAAATCAAGAGTGGACAGCTGTAAAAAATGGTGACTTCACCGTTTTCAGCCGATCTTGGATGGACCTTGAAAAATTCATGTTATGTGAAATAAGTCAGAAACAGAAGGATGAATACGGGATGATCTCACTCTCAGGCAGAAGTTGAAAATCAAGATCAGAAAAGAAAACACAAGTAGAACCTGAAATGTAATTGGCGTATCGCACCAAAGTAAAAGACTCTGGGGTGGGTGGGTGGGGAGAATACAGGTCCATGAAGGATGATAAATGACATAGTGGGGGTTGTATTGTTAAATGGGAAACTGGGGAATGTTATGCATGTACAAACTATTGTATTTACTGTTGAATGTATAACATTAATTCCCCAATAAAGAAATAAATTAAAAAAAATCAAGAGTGGAAAATATGGATTGATTCACTACGCTGTTAAAATTGCTGGGAGCGCAAGAAGGAATAACAGGAAAAGTCTGACAAACTCTTCACGACGCATGACAGTGGTGACTACTGAGGGTCTCGACAGAAGACAATGATGGCTGTGTAGGCGGCTCAGGGGCAGGATCGCATGCATGAGGTCCTAGGCTTCACCACTGGCCCCGAGTATGCTGGAGTGGTGCTCAAGTCTTTCTCCATTGCTCATTAAATAAATAAAATGTGAACAGAAGTTGAGAAAGAAGAACAGAAAGGGGTTCCGGAGGCGGAGCTACGAGCAGCAGATCGCTTTCTCTCCTTTCCTTTCCTCTCCCAGATCAACTAGGAATACCAAAGGAGACCACCCGGACCGAAACAAGACAGGACTAGAATGACCACAGAAACCCAGTAAATAACCCGTGAGTACAAACACGCGAGGCTGGTGACAGAGAGGAGAGAGGGGCCTAAGGAGAGATTAAGTGACTGCTAACAGTTCGACAGTTTGTCAGTGGAGACACCACCTCCAGTCTGCTCCACAACAAGGGGACAGCTGAAGGGAGGAAAGGACTCCCCAGAGACTCACCAAGTACAACTCTGAGTCTCCATTGCTACTACCCTCAGAATCTGGAGCAGCAACAGGGAGGGACACCAGGGCACAGAGATCTAACCGGGAAACTCAGGAGAAGACCTATACCTCGGTGGCATAGCTGAAGGGCTGTGAAAGTCTCTTTGCATAACCACTGGATTATCTCTGCCACACCCTGCTTTATCTCTTGGTCAGGAGTCATTGATTAAGCCAAGAAGCCTATTGATAGTTTAAAAGCCCTCAGGCTACCATAGCCTACAGGGGAAAAAAAAAGGCTTTTACACCACTGAACTCCAACTCAGGGATTGAAAAAACTGTTAACTTATATAAAATGGTTAAAACAACAAGAAAAAATAATGGAGACTCGAACCAGGACAAGAGTCCAGCTAAAAGTCCTCCAGAGGGCGAAGCACAAAACAACGAGTTAAACATCCAAACATTAGCTAAGGAAATAATAACAGGAGTGAGTAAAGAATTTGAAAAAATTGTAATCAGAATTGCAGGAACAACAAATGAGAATATGGAAGAAAATTCTAATAATCTCATGGTTATTAGAGAGCTGAAAGCTGAAATTGCTGAGCTAAGAAGGCAACTAGCTGAACAAGCTAAAACAGTATCAGAGCAGGGCAACAAAATAGATGAACTCCAGAAAGCAGTAGAGGGCAGAGAGAATAGAATCAATGAGGCTGAAGACAGAATTAGCAAGATTGAGGATGAATTAGAGACAACTAAAGAAGAAGTAAGAGACCTCAAAAAGAGATTAAGAGATGCTGAAAACAACAACAGAGTCCTATGGGATGACTTCAAAAGAAACAATATACGCATTATTGGCTTACCAGAGGAAGAAAGAGAAGGGGAGGAAGAAAGCGTTCTCCAGGCCATAATAGCTGAAAATTTCTCTAGTCTAGACAACACCAAAGACATAAAGATTCAAGAAGCCCAGAGGGTCCCAAACAGAATTAACCCAGACCTAAAGACACCAAGACATGTCATACTTAGATTGGAAAGGAATAAGGATAAAGAAAGGATCCTCAAGGCTGCAAGAGAAAAACAAAGAGTCACCTACAAAGGAAAACCCATAAGATTAGCAGCAGACTTCTCCATACAAACACTACAGGCCAGAAGAGAATGGCAAGATATCTATCGAGTGCTCAATGAGAAAGGATTTCAGCCAAGAATACTATATCCTGCTAGATTGTCATTCAGACTAGATGGAAGCATCAAAACCTTCTCAGACAAGCAACAGTTGAAGGAAGCAACCATCACCAAGCCTGCCTTGAAAGAAGTTCTGAAAGGTTTCCTATAAACAACCAGACCACCACAAATAGAACATATATCAAAACACTCTAAAACTCTACAAGAATGGCGTTCAAATATCTTCAATCTTTGATATCAATAAATGTCAATGGCCTGAATTCACCTATTAAAAGACACAGAGTAGGAAGATGGATCAGAAAACACAACCCAACAATATGTTGTCTACAGGAAACTCACCTAACGCAACAAGACAAACACAGACTTAAAGTGAAAGGATGGAAAACTATCATACAAGCCAATGACCCACAAAAAAGGGCAGGAACAGCTATTCTCATATCTGACATGATAGACTTTAAAATACATAAGATTAAAAAAGATAGGAATGGACACTACTTAATGCTCAGAGGATCAGTCAATCAAGAGGACTTAACAATTATTAACATCTATGTACCCAATGAGAAGCCATCTAAATACATCAAACTTCTACTGAAAGAGCTACAGCAATATATTAACAGTAACACAATCATAGTAGGGGACTTTAACACCCCACTATCTCAACTTGACAGATCATCCAGGAAGAAAATCAGTAAAGACATAAGGGAGCTAAATGAAGAGATAGATAAACTAGAACTATTGGACATTTTCAGAGTCATTCATCCCAAGAAACTGGAATACACATTTTACTCAAATCTACATGGATCATTCTCAAGGATAGACCATATGTTAGGCCACAAAGACAGCATCAGCCTATTCAAGAGCACTGAAATCATCCCAAGCATCTTCTCAGACCACAGTGGAATTAAACTAACACTTAACAATCAACAAAAGATTAGTAACAGTGCCAAAATGTGGAAGCTCAACAGTACACTTCTTAACAACTTCTGGGTCAAAGAGGAAATCAAGGAAGAAATCAAAATGTTTCGAGAGTTCAATGAAAATGAAGACACAAGCTATCAAAATATTTGGGACACAGCTAAAGCAGTCCTAAGAGGGAAGTTCATAGCTATACAAGCACACATTAGGAAACAAGAAAAGGCACAAATAAACAGCCTGATTGCACATCTTAAAGACCTAGAAGAAGAACAACAAAGGAACCCTAAAGCAACCAGAAGGACAGAAATTACTAAAGTTAGGGCAGAAATAAATAACATTGAGAATAGGAAAACCATACAAAAGATCAATGAAAGTAAATGTTGGTTCTTCGAAAGAGTAAACAAAATCGACAAACCTTTAGCCAGACTCACAAAACAAAAAAGGGAGAAGACCCAAATAAATCGGATAGTAAATGAAAGAGGAGATATCACAACAGACACTGCAGAAATTCAACATATCATGCGAGGCTTCTATGAACAACTATATGCCACCAAGTTAGAGAACCTGGAAGAAATGAATGATTTCCTAGATACCTACCAACTTCCAAAACTAAGTAAAGAGGAAGTGGATAACATGAACAGGCCCATCACAGCTAATGAAATTGAAACAGTTATCAAAAATCTTCCCAAAAATAAAAGTCCTGGACCAGATGGTTTTACAAATGAATTCTACAAAACTTTCAAAGAAGAACTAATACCTCTACTTTTAAAAGTCTTCCAGAAGATTGAAGACACTGGAATACTCCCTGCCAGCTTCTATGAAGCCAACATCACCCTGATACCAAAAGCAGACAGGGACACAACCAAAAAAGAAAACTACAGACCAATATCTCTGATGAACATAGATGCGAAAATATTGAACAAAATTCTAGCCAACCGGATACAGCAGTATATCAAAAAGATTGTTCATCATGACCAAGTGGGGTTTATCCCAGGCATGCAAGGTTGGTTTAATATATGTAAATCAATCAATGTGATCCACCACATCAACAAAAGCAAGACCAAAAACCACATGGTCATATCAATAGATGCAGAGAAAGCCTTTGACAAAATACAACATCCCTTTATGATCAAAACACTACAAAAAACAGGAATAGATGGAAAATTCCTGAAGATAGTGGAGTCTATATATAGCAAACCTACAGCCAACATCATACTCAATGGTGAAAAACTGGAAGCATTTCCCCTCAGATCAGGTACTAGACAGGGCTGCCCACTATCACCATTACTATTCAACATAGTGTTGGAAGTTCTTGCCATAGCAATCAGGCAGGAGCAAGGAATTAAAGGAATACAGATTGGAAGAGAAGAAGTCAAACTCTCCTTATTTGCAGATGACATGATAGTATACATGGAAAAACCTAAGGAATCTAGCAAGAAGCTTTTGGAAATCATCAGGCAATACAGTAATGTGTCAGGCTATAAAATTAACATTCAAAAGTCAGTGGCATTCCTCTATGCAAACACTAAGTTAGAAGAAATTGAAATCCAGAAATCAGTTCCTTTTTCTATAGCAACAAAAACAATAAAATATCTAGGAATAAACCTAACCAAAGAAGTGAAAGACTTGTATACTGAAAATTATGAGTCACTACTCAAAGAAATTGAAAAAGACACAAAGAAGTGGAAAGATATTCCATGTTCATGGGTTGGAAGAGTTAACATCATTAAAATGAATATACTACCCAGAGCCATCTACAAATTTAATGCTATCCCCATCAAGATCCCAAGCACATTTTTTAGGAGAATAGAAAAAATGCTACAAATGTTTATCTGGAACCAGAAAAGACCTAGAATTGCCAAAACAATCTTGAGAAAAAAGAACAGAACCGGAGGCATCACACTGCCAGATCTCAAACTATATTATAGGGCCATTGTCATCAAAACTGCTTGGTACTGGAACATGAACAGACACACTGACCAGTGGAATAGAATTGAGAGCCCAGAAATGAGGCCCCACACCTATGGACATCTAATCTTTGACAAAGGGACCCAGACTATTACATGGGGAAAGCAGAGTCTCTTCAACAAATGGTGTTGGAAACAATGGGTTGAAACATGCAGAAGAATGAAGCTGAATCACTGTATTTCACCAAATACAAAAGTAAATTCCAAGTGGATCAAGGACTTGGATGTTAGACCAGAAACTATCAGATACTTAGAGGAAAATATTGGAAGAACTTTTTTCCGCATAAATTTTAAAGACATTTTCAATGAAACGAATCCAATTACAAGGAAGACTAAGGCAAGTATAAACCTATGGGACTACATCAAATTAAAAAGCTTCTTCACAGCAAAAGAAACCACTACCCAAATCAAGAGACCCCTCACAGAATGGGAGAAGATCTTTACATGCCATACATCAGATAAGAGTTTAATAACCAACATATATAAAGAGCTTACCAGACTCAACAACAAGACAACAAATAACCCCATCCAAAAATGGGGGGAGGACATGGACAGAATATTCACCACAGAAGAGATCCAAAAGGTTGAGAAACACATGAAAAAATGCTCCAAGTCTCTGATTGTCAGAGAAATGCAAATCAAGACAACAATGAGATATCACTTCACTCCTGTGAGAATGTCACACATCAGAAAAGGTAACAGCAGCAAATGCTGGAGAGGGTGTGGGGTCAAAGGAACCCTCCTGCACTGCTGGTGGGAATGTATATTGGTCCAACCTCTGTGGAGAACAGTCTGGAGAACTCTCAGAAGGCTAGAAATGGACCTACCCTATGACCCTGCAATTCCCCTCCTGGGGATATATCCTAAGGAACCCAACACATCCATCCAAAAAGATCTGTGTACACATATGTTCTTGGCAGCATAATTTGTAATAGCCAAAACCTGGAAGCAACCCAGGTGTCCAACAGCAGATGAGTGGCTGAGCAAGTTGTGGTATATATACACAAAGGAATACTACTCAGCTGTAAAAAATGGTGACTTCACCGTTTTCAGCCGATCGTGGATGGACCTTGAAAAAATCATGTTGAGTGAAATAAGTCAGAAACAGAAGGATGAATATGGGATGATCTCACTCTCAGGCCGAAGTTGAAAAACAAGATTAGAAAAGAAAACACAAGTCGAACCTGAAATGGAATTGGAGTATTACACCAAAGTAAAAGACTCTGGGGTGGGTGGGTGGGTGGGGAGAATACAGGTCCATGAAAAATGATGAATGAAATAGTGGGGGTTGTATTGCTAAATGGGAATCTGGGGAATGTTATGCATGTAAAAAAAAAAAAAAAAAGAAGTAGAAACGCAAAGCAGAAATTGACTGAGTTTGGAGTATGGCACCAAAGTAAGAAAGCAGAAGTATACTAGAGTTAGCAGTGAGTACCTCCCTAATACTTCCTCTCCACTTTTCCAAGCTTTGGGTCCATGATTGCTCAACAATTTGTTTGGCTTTGTATGTTAACTCTCTTTTCAGTCACCAGGTTCCAGGTGTCATCAGGATGTCGGCCAGACTTCCCTGGATTGAAGACACCACCAATGTGTCCTGGAGCTCAGCTTCCCCAGAGACCCATCCTACTAGGGAAAGAGAGAGGCAGACTGGGAGTATGGACCGACCAGTCAACGCCCATGTTCAGCGAGGAAGCAATTACAGAAGCCAGACCTTCTACCTTCTGCAACCCTCAATGACCCTGGGTCCATGCTCCCAGAGGGATAGAGAATGGGAAAGCTATCAGGGGAGGGGGTGGGATATGGAGATTGGGCAGTGGGAATTGTGTGGAGTTGTATCCCTCCTACCCTATGGTTTTGTTAATTAATCCTTTCTTAAAATAAATAAATAAATAAATAAATAAAAAAGAAGAAGAACAGAAAGGGAAACTCAAAGCAGAATCGGACTGAGTTTGGAGCAGGGCACCAAAGTAAAAATCTCTGAATGGTGGGTGAGAGTAGATGTTCAGCTTCACTTGTGGGGGGTGGGGGGGGTGACACAGAACTTCGGTGGTGGGAATGGTGTTAATATACACTCCTATTAACTTATATTTTCATAAATCACTATTTAATCAATAAGAGAGGAAAAATAGATTGAATGTCTCAAACTTTGATGCACAGACCCCAGTTCTGAGTATATATTCCTTCAATCTAAGCACTTAAAGGTTTAAAATTGGTAACCTGATTGAATTTTAACAGTGGGCTTAAACTGTTAATACATTTATAGTAATGATTTCTCCTTCGAAATATTGAATCACCTATAATCTCAGACCAGGGAAAACAGAGGTAACTGGTTGCATCACTTTATAAGATACAGCTATAGGGGGCGGAGCCAAGATGGCAACTTGGAGACAACACCTGGCATGAGCTCCAAAAAGTATCAGCTTACAAACTGGAATTCTCTGGAGAGGATAGGATATCTGGCGCATCCGTGAAAGGGTGAGTAAGGGGGGGAGTCAGGGTAACACTAAAAAAGAGTCCTATAACCCATTCTTGGGCTGGCAAACAGAGGCCAAAAGGACAAAGAAAGGGAAATCTTTGGCTTGACTTTCTGAACTCACCCTCCCCCCCTCCCCAGAACCAGCCCCCAAGGGCTGGCCAGCTGCTCCTAGCAGGCTTCCTGTGGAGCTATTTTCTTTACCAAGATTCCTGGCTCAGCAGGGGTGTCATTCCAAGCCTTTTCCTTTTCTTGTGAAGGGGGCTGGCGCTCTATTTGAGTGACAGAATACCTGACCAATCAGGGTCTCAGCCCTGCCTGGGAAAGAATAGCTGGAGTTTTTTTGTTTTGTTTTGTTTTGTTTGTTTTTGATACTTCTTATAATTGGATGTTTTTGCTTAGTTTAGGAAGGGGACCAGATGCGTGCAGTCAATCTGAGGTGGTCCAAGCTGCTGCAGACTGACTGTTAGGGTTTTTTACTCTATTTTATTTTATTATTATTATTATTATTATTATATAAACATGTCCCTTTTCCCTCCTCTTCAGCTTGATCAAAATTAACTGTTGTTGCTTTTTCCATCGACAGGTGACTGGTTATCCTATCCACTGTGGGAGGAACTTGTTTCTGTCCCTCCTCCCTCCACCCCACCCTCTTTTTTCTCTACTCCTAGCTAATTAAAAAAAAAAAACAAAAACTCTTTCCTTTCACTGCTCTTTTCTTCTTCTCCTCCTCCTTCTTCCTTCTTTTGCTTTCTGAATTCACTGACACTCATTTGTGAATTACTGTGTGGGGAATCTGATTTGGAGTGGTCTCTCTGTGTGTCTAGCTCTCTTTTCTACTTTCCTTTCTCCACTTGCTATCCTTACAATTTGTAGTGGACAGTAGATTTGCATAATTGTCTATTCTTGCTTTGCCTTTTTTCCTTTCTCTTCTTTTTCTTTCTTTCTTTCTTTTTTATTTTGGACTGGAAGTGTTGTTAGGCTAACTGGTATTGGTTGAACTGCATCAATCCTTGCTTCAGTTGCTATTGTTGTAATTTCGGAGGTTGGTGACTGCATTTGTGAAAAGACTAGTATAGAGTGCCTTGTACTCAAAACACAACAACTAGAACAACAGAATAGAAAAATATAAACCACATCAATAAAAAAAATGGTTAAACCAAGAGCAAATAAAACTGCTACCACAATGAATCAGGACAGGAGCCCAGAAGAAACTCCAAATCATGGGAGTTAGACGGTAGCGCAGTAGGTTAAGCGCATGTGGCACAAAGCACAAGGGCCAGCATAAGGATCCCAGTTCGAACCCCCACTCCCCACCTGTAGAAATAGGTCTGCAGGTGTCTATCTTCCCCTCCTCTTCTTCTCTATCTTCCCCTCCTCTCTCCATTTTCTATCTTCCCTTTCTCTATCTTCCCCTCCTTTCTCCATTTCTCTCTGTGCTATCCAACAATGACAACATCAACAATAATAACTACAACAATAAAAACAACAAAGGCAACAAAAAGAAAAATAAATTAAAAAAAAAGAAAAACTCCAAATCAGTCAGAAGTAACCATAGATAAGAAAAGTATGCAAGCAATAATAAACCTAACAATCACAGAAATGAAGACAACTGTGGAGGGAAGGGCTATCAGAATTAGGGAAACAACAGATGAGACCCTCAAGGAAAATACTAGCTGCCTTGAGGTAATTAGAGAACTGAAAGCTGAAATAGCTGAGTTAAAAGGCCAATTAGCAAAACAAGCTAATACTGGAACTGAACTGAAGAAAGAAGCTGAGGGAAGGGAAAGCAGACTAACAGAAGCAGAAAACAGAATTAGCCAGACAGAGGATGAGCTAGAGAAAAGAGAAAGAGGTAAAAGAGCTCAAAAAGAGATTGAGAGACACTGAAAACAACAGAGACATATGGGATGATCTCAAAAGAACTAACATTCCTATAATTGGCCTGCCAGAGGAAGAAAGAGAGGAAGGGGAAGTAAACATCTGAGAGGAAATTATAGAAGAAAATTTCCCAGACCTAAACAACAGAAAGGACATTAACATCTAAGACGCCCAGAGAGTCCCAAACAGAATCAACCCAGACCTGAAGACACCAAGACACATTGAAGTTACAATGAAAAGAAGTAAGGATAAAGAAAGGATCCTAAAGGCTGCAAGAGAAAAACAAAAAGTTACATACAGGGAAAAGCCCATAAGATTATCAGCAGACTTCTCCACTCAAACTCTAAAAGCCAGAAGAGAATGGCAAGATATCTATTGAGCCCTGAAGGAAAAAGGGTTTCAACCAAGGATAATATATCCTGCTAGACTTTCATTCTAATTAGATGGAGGAGGGGGGCCGGGCGGTAGCACAGCAGGTTAAGCACACATGGCACCTAGCATAAGGACCTGTACAAGGATTCCAGTTCAAGCCCTTGGCTCCCCACCTTCAGGAGGGCCACCTCACAAGCAGTGAAACTATATGGAAGGATCAAAACCTTCTCAGACAGGCAACAGTTAAAGGAAGCAACAATCACCAGGCCTGCCCTGAAAGAGGCTCTAAAAGACCTCCTATATACAAGAACATCACCATAATACTTGCCTTATAGCAGAACAAATAGAAAATTGTTGAATAATGGCACTGCAGTATGTTAAATCCATAATGTTAGTAAATGTCAATGGCTTAAACTCACTCATTAAATGGCACAGAGTGGGAAGATGGATCAGAAAACACAACCCAACCATATGCTGCATGCAAGAATCCCACCTGACCCAACACAGACTTAAAGTGAAAGGATGGAAAACTATCATACAGGCTAATGGACCACAAAAAAGGGCAGGAACAGCCACTCTCATCTCTGACACAATAAACTTTAAATTAAATAAAGTAATAGAAGATAGGCAAGGCTATTACATAATGATTAGACAATCAATCAATCAAGAAGATTTAATAATGATTAACATCTATGCACCCAACAAGGCCCATCTAAATACATCAAACACCTACTGAAAGAACTACAAAAATACATCAATAGTAATACAATAATAGTGGGAGACCTCAACACCCCATTCTCACACTTAGACAGATCAACGAAGCAGAGAATCAACAAAGAAACAAGAGAATTAAACGTAGAGATGGGCAGACTAGACCTCCTGGACATTTTCAGAGTTCTTCACTGCAAAAAACTGGAATACACATTCTTTTCAGATCCACACAGCACATCCTCAAGGATAGACCACATGTTAGGCCACAAAGACAGTATCAACAAATTAAAGAGCACTGAAATCATCCCAAGTATCTTCTCAGATCACAGTGGAGTAAAGCTAACATTCAACAACAAACAGAAAATTATTAAGAGTCATAAAACCTGGAAACTCAACAACATGCTGCTTAAAAACCGCTGGGTCAAAGAGGCATGCAAGCAAGAAATTAAAATATTCCTGGAAACAAATGAAATGAAGACACAAGCTATCAAAATATTTGGGACACAGCTAAAGTAGTACTGAGAGGGAAACTCACAGCCAAACAAGCATACATTAGATAACAAGGAAAAGTTCAAATAAACGACCTTACTGCATGCCTTAAGGACTTAGAGAAGAGGAACAAAGGAACCCTAAAGCAACCAGACAGACGAAAGTCACTAAAATTAGAGCAGAAATAAGAGAACCATACAAGAGATCAATGAAGCCAAATGTTGGTTCTTTGAAAAATTAAACAAAATAGACAAACCCCTAGCCAGACTCACTAGAAAGAGAAGAGTCAAATAAATAGAATTGTAAACGATAGTGAAGATGCCACAACTGACACCACAGAAATTCCAGAAAATCATGGAAACTTTTACGAAGAACTGTACGCCACCAAGCTAGAGAATCTGGAAGAAATGGAAGAATTCCTAGAAATATATACCCTTCCAAAATTGAACCAAGAAGAACTACAGATCATAAATGCACTGATCACAGACAAAGAAGTTGAAACAGTTATCAAGAATCTTCCCAACAACAAAAGTCCTGGACTGGAGGCCTGGCAGTAGCGCAGCGGGTTAAGTTCACATGGCGCAAAGCACAAGGACCAGCGAAGGGATCCCAGTTCAAGCCCCTGGGTCCCCACCTGCAGGGGATCACTTCACATGCAGTGAAGCAGGTCTTCAGGTGTCTATCTTTCTCTCCCCGTCTTCCCTTCCTCTCTCCGATTCAACAACAACAGCAATAACAACAACAATAATAGCCACAACAATGATAAACAACGAGGGCAACAAAAGGGAAAAAATGGCCTCCAGGAGTAGTGGATTCGTAGTGCAGGCACCGAGCCCCAGCAATAACCCTGGAGGAAGAAAAAAAAAGTCCTAGACCAGATGGCTTTACAAACAAATTCTACAAAACTTTCAGGAAACAGTTAATACCTATACTTCTAAAAGCACTTCCAAAATATCAAAGAAACAGGAACACTCCCTTCCACCTTCTATGAAGCCAACATCACTCTGAAACCAAAAGCAGATAGGGACACAACAAAAAAGGAAAACTACAGACCAATATCTCTGATGAACATAGATGCCAAAATATTGAACAAGATCCTGGCCAACCAGCAGTATATCAAAAAGATTGTTCATCACAACCGAGTGGGATTTATCCCAGGAATGTAAGGCTGGTTTAACATACGTTAAGTCAATCAGTGTCAATCACCACATCAATAAAAGCAAAGCCCCAAACCACATGATTATCTCAATAGATGCAGAGAAAGCCTTTGACAAAATCCAACACCCATTCATGCTCAAAACACTACAAAAAATGGGAACAGATGGGAAATTCCTCAAGATAGTGGAGTCCATATACAGCAAACCTACAGCCAACATCATACTCAATGGACAGAAGCTAAAAGCATTCCCTCTCAGATAGGGGACTAGACAGCACTGTCCATTATCACCACTACTCTTCAACATAGTATTAGAAATTCTTGCCATAGCAATCAGGCAAGAGAAAGGAATCAAAGGAATACAGATTGGAAAGGAAGAATTCAAGCTCTCACTATTTGTAGATGATATGATAGTATACATAGAAAAGCCAAAGAATCCAGCAGAAAGCTACTGGAAGTTATTAGGCAATATAGCAAGGTGTCAGGCTACAAAATCAATGTACAAAAATCTGTGGCATTTCTATATGCAAACACTAAATCTGAAGAAGGGGATATCCAGAAATCATTCCCATTCACTGTTGCAGAAAAATCAATAAAATAACTAGGAATAAACCTGACCAAAGAAGTGAAAGACTTGTATACTGGGGGGGGGGGGGCCAGTGGGGGGGTCAGGCAGTAGCACAGTTGGTTAAGCACATGTGATGCAAAACACAAGGACCGGTGAAAGGATCCTGGTTCGAGCCCCCGGCTCACCCACCTGCAGAGGAGTCACTTCACAAGTGGTAAAGCAAGTCTGCAGGTGTCTAGCTTTCTCACCCCCACCCCCGTCTTCCCCTCCTACCTCCATTTCTCTGTGTCCTATCCGACAGCAATAGCAACGATAATAATAACCACAACAATGGTAAACAACCAGGGTAACAAAAGGGAAAAAATGGCCTCCAAGAGCAGTGGATTCATGGTGCAGGCACCGAGCCCCAGCAATAACCCCGGAGGCAAAAAAAAAAAAAAAAAGACTTGTATACTGAAAACTATGAGTCACTATTCAAGGAAATAGATACCAAGAAATGGAAAGACATCCCATGCTTATGGACTGGAAGAATTAATATCATCAAAATGAATATTTTCCCCAGAGCTATATACAAATATAACTCAATACCTATCAAAGTTCCACCAAGCTTCTTTAAGAGAATAGAACAAAAACTACAATCATTTATCTGGAACCAGAAAACACCTAGAATCAACAAAACAATCTTGAGGAAAAGAAACAGAAATGGAGGCATCAAACTCCAGATCTTAAAGTATATTATAAGGTCATCATCATCAAAACAGCATAGTACTGGAACAAAAATAGGCACACAGACCAGTGTAACAGAATTGAAAGCCCAGAACTAATCCCCCACACCTATGGACATCTCCAAATGGATCAAGGATCTGAATGTTAGACCAGAAACTATCAAATATAAGAGGAAAACATTGGTAGAACACTTTCCCACCTAAACCTCAAGGACATCTTTGATGATACAAACCCAATTGCAAGGAAGACTAAAAACAAAAACAAATCAATGGGACTACATCAAATTGAAGAACTTCTACAGAGCCAAAGAAACCATCGCCCAAAGAGACCCCTCAGATAATGGGAGATCTTCACATGCCATACATCAGACAAGAGACTTAATCACCAAAATATACAGAGCTCAGCAAACTTAGTGACAAAAAAGCAGATGACCCCATCCAAAAATGGGCAGAGGATATGAAGAGAACATTCACTACAGAACTTTCACTGACAGCTTTTTGGTTTTGAGCCTAAATTTCCTTCCCTGGAACATCCACTCACCATGTCCTCAATCTACTACATCACACAGAACAATACTTCTTACCATGTCCAGACATTTAGAAGTAAGTAATCTGGTTGCTAGTTTGGATGTTCTTCCAGGCTAAAGAACAGCAAATTCTTCCTTGAAGGGGAAAAAAAGCAACTATTACTCACCGGTAAGATGATGTGGAACTTCTAGATCGACTTCTTGAGTGACTGTAGGAGACAGATCTTGCTCTGTGTCTTGATTTGGTTTCAGATTTACTTCTTGACCTACTTGGGCTCCTGGACTGACTGTCACCACCCCGACTGGGGGTCTGCTCGTCACTTGAACTCTCTTGATTTCTTGGCCTCCGATTTAAGCGTGCGGTCTTTCTTACTTCATCAAAGAGAGACCCAGGGCGAACCTTATTTTTACTTTTAATTTCTATCCTTAAGCCCTGTGGTTTCACTTCAGACATAGCAGTCGCTGCTTTGGTCTCTACAGTGCCGGCTGTGGCAGCACTTGGAGCCGTCAGGTCCCCTACACCTGGCAGGGGTTTCCATTTAGTATCCGTAAGGCCGACCTGACCCTTCACAGCGCCTTCTACAGCACTGGCCAAGCTAGCAGAACTGCTGTCCTGCTTTCCCGCTTCAGCTGCCACTATGCATGTCGTTGGGCGGCCTTCCTGCTTTACCACCTCTGCTTCAGGATGCTCCCTCTGTATGTCTTGCTTCAGAACAACGCCAGGAACTGTGGAGTCGAGCCCTGGATTTCCCAGAGGAGATGTCCCCTCCACCTGTGCTGGGGAACTCCGATCAGGAGTGCAAATCTCCATGCTGTCGTCTATTTGAAGCACGGCCTCCACTCCACTTGGTACACTTTCAACGTGCTGAATTTTTTGCGGAGAACTGGCGACGTTTTCTTCAGTGTCTCCAGGTGTCAGAGAAACACTGTGTCCACCATCACCTTTAGTAGGCTGATCAGTGTTTAATGAAACTGTTACCGCACTGTGTTTATCTGAAGGGGTGATATCTGCACTAGACTTCTCGTTCTGGGGAATGCTTTCACTGTTACCAGAAACCCGTTTTTTTTCTTTTGACTCCACGGTGACTTGCTTTTCGTGAATCTCTTCCTCCTCCTCGTCACCAAATTCGAGTGGAGGCTGCCAGTGAAATGCCTGATTTCGTTTTGGAGGCTTGTGTTGTTTCTCTTTTTTCCCTTTCACTTTTTTGTTGTGTTCCCTTTTAAGATTTTCCGTTAGTCCACGTCTGTGCCTCCATCGCTTGCCTCTCTTGTTTTCTGAGCTAGAATAGGACCCCTCAGTATCAGAAGGTGACGGCTGCTGCTTGTTTGCTTTCAAGGTGCCATGGCTACCCTGATCCGAGGCGTTTGCCAAAGACTTGGGAGCCACCTTGGCTTTGAGGGGAGTTTCAACAAACTCTGATTCAGAATCTGATGTGGCCTCACCTTCCTCCTTATCAGAAGATGGTCGGGAATTATTTTTACTGTTCTTAACTATGTCTCGTTCTGAATTTGACTCAGAGTCCCATTTACTCTCAGCGTAATTCTTCCTTTTGAGCTTACTGTCATTTCTAAAGTGATCAGTAAGATTCTCTTTCAAATTTCTTTTTTTTGAGCGAGGGCAGTCCCGGTCAGGCGTGGGTTTCTCTTCATCTCGCTCTTTCTCCTGTTTATTACTTATATCCATTTGGACCCGCTTTTCTTTCTCCTGGGCTGACTGTGTAACCTGAGTGCTTGATTGTTCACTGTCTGAAGAATAATCTAAGGATGACCTGCTTTCACTGTATTTTCTTTGCCGTGAAGCCTTGTCTCTGCCTTTGACATGCTTGTTGCTAAATGTCTTTTCAGAGCCGCTGCTGTGTCTTTTACTTGAAGTGCTTTTTGTCCTACTGGACCTAAATTTTCTTTTGGCTCGTCTTCCATCATCACTGCTAACAGAAGAACACGATGAGGACCCACTACTTTGTGAATGAGAGCTGTACTTACTCCGTGAAGGAGATCGCGATGAAGGAGACCTGGATCGTGAATGTGAACTAGCTGCACTCCGAGACCTTGTGTATGATCTGGAGTAAGACCTACTCCTGGGAGACCTGCTCCTTGATCGCGCTGAGCTTTCGGAACTTCTATCACTGTATCTTGAATAAGCGCTTCGACCGCTTTCTGAAGTTCTTTCTCTTTTATGATAGGATAATGAACTACCAGTCTCTTTTGTATTTGCTAAATTGTAAGTGTTTTGGATGGGTAGCAAATGGGTGGCTTTAGCTTTCATTTCCTGAATCCGCTCATAAGAGGGCTTCCAGGGCTTCTGTCCAGGCTTCCACCGTGAAGGAGGGGGACTGTCACTCAGCGGTATTACAGGAATATTTTCTGACACCACTGGTTGCACTATGATGTTTTCATTTTGTGCTACTGTTGCTCTTAAGGGTTCTGCTTTAACTGGTTTATGTTCACTTAGCTGAGAGGCTATTCTTCTTGGTGATTTTGATACTGTCCTTTGATGCCTTGACTTGGAACTAGATCTGGACTTAGATTTGCTTCGAGAACGTGATAAAGATTTTGATGGACTCCCTGATCTAGAGCTTCCTCTAGAATAAGACTGTGAACGAGATTTTGATCTATATGAGTCTCTGGTAGAATGAGTTGACGAACTCTGGTCATCCTTATCTGATTTAGACCAGTCCTTCTTTGATGAGTGATGAGATGATAATGAAGAAGAACGAGATCTCCTTTCTCGATCACAAGAAGACTTCATTCGCTGGGTGGAAGACTTTGAAGACTCTATGTCAGATGGTACAATAACCTTCTTCTTGGCCTGCTTATGTCTTCTGTAATGTTTCTGCTTTTTTGCTTTCTTTTTATGCTTAACCTTTTTCTCCTTCCTGCGTTTTTTATGATGACCATCAGAATGTCTTGCTGTACTCATGTCAGAATAATAACCATTATAGGACCATGATCTGGACCTCTGGGACAAGCTTCTTTCATCCCACCGACTTGAACAGGGATCACTGAGCCTATAGAGGAGAATATACATGCAGCTGTTTAAAACATGTTTCCTGTCCTTATACTTTAACGGCAAGCTGTTAGCAAATACAAATGTACTGACAATCAAACAAGACAGCAGTGACCCCATCAACACTGGAACACACACAGAAGGATAAATCCAAGTGTGATAGGCTACTCTTTCTGTTGTTTTACCAGAGCACTGCACAGATCTGGTTTATGGTGGTGAGGGGGTTGAACCTGGGAGCTTCAGGCATGAGACTCTGTTGGCATAACGATTATACTATCTCCACACCTAGCTGTTTGTTTTAACCACCTTTATAATTAGTATCTAATTAGTAACAATGATAAATTTACATTGGTGTACAATTATCACTGGACAGGTTAGCTTTGAACTTGTAACTGTAGAGACACTAATAACTACTAAAATGTTCACTTACAAAGCTAAGCAAAGACTTTCAATTTGTACAGAAAAAAATGATTTTTAAAATTCAAATTAATGGGGCCAGGTGGTGGTGCACCTGGTTGAGTGCTCATGTTATCACACACAGTGGTAAGTTTCACAAGTGGCGGGGCAGTGCACAGGCCTCTTCCTCACCCTCTCCCTCCTGTCTTCCCCCCTCACCTCTATAACTCCTGTCCCTTGCAGTTTCTGTCTCTATCCCAAAATATGTTTAAAAGGAAAAAAGTAATAGTCACTAGGAGAAGTGGATTTGTTGTGCAGGCACAGTCCCAGAAAGAACTCTGATGGCAAAAGCAAGAAAAATAAAGAGAAAAGGGGGAGATCCAAACCAGTTTATTACAGGAGACAAACTGAATTCTTGGCTATAATCTGCTAACATTCTGTCTGCAGGAACCATTTCTAAGGCAAAGTCGTATCCCATTCACGGACAAATCTGCAGATTGTCGTTTTTGTTTTGTTTTAATTTTTTTAATATTTTATTTATTTATTTTCCCTTTTGTTGCTTTTTTTTTTATTTGTTGTTGCTACTGATGTCGTCATTGTTAAATAGGACAGAGAGAAGTGGAGAGAGGAGGGGAAGACAGAGAGGGGGAGAGAAAGATAGACACCTGCAGACCTGCTTCACTGCCTGTGAAGTGACTCCCCTGCAGGTAGGGAGCCAGGGCTCGAACCGGGATCCTTATGCCGGTCCTTGCGCTTTGCGCCATGTGCGCTTAACCTGCTGCGCTACCAACCAGTTGTGCTGATTTTCTGCAGATGAAGGACAGTAGTCGGGAGTTGGGCGGTAGCGCAGTGGGTTAAGCACAGGTGGCGCAAAGCGCAAGGACCAGAGGAAGGATCCCGGTTGGAGCCCCTGGCTCCCCACCTGCATGGGAGTCACTTCACAAGCAGTGAAGTAGGTCTGTAGGTGTCTGTCTTTCTCTCCCCGTCTTCCTTCATTTCTCTCTGTTCTATTCAACAACAACAACATCAATAACCACAAGGGCAACAAAAGGGAAAATAAATAAATATTTTTTTAAAAAATTTTTTAAAAAGGACAATAGTCTAAACTTTAAGAAAGGGCTCTTTCTTAAGAGGTTAGCATGCCTGGCTTTTAAAAAGAATTTATGTGTTTCACATGAGATAATTTCACATGACAGGGAGAAGTGAACGCACTAATCTAACACGTGAGACACTGATGATCAATCCAGGAGCCTTAGTTGTGCAAATCCTTCTGTGGCAAGGCTACTTCCCGGCCACATTTTTTTTTTTTTTTTTTTGCTTGTCTGTCTGCAATTACTCGGGCTTCGGTGCTCAAGGTAGTTTCTGCCCCACACAGGAAGAGACAGAGTGGAGTTTCCCTCAGTCTAGTGGGGACTGGGCTTGAGCCTGAGTCATGTGCATGGCAGGTCAGGCACACTATCCAGGTGAGTTATTTTGCCAGCCCCAGTACGGCTGTTCTATCTCAGTCTCACAGAGGTAATTACAACTTAATCCTCAGGTGTTCTGTTTTCTTAAAGTATAGCCTACTTTTTAAAGAATATTCTATTTATTCATCTTGGCTAGAGACAGAGAGACACTGAGAAGGAAGAGGGAGATGGGGCGGATGCCTACAGCAGTGCTTCACCACTTGTGAAGCTCCCTGAGAAGGAAGAGGGAGATGGGGCGGATGCCTACAGCAGTGCTTCACCACTTGTGAAGCTCCCTGAGAAGGAAGAGGGAGATGGGGGGGGGATGCCTACAGCAGTGCTTCACCACTTGTGAAGCTCACTGAGAAGGAAGAGGGAGATGGGGGGATGCCTACAGCAGTGCTTCACCACTTGTGAAGCTCCCTGAGAAGGAAGAGGGAGATGGGGCGGATGCCTACAGCAGTGCTTCACCACTTGTGAAGCTCCCTGAGAAGGAAGAGGGAGATGGGGCGGATGCCTACAGCAGTGCTTCACCACTTGTGAAGCTCACTGAGAAGGAAGAGGGAGATGGGGGGGGTGCCTACAGCAGTGCTTCACCACTTGTGAAGCTCACTGAGAAGGAAGAGGGAGATGGGGCGGATGCCTACAGCAGTGCTTCACCACTTGTGAAGCTCACTGAGAAGGAAGAGGGAGATGGGGGGGATGTCTACAGCAGTGCTTCACCACTTGTGAAGCTCCCTGAGAAGGAAGAGGGAGATGGGGGGGATGCCTACAGCAGTGCTTCACCACTTGTGAAGCTCCCTGAGAAGGAAGAGGGAGATGGGGGGGATGCCTACAGCAGTGCTTCACCACTTGTGAAGCTCCCTGAGAAGGAAGAGGGAGATGGAGGGGATGCCTACAGCAGTGCTTCACCACTTGTGAAGCTCACTGAGAAGGAAGAGGGAGATGGGGGGATGCCTACAGCAGTGCTTCACCACTTGTGAAGCTCCCTGAGAAGGAAGAGGGAGATGGGGGGGGATGCCTACAGCAGTGCTTCACCACTTGTGAAGCTCACTGAGAAGGAAGAGGGAGATGGGGGGGATGCCTACAGCAGTGCTTCACCACTTGTGAAGCTCCCTGAGAAGGAAGAGGGAGATGGGGGGGATGCCTACAGCAGTGCTTCACCACTTGTGAAGCTCCCTGAGAAGGAAGAGGGAGATGGGGGGGGGATGCCTACAGCAGTGCTTCACCACTTGTGAAGCTCACTGAGAAGGAAGAGGGAGATGGGGGAGGGATGCCTACAGCAGTGCTTCACCACTTGTGAAGCTCCCTGAGAAGGAAGAGGGAGATGGGGCGGATGCCTACAGCAGTGCTTCACCACTTGTGAAGCTCCCTGAGAAGGAAGAGGGAGATGGGCGGATGCCTACAGCAGTGCTTCACCACTTGTGAAGCTCCCTGAGAAGGAAGAGGGAGATGGGGGGGATGCCTACAGCAGTGCTTCACCACTTGTGAAGCTCCCTGAGAAGGAAGAGGGAGATGGGGCGGATGCCTACAGCAGTGCTTCACCACTTGTGAAGCTCCCTGAGAAGGAAGAGGGAGATGGGGGGGATGCCTACAGCAGTGCTTCACCACTTGTGAAGCTCCCTGAGAAGGAAGAGGGAGATGGGGGGGATGCCTACAGCAGTGCTTCACCACTTGTGAAGCTCCCTGAGAAGGAAGAGGGAGATGGGGCGGATGCCTACAGCAGTGCTTCACCACTTGTGAAGCTCCCTGAGAAGGAAGAGGGAGATGGGGCGGATGCCTACAGCAGTGCTTCACCACTTGTGAAGCTCCCTGAGAAGGAAGAGGGAGATGGGGGGGATGCCTACAGCAGTGCTTCACCACTTGTGAAGCTCCCTGAGAAGGAAGAGGGAGATGGGGGGGATGCCTACAGCAGTGCTTCACCACTTGTGAAGCTCCCTGAGAAGGAAGAGGGAGATGGGGGGGATGCCTACAGCAGTGCTTCACCACTTGTGAAGCTCCCTGAGAAGGAAGAGGGAGATGGAGGGGATGCCTACAGCAGTGCTTCACCACTTGTGAAGCTCACTGAGAAGGAAGAGGGAGATGGGGGGGGGATGCCTACAGCAGTGCTTCACCACTTGTGAAGCTCACTGAGAAGGAAGAGGGAGATGGGGGGGGGATGCCTACAGCAGTGCTTCACCACTTGTGAAGCTCCCCCTGCAGAGGGGAGACTGGGACCTTGAATGTGGCTCCTGGTACACTGTCATGTGTGTACTCAACCAGGTGCACCACCGTCCAGCTGTTTTTTTGTTTTTTTTTTCCTCCAGGGTTATTGCTGGGCTCGGTGCCTGTACCATGAATCCACCGCTCCTGGAGGCCATTTTTCCCCCTTTTTGTTGCCCTAGTTGTTGCAGCCTCGTTGCGGTTATTATTGCCATTGTTGACGTTGCTTTGTTGTTGGATAGGACAGAGAGAAATGGAGAGAGGAGGGGAAGACAGAGAGAGAGGGGGAGAGAAAGATAGACACCTGCAGACCTGCTTCACCGCCTGTGAAGCGACTCCCCTGCAGGTGGGGAGCCGGGGGCTCGAACCGGGATCCTTACGCCGGTCCCTGCGCTTTGCGCCACGTGCGCTTAACCCACTGTGCCACCGCCCGACCCCCTGTTTTTTGTTTTTAAGAATTTATTTATTTACTCATAAGAGAGATAAGAGAGAAAGAACCAAAGAACCAGACATCACTCTGGTACATGTGCTGCCGGGGACCGAATTGGGGACCTCATGGTTGAAGATCCAATGCTTTATCCACTGTGCCATCTCCCGGACTACTATGTTTTTTTTTTTTGTTGTTGTTGTTTTTTCTTCAATCCTGAGGTCTTAAAAGCACTTTATAGAAATTGAAGGAAAACCTCGTGAAAATGTATGCAGACTTTATACATAATCTCAAATTTGAAAATTCTCCCATATAGTGAACAGCACCTTAGTCTACTTCAGACCACACTGCAGGACACTCCCAGAGTAAAGGACTTCTGCCAATTCCCCCGGGCAGGGTCTCTACAATGGGGGCCAGGAGTTGGTGCGCTCAGCCAAACACACATGTAGCCATTGCAAGGACCCAGATTCATGCCCCTGGGCCCTCCCTGCAGGGAAGCTTCTCAGCAGTGAAACAGCACTCCAGAGACTCTCCTTTTCCTCTCCCAACTTATCTGTCCGATTATATCATTGATAAAGGGGGGGGGGGGATGGACAAAAGGCCACTGGGAGTGGGATATTCATCATGGAGGCATCAAGCTCCAATGATATCCCTTTGGATAAAAAGAAAAGAGAAAGAAGGAAGGAGGGGACTTCTGCCATGAACAGGGCGCCACTGGTAGATTCATTAACGGCACACTAGCACCAGATCCATTTCTAACTTAGAGACCCTACTGAGGAGTGTCCCTGAGACTAAGAGATGAGTACACGTTGCTTATAAAACATTTTATTATTTTGATTTATTGGACAGAGACATCCAGAAGTTGAAAGGGATGGAGGAGACAGAGAGGGAGAGAGACAGAGAGTCACCTGCAGACCTGCTCCACCATTCGCAAAGCTTTCCCCCTGCAGGTGGGGACGCTTGAACCCGGGTCTTATCTCATGGTCTACATACACTGAACTTGCATCAGACTCTAAATGCTGAGCTGCTTCTGGCCCTAAACAACATTTTTCATTTTTTTTTAGATTTTATTTATTAATGAGAAACATAGGAGGAGAGAGAAAGAACCAGAGATCCCTCTAGTACATGCGCTGCCGGGATTGAACTCAGGACCTCATGCTTGAGTCCAATGCTCTATCCACTGCACCACCTCCCAGATCACACATTTTCCATTTTTATAATTACTACTATTTGCTCAGTCTGCCTCATGGTGGTATGGGGATTGAACCTAGGACTTTGGTGCAAGACTCCCAACTCAGTCAAATTCTGCTTTGCGTTTCCCCTCTGTTCTTCTTTCTCAACTTCTGAACCTAGGACTTTGGAGCCTCAGGCATGAGAATCTCTTTGCATAACCAGTATGCTACCTACCCCTGATATAAACAAGAAATCTTTAAAAGTTCAGTAGGGAGGGCCGGGTGGTAGTGCAGCGGGTTAAGCGCACATGGCTCAAAGTGCAAGGACCAGCATAAGGATCCCAGTTCGAGCCCCCAGCTCCCCACCTGCGGGGGGGGGGGGGGGGTGCTTCACAAGCAGTGAAGCAGGTCTGCAGGTGTCTTTCTCTCCCCCTCTGTCTTCCCTCCTCTCTCAATTTCTCTTTCCTATCCAACAACAGCAGCAGCATAACAATAAACAACAAGGGCAACAAAAGGGGGGGGAAATGGCCTCCAGGAGCAGTGGATTCACATAATGCAGGCACCGAGCCCCTAGAGGCAAGAAAAAAAAAAAGAAGAAGTTCAATAGGTCTGGGATGGGAAAACATCATAATGCTTAGGCAAAAAGACCATCATGACTGAGGTACAAGGTCCCAAGTCAACCCCCAGCAACACCATTAACCACAGCTGCTGAGCAGTACTCTGATAAAAAGAAATAAATAGGGAGCCAGGTGGTGGTGCACCTGGTTACGTGCACATATTAGTAAGCACAAGGATCTGAGTTCAAGACCCCGCTCTTCACCTGCATGGGAGAAGCTTCATGTGTGGTGAAGTAGGTCTGCAGGTGTCTTTTCTCTCCCTCTTGATCTCCCCTCCCTCTCTCAAATTCTCTGCATCCTATCTAATAAGGGGAAAAATAGCTACTGGGAGCAGTGGGTTTGTATTGCTGGCACCAAGTCCCAGTAACAACCCTGGTGGCAATGAATGAATTTAAAAAGTAAGTAAGTGAAAACTAAACACATAAAGAGAAAAGAAACCCGGCGTGTTTACGGCCTCTGGAGGACAACACTGCTCTCCAGGCACTTACTTGTCCCCTTTGCTCCACTTCTCTCCGCTAGGTGGTCTGTACGCTCTCCACCGCTGCATTTCCTCTTTCCAGTGGGGAGGAGTCTCACTGCTGCCATCATCATCTGACTCAGAACAGGATCTGGATCTTGGAGGTGTGTGGTAGCGCTTTAAAAACAAAGATGACAATAATCACTTTTAAGATAGATCTCAATTAGAGTATGCTAAAGGACAAAATTAGCTATGAGATCAAGTTTCAGACTCCATTCAAAGGCCCTAGTAACTTAAGTACAGAAGGAGAGTATGACATTATTTCAAACAGGAGGGACTAAAAATCCAGGCGGGAGGGTTAGACTGACCTGTTAGCAAACATGAAAATCTCCTCTTTTGAGTCCTGATGGTTACATTCACTAGTCTACATTATTCAACATACTAAAGTCCCTCGACATACTGAACTGAAGGTCATTTCATTGTTAAGCTCCTTCAAAAACAGCAATTAACTTAAATGTATTGGCAGTATCTTCTTATAACCATGAAGAACACAACTAGCTTCCTCAACAGATTTTGAATTGCACCTAAAATTAAAGCCACGATTTTGCTTATGGAGAAAACATTTTATTGGCTAGATAGGTGATTTTTAAAAATAAAGTTTTAACACACATACAATTGTGCCCCGCCCTCTAATCTTCCGTCCAGACTTGGATACAGATGGCTTCTGATCATTTACGATGGGTGTAGCATCAGGAATCTTCCTGAAAAGATTAAAATGAAAAATAAATGTTAGGCAGATCTTCGATGTTTAAATACAAAAGTCATACAGAATTCGAATTCCTGTAACACAAAAACATTTCAATTAGATCTGACAATTTTATGAAAAGTGATATACCACACAACTTCCACATAACCTAGTGTTCTAAGCAAACCCTTTAGGTGACAAAACCTAAAAGCAAAGGAAAAAAAAAAAGTACCTGAATTAGGTAGGAGTGCACACTACTGTTTGCTTGCATAGTAAAACAAAAAATACATCATGACTTTGCTGACAACCCACGAGTACCTATCATCTTAGTCCTGCTACTCTTAAACAGTACTCCTTTATAGATGCCTCTTGTTAAAGACAGTGGGGTTTTAAAGGAATCTTGACGTCTGACTCCCGTGCAACTGCACCTCTCCATTCAGATCTTGTCTGTAGCTCACAACCCTATTCTACCCGCTGAGTCGCTCTCCTTCAGTGCTCTGAGTGAATCGGATTACCTTCTGAGTGATTTATTTAAAAGTAAGGCTTCTGTAATGGCTACAGTCTTCCATGAAGTCTCCTGTGACCACGCTTTTTTTTTTTTTTGGTATGTTATTAATTACAGGACTGGCTTTTATGCATTCATAGTATATTTCTACCAGGGGAGGGGCTGGGTATCGGCGCATTGGGTAGGTCACACAAATCACCGGAGTTAAAATTCTCTGATTTCCACTTGCAGGGGAAGCTTCACGAGTGGTGAAGAAGTGCTGCAGCTGTCTTTCTCTCCTTCTCTTTATCAGGCAAAAGAACCAAAAAGGGCCACTCGTAGCAGCCAAGTTATAGTGTACCAAACCCAGTGACAACCCTGGTGTTGTTGGGGGTGGGGGGTTTCTACTGGGCAAAACATACACAGTAAAAAGTTGGCTATCTTGACCATTTTTAAGTATGCAATTCCTTCACACTCACTCAAAACACTGTAACTATTATTACTATCTTTCCAGAACTCGCCATCATCCCAAATCAGGACTCTATCCCCGTCAGTCCCCCAGCCTCTGGTGACCTCTACTTCACGGCTGAGCAACACTGTGTATGCACCACGTTTTGCTTATCCTTTCATCTATTCATGAACACCTGGGCTGTTCCTACCTTTCTGGTATACTGCAAAAAATGCTTTGATAAACACTGGTGTACAAATAAGTTTGAGTCTCTAATTTCAATTTATTTATTTATATTTTAAAGATTTTATTTTCATTTATGAGAAAGATAGGAGGAGAGAGAAAGAACCAGACATCAATTTGGCACATGTGCTGCTGAGAGGATCGAACTCGGGACCTCAAGCTTGAGAGTCCAAAGCTTTACCACTGCGCCACCTCCCGGACCACTCTAATTTCAATTCAAAAATATATTTTATTCGTGGGGGTCGGGTGGTAGCACAGCGAGTTAAGCGCACATGGAGTGAAACTCAAGGACCAGTGTAAGGATCCCAGTTGAAGCCCCCGGCTCCCCACCTGCAGGGGAGTTGCTTCACAGGTGGTGAAGCAGGTCTGCAGGTGTCTCTCTTTCTCTCCATTTCTCTCTGTCCTATCCAACAATGATGACAACAACAATAACTACAACAATAATAAAATAACAAGGGCAACAAAAGGGAAAATAAATAAAATTTAAAAATATATATATTTTATTTGAGAAATTGGGAAGAAAAAGGGGCGTAAGAGAGGGAACGAGAAAGACACCTGCAGCATTTCTGAAGCTTTCCCCCTGGCAGGTGGGGTTGAGGGCTTGAACCTAGGTCCTAGTGCACTGTAAATGCACACTCTACCAGGTGTGTCACCACTCAGACCCTACATTCAATTCTTTCCAAATGTTTAGCATTTTGAGAAAACACCAAGCTTTCTTCCCAGGTGGCCGTATCATTTCACACACCTACTTAGCAATGCGCAAGCATTCTAGTTTCTTTACATGCTGCCCATACTAGTGTGTGTTTGTTCTTTGGAGAACTATACAAAAGTCCTTTCTCAATTTATTTTGAGTATCTTTGTTTTTGTTGCTTATGCTTTTGTTATCAAATGTAAGAAATCATTGCCAAATCCAAGGTCAGGAAGATTTACACCAGCTAACGGGTTTTCTACTTTCAGTGCGCTTATTTAGGTTGTGGGCTCATGTCAAACTAATCTTTGTGTATGATATGCGCTAAGGTGTCAACTCTCATTCTTTCAGGTGTGGGAAGCCACCTGTCCCGGCACGGCTTTACTGAAGAGACTGTATTCTCTCTACTGAGTGAATCCGACACCGCAGCATATTTCAATTTCCCATAGATGTCTGGGTGTATTCGTGGAGTCGATTCTATTGCTTATCCTTATGCCAATACCACACCATTTTGATAATTATAATTTTGTAGTATACTTCAAAATTAGAAAATCTGAGTCTTCCAACTTATCCTTTCATCAAGATTGCTTTGGTCTTTTGGTCCACCTTGCAGTAAGGATTTGGATGTCAATTTTTATGAAACAAAAAAAGAAAAAGAAAAAAAGCTGTTAGTGATTTCAGTAGGGATTAAACTGAATCCAGACCTTGTTCTAAATAGTACTGGCATGTTTACAATATTAAATCTTCTATCTATGAACACAGAGTGTCTCTATACTTGGGCCTTCTTTAACTTTTCATCAACATTTTGCAAATTTTCACTGTAAGTCTTTCAGCTCCTTGATTAACTTTATTCCTCTTTTAGACACTGTTTAATTAATTTTTGTCTCCAGGGTTATTGTTGGGGCTCGCTGCCTGCACTACGAATCCGCTGCTCCTGGAGGCCATTTTTTCCCATTGTTGTTGCCCTTGTTGTCGTCGCTACTATTGCTGTTGTTGTTATTGATGTTGTTGTTGGATAGGACAGAGAGAAATGGAGAGAGGAGGGGAAGACAGAGGGGGAGAGAAAGATAGACACCTGCAGATCTGCTTCACCTCCTGTGAAGCGACTCCCCTACAGGTGGGAAGCCGGGGGCTCGAACTGGGATCCTTACGCTGGTCCTTGAGCTTTCTGCCATGTGCATTTAACCTGGTTCTCTACTGCCTGGCCCCCCTTTTAGGCATTATTTTAAATGGAATTTATTTATTTATTTCTTCTTTTTTTTACTAGTGATTTAATAATGATTGACAAAACTGTGGGATAAGAGGGTTACAATTCCACACAATTCCCAATCTACTTTTTAAACTAATCATTGTTATATTTTAGAGTTCATTTAGTTCCCATAACACTATGAGGTAGGTGTTATTACTTCCAATTTAAGGACAGAAAATCCTAAAGATTAAGAAGTTAAAAAGGGAGTCAGGCGGTAGTGCAGCGGGTTAAGCGCACGCGACTCACGCGCAAGGACCAGCATAAGGATACCAGTTCCAGTCTCTGGCTCCCCACCTGCAGGGGAGTCACTTCCCAAGTGGTGAAGCAGGTCTGCAGGTGTCTGTCTTTCTCTCCCCGTCTCCACTCCTCTCTCCCATTTCTCTCTGTCCTATCCAACAATGACATCAGTAACAACAATAATAACTACAACAATAAAAAACAAGGGCAACAAAAATAAATAAATAAATATTTAAAAAAATCTTAGAGAAGTTAACAACAACAACAAAAAAAAACAAGTTCAGAGAATGAAATGACATGAAAGCCATTCAACAGTGTTTATACTGGCACTAGGATCTGCACTCAGGGCTTCACTCACAGCAGGGCATGTGCTCTACCAGGGGGGCTAACTCTGGCCTGAGTGTCACCTTCCGTGACAGAGGGCAAGTAGTAAGTGGAGTGAAGTTTTGTTTTGAGGGGCTGACATTTCATTTGATTAGGGTCTGCGGTGTTCCTTATCAAAAGAGATGTGAATACTGCTCATCTGGGAAGGCATATTTCATCTTTTAGATAATTATCTTTTCTAGTAAATACCTGATTTCATCGCACTTGGAATACTGAACAGTCACAACCGTGCCACTCACTGTGCTGCCTGGTGCACCCAGTGCGCCCAGTGGACCTGTGAAGCAATGAAGCCCACATACAGGCTCTGGTGCGACTACTGAGTCCTGCTGCCGCAGAACAGAAAGATCCAAAAAATAGGAAACAGATGGATGTGGTCAGGTTGTAATGAAACTGTAGACACTGAAACATATTGGAAAATACAATTTTTAATTCTTATGATTGGAATCCACATAATTTTCATGTAAGATATTCTTCTCTTGATCTCTCTCACACATTCAGAAACATCAAGACTGTTTTCAGGCAGGTCTACCCTGGCCTACAGAATATATAGTTTGCTGACCTCTGCTGCAATATGACACTGAGACTGATTTTCCCCCTGGTGTTTCTGTAAGACTTTACCACACTAGGCAATACTTTCTAGATGAGGAGGTGGAAGAGACAGAGACAGCACAGCACAGCACAGCACAGTCCCAACGCTCTGCCCCAGGGCCATACGACCACCACGTCGAGGGCCAGGGGCTGAGCCTGGGGCTGCATGCATGACAAGACGGGTGTCCTAACAGGTCAGCTCTCTGACTCCAGGTTTCTTACCACCTACATGCCAAATTAAAGTAATAATTCCACTACGATTTAATGACAAGCCAGAAATTTTAAAATTTTAAAAATGAAAACATTATATGCATACTAAGCTATGATTCCAAAGATGCATTAATTTATAACAGCTTTTTTTTTTGCCTACAGGATTATCGCTGGGGCTCGGTGCCTACACTACGAATTCACTGCTCCTGAAGGCCACATTTCCCATTCTGCTGCCCTTGTTCTAGTTGTTATTGTTATTGATATCATCGTTGTTGGATAGGACAGAAAGCAATCGAGAGAGAAGGGGAAGACAGAGGGGGAGAGAAAGATAGACATTTGCAGACTTGCTTCACCACCTGCGAAGTGTCCCCCCCCTCCCTGCAGGTGGGGAGCTGAGGGCTCAAACAAGGATCCTTATGCCTGTCCTTCCACTTTGCACCATGTGTGCTTAATCTGATGCCCAGCCCCATCAGCTTTTATTTTTTTAGATCTATTTATTTGCATGAGAGAGGAGATAGAGCCAGAATATTACTAACCTTAGGACTTCAGTCCTAATAATCCAACACTTAATTGATGGTGTCACCATGGGGCCACCATAATAGTTGTTAACAATTGGGACTATATAGCCCAGGTGATAGCAAAGAGGTTACAGAAAAGACTTTTCATGCCTGAAGCTCTAAGGTTCCAGTCTCAATCCCAGGCACCACCATAAGTCAGATCTGAGCAGTGCTCTGGTCAAAAAATAAAGTGGGGAGTGGGATGGAGACCAAGAGAAACCAGGAAGTAGTGCAGTCACTAGCATGCTGAACTACAAGCATGAGGTCCCAAGTTTGATCCCCGGTAAGGCAAGTGCCAAAATGATGGTCTGGTCCTCCTCCCCCCACTATAGCTAACTAATTAAAGTAAATATTTGGAGAGAAGAGAGAATACCAGGCTTTAAAGATTTAATGAACACAATCTTAAGTAGGAACTTGAACATTTGGATAACTTCTCAGTTTTCAATGTAACTTTTCATACAGACTTATCACTCCAGCTATGTTAATGGTCTTTCTGTCCACATGTCTTCAAGATAAATTTAATGACTGAGTTTAATACCAGGATGCACATTCTTTATGTGAGGTGAGATCATATCTAAAGTCCCACAACACTAACTTGTCCAGTGCAGAGGTTACTATTGCCAAGCATGTTGACAATAGTGATCTACTTATGATGATTATATTGTCAGTCACCATGCAATTAATTTCACAGTACTCAAACTGGAGCATATATTTATTTTTGCTACTAGCACTGTGGCTTGTGATATTCCTCTTCTCCCAATAGACTCTGGATGAAAGGCAAAAGTGAAAGAGACAGAGTGAAGAGCCACCACAGCACTGCTCATGAAGCTTCCCTGCCTGGTCCTCCTATGTGGTGGCCAGGAGCTTAAACAGGATCTGCGGTTCCTTGTGCATAGTACAGTGCACGCTTTACTTACCTAGTGAACCATCTTTTAGTTCCTAACAACACGCACACACTCTCTCTCTCCCTCTCTCTCTCTCTCTCTCTCACTCACTCTTTTAGAAAAAGGTTTTATTTATTTTCATGAGAGAGAGAGAATGACACCAGAGTACAGCTTAGCAGTGGCATATGACAGTACTGGGCATTGGCGTGTTAATCTCCGGGGTCTAGCAGAAAAATCTAGTGTGCATTCTCTGTGCCATCTTTCCAGCTCCGGAACATAATTCCAACACTAAACTGGACCCAAAGAATTCAACTACTTCTCTGCTCTAACAACCAAAACTGAGTCTCTAGAAAGGCCAAGAAAATAAGTAATGGATGTTTGGAGAGCTCTCCAGATTTCCAACAAGAAACTTTTCCTTGCTCAACCTGTTAACTCCCTTTCTGTACTAGTAGAAGGTGAATTCTGAAAAGTAGGATACATGCAACTCATTAATTTGGTACCTGCCACACAGTCGCTTGACCCTTGGCCATACTCAATAAATCAATAGTGGAGTTGACAGCACCATCAGTCAGAAAAAACTAAAAGCATGTACTTACGGTTCAGGTTCTACTGTGACAAGAGGCATATCTCTCCTCAGTAAAAAGCGATTCTCAGGAACCGGAGGGATCTCTTCTGGGCGAACCACAGGCTTTTCCCTCTTGGCACTGGAATCAATTGATCTTTTTTCATTGGTATCACTCCTTTCAGAGTGGCTTAGAGAGAACAGACCAAATCACCAACTGACATGTGAAATGTTTGCATTATATAATGTAAAGATACATTAAGATTATAGAAAAATTACTGAGTTACAGAAAATGACTGAGCTACAGAAAAATTATTGTTAATGAACAAATGTCACTCAAAAGATTTGCAGTATTTTCTCAAAGAGAATGAATAAAAATATCAACCCAGTAAAAAGTTCACAGTGCTAAAATTCTGACATGCAAATGTTCAAGTAGAGTGGGGGTAGACAGCATAATGGATATGCAAAGAGACTCTCACGCCAGAGGCTCCAACGTACCAGGTTCAAACACCCTTACCATCATAAGCCAGAGCTGCGCAGTGCTCTGGGGAAAAAAAAAAAAAAAACACAGAAAGAAAGAAAGAAAGAAAGAAAGAAAGAAAGAAAGAAAGAAAGAAAGGAAGGAAGAAAGACTAAAATGAATCAAACTTTCAGGCATCAGGCAGAGGAGCTAGTTCAGTGCCTGAAGCACTGAGT
Source organism: Erinaceus europaeus (assembly GCF_950295315.1). Taxonomy (NCBI): domain Eukaryota; kingdom Metazoa; phylum Chordata; class Mammalia; order Eulipotyphla; family Erinaceidae; genus Erinaceus; species Erinaceus europaeus. The sequence continues at coordinate 11,150,908 of NC_080182.1, read as the reverse complement.
TTGTGTTCTGGACATATGAAAAAAAAAGAAGAAAAAAGTTTGATATTATTTTTACCTACAAACATAAATAAAGTATGTATATTACCCCCAGACTTGCCAGATTTCAATCTGAAATAAAAAATAAAAATAAAACTTTCCTGGGAGTTGGGCGGTAGCACAGCGGGTTAAATGCACGTGGCGTGAAGCACAAGGACCCGAGTAAGCCCCGAGCTCCCCACTTGCAGGGGAGTAGCTTCACAGGCGGTGAAGCAGGTCTGCAGGTGTCTGTCTTTCTCTCTCCCTGTCTTCCCCTCCTCTCTCCATTTCTCTCTGTCCTAACAATAACAACAATAATAACTACAACAATAAAAAACAAGGGCAACAAAAGGGAAAATAAATAAATTTTTAAAAAACTTTCCTTTTCAACAATAAGAAAGATAAATGTGGGGATCGGGCAGTAGCGCAGCGGGTTAAGCACACGTGGTGCAAAGTGCAAGGACCAGCATAAGGATCCCAGTTCGAGCCCCCAGCTCCCCACTTGCAGGGGAGTCACTTCACAGGTGGTGAAGCAGGTCTGCAGGTATCTATCTTTCTCTCCCCCTCTCTGTCTTCCCCTCCTCTCTCCATTTCCGTCCTAACAACGACACCATCAGTAACAATGACAATAATAGCTACAACAATAAAACAGCAAGGGCAACAAAAGGGGAAAAAATGGCCTCCAGAAGCAGGGGATTCATGGTGCAGGCACTGAGCCCCAGCAATAACCCTGGAGGCAAAAAAAAAAAAAAAAAAAAAGATAAACATGTAGGGTTACACATACTTTGCAGGGTGTCTGATTTTAGATTTACACTGGGCGGGACACTTACCCTTTGGGGCTCACTATATGTTTATTCCTTGGCTCTTCTGAACTGCTCACTTCCTTTCGCCTCTTTTTAGAATGTTTAACTTTTGGTCTCCTCTTATGTTTCCTCCTCCTGCTTCTCTCATGTTCAATTTCACTTTCAGAAGATGACTCTGAAGAGGATGAGGAAGTGGAAGAGGAATCCGAGTCTTCAGAATGAACTGGTTTCTTCCTTTTTTTCTCAAAAACTTTTAAGAAATAAGAACAAGAATATATTAATCATAGATTTCTGTGTCTACCTCTCAGGGTAAAAAAGTGTGATTACTGAGCATTGGAACAGGCTTAATATATCTAATAAGCCAGAAACAAAATTCAAATATGCTTTTTTAAGTTGATAGTATAGCCAGTGAAACTGCTGAGGTAACAGAGCCCTTGCCCTCCTGAAGTCTGTATCCTAGCTGGGTTAAATAAGGAAGTAAAAGTAAGTGGATAAATGGCAAACGATACATACTAAAATGGGAGTGGGGGGTAATGTAAGGGGAATAGGGGGGGTGGTCTGGGGGTAGTTTGAAAGACCAAAATAGGTCATGACAGAGTCTGACGTTTCCAATCAGAGAGGATAGTCAACACAAAGCTCCTACGTGTCTAGAATATCTAAGGAAAGCTCAATGTGCCAAGAAGACACAACTGAGGGGAAAAAAGGTCAGAAAAACCAAAAACCAAAGAAAGCCAGACTGTATCCCAGAGACCATTGTAAAGACTTGAGCTCTAGCCACCCGAGAGAAGATGACACTGGAGAAAATGACTCTGGCTGCTATTAAGGACGGGGGAGAGCACAGGCATAAGCAGATAAACCAGACTCCAGGAGGCTGCTGCTACTGCTGCTGAGAAGAGTACAGAGGAGTGGGCTGGACAGTGGTTCACCCAGCACAGCGTCCACCTTACCCCGCATCAAGCCCTGGTCCCGCCTTTCATGGGGAAAGCTTGGTGAGCAGTGAAGCAGGTGTCTTTTTTTCCTCTCCTTCCCTATTTTGTATTTCCTCTCCGTTTCTGTCTTATCAAGTACTAACACTAATGGCAAAAACACAGCACAACATAGGAGCAAAAACAGAAGCAGAGTGAGCAGTGTGAGACTTAGAATAAGTAGCAGGGAGTGAAACAAGGTTAAGATTTCCTGACTGACTGGAAAAGGAGAGTGGTATATAGGATAGAACAACTGCCATACGAAAACTCCAAGTTATTTTCACTGCTGAATTCCAGGAGGTATCTTTAAGTTACAATCTATAACATAGGTTACATGTATTCCAGTTCCTTCCACCTGCTTACCCTCCGTCCCCAAATGGGAGAAAAAAACAAAACCCAAACTCACCATCTTTTGCTGACTTTGTGGCAAGTACCCCGCAGTCAATGACTCGTACATCTGCATAAGGCCTGCTTGCGGCATCAGTTTTTAAATTTTCAATTTGTTCAATTACTTCAAAGCCAGAAATAACTAATCCAAAGACAACATGCACCCTGTCACAGAACAAATTCAAGAATGAATTGGTTTGATGACAACTGTCATGAGCAGTAATCAAAAGAATTCTTAAAAATGATATGTCTACAGACCTGAAAATGAAAGACGATTATTTGATGTCTGAATCAACTAAAGGGGAAGTCGGAATGTGAAATCAGCTTCGCAAAAAAAACAAAAACCATCATTTAAACTGGGCCTAGCTGTCTACCTTTAAGACATGATTCTAACTATTTGATGATAAAAGATTCTGAAAACAGACTGCACTTGATATGCATAAACCATCCTTGCAGGGTCATCATGGCTGAAGGCACAGCAGGAGCCGGACTGTGTGGCTGAAGGGGCAACAGAAGAGGCCAGCTGGCAGAGCGCATCTTTACATGCACAGGCCCTGGGCGAGTCTGGGCACCATGAGGGAGCGCCACAAACAACACCGCCAGAGTACCAGGGATGGTGGAACAGTGGTTCGATGTCTCTCCACCCACCTCTCTCTCTTTTTTCGCAAATAACAAAATTCAGACAACACGGGGCGGGTTCCTAAATCTACTGCACCTGTGGCTTTTAAGGACAAGTCTAGGTGTGAGAAATGAACCCTTCTCAGGATTTTTTTCCCCCAGACAGAGACAGAGGTAGAGAAGCAGAGAGGGGAAAGGAATGATAGCACTAAAGTTTCCTTTAACATAGTGGGGTCACACAGACGGCAAAACAGCACACTAGCCAAGTGAGCTACTTCACAGGCCCTTCGGGGAGCTTCAAGATGCCTTGGAACGACCACCCACACACCTCCTCCCAAACTACCGTGAAGACAGCTCTTACCCATCCAGGTGTGGAGCAGGTTTTGTGGTTCTGCGCAACAGACATCAACACAAGAAGATGGCACAACCGTGCATTCAGGTGGGCAGAGCAGAAGGATTTAAAGCACAACATGTAGAAAACAAAGGTAAAGATAAAAAAGGGAAAAAATTAAACATGACACACCTAAACTTAAAAATCTTAAAAACAGCAATAGTAAGACATTTTACTGGTTTAAAATATCCTAAAGATTCTCATTACAAACGCCTACCTTCAATAGCAGGACTACGAATTACATACATGTGAAGCAGGTTTGGAATATGTAGCATAAATATATATACACTCAAATTAAAAGCTACCTTCAAATATAAAACTATAAAAGAAACTCAAGAATAAAAAGTGTCTGGTGTGCCCTCAGGAAGGAAAAATGTGAGCAACAGTTGCCACATGGATTTAAATGCTTTTCTTTTCTATTTTATTCAGCATATTGAATCAGTCTGCATCTTCTAGGATGGCAAATGCAAGTAGGCTTCAGGAGCCCTGAATTCAGAACTTCCTGCCTCTCTTCCTTCACTTGAGGTGAACCTCTATCACTCACAACAACTCTGAAAATGCAACAGGGAACAAATTGTCAATCTGCCATACTTCTGACAGCAAAGTAATGGTGGGTAACATTAGAAACATTTCTAAGTTTCTATATCACAGATAACACCCAAAAAGCTTCCACAGTCAACCACACACTGAAATATAATCACTTGAGAAGTTCACAGGGGTATATTTGGTTAAGGTACTTTGAACCAAAGTTAGTTTTCCCATAGCATTTTCACAGATCTTTACACTTTGTGAATGCAGTAGCAAAAACAAACAAAAAACCCAAAACCAAACAAACAATAAACCAAAATAGATAACTAAACTCAGAAGTGTACACTTCAAACATATTCATTTTACAAAAACGAGAAATAAGACTGGAGAGAAAGGCCATGAATTATTAGGCCATATTAAAGCAGTCAATTTGTACGAAAAGTTCCCAGATCAATTTCATCATTTTTAAGGCAATTCTAAAACATGTAAGTCAGCAAAAACTATTTTAACCTTTACAACAATGTGAACATCATTCTACAAGGAACTCCAACTTACACATACAATAAAAATACTCAATTCTGTAAGAGCACTACGGCATTTAAAAAAAAAAAATGAAACGTCAACTTCAGAAACAACAGAATTTTAAGGAAATTTGAGTTTTAAAACTATTAGTCTCCAATTTTCTTAAAAGACTAAGAGTGATAATTCAAGCCAATATGATAATAGAAATGGATAAAAGCAGACAGAGGAAGGGAAGAGAGAAAGGGAAATCTAGCAAACTGGTTAAGACACTAGTGCTTATTTAAGCTGACACCCAAAAACGACTTGGACAATAAATTTAAGATATAAATGTGCTTCCCACAGGTATAAACAATTAGAAAAGCACACTAAGGAGAAAGAAATTAATTCATATGCTAGATAGTAATTCCCTTGTATTATACAGAGGTAATTTTTTTAGAGCTAAAAAGATGTCCTACAGTGTTTTCAAATATGCAGCAGTGAAATCAACAAACGGTCTACTAATTACTATCCCTCCTTTATTGACACTCTCACCATTCTCAAATCTTCTGGTATTGGGGAAAGCAATAAAGAATTTTCAGAAACACACACGGCCAGATTAAACTTGCCACCATAGCTAACAGGAGTGCAATATGGAGTCACGGGTCAGATTAAAATATTCTAGCTCACCTCAGTGGAGAATATATCTCCTGGAACTCAATTTGAGGACAGAATAAATACCTTTATGATATTAAAGTTTTTGTTTTAAATTAAAGTTTTTGTTTTTAATTAAAATTGAAGCAGAAAAATCTTGATCCTCTTATTTTAATAGTGAAAGAAAAAAATTAAGAGAGAAATAACTCTCTTGAGGACAAATATCAGCTGTTTCATTATGACTAACTGGTGTGAATAATCAAGTCAAATACTTGCATCTGCAAATAGAATGCAGAAACAAAAGTTTACATTTAACTGAGTTAGAGCCCATGGAGGGAATACTGTAAGAATTCCTCTGGAGTTCTCAGTCTACATTCCAGACACATAAATCTCAATTCAAAGCAAGTGTACTGGCACTGGGCTAACAGCCGACCTGGGAATGACTCTGCCCACGGAGACTGCCAAAAGCACAAGGGAAAGAAAACATGCTCAGGCCAAGGCGTTCAATTCCATATGCAATGGACAGAGACTTCCTCCCACAACTCACTCTATCAACCTGTGCAACTGTACAGTCCCAAGGCCAGCAGGATGGTTCCCTGGGAGAGTGCCTGCTTTGCATCACAGGCCACGCTGGCTGGAGTAGTACAATGGGAAGAAGTTTTAGTGCTGTGATCTCTGAAGGAAGTCAGTCTGGAAAGGTGAAATCCAAGCCACAGCACAAAAAAAAAAAAAAAAAAAAAATTCAAAGAAAACTATACGACCAATGTATTAACATGCTGGGTAAGTTAGTACCTCAGCAAAGCCAGAGACTATCATAAATATATATTTCTGAAAACAGACCAAAAGGAGAAATAATCACAAAAAAACATTTCTAACTATAAAAGCTTATTACTATTTTCACATTTCCATTTTCTCCTGTCCCTTAGACACTGACTTTTCAGTTTCCCCCTTTCTAAGTTTACTGTAAAAATACATGTGTATAGATTAAACCTTAATAACTGAAAAGTATATTATACCATTATCAAAGAAGCTTGGCCTTTACAGAAGTGATATATGTATACTATACTGAAATGAGAGCTGAAACTATGACACAATATAATTGTCCTCCCCCCAAAAGCAAGTGTGGAAATAAGCTGCTGACATTAATGTACACTTCTGAAGATTAACCAGGACAGTTGTTTTTACATGTATTGCTCACATACAGTTCAAGCAGATTGTTCTTACAATGTTCAATGCATATAACAACAGGATTAAATAGAGAAAGGCAAAGGAAAGGAAAGAGAGCCTTAGAGTAATGAGACATTACCTTTGGAGCGCACGGTGTAACACTCTTTCTGTAAATTTTACACAAAAATGGCAAGAAATAAATTGTAATACACTTTTAAGACAAGGCTGAATCTATGTTTTAATATCAATATAACTTTGAAATTAAATATTCTCAAGTTTTATGCAAAGCAAGAAAGCTTTTTAAAATGGAGGGCTCTAAATTTTCTTTAACATAGGATATTGTACGTAGAAATGAGATACGCTGAAGACAAGCATGCTAGTTAAGTGGGAGTCTGCTAAGATCCTTAGCATTTTAACACTAGAATATGAATAACAGCCAGTAACAAATACTACATTTATTTTCACAAATCCCAGAAACTTAAGCTAATTTCCTCAGAAAGAGAATAACCATCCTGAGTAAATGCATATAGAAATCTGAATGCCTAGAAGCTATCAATGAAAACAAAGATTTTTATGGAAAAACTAAAATAAGAAAATTCAAAATGAAATATCAGGCATTTTATTGATTTTTACCTGTTTGTTTCAAATAGTTAAAGAGACTTTCATGCTTCCGTATCTGAAACTTTTTGGTTACATATCACAATAGATCACTATTAGGAAGGAAAAAGCTAGTCTGGCCTGCAGTTACTATTTACTGCCATTACGTATATTTAATAATTGTGAAGTCACTGAAAATAATAATAAGATATAAATAGAATTTTACGGAACCTCTCAAAGGATAAAAAGGCAAGAGATATGAAAGGGTTAAGATTACGTTGCCTAATTTTGGTCAGAGTACCTTTTTTTTTGTTTTAATTTAATTTTATTTATAAAAAGGAAACACTGACAGAGCCATTGGATAGGAGGGGTGCAACTCCACACAATTCCCACCACCAGAATTCTGTATCCCACCCTCTCCCTTGATAGCTTTCCTATTCTTTATTTCCTGCCTAATGTGATTTTCCTCATTACAAATAAAAAATATTCTTTTTAAAACAAAGAATAGATTGGCCGACTTTTTAACTATGAAATTTTCTATGTCTCACCGCACTCAGACCCAAAGCTGTATTATATAAAGTGAAGGGAGGGGTAATTAGAGGGTATTGGACATGGCTAACCTCGTAATATTTTGAAAAATCTTTCATTTCTTACAAAGGCACAAACTACAAAATGAATATAATGTTGCAAATATGGAGTTTTCAATGAACGGTGTAAACAAATGACTGAGTGTCTCGTATGGAAGAGAGAAACAGCAGCTTTTCAGTTAATGTCGATTTTAGCAGGCCAATTTCCCCTTCAAGCCTTAAGACTATGCCGCCAGCATGAAGGAGGCCAGCAGTCACACAGAGTGCCAAGGATTGTGTGAGTGGCAGCAATGGGAACTAGCCAGGCCACACCGCAGTGCTTCCTCTACATGTTCCAAAAGTCACCGAAACAGAAGAGGCCTTGCAACTGCAGCACTAGCGTCCGTCCAGTCACACGACATACATAGCACACAACCAGATAGCAAGTTCCTGCCAGGAGGACACTAATGTGCGTGCCAGACAGACGCTGATGAATATGAGACTTAGATTTGGGGTGACACTTGCTATTCAGAGAACCTGAACTTGGTTAATGGCTAAGTTTCATGAGCATTTTTGTTCATGAAAAATCTTGAAATAGACATCGAAGTACCAAACATCTAAAGTACCTAACCCTAAGCAAACAAAAAAAGAACCAGTTGTTATCACTAGCACTTTTGTGATGTAGAGGTAATTTCTACCAAGATCTACTTCTGCTACTCAGAATTATCAACACAGCTTCACAAGCACCTTAAAAGCCAAGTCTGGGGCGGGGCAGATAGCATAATGGTTATGCAAACAGACTGTCATGCCTGAGGCTCCAAAGTCCCAGGTTCAATTCCCTGCACCACCATAAGCCAGAGCTGCATCTCTCTCAAAAATAAAATAAATAAATAAGTAAGTAAGTAAGTAAAAAGCCAAGTGTGCACAGCCTACTGTGTAGCTAGCTCTCGAACAATCAGCGTGCGTCTCCCATGTGGGGAGGCAGCCTCTACCAAGTCTGCTTCCTACAAGACACAGGAACTCATCCTAGAAGAGTCTGTTTTCCTCCCATAGTTCTACCTATGACTATTTAATTGTAATATGTGTTTATAGTTTAGTTTAGAGTCTGAACTGCCCGCCTGATCTTGTTATCTTCTATTGTTGTAATTATCATAACCACTGATGGTGACCACTGACAGACAATTCTCCCTAATTCTGCAGGTTTCTCTCCTCCACAGATTAAACTTGAGACTGAGCATGAGGGGGACTGTCTTAACCATCACACCAATGTAATAATAGCAGATGACAAGACTGTTACTGCCTGAATTTAGGCAACGTAAGGCCAAAGCTCCTGGGGAGCACCTCTCAGACTGATCAAAATTACGTAATTCTTTTCTTTAGGCAAAGAAATGCCTGCATGTAAATCATTCTATATATTGAGAAATGTTAGGGCAAGCCTACAAAATAACTCCTTTTTTTTTTTTTTTTGCCTCTAGGGTTATCGCTGGGACTTGGTGCCTGCACAACGAACCCACTGCTCCTAGAAGCCATTTCCCCCCCATTTTTGTTGCCCTTGTTGTTATTATTGTTATTGTTGTTGGATAGGACAGAGAGAAATCAAGAGAGGAGAAGACAGAGGGGGAGAGAAAGATAGAGACACCTACAGACCTGCTTCACTGCCCTTGAAGTGAGTCCCCTGCAGTTGGGGAGCTGGAGCCTCAAATTAGTGTCATGTGCGCTTGACTTGCTGCCCTACCGCCCTGCCCCCACTCTCAATATTTATATTTTCACACCAGAGCGCTCATACTTGAAGTGGGGTGCGCAGTTTATAAATGCAGGTTGAAGCCTCACCCCTGTGCCGTAGTGTCCTTCCTTCTCTCTCAGTCTGTCTCTTTTTACTGCAGCCCCAGCAATCACCACAAAAGAAAAAAAAGTACTGAAAGACTAACTCAAAGTGTGTACCTTGAGTTTGTTTACTGTGTAGTAAACAAAACTAAAACCAAAGTTAAGTTACTCTTCCAACCCTATGAGAACAGCTGTCTAATGAAAGCTATCAAGCACCTAACTCTGTTGTGATGAGTGGCTATATGAAGATAATATATAAAGACAATAAAAATCAAGAGCCAGAGTTAACAGACTGTAATTGCTAATAACAGCCAAAGGAAAAAAGCTTCTCAATATAGCTTTCCAAGAATGCTTTATGCTTCTAAAACTTAATAAATGCGGTGGTTAATTAAGATTATGCAGATGCCACCCTAGCCACCACCATAAACAAGAGCTGAGTAGTGCTCTGGCATTTTGGGGGGTGGGGGAGAAAAAAACATGTAGTTTAAAGTGAGCAACACGAACATTCTATCAATTCTCCCATAATATTAAAAAAACATATAGTGGTCCAGGAGGTGGTGCAGTGGATAGGACTCTAAAATTTAGACTGTATTAACCTAAACGTTACATGGTTTTGTCTTTATTTAGTATTATTATCAGTGGGGGTTGGGAGGAGTGGCATAGTAAAGTGTTGGGTTCTCAAGGATGAGGTCTCAGCTTTAATTCCTGGCATTGTATGTGCCAAAGTGATGTTCTGGTTCACTCTATCTCTCATAAATAAGGTTGTTTGTTTGTTTGCCTATAAGAGGCAGAGGGAGAGAGTGGAAAAGACAGCCCCACACAGCACCACAACTCCCTTCTCCATGTGGTGAAGGCAGGGCTAGAACCTGGGTTGCAGACATGGCAGAGTAGCACACTCGTTAAGTGAACTATAAATACACCAATCTTTTTTCTTTTTCTCCTTAAATTGGACAAGATAATCTCTAAATCCTTTCCACTCTCAAGATTTATTCTTTTATAGTTTTGTTGTCTCTTTTCAGTTTTTGGCTTAGAAAACAAAAGGGCAAAACAACTAAATACCAATCTAACTTGGTTACTATTTTGGCCGCAGGCCTCTGAATAAAACGTCATTCCTCAGTGATTCATGCGGATAGTGGGATAGTGCCATGTACCTATTGCTTCTTTCACATTTCTTGAACAGTATTATACCAAAAAGAATCAGCTTTCTTCTATCTAGGTCCCCACCCTGCAAACTGAAATGATTAAGACCAATACAGAATTAGACATTATGAGCAGTTGCTAGGAACATCACAAATAGCTTTATAGAAGAAAATCTGATTGTCATCATAGACTTTCCATCCCCAAGAGAAAACTGCATAATAGCATGCAAAATCATGCTTTCTAATAATGACATATGCCTTAAAGGGGCAAGTTTTTTTTTTTCTCCCTCCAGGGTTATTGCTGGGCTCGGTGCCTGCACCATGAATCCACCGCTCCTGGAGGCCATTTTTCCCCCTTTTTGTTGCCCTAGTTGTTGGAGCCTCGTTGCGGTTATTATTGCCATTGTTGACGTTGCTTTGTTGTTGGATAGGACAGAGAGAAATGGAGAGAGGAGGGGAAGACAGAGAGAGAGGGGAGAGAAAGATAGACACCTGCAGACCTGCTTCACCGCCCGTGAAGCGACTCAAAGGGGCAAGTTTTAAATGTGAAAGCAATGAAAACAATACTTAAAGCACAAAGCACAAGAACCCTTGAGGAATATTTTGTAAAAGCCTAGTTTCACTAAGTTTAGCCTAAAACTATGAGTAGCACCAAATTTACTCCTTAAGAATTACACAATATTTAGAAACTATAAACTACAAATAGTGTTTTCTAAGGATATATTAAAAGTCCAGTGAAGCCTATATTTTATTACAGGAACTATTAAGATTCCTGGTATTTTATCTTCCATTCTTGCACTATCATTTTTTAGACACCATATAGGAAATGTGATAAAAGGGTGAATTGAATGGCAGGAATTTACCCTGGAAACCATTATTTAGTTCTGTGACTATCAATCCTCATTATCTATAATCATATACACAACTTCAACATAGTAAATTGTACTTAAAAAAACACTTTAAATTACAAGAGAATCTAGATTTGTAAAATGTGGATTTTCAAATATTTTTCTTTTATAGACTACCTACCCCATTCTATTAAAGCAAGAAATGGCTTTCTTTAAAAATACGTTACTTTGATTTTACCCTACAACTTAGATGGGAACTTCTCCCCAACCCCCACACCCTCTTCCTTCTTTTTCACTCTTACTGACTAATAAATATATCTTTTTACAAAATTGCTTCCAGGGATTTTTTTTAAAGCAAACTCATTTCTAGAAGTAAATTTCAAACTGAAAATACGAAAAAAAAAATTTTTAATAATAAGTTCAAAGTGACGAAAGTGCCACCTACAGTTAACTATGGAAACAAGACTAACAGTGTTAATCCTACTTTTGAAGTTGAATTTTTAATTTGGCATTCCTTGTCAGAGCAGTTTACTTTAAAAGTAAGACAAGTAGAAAATAGCAATTATTTTGTCTGATTCTAAACTTACTCATAGGAAAGACTAAGTACGAAATAATGAAACAAATTATTCTAAATCTCTCATATACTAGATTTTAATTAGTAGATACAGGTGCATCAGTTGTGATGCTAAGATTTTATAAGTGCGCAAACCAGTATATAAAAACAGGAAAAAAGTGCTCCCTGATAAATCAAATTTTAAATGTACTGATACAAAAAAAGAAACTTTAGAGCCCTCAGATGGTAGTTTCCTGACCAAATGAATCATTAATCATGTTAACAGTTCAGATAAGCTTAAAAATGGAAATGAGAAACTTCAATCAAAAGAGTACACAGCTAGACTAAAAGAGAAATGTTTCAAAATCATCTTTCTCTACTTTTTACTTGCAAGGAGATAAAAAAATAGTGAAAAATACTCTGGGGAAAAATATACAGTTATCTGTAGGGCCAAAACAAGACACAGAAACAACGGGTCTAGGTTCTCCTTTCCTTTCCTTTTTGTTTGACTTCAAACATTATCATCTTCTGTTCGCTTTCCATTTTTAGGACATTCTTAGGAACCAAATGTCCCTTATCTGAACTTTACCAGATCGTGTTGGAAATCAATTTTTCAGATGAAATTTAAGTGTGAGGTTTGTTTTATATGAACCACTTACTCCTTTCAGGACAGGGAAGCGCCATTCAGAAAGATGACAGGGAGAAAGCTTTATCTGAGGAGCTGCGATGGGGCAGGTCTCCAGCAAATGTACTATAGTTGTAGGGATTTACTTCCAGTCAGAAGCACTGACCGTCAACTGAACAATTCTCTTCCATTTTATATCACGGGACCAAAAGGTTTTGGCATAGTTTTAGACAAGATTATAACTGATATTATACTAAAGGTCGTTAGAATTCTCACATGAGAAATAGTTTTTATCAAGCATGCATCCACATGTGAAAGTATTTCCTGAAAAGCAAATTCAGCATCCTGAACAACTGTAGTGATTATCTCATTATTAAATTTGGTGGCAATGACAACACTGTATTACTTCAATTATATACTGAGATCTCATAAAGCCTGAGTTTTTTTGTTTTTTTTTAAAATGCTTCATCAATAGCAAATCATCTATCTCTATACAGTATCAGAAAATACTGTAATGGTAACTCTCATGTTGGCTTGAAAAGCAGCACTAAGAGAAAAGATCACCACACAAAGGTTATCCAAACAAAATGTTTCCCATGCTAAGGATGCATGTGGTCCTTATTCTATGACTACCTTAAATACTCAATAGTTTTGTATTCCAATCTAGTGTTCATACTAAGCCCTCAAATTTGGTAAAAGTCCAAGTCAATTGTTTTTCTTAAGAAGATGATATATTTTGGAACTAATGTATAACTTTGAGTTAAGTACTACTCAACTCCAGGGTATATGCAAAATACTCAGTTATCAGGGCTTATCAACTTCTATAAAATCATAAATGACAAAGCCTAAGGTGGTAGGATTCTAGCAATAAACACAGCTTAAGTATACCATCTTTCTCATGAACAGCGCTTCTCTGTTTAAGAAAAGCTCATCTTTGAATTATGCCTACTCACATGAAAAACTGGGAACCATTGGTATGTTTCCCTCGATTTGCCATTGACAAAAGGAATGCTCTGTCATGTTTGAGAATAAAGTTTTCATCTGTTTGAAGAAAACACAAATTTGTCAGTCTCCAATTACAAGCCACTTTTCAGATGCAAGGTTCACAGTAGTAAACAGAAAACCAAAGGGTGAGATTCTTCTTCTGGTCAGTACAGTTACTTGGCTGAGTATTCAGAAATAAGATCTGACTGATCGATCAACAAAAGCATAAAAGACAAAAACTACTACTGAAAGCCTTGAAGAAAAATACATTTAACACTTTATACAAACAGCCTTAGAACAGTCACTTTTAATAGGAACATACTTTGGCTAAATGATATTTAAGCTATCAACCTTCAAGAAAAACTAGCAAAAAAATTTTAGAAAACCTTCAGAGTGAAGTTCATTTTCTCCAAATTTCCTACAGGACAATACATGAAAGAAATTTAATAATCCTCTTATGAACTTAAGTTCTATATGGCAAATTTATTACTCAAATGAACCGAAGCTAGATCATGAGAGCAAAGAACAGTTTTGAAAAACTACATAAACTAAGTTGTCGGGACATGCCTAAATTAAATTAGCTACACGAATCCCTTCTTATTAACAGGAACACAAAATTATCTAGGAATGTTCCAGGAAAACAAAAAGGTCAGTGGAAAATACAATAACCACACTGAAGTGGAGTATAGTTTCAAACTGTTTCATTAACAGAACCAGCTAAAAGAGCTGTTTCCTACTAGTTCAAAGGTAAAATAACCATTAAAAAATTGCTTAAAGATTCATTTCAGCAAATGTATCACCAACACTAATGCATGTTTCCTTTTAACATTTATACAAATAAATCTTTCTTTAGAGTAAACAGAAACATAGAAAAAAATGTTTTTAAATGATTACCTTGGGAACAGGCTTCTGAAAACCAGTAGTACTTCATTTTCCCCCAAAAGAAATATAAAAACTATTATAACACTGTAGCTATTATGGTGGTAAGACCTAATAATATTGGCTCCTCTTATAAATCTCTGAAACGGACTTTTCTAAGGCTTTTTGGGGCAAGTGCAATAGTTAGATTTACACAAATTATCTACTGTAAGAATGAAACATAATTACATAGTCTTAGAATACAAAAGAATACATACAAACCTTGTAGAAGAAGGAAATACCAACTTTTATTCAAACACAATGCTTGGTTTAGGAAAGAGAAAAACACAACTAGGTTCTTTTCCCTGATATGGAACTAATAACCCATTAGGCAAAAGAAAAAAAGATAAAGCAGCACATAATGGAATAGTAGACAGAATTTTCCAAGTCTTCAAGCAATACAGAAATTCAGCCACAGCCTGACCCAGACTGTCCATCAATTTATTAGGAAGGGTGCAAGGGAACAGAATTGGAGTTTGTGTTACTGAGCTTTGTTCTCTTACCTTTTCATTTTGCAAAAGACCACATTCTCTATAAACAAAAGAATATGTTGACAGTTTTAGGCAGGAAGATAGGAGTTTTCATGTATATAGTTGCCTAACCTCCATGCTGAAAGTCATGTCTAGCCATAAAGTTAGCCTTAATTAATCTTGTAAATTAAAGTTATGTATTACAATATAGTTTATCCCCAAGTTCATGCAAATAAAGTCTCCTCATGCAGCATTAGTTTCATGCAAAAAGTGAACTATAAGTAAACCTCTTCTCATTAAAAGTACAGTCAAAACTGCTTTAGTATCAGAACTGAAACAGAAGACCACAAACCATTAAACCTTACCTTTAAAATATCCTCCATAAATGGATTCTCCACCTTTTCCATTACCTATAAATAATGAGCTACATTCAATTATAGTGAAAATAAATATCTAATAGACATAAGTCAGGTTTTATGGTTTCAATTCGCAGATGGAGTGACACCTCGTGATTGTTGCAATCAATTTTAAAGATCCTGGGGGTCAGTTCAGCCTATGGAATGTGGGAACCTTCTGAGTGAGGTGGTGATGTGGGACGACCAAGGATAGCACCAGGATGGTAGAGTTAAGCTTTGATGTCTCTCCTTCTCTCCCTCTTAAAGAATAATAATAATAATAAAATTGTTGATCAGGGAGGTCGCTCAGTGCTATCCAATGTGCCTAAGACTCTGGGTTCCTTCCCCAGTGCTATGTTAAAAAGAAAAAAAAAATCCTCAGTTCAACTCATCTTTAAAATAAAGTGAATCCTAAAACAATAAATATGATTTTAAACCCACATTCTAGGAGCTGGGAGACTGAACAAGCAGCAGAGTGAGGCCCTGGAGCCACACTGAAGCAGGAGCAGGCGTTCAATGAAGCGTCCTGTGAGCGGTGAAGCAGGGCTGTTTGGTCTCTTCCTCTCTATTCTCTCTCAGTTAGTGAAAACAAAGTCTGACTGGAGTGGTGATATATGCCATGTGTGAGGTCCTGGCGCAGAAAAATGATTTTTATGATTCATTTATGTCAGAAAGTACTTACACCAACAAAATTCTAAAATAGAAAAATAGTCAGACAGCGTTTGGGTATTTGTTGCAAGGGAATTCAAGTAACTATAAGATAACCAAGATTTTAGGGAGTCGGGCAGTAGGTAGCGCAGCAGGTTAAGCGCACGTGGTGCAAAGTGCAAGGACCCGCATAAGGATCCCGGTTCAAATCCTCAGCTCCCCACCTGCAGGGGAGTTGCTTCACAGGTGGTGAAGCAGGTCTGCAGGTGTCTGTCTTTCTCTCCCCCTCTCTGTCATCCCCTCCTGTCTCCATTTCTCTGTCCTATCTAAGAACGAGGACAATGATAATAACTACAACAAGGGCAACAAAAGGGAATAAATAAATAAATATTTTTTAAAAAGTCTTTTAAAAAAAAGGTAACTAAGATTTTATAAAGACAGTAATTGGTGGTGCAGCAAGGTTAAGCGCACACAGTACGTAGCGCAAGGACCCACTCAAGGATCCCGGTTCAAGCCTCCGGCTCCCCACTTGCAGGGGAGTCTCTTCACAAGCCGTGAAGCAGGTCTGCAGGTGTCTGTCTTTCTCTTCCCCTTTGTCTTCCCCTCCTCTCTCCATTTCTCTGTCCTCGCCAACAACAACAACAACAACAACAGCAACAGGAACAACAATAACAAGGGCAAGAGAATGGGAAAAGTGGCCTCCAGGAGCAGTGGATTTGTAGTGCAGGCACCGAGACTCAGCGATAACCCTGGAGGCAAAAAAAAAAGGGGGGGAAGGGGTATTGCTCTATCCTTTGAGATAGCTCAAAGGATAGAGCACATACTTTGCTGAGAATGAGGTCCTGGCTTTGATTCCTGGCACCATGTGGGAGCACCATGGACAGCACCAACGAGAACTCTGTTTTGGTGTCTCTCTGCCTTTTCCACACCTCTCTCTCTCTCTCTAAGTATATAGAATAAACCTGGGTTCGGGAAACTGGTCAGGGTATCTTGCATGTACAAGGTGCTCCGTTTATTCCTGGGCATCACTTTACAAAAATCATACAAAAACAAAGCATCTTCGTATTTTACATTTTTATACATTCTCTGTCTACAACATTTATTCAACCAACAAGTATTCACTGAATAGTTCTATCATGCTATAAAGTGGCAATATTTACAATGAAAGGTCTGCTTTAGAAATTGATAGACAGAGTTATTAGGAACAGAACTTTTAGCTCTACCTTCACTGAAGTCCCCACCCTGAATCATAAAGTTTTTAACCACACGATGGAATGTAGAACCTTTATAACATAACTTCTTCCCTGTTGTTTTCCCAAGGCCTTTCTCCCCTAGAAAGAGAAAAGAAATGAAGTTTAGCTACAAACACATCCATTCATGGACAGTGCCACCCAGTTGATTCTGTGTCAAATCTCTTCTGTAATGTGGGTACTTTCAGAGACAGAAGTAGCAACAATTTTTAAAAGTTTAATGATTTAAAACATACACTCAAGCAAAATAAATAATACAGTATAGCACTGAAGTGTTAAACTACAATAGTACACACTACCAGAGAAAAGAAAAATGAAAAAATGGTGATCAGGGTTAGGGAGATAGTTACTGGCTATGCAAAATGACTTCCACACCTGAGGTTCTGAGGTTCCAGATCAGATCCCCAGCTCCACCTACAAGCCAGAGCTGAACAGTGCTCTGGCTTGTATCTTGCTCTGTGTATCTCTCATTTAAATAACAAACAACCACAACTCGAGCAAAAATACAATCAATTATTGTGTATTTATATCCATGTAGGCATTAAAGTTTTAACCTATCATTTCTAATTTTTGATTTATTTGTAATACTAAGGTCTTGCATGTGTGTGATTTCCCCATTCCTGGGTGAACACTTTCTCCTCTTTATGCCACCAGGATCATTACTGGGGTGTTGACCAGAGACTTCAAGCCAGGTGCCTTCTCCTGGGCACACCACTGCTTCCCCCTAGTGAGCCTTTTCATTCATTCTTTTTATTTCAGGTGAAAGGTAGTAGGGGTGCAGAGCACATCATTGCTTCCCCACCCATGAAGCTCCCTTTGGGCTATCTCTGGTGATCCCAACTGACACAGGGGCTTAAGCCCAGGGCCTTGCACAGGGTGAGGTATACACACTACTGGGTAAGCTATCTTCTGGCCCCTGTTGTTTTTATTTTAAAAGTAACAGTATAGGTATTCTCCCCACTTTTCTGCTTATTGGAAGTAACACATCTGGGGCTGGGTGGTGGTGCACCTGGTTGAGGCACAGGTGTGCAAGGATCCAAGTTTGAGACTCCAGTCCCCACCCAACTGCAGAGGGAAAGCTTTGTAAGTGGTGAAGCAGTGCTGCAGGTGTCTGTCTGTCTCTCTCCCTCTCTATCACTTCCTTCCCTCTCGATTTCTATCTCTATCCAATAAATAAATGATTCAACAAAAAAAATTTAAAGAAAAACATTTAAACAAAGAACTTCTATTGTCTATCTGCTAATCCAGGAGTGGGGGATCTTTTTTCTGCCAAGGGTTGGTTCATTTGTATATTTATAACACTGCCATACAAAATGATCAAATTTAAGTTGCTATGAAAAAGCTCCTAGACACACAGAGTTGTGAATCTGGCCTGAGGTTGCACTGGCAGGACCAGACCAATGATTTTGCAGATTGGATGTTCCCTTCCCCTGTTGTAATACTAAATTTCCTGTGAATGTGAAATGATGTCTGTGTTAAAATTACTGAATTTGAGTCCAGGGAGATAGAATTAGAGCTCATGTCTTGCATGCCTGAGTAACCGGGTTCAAGCCCTAGCACTGCCATATACCACCACTGAGTGGTATTGCTCTGGTCTCTCTGCTCACATAAAAATAAATCTAAATGGGCGCAGTGGGTTAAGCGCACACAGCATGAAGCGCAAGCACCGGCCTAAGGATCCTGCTTCGAGCCCCCAGCTCCCCACCTGCAAACGGGTTGCTTCACAGGCAGTGAAGCAGGTTTGCAGGTGTCTGTCTTTCTCTCCCTGTCTTCCCCTCCTCTCCCCATTTCTCTCTGTCCTCTCCAACAACAGCAATGACAAGGGCAACAAAAATGGGGAAATTGGCAGTAACCCTGGAGGCAAAAAAAAAGGGGGGGCACTGGAAGACAGCTCACCCTGATGAAGAAAAGCTGGGATAAGCCCGATATCACCACCTAAGAACACCATGCAAGGGGGGAACATTATTCTCTGCCTCTCCTCACAATCTATCTTTAAAAAATAGTAATAGGTCCAAAGGGAGTAATACATCACGCAGACATAATGCCCCAGTGAAAACTCAGGCAGCAATAAAAGAGAAGAAACCAAAGTACTTTAATTTGTTAAAAGCTGTATCAAAGTTTTGAATTTGTCATTTTTTTTTATAAATAACTTATTTCTTTATTGGGGAATTAATGTTATACATTCAACAGTAAATACAATAGTTTGTACATGCATAATATTCCCCAGTTTCCCATTTAACAGCACAACCCCCACTATGTCATTTATCATCCTTCATGGACCTGTATTCTCCCCACCCACCCACCCCAGAGTCTTTTACTTGGGTGCAATACGCCAATTCCATTTCAGGTTCTACTTGTGTTTTCTTTTCTGATCTTATTTTTCAATTTCTGCCTGAGAGTTAGATCATCCCATATTCAGCCTTCTGTTTCTGACTTACTTCACTCAACATGATTTTTTCAAGGTCCATCCAAGATCGGCTGAAAACGGTGAGGTCACCATTTTTTTACAGCTGAGTAGTATTCCATTGTGTATCTAGACCACAACTTGCTCAGCCACTCATCTGTTGTTGGACATCTGGATTGCTTCCAGGTTTTGGCTATTACAAATTGTGCTGCCAAGAACATATGTGTACACAGATCTTTTTGGATGGATGTGTTGGGTTCCTTAGGATATATCCCCAGGAGAGGGATTGCAGGGTCATAGGGTAGGTCCATTTCTAGCCTACTGAGAGTTCTCCAGAGTGTTCTCCACAGAGGTTGGACCAACTGACATTCCCACCAGCAGTGCAGGAGGGCTCCTTTGACCCCACACCCTCTCCAGCATTTGCTGCTGTTACCTGTTCTGATGTATGACATTCTCACAGGAGTGAAGTGATATCTCATTGTTGTCTTTATTATATTTATTTTATTTTTGAGAGAGATGCAGAGAGATAAAGACACAGAGATAAACACCAGAGCACTGCTCAGCACTGGCTTATGGTGGTGTGGGGAACTGAACCTGGGAGAATTGAACCTGGGACTTTTGAGCCTCAGGCATGAGAGTCTCTTTGCATAACCATTATGCTATCTACCCCCACCCTGGAGTAAACTTTCTAAAACATCGGAGAAGAGTGAAGGGACTGTATAAACACAGATAGAAAAGATAGAAAATAATTATTTTTTAAAAAGTACTAGGCAAGATAAATTTTAAAAAATGAAAAAGGTGAACTCTTGAAAGAAGGATGATTTTGACCATTAAGCATATGAATTTTGGATCTTATATAAAACCTTTTTTTCGGGGGAGGGGGAATGCTATCCTGATCTAACAGTGAAAATAAGATATACATTTGTTAAATTCATTTCATAGGATCTACTCTGTTAAACAAGACAAAACTAAAACTGTAAGCCATGACTTCTCATTGGAAATATAGATTTTTTTTTTTTTTCTTTTTAAACCAGAGCACTGCTTAGTTCTGCCTTATGGTAGTACTTGGTGTCCCAAGCATGAGAGGTTCTTTTTTTTTTAATTGATTTTTTTTTTTTTTTTGCATGGCCATTATGCTATTTCCCCAGCCCTCGTTGGAAATAACTTAATAATTCACTTACCTGAGCACAGGCAAAGGAAGTTTTTGCATGTTTTCGGACATATGTCTGAGAAGAGCTGAAACATAATACGACCAACTGAAAGAAAACACATGAAAAGCAAGGTTAGCAAACTGACTAGATACATCACACTAATGTGGGAGTAATAAACAGAATGAATAAACTAGTAAACCCATTTTTGGTTTTCCTCCTTTTTCTTTTGGAGAAACAGAGAAATTGAGAGGGGAGAAAGAGAATTTTATTTATTTTCAATTTGTGTATTTATTTTTTTGTCTCCAAGGTTACTGTTGGAGTTTGGTGTCTGCACTATATGAATCCACTGCTCCTGAAGGCCATTTTTTCCCCCTTTAGTTGCCCTTGTTGTTTATCGTTGTTATTGCTGTTGCTGTTGTTGGATAGGGAGAGAGAAATGGAGAGGAGGGGGAGACAGAGAGGGGGAGAGAAAGACACCTGCAGACATGCTTCACTGCTTATGAGGTGACCACCACCCCCACAGATGGCATCTTTATGCCAGTACTTGCACTTTGTGCCATGCGCGCTTAACCTACTGCACCACTGGCCCCCTTTAACACAAATGTTTAAAAGAATTTGGGACTGAGTGGTAGCACAACTGGTAGAGCACACATATTACCATGCATGAGGACCAGGGTTCAAGCCCCCTGCATGATGAATCTACTGCTCCTGGTGGTTTTTTGTTATTGTTGTTGTTGGTAGAGACAGAAATTGGAAAGGAAAGGGGAGATAAAAAGGGAAAGAGAAAGATAGATATCTGTAGCATTGCTTCACTGCCTCAGATTATCAGAAGCTTCTTCTCTGCAGGTGGGGGCTGGGGGTTTGAACATGGGCTCCTGCACATGGTAGTAAGTGCTTTACTGAATGAACCACTGCCCGCCTCACAGACTTAAAACTAAGTAATAATAATAATAATAATAATAATAGTTTGTTATCACTAGAGCTTCTTCACTCCAGACCAACTTTTCCAGAGAAACAGAGAAAGATAAAGACATCACAGCACCAAAGCTCCTCTCCATATATGCTATCTTGACAGTTGCTTTCAAACTCTTAATTCCTACTTTTGAAAATGTGGATTATGTACTGCAGCGCATTAATGCTGCAGGTGTCTCCCCTCCCCTTTTTTTCTTTATTGGGGGATTAATGGTTTACAGTCAACAGTAAAATACAGTAGTTTGTACATGTGTAACATTTCTCAGTTTTCCACATAACAATTCAATTCAATCCCCTCTAGGTCCTCCTCTGCCATCCTGTTCCAGGACCTGAGCCCTCCCCCACCCCAGAGTCTTTGACTTTGGTGCAGTACACCAAACCCAGTCCAAGTTCTGCTTTGTGCTTTTCAACTTTTTTAATATATATTATTATTAGTGAATTAATAATGATTGACAAGATTGTGGGATAAGAGGGGTACAATACATACAATTCCCACCACCAGCATGCCATATCCCATCCCCTCCATTGGAAGCTTCCCTATTCTTTATTCCTCTGAGAGTATGAACCAAAGATCTCTAAGGGGTGTAGAAAGTGGAGGGTCTGGTTTCTGTAACTGCTTCTCTACTAGACATGGGCATTGATAGGTGGGTCCATACTGCAGATGATCTCTCCTTCTCCCTCTTTACCTCCCCCTTCCCTCTCAACTTGTCTCTATCCAAAATTACACACACACACACACACACAAGAATTGGACTCTCAAGCACAAGGTCCTGAGTTTGATACCCAGCAATGAATAAATTGTTGGGACTGGGGATAGTATGATGGTTATGTAAAAAGAGTTACATGGGAGTCGGGCGGTAGCACAGTGGGTTAAGCACAGGCGGCACAAAGGCAAGGACTGGCTAAGGAGCCTGGTTTGAGCCCATGGCTCCCCACATGCAGGGGAGTTGCTTCATAAGCAGTGAAGCAGGCAGGTCTGCAGGTCTATCTTTCTCTCCCGCTCTCTGTCTTCCCCTCCTCTCTCCATTTCTGTATTATCCAACAACGACAACATCAATAACAACAACAATAATAACTACAACAATGAAACATCAAGGGCAACAAAAGGGAATAAATAATAAATATTTTTTTAAAAAGTTTCATGCTTGAGGTACCAAAGATCCCAGGTTTAATCCTCAGCACCTCCAGAAGCCAGAGCTAACTGAGGAGGTCAGAGAAAAGATCTAGGCCATTTTGGACACCCTCCACCATGTTAGCCACCCTGAACCCAACCAATCAGAGACAAGCAGGAAAGTCCCTGAATATTGAAAAAGGAGAACAGCCCGTTGACCCAAAACCAACTGTTCCCTGTTCTGCATAAACATCCCCACCTGTCCCCACCCTGTGCTAACTATAAAAAGCTGAGATGAAAAATGTTTGGGGTTGCGAGACTTCCCCTGCGTGGAGGCTCTTGGGACCCAAGCTTAAGCTTGCTAATAAGCTTGCTCTTGTACTTGCATGTGACTCTGGACTTCCGTGTGTGTGATCCAGACTGAACCTCTGAGCGTAACACTAAGCATGTTGACAGGGTCCCCACTTTCGTAGCACAACTGACTCCATCTTTTTTAAATGTTTATTTATTATTTATTCACTTTTGTTGCCCTTGTTGTTTTATTGTTGTAGTTATGATTGATGTTGTTTTTGTTGGATAGGACAGAGAGAAATGGAGAGAGATGGGGAAGACAGAGAGGGGAGAGATAGACACCTGCAGACCTGCTTCACGGCCTGTGAAGCGACTCCCCTGCAGGTGGGGAGCTGGGGCCTCAAACCAGGATCCTTAGGCCAGTCCTTGTGCTTAACCTGCTGCACTACCACCTGACTTCTGACTCCATCTTTTAAACTGTTTTTTTAAGTATTTATTTATTCCCTTTGTTGCCCTTGTCTTTTTATTGTTGTAGTTATTCTTATTGTCGTCGTTGTTGGATATGACAGAGAGAAGTAAAGAGAGGAGGGAAAGACAGAGAGGGAGAGAGAAAGATAGATACCTACAGACCTGCAGTCGCCTGTGAAGCAACTCCCCTGCAGGTGGGGAGCTGGGGGCTCGAACTGGGATTCCTACACCAGCCCTTGCGCTCTGCGCCACACAGTCCCAACCCGCTGCGCTACCGCCCAATTCCCATCTTGAATGACTCCATCTTGACCTGAGCCTGAACCTGTGCAACTGCTTCACTTGCCAACAAGAAGTAGATCTTTGTGTTCTGAAATTATTGATTAATTGTTGATTGTTTCCATAACGCATCATCCTGACTGTAACAGACTGCCTTAACCACTGCGTGTTTGGCTTCTGTAACCTAGCTGACTTTCTGCGCCTACCCCTACAAATGGCTGTGCTACACTGAGCTCAGGACTGCACTTTGAGCAGCGCGTTTAGCTGTGAGTGTAGTCACCAGCCAGTGTTGGTATGCTTCATATTGGTTTGGTCTCACTCCCGCATAATGGTGGCCTGAACAGGGACAAGAATCTCGGCTCCACACACTTGCAACAGACCAAAGAAGATCAGATAAGTAAAGCCACAATGGCCTGCTTTTCTACTTATGAAGAGGCTTACAAAGGCCTCTGCCCTTTCTTCATGAGACTGTTTCTCTGTTTCTGGAACATTTCGTTCTGGGCTACACTCTGGTTTCCACCCATGGCCCGCCCGCAGGAGCCGGCTTGCCGCCTGTGGCGCGGGGCATTGGCTGCGGGCTCCCTCCATGCTGCTCGGCCGCCGGGAGCAGGGCGGCAGACATGGTGGGCAGGGCTGCGCCTTCTGCACGGCCAGCCTGCCCGCCCTGCTGCTATGAAGTCTGGGCAGATCCCGGACCACCTGGAGACCGCAGGCTCCCTGCCGAGAGTGGGCTGCCTGGCCGAGATCTTCAGCTCGGCTCTGAAGGCAGAGGAGCTAGAATACGCAGAGATTCGTGCAGTGATGGCAACCTGCAATTGCTGGAAGTGGAGCTGCGTGGGAGGCCACCTCTGGATTGCACACCCCCGAACAACGAAGACAGTGCAGATCTAGATTCGTGTTTAAAATGACATGTCTTCGTAACAAAAGTTTTTCTCCTTGTGTATTGAAGACCATGTTTATGTGTGTGTTTGAAGTTTGGTAAAGATTAATTTTAAGGTTAAAAATGTAGATTTAAGGCTACATTCTTATCAGGCAAAGTTAAATGGAAAAGGTTTTCAACATAATTCTCATAAAGGTAAAATTAACTTACATTTAAAGTCTGAGGTAAAAATTAGTTAAAAGTCAATATATTTTAACTAAGTTGGTCTAAAAAACCTGCGCACACCTAGGGTGTGTCTCCATCTTGTATGGGTGTAAAAAAAAAAAGACGTTGTTGATATGTGAAGCTCTCAGATACCTTCTCAATCAGGAACTACAGACTGCACACTGGTTATGCTAGTGACTCTCATGCTGAGGCTCTAGCAGGGGTTCTTCGCCTCACCACACTTTATTGCGCTTAGATTGGTTAGAAGCCTTACAATGAAACGAAAAAGACCCTCCAAATTTATAAAGATACTTAAACCAATTATAATCATCGAGTTATCAATTGTGGTAAACTTCTAACCTGCTACAAGTTTTGTTTCATAAGTAAGTAAATTGCAGCTGTCAAGTTCTCTACAGAAAAGCGGAATTCCAACGGCTGACCTTCCTCATGCCACGTTTCACCCCCCGACATTCTTCCGTGGACATCTGCTTTGGACAGGCACTTCTATCGGACTCACTGGTACACCTCTTGGATATTTTGCACAACTTTATAACAGCTTCCCTTTACGCTGCTGGGTTTCTCAAAGACTGACTGCAGCCAGCTGCCTTGGGACTCTATAGGTCATACCCCCTTCCCCCCATGCTAGCTAATGCCCACAGAGGCAGGAAACGCCCGTCGAGGCAAGAAAAGCCCACAGAGGCAGGAAAGGTCCTTTAGCTTGATAAAGCCTTGCCCACAGAGGCAAGAAATGCCCCCCTCAGGCCTTGGCAGCACACATTCTTGTTGCTCACTTACTTGTTCCTCCATGTTTGTGCGTTTCTTTTTTTTTAATGCCTGTATGATATAGGTTTCTGTTCACCCCACACTCCTGATACTATGGTCAATTAGTTAAAAAGAAAAGGGGAAAAAAAATAAAATAAAATAAAATAAAAATAAAAAGAAAAGGGGGAATTGTTGGTATGCTTCACATTGGTTTGGTCTCACTCCCCCCGCCTCCAGGAGATTGTGGTTTAGTCTTTGCCTTCTCCCTTCTCCCTGCCCCCTATCCTACGTACTTCCCGGGTTCCTGACGCTGCCGCCAGAGGAGAAAGATGCAGGACAGAACTGTGTGGTGATTAGGTTAGATTAGTTTTTTGAATCGTTTGCTCGTAAATAAAGAAATACAGCTTCTCTGCTTAGCCGTGTGTCCCTGGTCTCTGTCTCCCGCCCGCAAAGCTAGCCCGGCATACTGGCACCCCGAACTTTGACAACAAGCCGGCTTAATAAAGACTCTCAAATTTGAACTGGTCTCGGGTGGTCTCTGACACTTACCCCACAACAAGCAGTGCTCTAGGAGGAGAGGAAGGCATCTCATTTTCAACAACAAAAATGATAAGCAGTATGAAAAATATAAATACATAGATGTAACACAAGAAAATCATGAAGCCCATCAATGGAACGGTTTCTGGTTTATTTTAATATTTATTTATACCCTTATGTTTCCCTTGTTTTATTGTTGTGTTATTATTGTTGTTGTTATTGATATAGTTGTTGGATAGGACAGAGAGAAATGGAGAGAGGAGGAGAAGACAGAGAGGGGGAGAGAAAGACACCTGCAGACCTGCTTCACTGCTTGTGAATCGACTCCCCTGCATGTGGGCCGAACCGGTTTCCTTTGGCCGGTCCTTGCGCTTTGCACCACCTGAGCTTAACCCACTGCTGTACCACCCGACTCCCAGGAACAGTTTCTGAAGCTGCTAGAAGATTAAGCTTTAAATGACTTTAAATGAGAGATTCTGACCACAGGCATAGAGACAAAGAACCACATCTAAAGAACAACGTAAGATACAGCCCTCTCCAAAAAGACAATCAGACTGAAGACAGAAACTATAAAGTGGAAACATACAGATTCTGGAGCTGGAATGTACAATAACTAAAAGGAACTAAACAGTAGATTGGAAGAAGCAGTAAGCCTGAAGACAGGCTGGTTAAGATTTCTTATCCTTATTCTGGCCTAGTCAGAATTCTTAGCCAGGAGACGTAATGTGATAAAGTGCTGTGAGCCCTTCCAAACAATGTGTGTTGATCTTTTTTGGTGGGTAAGGTTTTTTAAGACTGAAGTGGAAAAGTAGGTTATAAATATGAACAGAAGAAAAAAAAAGTCACCATTGGAAATTATAGCAGCTGTTTCTCTGGGTGGAAGAAGAATGAATGGTATTCCTTGTCTGGCCTGTGCGTATGTATCTTTTAAGATACTTATCAGGTCCTCGACATGATGGCAGAGGACCTAGTGGGGGTTGAATTGTTATATGGAAAACGGGAAAATGTTGTGCATGTACAAATATTTTATTTTACTGTCATCTGTAAACCATTAATCCCCCAATAAGGCAGGGGTAGATAGCATAATGGTTATGCAAAGAGACTCTCATGCCTGAGGCTCCAAAGTCCCAGTTTCAATCCCCCACACCACCATAAGCCAGAGCTGAGCAGTGCTCTGGTGGAAAAAAAAAAAAAAGATATTTAATTTACTTATTTGTTTAGAATAGAGTTAAAGAAGGAAAAACAGCAGCACTGCTCTACCATTTGCAAAATTTCCTACTTGCAGGTGAGGACTGGGGCTTGAACCTGGGTCCTTCAGCGTATGAACTCAACGAGGTATGACATTGTCTGGCCCTATTTCTATTTTCTAAGGAGGGATTTTATTTCTCTAGGAAGAGTTTTTCTACAACTAATTTTTTTTACAACCTATAAAAATCACTTAATATGCCCAAAGAATGCTCTAAAGAAAAATAAAATCTTTGGATCTTGTTTCAGTGTTTGCAATCAGCAGACTTCTAACTTAATTCACTGACTAAAAGTTACATTAAAGTCTTTCTCACATAAAAAAACGAGCCTGGGTGAAGCAGAGACAGTTCAACAGCGGAGCACACAAGAGCACCACGGGCAAGGAGCTCCACGTGTGGTGAGGTGCTGCTGCTCCCGTCCATCTCTCTGTGTTTTCACCTGTTCTCTGAAAACATAGAATAACACCATCTCCTCAGACAATACCTGTGGCCCACCTGCATGTTAGCTGTCAGGCTCAGGCAAAACTTAAAGTCATGGGTCCCTTGGTATATATGCCTAATAGACTTCCTAGCTTCTTCCAAAATGAAGAACCCACATCTCATCTGCTGTATTCTTGCCTTTTAAGTTCCTGATGATTAAACAATTGGTTCTGCTTTATATCTTTTTTTTTTCTAAGTTCATGTGTTTTCATTCCCTATACTCCATATATGAGTGAGACCATGTAGTACTAGCCTTTTACTTCCTTACTTCACTAAGCATAATCAACTCTGGTTCTTTTTTTTTTTTTTATTATTGTTGTCACTGTTGTTGGATAGGACAGAGAGAAATCAAGAGAGGAGGGAAAGACAGAGAGGGGGAGAGAAAGACACTTGCAGACCTGCTTCACTGCTTGTGAAGCGACCCCCCTGCAGGTGAGGAGCTGGGGGTTTGAACCAGGATCCTTATCTGTTCCTTGTACTTCGTGCCATATGTGCTTAACCCACTGTGCTACTGACCAGCCCCCTCTGCTTTATATCTTAATGCTTTTCAGCGACTAAGTTGCAAATTCTGCCATGATGCCAACCTGACTTCCCTGGGCAGACAACCCCACCAATGTGTCCTGAAACCCCACCTCCCCAGAGCCCTGTCCCCCTAGGGAAAGAGAGAGACAGTCTGGGGGTGTGGATCCACCTGCCAACACCCATGTCCAGCAGAGAAGCAACTAAAGAAGCCAGACCTTCCACCTTCTGCATCCCATAATGACCCTGGGGCCATATTCCCAGAGGGAAAAAAGAATAGGAGATCTTCCAATGGAGGGGATGGGATATGGAGCTCTGAGGGTGGGAAATATGTGGAACTGTACCCTTCTTACCCTATCCTATGGTTTTGTCAATCGTTATTAAAAAAAAAAAAAAAAAAAAAAAGTCCCTCAAGAAAAGCCATGTAGCTTATTTCTAAGTTTCTGGCTCTAAGTTGTTCATTTTGTAGATCTAACAAAACCAAATTTTGGAGCAAGGATGATTATCAAGCTTCAGTGGGAAGATTAATTATTGATCAAAAGCTTTTCATTAAGCACATGACTGTCACTGTTAATAAAGAACAAGTTTATAGTTCAAAACATTATTCTGCCCTAAAATGGTTAAAAGAGAATATGAAGTGGGCTGCAAAGGTTTGGGTTTTCAGTAACTTTTAGTTAATAAAGGCTTTTTATTTAGTTAGTTTTAGTTTTTATTCATAAAATGGAAATGCTGACAAAACCATAGGATAAAAGGGGTACAATTCCACACAATGCCCACCATTGGAAGGGCAATATCCCCTCTCCTCCCGATAGCTTTCCTATTCTTTACCCCTCTGGGAGTATGGACCCAGGGCCATTATGGGTGCAGAAGGTGGGAGGTCTGGCTTCTGTAATTGCTTCCCCACTGAACATCGGCGTTGGCAGGTGGATCCAAACCCCAGCTTGTCTCTCTCTTTCCCTAGTAGGGCAAGGATCTAGGGAGGCAGGGCTCCAGGACACATTGGTGGGGTTGTCTGCCCAGGGAAGTCTGGTTGGCATCATGGTATTATCTGGAACCTGGTGGCTGAAAAAGAGTTAAGATAGAAAGCAGAGCAAATTGTTGACTAATTATGAACCTAAAAGCAAGAATACCGCAGATATTTGGAGATTTGGGGTCTCCATTTTGGAAAAAACTAGTAGGTCTATTTTAGGTATATTCCAAGGGGCCCATGACCCAACTAATTTTCCCTGAGCCTGACATCTAATATGCAGGTGACCTAAGTTATTGTCTGGGGTGATGGTGTCACAGTTGGAAAAAGGACCAGAAAACTGTATCAGGGAAGAGAATAGCTCCCAAATATGGGGAAAGTATGTAAATATTGTTCACTGTAAACCCCACTGATCTGATCTGGGGCCTATAATCAGCACAGGAGCCTGTGTAACCTGCATTCCTGTAGGTGATAGGGCAGAGTATGCTATCCAACCTCCCTTCGGAGAATGGAACACTGCCCATCATTGTTCATTCACATCGAGGGCCAGGTCTGATAGGGGCCCACAGAGGGCTCCATTATGTTGTTCCTGATGGAGATGACTAGTGACAGTGGAGAGAGGGATCTTCTGGTAGTGACCAAGAAGTCATCATTAAAGTATGCCAGTCTCTTGCTCTTATTCAGCTTTTGTAGTCTTTACATTGTCTGACAAGGTTAGCTTTGGAGTGATTGAGGGACATGTAATAGAAGGTAGGTGAGGAGGGTATCTAGGGCTAAGTAGAAACTACTCCATTAGGTACTTAGACTTTTTTTTTAAGTTCAAGTAGTCACTGTTGAAATAAAAGGTAATAAAAATACAATTATTATTTCATTTTCTGCTTCCTTTGTACATTTACAGTAAGTTATCAGTTTCCAAACACTACAAATTTTCACCGATCTGCACTGAACCCTCACTGGGAGTGGTTCAGCCACTAGCTTGATTCTCTGAGTCACGAATGCTGAAGTAGGACTCTGGCCGCTCTTTATCTTAGAAATAAGTTAAATAAGACAGCGTAAGGAGCAGCACTGAGATCACTGAGGTATTATGAACACACTGCAAATGTTGGCTGCAGTCAGGAAGCCATAAATACTGGTTTGACCACTGGGTGGCAGGATAAAATTGCCAAGTACCCAGAATCTGAATAAAGTCATACATTTTTCCGTAATATCATAGTTCCTTGTTATCAAAAACAGTTGTGTTGGAAGAGAAGAAGCGATGGTTAAGGAGCAATTATAAGTCATGCACTTAAAAGATATGACAGCATGGCCTGGGAGATAATGTAGTAGCTAAAACTCTGAATTTAAAAGTGTAATGTTCTGAGCTCACTCCCTGGCATGACATGTAAAGCAATGCTATGTCGGTCTTCTGTTTCTTTTAATGCTATGATCTTTCTCGCTAATAAGTAAATAAATGAATATTTAAAAAAAAATGATAGCTGGTAAAGGTAGCACTGACTGGAGAAAATTGTATAGAACTTAATATACTTTCCATAGTATATTAAGGATGAGGAGAAGAGCAGACAGGAACACATGGTACTAGCTCAGTAGAAAGCAAAGTCGAAGAGAGAATTCAGGGGAAATGGGCAGCATCCCAATAAAGGTGGGTCACACATTCAAGCATGATTTACTGAGGTCTCTCCTCTAGTGTACTACACGCACCTACTGCTTCACAAAGTGTAAATGGCATGAATGAAGGACCCTTATCCAACCTACATCTGACAGATACGGGATAGAGCAGGGAGATAAGGACCATCTCTGTTGTACATGCTCTCTATCCTCACTACTTAGAACAGAGTAAGTACTCAGTAGTTGGATACTACCAAGAAAAGCACTTGAAACAAAATTAGTCAAACACACAGATTAATAGAATACTTTCACAATGAAAGGATGACTTCAATATACAGAAAGATCAAAAGTTTTCATTGTATATCAGAAGGTTATCACAAGTATAAAAACAACTGTTGAGCCAGGTGGTGGCACACGGGGCTGAGCACACATGTTACAGTGCACAAGGACCCGGGTTTGAGCCCCCGTCCCCACCTGGAGGGGGAAAGCTTTGAGTGATGAAGCAAGTCTGCAGGTGTCTCTCTGTCTCTCTCCCTCTCTATCTATCCTCCTCTCGATTTCTGGCTGTCTCTATCCAATAAATAAATAAAGATGATTAATAAAACTGAAAAAAAAGAAAGAAAAAATAACTGTTGTGGGCAGGGGTACATAGCATAATGGTTATGCAAAGAGACTCATACCTGAGGCTCCAAAGTCCCAGGTTCAATCCACTGCACCACCATAAGACAAAGCTGAGCAACGGGAGTCGGGCGGTAGTGCAGCAGGTTGAGCGCACTGTGACGCAAAGCCCAAGGGCTGGAGGAAGGATCCCGGTTCAATCCCCCGGCTCCCCAACTACAGGGGAGTCGCTTCACAGGCGGTGAAGCAGGTCTGCGTCTATCTTTCTCTCCCCATTTTCCCCTTCTCTCTCCATTGCTCTGTCTTATCCAGCAATGATGACATCAACAATAATAATAACTACAACAACAATAAAAACAAGGGCAGCAAAAAGGAAATATTTTTTTTAAATCTACCTTTGAAAAAAAAACTAAAAAAAAAAAAAACCAACGGGTGTCGGGCGGTAGCATAGCAGATTAAGCACAAAGCTGGTGGCGCAAAGCCCAAGGACCACCATAAGGATTCCGGTTCAAGCCCCGGCTCCCCCCCGCAGGGAAGTCGCTTCACAGGCAGTAAAGCAGGTCTGCAGGTGTTTATCTTTCTCTCCTCCACTGTGTCTTCCCCTCCTCTCTCCATTTCTCTCTGTCCTGTCCTACAAGGACAACATCAACAACAATAATAACTACAACAATAAAAAACAAGGGCAACAAAAGGGAATAAATATTAAAAAAAGAAAGAAACAAACAAGAGACAACAGAGTTCTGTTTATCATTGTTAAGGGATACCAACATGCTATGGGCAAAGAATTTATGGCAACCAACAGAAACAAATCAGATTTTATCCAGACAAATTTGAAAAATAACCCTGAGCTAGGACTCACAGAATTGAGAAAAAGTTTGAAGGAGATGGAGCAGAGTCGTATAGAGTAGTGAATTGATTATCACACAGAGTTAAGCCTAACCAATTACAATAACAATAACTATGGGCACAGAGCACTTGGGAAGGTGACTCAATACCAAACTCAGTACCAGAGCCTGCACATATGAGACCGCCAGTTCAAACCCTAGCAGTGCATATGCTGGAGTGGTGCTCTGGTCTGTCTTCGTAAGATAATTAAAAGTAAATAAATGTGGGGCCAGGCGGTGGCGCAACTGATTAAGTGCACACACTACAGTGCACAAGGACCTAGGTTCAAGCCCCTGGTCTCCCAACTGCAGGGGGAAACTTCACAAGTGGTGAAGCAGGACTGCAGGTGTCTCTCTGTCTCTCTATCTCTTCTCAATTTCTGTCTCTATCCAATAATAAAGAAATACAAATTTAAGAAAAGTTTTAATTTAAAAAGTAAGTAAATGCTGTACTAGTGGGAAACAAAGCATATAATGGTATTTTTCTGTTGTTGTTATTTTAGGTACTTTCCAAAAATGTTCTTCTCTTTGAAAAAATGTTCATGACTGAAAAATTGAAGTTAAACAACAAAGAACAAGAAGTCTTATTCTCAGTCCTGTCAACAGGTAATCACTTCCGTTAACTGAGTATTTTTCTTGCACACACAAGCAAATAAGAAAACATTCTTTTCTATGTGGGGGCAGGTGGAATGCTAAGGACAGAACTCATACACACCAAACATGCACTCTGCCACGAACTACATCTCCAGACTCTATACTTTGGTGTTCTTTCTTACAAAAGGCAGTACTTATGCAAACTGCGTAGTACTTTGCCGAGCTCCATGACGGGTAATATGAAGTTTTCGGAAGTCGGGTGGTAGCGCAGTGGGTTAAGCGCGCATGGTATGAAGCACAAGGACCAGTTTAAGGATCCCGGTTCAAGCCCCCGACTCCCCACCTGCTGGGGAGTCACTTCACAAGTGGTGAAGCAGGTCTGCAGGTGTCTATCTCTCCCCCGTCTTCCCCTCCTCTCTCCATTTCTCTCTGTTCTAGCCAACAACAACAACATAGAATAACTACAACAACAATAAAAAAACAAGGGCAACAATAAGGGAAAATAAATAAATATTAAAAAATATGAAGAACTTTTCATGTCTTCAATGTAAAAGTAATTTAAACTGGCGGGGGAAAAGTGGGGAATCAGTCTTGATCACTTCATCATGCAGGAGGACCTGGGTTCAAGCCAATGGCCACCACCTGAGAGTACCTGCATTACCTGGTTAAGCGCACATATTACAGGTTCAATCCCAGGTCTCCACCAGCAGGGGGAAAACTTCACAGGCAGTAAAGCATGGCTGCAGGTGTCTCTCTGTCTGTCTCTCTCCTTCTCTATCTCCCCTCCCCTCTCCATTTCTCTGTGTCTATACAATAATAAATAAATAAATATTTTTAAAAAAGAGATGCCACATTCACTTCAAAGTCCCTGGGTTTGTGAATTAGCTGACTGTTCAACTGGCAGAAAAAGGGGTGTATGTCAACAGAGCACCAAGTCTAGCAGGACCATTTCCATCCTCTCTCAATTTCTGTCTCTAACTAATAATAAATATATAAACCTATTACAAAAAAAGAAAAAAGAATAATTTTGGTCCATATTCCCAGAGGGGTAGAGAATAGGGAAGCTTCCAGTGGAGGGGAGGAGATGGATATGGAACTCTAGTGGTGGGAACTGTGTGGAATTAATTGTGCCTGTTATCTTATAATATTGTCAACCATTAATAAAAAAAAAACTGAAAAATTTAAAAAGAGGAAAATAGAAATTTCAGGCATGTGTAAATCTATAATCACTTGTAGTACTAAAATATATATTAAGTATTCTTCATTATTAGCATAGTGGAGAAAGCACACTAAAAAAGATACAAAATGGCAAGGAGATGGCTCTCCTCACTTTACCTAATGTGTGAGGACCCAGGTCAAGTCCCAACCAGCACATAAGACCATGTGGTAAAAGGGGAAGCTTCACCAGCACTGAACCAGTGCTGTGGTGTGTCCTAGTCAAGTCTGCCCCACCCACCTCATCCTTTATCTAAAGAAAAGAAAATGCCATCTGCTGGGAGTGGTGGAACGCCACAGGTGGTGGCTCCAGTGAAGCCCTGGAGGCAAGGAAAAGAAATAAAACATTAAAAATATACTAAGGGAAGATAGAAACAGAATGATCCACCTGCCAATGCCCATGTCCAGCAATTAGAGAAGCCAGAACTCTCACCCTCTGAACTCCATCAAGAATTTTAAAAGAAGCAACTCCCCTGCAGGTGGGGACCAGCAAGAAATTTGATCCACACTCCCAGCAGAGTAAAGGTTAGTGGAAGATGACCAGAGGCTCTGAACTCCAATTCCATCAGGACCCGGAGAGAGAAGACAAGAAAAAAAGGAAGGACAATCAGAACACTCAGAAATAGTAGGTGTGACTTAGGAAAGAAGTCAGGACCACAGAGAAAAAATGTTTATACATAAGTAAAGATACAGACAGACAGACAGATAAAAGTCATAGAAAGAACAGTCAACCCAATCTATGATCTGAGAGAACTAATGAATGCACTTTCCAATGGAGGGAATGGGGACACAAAACTCTGGCAGTGGGAATGGTGTGGGGTTATACCCGTTATCTTATAATCTAGTAAATCACTAATAAAAATATATAAAAAACAAAAGATATAGGGGTCTGGCGGTAGCACAGTGGGTTAAGCACACGTGGCTCACGGATCTGGGTTTGAGGCCCCAGCTCCCCACCTGTGGGGGGGGGCGGCGGTTGCTTCACAGGTGGTGAAGCAGGTCTACAGGTGTCTGTCTTTCTCTCCTCCTCTCTATCTCCCCTCTTCTCTTGATTTCTCTCTGTCTTATCCAACATCAACAACACCAACAACAATAATTACAACAATGATAAAACAACAAGGGCAACAAAAGGGAAAAAAATAGCTTCCAGGAGCAGTGGATTTGAAGTGCAGGCACCAAGCCCCAGTAATAACACTGGAGGCAATAAAGATATTAGCCCAAATAAGGATAAAAATTAAAAACCAGAGAGTTGGGTGGTAGCACAGCGGGCTAAGCGCAGGTGGCACAAAGCACAAGGACCGGTGGAAGGATATCTCGGTTTGAGCCCCCAGCTCCCCACCTGCAGGGGAGTCGCTTCACAGGCGGTGAAGCAGGTCTGCAGGTGTCTGTCTTTCTCTCCCCCTCTGTCTTCCCCTCCTCTCTCCATTTCTCTCTGTCCTATCCAACAACGACAACAACAATAACAACTACAACAACAATGAAAAACAAGGACAACAGAAAGGGAAAATAAAATAAATATTAAAAAAAAAACCCTGAATAACATAGAAGGTTAATATCAAATCAACTCTATAATTATTTAAGTGCATAAAGCATATCTGTTAATCAGCATCTAGCAAAAAATACATTATACACAATATAAGGAAAAACTCAAAGAGAATTCATTTATTGGTTTATGTTATTACTTGACAAAGATACTGACATGAATTAGATCAAAAAGTTATAGTAACCAGGACGTTATGGAATGGAACCCTATCTTAGAATTTCCAAGTCTTACCAGGTAAAAAGTGATTTGTCAGAATCAACGCATACAGCCCTAAATATTTTCATTAATGAAAAAGGTTAGAGATAAATTAATCAATCAACCTAAAAATATAAAAGTGTAATTAAAAAACGTATGGAAATTACAAATATTTTAATAAAAGTAAAAGCAGAAATTAACTAATTAGAAACACAAATATGGGGGCTGGGCGGTAGCACAGTGGGTTAAACACAAGCATGGCATAAGCCTCCCCACCTGCAGGGCAGTCACTTCACAGGTGGTGAAGCAGGTCTGCAGGTGTTTATCTTTCTCTCCCCCTCTCTGTCTTCCCCTCCTCTCTCCATTTCTCTGTCCTATCCAACAACAGCAGCAATGGCAATAATAACAACTGGGCCAGAAAAATATCTCACTTAGTGTGCTGCTTTGCCATGTGCGCAGTCCAGGTTCCAGCGAGTCTGGTCTCCATCACACTGAAGGAAGTTTGAATGTTGTGCTCTCTTTCCTTCTTTTTTTTTAACCAGAGCACTTCTTCTTCTTCTAGCATTTGCCCTTCTTCCGTAGCCAGTCAACAGTGTCAGGTGCTCTGGCTCATGGTGGTGCAGGGGATTGAACCTGGGACTTTGGAGCCTCAGGCATGCCAGTCTGTTTGCGTAACCATTATGCTATCTACCCCTGCCCCTTTCTCTATATATAGAGGAAGGGGAGAAAAAAAAAAAAAAAAAACAGAGACCAGCTGGGGCCCTAATCGGGGAGTCTTGAGATTCCCAAACAGACTTGATGGGCCTAGAACTCGAATAAATCCCTCTCTCCATTATTACCGGTCATTTCTATCAGGAACAACAAAATAGACCCCTTTGTGGGCCCCCATAGGACCTTGCCCTCAGCTTGGATCAACAATGGTAGAGAATGTTCCATCCTCTTCAAAGGGAGGCTGGACAACATACTCTATGCTACATCTGAGGAAGATGGGTCGATATTGGGGCAGCATGGAATGTGGTCATGGAATTCATGACCACAGGATATGAGCTCAGATCTAGAGGGATGCAGAGGTCACACAGGCTCCTAAGCTAATTATGGGCCCCAGATCACATCAAATCGATGGGGTTTACAGTAATATTTATACCCCTTTCCCATATTAGGAAGCTACTCTCTTCCCTGATCCAGCTGGTCCTTTTCCCAGCCATGACATCATCTCCCCAGACAATAATTAGGATCCACCTGCATATCAGATTTCAGGCTCAGGCAAAACAAAACAAAACAAAACAAACAAACCACTAGTATAGCTACAGGCCCTTTGAAATATAACTAAAATATGCCTACTAGCTATCTACAAAATGGAGGACCCCCCCAACACTTCATCTGCACTATTCCAGCCTTTAGGTCCATGAATCATCAACAATTTGTATGGGTTTGTATGTTAACTCTCTTTTCAGCCACCAGGCTGCAGATGCCAGCAGGATGCAACCAGACTTCCCTGGACAGACAACCCCACCAATGTGCCTTGGAGCTCTGCTTCCCCAGAGCCCTTCCCCACTAGGGAAAGAGAGAGACAGACTGGGAGTATGGATGAACCTGTCAACGTCCATGTTCAGTGGGGAAGCAATTCCAGAAGCCAGACCTTCCACCTTCTGCAACCCACAATGATCCTGGGTCCATACTCCCAGAGGGTTAAAGAATAGGAAAACTGGGAGTTGGGCAGTAGCGCAGTGGGTTTAGCGCACATGGTGCTAAGCGCAAGGACCCGCATAAAGATCCCAGTTCGAGCCCCCAGCTCCCCACCTGCAGGGGAGTCCACTTCACAGGCCGTGAAGCAGGTCTGCAGGTGTCTATCTTTCTCCCCGTCTTCCCCTCCTCTCTCCATTTCTCTCTGTCCTATCCAACAATGATGACATCAATAACAACAACAATCACTACAACAATAAAATAACAAGGGCAACAAAAGGAAATAAATATTTTTTAAAATTTTTTTTAAAAGAATAGAAAAACTATCAGTGGAGGGGATGGTATATGGAGGTCTGGTGGTAGAAACTGTACGAAGCTGTACCCCTTTTATCCTATGATTTTGTCAATATTTCCTTTTTATAAATAAAAAATTAAAAAAAAAACAGAGAGGGAAAAGCTTGGCAAATTTTAAGATACACTGAAACCCAAGTCTGAAAATGACATAAAACCCCGAATAGAAATTCTTCTTTTTAAATGCTATAGTTAATATTAAACTATCAACTAGTGTAATTAAAGTGAAGGAAAAACTCTATAAACATTCTGTGACAGAAACCAAGAGTATTTGACAAGAGCCAGAATTCATCCTTTACCACATACATTCCCACATGCCCTTCAAATCAACAGCCAGCATTCCGGTTAATGTAATATGTGCACTCAAGCAGACGTGCCACCACCCAGCCCCAGCATTATGCTTCATGTAAAAAAAAATAGTACAGTACTGATTCCACTGAAGTAAGGAACCAGTCGAAAGTATGTAGCAGCACCGCTACTGTGTCATGCTGTTCTAGAATGCAGTCCACAAGAAAACATGTGAAATGTATATGCAAATTGTTTGATTAATTTTCTGGAACCAGGGTCTCACATATGTGCTATCTCACTGTTTCTAAGCTTCCTCTGACACCACAATTTAAAATACATATACACACAAGGGGGGTGGGAACAGAGCATCACCCTAGCACAAAAGATACAGAACACTGTACTTGGAACCTGATGCTTTCAAATCCAACACTAGCTACTTCACCAACTCACAGGCTGTACAATTTTAATGTTTCTCACAAATGTTTCAGTTACTTAAGTTTTCTAGGTGTCTACCTGTCCTTCAAATAGCAAGTGATTTTTTTGGGCGGGAGTAGGTGGCATAATGGTTATGCAAAGAGACTCTCATGCCTGAGGCTCCAAAGTCCCAGGTTGGCTCAATCCCCTGCACCACCGTGAACCAGAGCTGAGCATATATTTCACTTGAGATGCAAGTATCACATTGGAGAGAGCCAGTCAGAGCACTCCTCCAACACAGGCAGAACCAGGATTAAAGTAACAAGAGATACAGAGCTGGGTGGTGGAGCACCTAGCTGAGCACAGGCATTATAATGTGCAAGGACTCCGGTTCAAGCCTCCACTCCCCACCTGCAGGGAAGAAGCTTTGCTAGTGGTGAAGCAGGTATCTCTTTCTCTCCCTCTCTTATCTCCATCCCCCTCTCAGTGTTTCTGTTCTATCAAATAAATAAATTAGTAAATTAAAAACACATCTTTGCAGCTGTTAAGAAAAATGAACCCACCTTCTCTGTCCCATCTTGGATGGAGCTAGAAGGAATTATGTTACGTGAGCTAAATCAGAAAGACGAGTATGGATGATCCCACTCATAAACAGAAGTTGAGAAAGAAAGAACAGAAAGGGAAACTCAAGGGAGCCGGGCAGTAGCGCAGCAGGTTAAGCGCATGTGGCGCAAAGCGCATGTGGCGCAAAGCGCATGTGGCGCAAAGCGCATGTGGCGCAAAGCGCATGTGGCGCAAAGCGCATGTGGCGCAAAGCGCATGTGGCGCAAAGCGCATGTGGCGCAAAGCGCATGTGGCGCAAAGCGCATGTGGCGCAAAGCGCATGTGGCGCAAAGCGCATGTGGCGCAAAGCGCATGTGGCGCAAAGCGCATGTGGCGCAAAGCGCAAGGACCGGTGTAAGGATCCCGGTTTGAGCCCTGGCTCCCCACCTGCAGGGGAGTCGCTTCACAGGCGGTGAAACAGGTCTGCAGGTATCTGTCTTTCTCTCCCCCTCTCTGTCTTCCCCTCCTCTCTCCATTTCTCTCTGTCCTGTCTAAGACAACATCAATAACAACAATAACTACAGCAATAAAACAAAGGCAACAAAAGGGAATAAATAATCTCTTAAAAAAACAAGCAATTTTTTTCTTTAAAAAAAAAAAAAAAGAAAGAACGGGAAATAATCGAATAGCTAACCATTAAATACAAATTTTAGTTAAAAGGCTTTTGAAAAAGATGCAGCAGAGTGGAAGGGCACTTCCACCTGACAGGGGAGCAGGCTGCATGTGTGAGGTCCCAGGTCCACCCAGCAGCACAGGCACCAACACGGGGCTCTGGCTTCTCCCTGTCGCAGGTGAACTTTCACATATAATGAACAAAGTAAACTTTTTAAAAACTTGTTTAAATGTTTGAAAAAAATGTGTATGGAACAGTCCTGCAATTATATCCAACATGAACCACTTTAGTGGCCTCACAGTGACTAGTATACAGGCACACCATG
Organism: Erinaceus europaeus; assembly: GCF_950295315.1. Lineage (NCBI taxonomy): Eukaryota > Metazoa > Chordata > Mammalia > Eulipotyphla > Erinaceidae > Erinaceus > Erinaceus europaeus. The sequence goes on along the minus strand of NC_080182.1, from coordinate 11,110,868 downwards.
GAGATATCACAAATTCCAGTTCTTCTTCTTCTTCTAGCGTTTGCCACAAATTCCAGTCAAGGTCAATGAAATAAAAACAAGTACTCCCACAGTGAGACAAGCAAGCTTCCTGCTTTCCCAATGATATAAAAGTCACATTTACACTTTTCTGTACAATCTATTAGGCCCTGAAGAAGTACATATTTTAAAATTACAAATTTTTAGTTTTTTTTTTAATGCTACCATCTGAGCCTTTAGCAAATGACAGTCTTTTTGCTAGCAGAGGAAAACACATTATAATTGCAAAATGTAATAAAACAATGACTAATACAGTAAGGCATCAGGGACCGGGTGGTGGCACACCTGGTTGAGCGCATGTGTCACAATGTGCAAGAACCTGGATTCCAGCCCCCGTCCCCACCTGCTGGGAGGAAGCTTTGCCAGTGGTGTCTGTCTGTCTCTCTCCATCTCTATCTCCCCTTTCCCTCTCAATCTCTGGCTATTTCTATCCAATAAAGAAAGAAAAAATAAAGATAATAAAAAATAAAATCAATCAACAAATAAAATGAGGCAACAAAGTCTTTTTTATTTATTTATTTTTAATATTTATTTATTTATTACTGGATAGAGATAGAGAGAAATTGAGAGGAGTTGGGGAGATAAGAGAGGAAGACAGAGGGAGTCCGGCAGTAGAACAATGGTTAAGCGCACGTGGCGCAAAGCTTGTGCAAGGACTGGCAGAAGAATCCCGGTTCAAGCCCGGCTCCCCACCTGCAGGGGAGTCGCTTCACAAGCAGTGAAGCAGGTCTGCAGGTGTCTATCTTTCTCTCCCCCTCTCTGGTTCCCCTTCTTCTCTCCATTTCTCTCTGATCTATCCAACAACAATGATGTCAATAACAATAATAATAACTACAACAATGAAAACAACAAGGGAAACAAAAATGGAAAATGAATAAATATAAAAATAAATATAAATATAAGAGAGGAAGACAGAGAGACACCTGCAGCCCTGCTTCACCACTTGTGAAGCTTTCCCCCTACAGGTGGGGACCAGGGACTTGAACCTGGAACCTTTTGCACTGTAATGTGTGTGCTTAACCACTGCCGGTCCCGTTTTAATTTTTTTTAATATTTATTTATTCCCTTTTATTGCCGTAGTGGTTTTATTGTTGTTGTTGTTATTGATGTCGTCATTGTTGGATAGGACAGACTGAAATGGAGAGAGGAGGGGAAGACAGAGAGGGGGAGAGAAAGACAGACACCTGCAGACCTGCTTCACCACTTGTGAAGTGACTCCCCTGCAGGTGGGGAGCCGGGGGATCTAACCGGGATTCTTTTTTAAAAAATTTTATTCATTTATTAATGATAAAGATAGGAGGAGAGACAGAAAGAACCAGATAGCACTCTGGTACATGTGCTGCCGGGGATTGAACTCAGGACCTCATGATTTAGAGCCTAGTGCCTTGGCCACTGCGCCACCTCCGGGACCACCAAATTAGGATTCTGATGCCGGTCCTTGCACTTTCCGCCACGTGCACTTAACCCGCTGCACCACTGGCTGGCTCCCAACAAAGTCTTACACTTGTTCTCGGTTGGTGGCTTTACAGTTCAAAAGTCTACTTGGCTGCTATAAAATACATACAGTTCTGGGCTGGGAAAGTAACTTTGCAAGCAAGTATGTGCCTAACATGCACGAGGACTTAAAATTTGATTCCCCGAACCACAGAAAAAGACATCCAAAAAAAATTTTTTTTTGATTTTTTAATATTTGTTTATTCCCTTTTGTTGCCCTTGTTGTTTTATCGTTGTAGTTATTGTTGTTGGATAGGAGACAGAAATAGAGAAAGGAGGGGAAGACAGAGAGGGGGAGAGAAAGAGAGACACCTACAGAGCTACTTCACCACCTGTGAAGCGACTCCCCTGCAGGTGGGGAGCTGCGGGCTCAAACCGGGATCCTTATGAAGGTCCTTGTGCTTTGTGCCATGTGCACCTAACCCGCTGTGCTACCGGACTCCCCCCAAAAAAGTTTTATGCAATGCTGGGGAGTGAACCTAGGTTCTTGCATATGGTAAGGCATGCACTCTACCAAGTAAAGTAACTCCAGGCCCCAAGGAGATAGCTCAGCCAGCAGAGCAAGCTTCTCTGTGCTCAGCAAGTGAGCGCTCTGAGTGGCGCTGGGAGCTTAGCTCCGCGGGTAGAACAATGCTCTGGCAAGGCTCCTCTTTCTGTCTCCCCCTTCCGCCTTTCCCTTGCCCTAAGAAATAAAGAATGAGGGGGCTGGGCGGTAGCGCAGCGGGTTAAGCGCTGCGCAGGTGGCGCAAAGCGCAAGGAATGGCGCAAGGAATGGCTCAAGGATTCCGGTTGGAGCCCCCGGCTCTCCACCTGCAGGGGGGTCGCTTCACAGGCGGTGAAGCAGGTCTGCAGGTGTCTGTCTTTCTCTCCCCTCTGTCTTCCCCCCCTCTCTCCATTTCTCTGTCCTATCCAACAACAACATCAACAACAATGACATCAATAACAACAACAACTACAACAAGGGCAACAATAGGGAATAAATAAATATAAATTTAAAAAAATAATAATAATCTTTGGGGGCTAGGGAGATATCATGCTTTAGGCTTTAAGGTATCAGGTTCAAGGCCCTGCATCACCATATGCCAGAGCTATGCAGTGATCTGACTTTATCTTTCTCTCTGGGTCTCATTAAAATAAGTTTAAAAATATTAAAAAGAATAATAGTCTTTGCTTGTGAAAGCTAACATTTTGTATTATACCAACTGAATTATTAACTATGTAAGACAAGAATACTACTTCAGTACTCAGCAATATATAATACCAGAGGTTAAATACTAACTACAAAGCAAGAACACACCTTAGTTCAAACTGAAGTGAGTCTTCAAAACAAGTACAGACTACTTAGGTGACACACTGAGAAGTGGTAGAGAAGTATTACACGAGACTGAAGAACTCGGAGCTGCCGATTCTCCACTGGATCGATGGAAGCAATCTTTGGATTCTCAAGAGGACCAGTCACTTCTCCTAGCGTGGAATCATTACAAACTACCTTTCATGCTGGGGACTCAATTCCATCTAACATTTACCAAAAGTTCTGGGGGTTTTCCACAGCAGAGGTTATTTGCAGGGCCAGGCACACATGATACAAGTGTCTTTTTTTTTTCTCTCTCCCTCATCTCCCTGCTTCTGTCTCTATCATAATTAAAAATAAGATAAAAATGTAGCCAAAAAAATTTTTTTTACTTAAAAAGGTTATTTGCACTTCTAAGATATGAATATTATTAGGAAAGAGGTACTTAAAATGGTTGTAGAACATTTGCTTTACTTCTACTTTTCAATGAACAGCCTTGAGGGAGAAGAGAGCTCAGCAGATGGGGCATCAGACACAACATCAAAGCACACGCCGTAGATGATGGAGCGATGCTTGGTGTTTTGCCCTCTCTCTAAAGTACACAGAACCAAAAAAAAAAAAAAAAAAAAAAAGCAGAGACTGGGAGACAGCTCATCTGGCAAGCCCAAACCACTTTACTATCTGGGTTCAAGTCCCCGAAAGCCCAGGAGCACGACGCAGAATGGTGGCTTTACCAACAGTGGAGCGGCAATGTGGCGTCTCTCCTCTCTATACTCCTCTCTGAGACTGAAAGGAGAAAAAAAAAGTCTGCTTGCAATAACGCAACCACACAGGTGTGAAGCTCTGACGGTGACAAATAAAAACAAATAAGATATAAGCCCCAGGCGATGAAGCATCAGACAGTGGAGACAGTGTAATAGTTATGGAAAGGGACCTTCATGCCCGAGGCTTAATGCCCCCCAACCACCACAAGCCAGAGCTGAGCAGAATTCTGGTAAAGACGAAGACGAGAAGGAGCAGAAGAAAAGATCAGGATCCACCATGTTTCAAAATATAAAAAGGCGGCAACCACCTTCCTAAGAATGCTGCAGTTATTTCCAAGTTCAGAGTCAAAGTCCTTTCTGTGGCCTGTAGGCCCTTTCCTGCTTCTCTCTTCTTCCTGGACTGCAGCCACCTAGGCTTCCTCGCTGCCCTCCCACCCTCGCATCTGAATGAACTGATCTTCCACCAGAAACGCCCTTATCAAGGACACCCCAGGGCTCAGCAGCTCCTTTACATGTGTGCTTAAGGAACCACCTCAAAAAACGGCCTTTCTGATTAAGCTCTGAAAATGTAGCTCTTTCCAACCTGCAGGGGGGACGCTTCATAGTGAGGCAGGGCTGCAGCTGTGGCTTTCTCTCCCCCCTCAACTCTCATGATCCTATCAAATATAAGAAAGAAATAATCAAAATACGATGCAGCTCTAACTTCATGCCAGTGTCTCAATATCCCAGTAGGATAAAAACCACAAGTAGGAGTCGGGCGGTAGAGCAGCTGGTTAAGCGCACGTGGTGCAAAGCGCGAGGACAGACATAAGATCCCGGGTTCTGGAGCCTCTGGCTCCCCGCCTGCAGGGGAGTCACTTCAAAGGCGGTGAAGCAGGTCTGCAGGTGTCTATCTGTCCTCCCTCCTCTCTTGATTTCTCTCTGTCCTATGCAACAACAATGACAACAAGGGCAACAAAAATGGGAAAAATAGCCTCCAGAAGCAGTGGGTTAGTAGTGCAGGCACTGAGCCCCAGCGATAACCCTGGAGGCAAAACAAACAAACAAACCCCAAAAGTAAGAAAGGCTTGATCTATCCACTAGGTCCCCACAACGGGAACAGCAGCAGGCTCCACTGTCATCTCAACAGACTTGCACAAAGGCTGCACATGCCTCCAGCCAGAGCTCGCGTCCAGGGCACTGAGGAGGAGCTAAGAGACAGTGTGCAATCCTCCCTGTTCTCCTACTTGGAGCCAAACACCCCTTCAGAAGAAAATACTTTCTTTTCTTTCTTTCTTTCTTTTGTTGTTTTTAATATTTTCTTCCCAACAAAATATAAGAATGGATGGCCGGATTCGCTCAAGATAAACACTGAGGAAGCTAAATTTAGTGTGTGCACCCTGCCAGGTCGGTGGACACAGAATGATTTCAAAGTCATTTTCTCGAGAACCAAGAAAATTCTGACAATAATTAAGGTACCAAAAAAAAAAAAAAAAAAGGAAGGGGGTTAGGCAGCCTGTCAGTGGCCCAGGAAGCACAGCAGCCCACAGTCTGGAGAGCGCAGCTGGCACTAGGCTGTGTGTGTGTGTTGGGGGGGCCCCCTCACTGCCCCAGGGGGGCACCCTCACTGCCCGGGGGGGCACCCTCACTGCCCGGGGGGGCACCCTCACTGCCCGGGGGGGCACCCTCACTGCCCGGGGGCACCCTCACTGCCCGGGGGGGCACCCTCACTGCCCGGGGGGCACCCTCACTGCCCCGGGGGCACCCTCACTGCCCCGGGGGCACCCTCACTGCCCGGGGGGGCACCCTCACTGCCCGGGGGGCACCCTCACTGCCCGGGGGGGCACCCTCACTGCCCGGGGGGGCACCCTCACTGCCCGGGGGGGCACCCTCACTGCCCCGGGGGCACCCTCACTGCCCGGGGGCACCCTCACTGCCCCGGGGTGGCGCGGGAGCAGATGGGAAGGGGCGCCCGCCCGCCCCGGGAAGGCTGGGGGGCTGCGGAGGGGGAGACCCGCCCCGGGGCCCGGCTCACCCGGCTCTCGGTTGATCTCGATGTCGAAATGGCACTGCGGCCGGTCCTGCGCGCCCATCGCGCCCAGGCCACGGCGAGAGCTGCGGGGAGAGGAAGGCGGTCAGGGCGGGGAGGAGGGCGGGGCGGGCGCGAGTGGAGGAGGGGGCGGGGCGAGGGGCGTGAGGAGGGGCGGGGCGCAGGGGCTCGGGGCGGGGCTCGGGGGCAGGGGGTGGGGCGCGGGGGGCAGGGGGCGGAGCGAGGTGAAGCGCAGGGGCGCGGCCCCTCCCGCCAATCCGACCGGCCCCTGGCCCCCCTCCCGCCATTCCGCCCCCCGGCCCCCTGAGGCGCGCACCTAAGGGCCGATGCTTTACCTGGCCGGCTTCCAGCCTGAGCGACTCCTCAAAGGCGGAGGAGAAAGCGCTGCCACCGCGGCCGCCACCCAACGCCACTAACGGACCAGCACCACCCCCGCCCCTTTCCTTCTCCTCCTCTTTCTCCGGCTGGCCTCCCAGTGCCACGTACAGTCCCGCGAGAGTCGGGACAAGTACCGCGAGAGCGCAGTCCCGCAGCGATATTTAACTGCAGGGGCGCGCGCTCGTGGGCGTGTCAGACTCTCGGGGGGCGTCCTGCCTCGCGTTCCTACACCTGAGTGGGGCCTCTAGCCCCGCCCCCGCAGCCAGTCAGCCAATCGGAGAGCCTTGGCGGCGCCTGCGCTCTCCATTCCTCTCCTGGCGCCCAGCTGTCTGCCTGGAACTTCAGCTTCAGGCTCCCTGAAGTTACAGCTGGAAAGAAGTTGTATGGATTATGCCACCGAAGTTTAGCAAAGAGACGCATCTTTTAGCCTGCTGTCTTTTTCGCAATAACGCTCCTCTCTCCTTAGAGTATTTACTGATTACTTATTATCTATTTATTGTGTATCTGGAGAGACGTCATCTTCATGCCCTAAAATCTTTTTCACCTGCTCTACTACTTTATTAAGCAGTTCTCCCTGCCTCATAAAATATATATATATATATTTAGGAGAGAATCTCCACCGGGGGGGCGGGTGTCACATTTTTTTTAACCAGACCACTGACTAAGGATGGTGCCTGGACCTCTGGAGGTTGAGACATAAAAGTCTTTTTGCATAACCATCATGCTACCTCCCCACTCATTTGATACCAGACCGTTTATTTCGCTTCAAAGTTCTATTGGCTTGAGATGTGCTTTGGCAGCAGCTTCATCGAGCATAGTTCTATTATTTCCTTTAATAAGAGAGTAGGAGCGGATTGAGAGACCAGAGTATTGCTTATGGTGATGCCCAGGATTGAACGTGGGACCTCTGGAGTCTCAGGCACGGAGGTCTGGTGTGCAGTCTCCAAAGGCCTTGACATAGATTCAATTCTACATCTAATGAGAAGGGTAAGTTCAGATGCATGACCTTTTAAAAATCACTTCCGGGGGAATCGGGCGGTAGCCCTACCACCCAGTGGGTTAAGCGCACGTGGCACAAAGCGCAAGGAGTCGCTTCACAAGCAGTGAAGCAGGTCTGCAGGTGTCTATATTTCTCTCCCCCTCTCTGTCTTCCCCTCCTCTCTCCATTTCTCTCTGTCCTAACAACAACGACGACGGCAATAACAACAATAACGGCAACAAAAGGGAATAAATAACCACTTCCTTTTCTCATGTTATTGTAACAGCAGGAAAGGAAGAAGAAATTGCTAGGGACGAAGACTTTAATTTGCACCTCTATATTTTAAGGGAAAGGGAATTATTAAGGTAAAGCTTATGACTCAGCAGTATGCAGTACTGTACATCAGACACTTAAAAAAATAATAAAGCAAACTAAACTGACTTCTGCACCTATAGCAGAGACCTGAGCTGCATATGTTGGGTGTATAGCAAAGGAACATCGTGCTTGTCACCTTGTAACTTGACCACCGGCCAAGCCACTTGACCTGACCCAAGGACTTACATGATGGGGGCATAGGGAGGACACAAAACAAGACAGGTGGAATCTGGGGGTGTCTCTGAACTTCTGCATTGTATTGTGAACTTGCTTGGTTTGATTTATTTTTTAAGTTTACCTTTTTAGTTTTTATTATGTATTTAGTATTGGATAAGACAGAAAGACATTGGGGGAAGGGTAGGTAGAGACAGAGAAACGCCTGTAGCCTTGTATACCACTCCTGAAGCTTTCCCCCTACAGGTAGGATCCAGGGACTTAAACCCAGGTCCTTGTGTAATGTGTGTGCTTAAAGAGGTGCACCACCACCTGGTCCCAATATTTTTAGTGAATAATTTTTTTCTAAGCACCAACTTATGTGTGTTAATACTGTAATTGATGGTGGCTGGATAAACAGATATTTGTCAAGGTTTGTATATATTTTTTATTATCTATTTATGGGATAGAGACAGCCAGAAATCAAGAGGGAGCAGGAGATAGAGAGACACCAGCAGCCCTGCTTCACCACTAGGCCCCTCTTTTTAAATCTTTTTTTAAAACATTAATTTATTCCCTTTTGTTGCCCTTGTTTTATAGTTGTACTTATTATTGTTGTTATTGATGTCGTCGTTATTGGACAGAGAGAAATGGAGAGAGGAGGGGAAGACAGAGAGGGGGAGAGAAAGACAGACACCTGCAGACCTGCTTCACCGCCTGTGAGGCAACTCCCCTACAGGTGGGGAGCTGGGGGCTCGAACCGGGATCCTTCGACCATCCTTGTGCTTTGCGCCACTTGCCTTAACCCGCTGAGCTACTGCTCATTTTATTATAATAGTTCTTGGTTAGCAGGTGCTATATGCACACTCTACTCTTCTTTATTGATATGTGATTGTGAATATCTTCTCCCAACTTGCGTCTTGTCTTTTCATTGTTTTGATGACTACAGTTAGTCCTTTTTTTTTCTTCTCTATCTCTTTCTTTTATGTCTTGAGCCTTTCTGTGCCTAATCCATCTATCTGATACAGATTGTGTTTTTTCTTTCTTTCTTTCTTTCTTTTTTTGCCTCCAGGGTTATTGCTGGGGCTCAGTGCCTGCACCATGAATCTGCTGCTCCTGGAGGTCACCCGCCCCTTTGTTGCCCTTGTTGTTGTAGCCTTGCTGTGGTTATTATTGTTATTATTGTTGATGTTGTTCATTGTTGGATAGGACAAAGAGAAATGGAGAGAAGAGGGGAAGACAGGGGGAGAGAAAGACACCTGCAGACCTGCTTCACCGCTTGTGAAGCGACTCCCCTGCAGGTGGGGAGCCGGGGCTTGAACCGGGATCCTTCCGCTGGTCCCAGCGCTTTGTGCCACGTGCGCTTAACCCGCTGCGGTACCTACCGCCCGACTCCCACATATTGTGTTTTTGCCTAGAAGTTTATACTGTAGCCTTGAAACTGGGACCTCCCCCCCTACAAAGAAAAACACTGAGATGTCTGATACAGTCATGGGAAAGAGATAACAAGTTTGATAAATTAGGTTGAAATTAACTCCAACAGTTAATATATTACAGCTGAAGTTGGTAACAAAGGGATAACCCTATTGGCCTTGTTTTCTTGAAGCAGTCCAGCTGAGACCAGACTGGGGAGGTAGCATAATGGTCACATAAAAATATTTTCGGGGGTCGGGCGGGAGCGCAGCGGGTTAAGCGCACATGGCACAAAGCGCAAGGACCGGTATAAGGATCTGGGTTTGGGCCCCCGGCTCCCCACCTCCAGGGCAGTCACTTCACAGGCGGTGAAGCAGGTCTGCAGGTGTCTCTCTTTCTCTCCCCCTCTCTGTCTTCCCCTCCTCTCTCCATTTCTCTCTGTCCTGTCCAATAACGAACAACAACAATGATAACCACAACAGGGGCAACAAAAGGGAAAAATGGCCTCCAGGAGCAGTGTATTCATTCAAGTCAGTGCAGGTTCCAAGCTCCAGCAATAACCCTGGAAGCAAAATAAAATAAAATAAATATATATATATATATATTTTTTTTTTTTTCATTCAATAGGGAAGCAATTACAGAAGCCAGACCTTCCACCTTCTGCATCCCACAATGACCTTGGGTCCATACTCCCAGAGGGTTAAAGAACAGGAAAGCTATCAGGGGAGGGGATGGGATATGGAGTTCTGGTGGGGAGAACTGTGTGGAGTTGTACCCCTCTTATCCTGTGGTTCTGTCAGTGTTTCTTTTTTATAAATAAAAATAAATAAAATTACACCTATCATTTTTAGTATATATATAGAATATATATTATATATGTTCATACATATTTATATGTATTGAATATACATATATATTGAATATATATATATATATATGTCTGAGTGTCTGGGTCCCAGACTCAACCCCCCACACCACCATAAGCCAGTGCTCTGGGAGGGGGGGATAAGATCTATTACTGGTTTTGTTCAAGGAGGGAGTTTGAACAACCGTGGTCCTGGAGGGAGGAAGACTTGAGGGCCTTCAACCTTCCTGACTGCCCCCAGATCCAGTTTCTAGCTTTCCAGCTCTGTCTGCTCCCAACTGTATAACAGCTTCACTGTTCTTGGAGGGAGAGAGGTTTAAAGTTGTTTCACAATAGTGCTTCATTCTTAACTCTCCTCAAATCTGATAACCACCTTTTGTTCTAGCTTTGTATGACTGTGGTGAGAATGCCTACCATGAGATCTGCTCTGTTCACATTTTTTTTAAAACCAGAACTGTTGAGCTCTGGCTTATAGTGGTTTGGGGGATTGAACCTGGGCTTCTGAAGCCTCAGGCATGAGTCTTTTTACATAACCATTATGCTATCTACCCCCAGCCTGTTCACATATTCTTTTTTTCTAATATTTATTTTCCCTTTTGTTGCCCTTGTTGTTTTATTGTTGTAGTTATTATTCTTGTATCACTGTTGGCTAGGACAGAGAGAAGTGGAGAGAGGAGGGGAAGACAGAAAGGGGGAGAGAAAGACAGACACCTACAGACCGGCTTCAACACCTATGAAGCGACTCCCCTGCAGGTGAGGAGCCGGGGGCTTGAACCAGGATCCTTAGGCTGGTCCTTGCGCTTTGCACCAGTGCGCTTAACCCGCTGGGCTACCGCCCTGACTCCCCTTGTTCACATATTCTTAAGTGCATGGAAGGTACTGTTATAGGCTGGGAGTATGGATTGACCTACCAATGCCATCCATGTTCAGCAGAGAAGCAATTACAGAAGCCAGAACTCCCAGCTTCTGTACCCCTTAAAGAATTTTGGTGGGAGCGGGGTGGTGGCGCGGAGGGTAGAGCACACATGGTGTGAAGGTAAGGATCCTGGTTCAAGCCCCTGGCTCCCCACCTGCAGGGGAGTCGCTTCACAAGTGGTGAAGCAGGTCTGCAGGTATCTTTCTCTCCCCCTCTGTCTTGTGCTCCTCTCTTCATTTCTCTGTGTTCTATCCAACAACGACAATGGAAATAACAACAATAACAACAATGATAAACAACGGGCAACAAAAGGGAAAAAAATAAAAAATAAAATTTCTTTTAAAAAAAAGGGTGGGGTAGATAGCATAATGGTTATGCAAAGAGACTCTCATACCTGAGGCACCAAAGTCTCAGGTTCAATCCACCACACCATCATAAGCCAGAGCTGAGCAGTGCTCTGGTTGAAAAAAAAAAGAATTTTGGTTCAGGGGAACCAGATTCAAGTCCCCAGTTCCCACCTGCAGAAGGGCAAGCTTCACAAGTGGTAAAGCAGTGCTGCAGGTCTCTCTCTCTCTCTGTTATATCAAGTTAAATAAACTTAAAAAATCTTTAATTTTGGTTCATACTCCCAGAAACGGAGAAATTATAGGGGAAGATGACCAGAGGGCTCTGAACTACATCAGGACCTGGGGAGAAAAAAAAAAGGACATTCAGAAGTAGTAATAGGTGTAGGTGTGACTTAGAAGGGAAGAGATGGCAGGACCATAGGGGAAAAATGCACTAATATATATAAATAGAGACAGACAGTTGCCGGGGCTAGCGTGGGGGTGCCTCTTCCTGGGTGCGTACTCTCTGGGTTGGAGAGAACTCGACTGGAGCCAGCCTGGGCTGCTACTCACTCAGGGACGGGAGGAAGATGACTCAGTAACAGACACCTGGTAGCCAGACAATGCAATGTATTTATTGATCAGAGAGCCCAGGCTTTTTAAAGGGCAGACTCTCGGAAGTGGCAAGTCGGAAACGGAAATGCTAGGAAAGGGGCTGAGAAAGGCAAAAGGGGCTGGGAAGGTAGAAACTTCCTTAGCAACTGTTCTGAGGGTTTTAAGTGGTAGGATTAGTATTACCCTGCAGGCAGGGAGCCTCTCAGGATAGAAAGAAGATAGATCAAAGGAATGGAATGGGTGGGGATTTTTCAGGCAAAACAATGATTATGTAGATCGGCCATAGTATTAGGAATTTCTCCGTTTCTGGGAGTATGAACCAAAATTAAATATTTTTTAAGTTTATTTAACTTGATATAACCAGGATCCTTAAGCTGGTCCTTGTGCTTTGTACCACGTGCACTTAACCCGCTGCGCTACAGCACAACTCCCGGATCAGTATTTGTTTTTTAAAGATTTATTTCTGAGAAAGATAGGAGAGAGAAAGAACCAGACAGCACTCTGGCACATCTGCTGCCATAGATCGAACTCAGGACGTCATGCTTGAGAGGCCAAAGCTTTATCACTGTGCCACCTCCTGGACCACCAGTATTTTTTTAAGTAACATTTCCCCTTTGCTCAAAATCTATTTACTATGTCATCTTCCCCTTGTTTTATTACCAGTTCGGTTCACAAGAACGTAAGGCTGTATTGGGGGCCAGGGGGTGCCACACATTACCATTCACAAGAGACCTGGACTCAAGCCCTGGCTCTCCACCTGCAAAGGTAAACTTCTCCCCTTTCCCTCTCTTCTATTTTATTTCCTTACTTATTTTGCCTCCAGAGTTATTACTGGGGCTCTGTGCGGGCACTACAAATCCACTGCTCTGATGGACTTTTTTTTTTTTTTTTTAAGCTCAGCTCTGGCTTACGGTGGTGCAGGGGATTGAACCTAGGATTTAGGAGCCTCAGACATGAGTCTCTCTGTATAACCACTTCATTGGGGAAACTGACGATCCTTCCTAGCCAACTGAATCCACATGGATCCCAGTCACTTTCAAAGCCATTAACTGGCTAAGGAAGAAGAGCAAACGCTAGAAGAACATTATGTTATCTATCCCTGCCCCCTGGTGGCCATTTTCCCCCCAAGTCTTTTTCATTTGCTAGAGGACAGGGAAGTTGAGAGAAGGGGGAGATAGGGAGAGATAAGAACACACCTGCAGACCTGCTTCACTGCTTGTGAAGTGTCCCCCCTGCAGGTGGGGAGCCGGGGCTTGAACTCAGGTCCTTGTGCCTAGTGTGATGTGCATCATGTGACCGGTTGTGCCACTGCCTAGGCCTCCCCCTCCCCTCTCCATTTCTGTCTATATCCAATAAATAAAAAAGTAAAACATTTTAAAAAGGGGTTATGTTGATCTCCATATTGCCCCCCAATCAATAAATTTACCACAAATAAATGAAAATAACCTCCTCCTGGACCTCCAGACTTACTGAATATTCAGGAAGGACAAAGAAGGCCCTAGCGACTGGAGAGAAAGGTTCCGAAGGAGCCTGCGGCGTTTTCACTGGGGCACAGGCGCAGATGAATTAGCCCCCGAAGGCTGCTCTTTAAAAAATGTATTTCTGATTTTATTAACTATTGGATAGAGACAGAGAAATTGAGAGGGGGAAGAGGGGTGAAACACAGGGAGAGAGAAGATACCTGCAGCCCTGCTTCAGCACTCGTGAAGCTTTCTCCTTGCAGGGCTTGAAGCTGAGTCCTTGTGAACTGTAATGTATCCTAATGTTGCTTTTATGAAAATGGAATAAATTTGGGACTTGAGGGAACTCAACAGAACACATTTCTCACACATGTAAGGCTCTGGGTCCAATCTCTGGCATGGCATGCAAACAACAAAGAAACCACAAGAAACTTCATGGATGATGGAGTAATCAATGGTTTTGTATCTCATTACCAACAATAAAATATATAAATAAAGAAAAACTGGGCCACGGCTCTAGAGCATGCCTATAGTATGTGAGGTCCTAGATTCACCTTCTGTAACTATATAATGGAGTGTAAGGCTCCCAGTTCGAGCCCCCAGCTCCTCACCTGCAAGGGGGTCACTTCACAAGCTGTGAAGCAGGTCTGCAGGTATCTCTTTCTCTCTCCCTATCTCCCCCTCCCCTCTCAATTTCTCTGTCCTATCAAAAAAAATTTTTTAAGTGGCCACAGAAGCAGTGGATTTGTAGTGCAGGCAATAACCCTAGCGGCAAAAAATAAGTAAATAAATAAAAGAAAATGGGGAGTCGGGCGGTAGCAAGCGGATTAAGTGCACGTAGTGCAAAGCGCAAAGACTGGCATAAGGATCCCAGTTAGAGCCCCTGGCTCCCCACCTGCAGGGAAGTCATTTCACAGGCGGTGAAGTAGGTCTGCAGGTGTCTGTCTTTTTATCCCCCTCTGTCTTCCCTTCCTCTTTCCATTTCTCTCTGTCCTATCCAACAATGACATCAATAACAATAACTACAACAATAAAAAAATAAATAAGGACAACAAAAGGAGTATTATAAAAAAAGAAAAATAAAATGGAAAAAAATTCAAAGCAATATATATGATTTAAGTGTAACAATAAAATGAAGACGCCATGTACCCAGCTTAATACACTCACTCAGATTATCTCCAGTAATGGGGCTTTTGTTGCAGTGGCTAAAGGTCATGAGATAATCCTGAGCGTTATTTCCTCCGGAGGCATTCTTACTTGGGAGTCCCAGAAGGTCATGAGAGCTCACAAGGAAGAGGAAAACCAGCTTGGCATGTTCATTACCTGCTTTCTTTGTTTTAGCTGCCTTATCCTTGCCCCAGGAGAGTGACACTGACAAAAGCCACCATTGTTACAAATCCTGAGAGGCAGGTTTGGAAATTCAAGAGATCAAGTTCAGGTCCTTTACAGGCCACTGGGAGATCAGTTTAACCCACTGAAGTTGGAGGACACACTGGTTAAGTGGAATTTAATTTTCTTTTTTCTAGAGACTTCACCGTTCTGGACTGGTAACTTTTCAGATAGGGACATGGGGGTGAGAGAGAGAGAAAGACATAACAGCACTGCAGGGTCTTTCATTGCAGCAGGGGCCGGACTTGAACCTGGGTTTCACACATGGCCAAGCAAGTGCTCTATCCAGGTGAGCTATCTTGCCGACTTTGGCACTTAATTCCTAAAGCAGGAGGTCCTGAGGAAAGATAACGGTTCTCTACAAATGGAGACTAGGTTTGGGTTTTTTTTTTTGCTTTTTTTTTTTTTTCGGGAGGCAGAGAGGGAGGCTCTTTATTGGGGCCCCGGCTCTGCTGACGCTCCATCTGTCCGTCCGTCTCCGCAGGTCGGGACCCACATCCGCACCAAGAGGAAGCGCGAGGAGCTGAGCAAGGTGCTGGCCGACATGCGCAAGGCTGCGGCCAAGAAGGACTGAGCCCCCGGCCCCCCACCAATAAACGCTGAGTGTGTCTCGGTCGCTCTGTCTCCGTCTTGTGTCTGTTCCGTCGCTCTGTCTCCGTCTTGTGTCTGTTCCGTCTCAGCGCTGCAGCACCAGCGTGCACACCTCCAGCCTGTCCGTCGTGCAGGAAGCCCGGCAGCTCCAGGAAGTCGCTGCGGTTCTCGGCCGGCAGCACCACACACGTGTTGCCTGCGCGCTTGGCCGCGATGGATTGTCTTCTTCTTGATGCCGCCCACCGGCAGCACCTTGCTGATCAGCGACACCTCGCGTCATGGCCAGGTCCTGGCGCACCGGCTGGTCCAGGGCGAGCGACAGCAACGCCGTCACGATGGTGCCTTTTTTGCTTTTTTTAAGATCATCTTTGACAAGTGTTTCAAGTTGTAAGTCCTTAAACAAGAATTGCAAATGCTGGTATTTCAGGCTGGCTTGGAAGCACAGAGATGGGCCAGGGCGCACATGAGGACCCGTGCCAACCTTGATTATGCCCTTAGAAGTGAAGACTGCATCTCCAGTTATTCCCAGAAACTGTGAGTTTGCCCTGACTCAACCCTCTGCATACTGGCTCAAACATCCTTCCCAAGAGACAAAGGGACGAGACACAGCAGGTCACAAAAACCTTTCCTCTGGGAGAGAAGTGGACAAGTCTTTAAGGGTGCTTCCCCTGCTAAGCAGGAAGCTCCACTTAACTGGCATGGGCCACACCTGCTGGCTCAGATCCCACACTCCCCAGCATGGACCTCCAGTGCAGTCACTGGCCCTTGTCTACCTGACACAGGCTGCAGTCACAAGTGGCTGGCTCCTCTACAAGGTCACACTCACCCTGTGTTGGCCAATACCCACTTCACAGATTTCCACTTTCTTCTACCTTCTTTGACATCTGAGGACTCTCTTGGTCACAGAACCGCTTGTTAGGAGAACTAACTTTTGTGTAGACAACCCCTAATCAGCGTCTCTCAGGTAAACATCGCGGGGACCTTTCATATGATCCCCGAAGAACTGAGGCACTTCTGACTCTTAACAGTGACTTCTATGACACACCTCTCGGTGGCTTCTCCTCCCTACCTATGTCACTGTCTCCACTGCCTTCCCCTGGTTTCCAGACATCATCTCCCCAGTAAATTAACCAGACATGAGCTTTTGTCTCAGGCTTTTCTTTGGGGGATGCCCCAAACAAGACATCAACGGGGGCTCACATTCCAGTGAGAACGAAGTCCTGTATAGTTAAGTCAAGTAGGCCGCCAGGTAGATCTGCAAGCCCAGTATTGCTAGGAATCCAGGCTTTAACACTGACTCCTCTCTAAACATCATCATGAATTAAAGCCTAAAAAAACCCCGCATAGTTCTCAGTAAACATCCCAACAGATCAGGCTTGTGAATAGCCCATTTGCCATGTACAGTGTAAACACCAACTCTGTAGACAGTGGAAAAGGGAGGCCAGTTAAGGGCTAGAACCCTTCTTAAAGTTTTACAGTGAGAATGGCTAATTTTGTAGCTTTCTTCACATTTTTAAATTTTAAAAGCCACAGAGGCTTCACGTGTGTTTTAGAAGGCTGACTGGTACAGATCCCAGCTCCATTTCATGGGAAATTGGCTGTGTTCAGTTGCTCCTTACAGCAGCCAGCTGGAAGATTATTCCATTTCCTTTGCAGTGTTGGTTGGGCTGGCATCTGCAATGGTAGCCAGATAAATGAGATTTCTGTGTAACACCTGCTGGTACCTGTGGGTAAGAAGTTAGAGGTAAAAGTTAAGAGGATTGTTTTTACTGAACATGAAGAATAGTAGCAACCTAGAAAGTTCACCCATTCTTTTTTTTTTTTTAAATTACCTTGTTGCCCTTGTTGTATTGTTATAGTTATTGTTGTTGTTACTGATGTCACCGTTGTTAGATAGGACAGAGAGAAATGGAGAGAGGAGGGGAAGACAGAGAGGAGGAGAGAAAGACAGACACCTGCAGACCTGCTTCATTGCCTGTGAAGCGACTCCCCTGCAGGTGGGAAGCCAGGGGCTCAAACGGGGATCTTTATGCTGGTCCTTGTGCTTTGCGCTTAACTCTCTGTGCTACCACCTGACTCCCCATTCTTTTTTTTTTTTAATTTTTCCTTTTGTTGCCCTTGTTTTCTTATTGTTGCTGTTGTTATTGATGGTGTCATTGTTGGATAGGAATGAAAGAAATGGAGAGAGGCTGGAAAGACAGAGAGGGGGAGAGAAAGACAGACACCTGCAGACCTGCTTGACTCCCCTGCAGGTGGGGAGCTGTGGGCTCAAACCAGGATCCTTACACCAATCCTTGCACTTTACATCTCGTGCCCTTAACCGCTGCGCTACCTACCGCCCGACTCCCGTTCACCCATTCTAACAGAATGGTTCATCCACTGAATGATTCAGTATTATCAGCCTTCTTAACACATTCAAGCTAAATATATATCTAGAATCACATCCCTTAATATCATACCTACTTCTGGAGGGCAAGTCACAGTCAAACTTGCCTCCTATTCATATTTTCTGTCTCTCCTCTCTTTCTCTGGGCTTCTCTACTCCACTGTTCCAGATAGAAAGTGAGAAGTGGCTGAAGAAATGGCTCGACTGTAATATTAGGCTCTTATGCCTAAGGTTCCCAATTTAAATGTGTATACCAGTGTGTGTTCTGGCTTCTTTCTCTTCTGTTTCATGTGAAACTCATATGTAATCAATAAAATATACCTTAAAGGGAGAGAGAGAAGGAAAAGGGAAGAGAGGCCAACTCACACACTCACACACACACACACACACACTCACACACACTCACACACACTCACACACACACACACACACACTCACACACACACACACTCACACACACACTCACACACACACACTCACACACACACACACTCACACACACACACTCACACACACACACACACACTCACACACACACACACACACTCACACACACACACACTCACACACACACACTCACACACACACACACACACTCACACACACACACACACACACTCACACTCACACACACACTCACACACACACACACACACACTCACACACACACACACTCACACACACACACACTCACACACACACACACTCACACACACACACTCACACACACACACACTCACACACACACACACACTCACACACACACACTCACACACACACACACTCACACACACACACTCACACACACACTCACACACACACTCACACACACACACACACTCACACACACACTCACACACACACACTCACACACACACACTCATACACACACACTCATACACACACACACACACTCATACACACACACCCCAGGAGGTGGTGTAGTGGATAAAACATTTGACTTTCAAGCAGGAGGTCCTGAGTTTAGTCCCCAGCATCACAAGTGCCAGAATAAAACTCTGGTTCTCTTTCTCTTGTTAATAACTAAGTATTTATTTTTTTTAATTAATATTTTTTATTCCCTTTTGTTGCCCTTGTTGTTTTTATTATCGTAGTTATTATTGTGGTTGTTACTGATGTCATTGTTGTTGGACAGGACAGAGAGAAATGGAGAGAGGAGGGGAAGACAGAGGGGGAGAGAAAGATAAGACACCTGCAGACCTGCTTCACCGCTTGTGAAGCGACTCCCCTGCAGGTGGGGATCCGGGGACTCAAACCAGGATCCTTCTGCCGGTCCTTGTGCTTTGCACCACGTGCACTTAACTAGCTACGCTACAGCCCGACTCCCAATAACTAATTACTTTTAGTAAAAATACTTTATTCACTTAAAAGGGTTGGGGAGATAGCAAGATGGTTGTGCAAAAAGACTTTCATGCCTGAGGCACCAATGGTCCCAGGTATAATCCCCAAACACCATCATAAATCAGAGCTGGAAAGGGATCTAGTAAAAAAAAATATCTATATCTATCTTATCTGTTGGTATGCTTTAAAAAACCTCTTCTGTTTCATTTGGTTTAAATCCCCCCTGCTTAACACTATTCTATTTACATAACCACTTCATTCTATTTACATAACCTCTGTTAACAAGCACCACCTTCCCTCCAGGGCATTGGTGGTTTAGTGGTAGAATTCTCACCTGCTCCGCCCTCTCTCCTTGTCATACCCTGATTTTCACCAGTCACTTTTCTCTCCACCCTCTCTGCATCGCATCCTGTTTCCACCCTACTGGGCTAGTATATTTATAAGGACAAGATTGTTTGTAGTTTTTAGTTTAGCTTAGCTCGGCTTAGATTGCGCTGTGTCCTGCATGAATAAAGAGATACTGCATACAACCCAGCCATGAGTCCCGGGTCGTCTGTTATCCGCCCGTGAAGCCAGCCCGGCGAAAACAACATCTATCTCTATCATCTATCATCTATATCTATATATGTATGGAACAAGCCAAACAAACAAACAAAAGTTGTTATGGACTGAGGAGAGAACATAATGAATGGTTATCCAAAAAAAGCTTTCACACTTGAAAGCACCAACAATTCCAGCTTCAATCTATAGCACTAACATAAGGCAGAGCTGAGCTGGGTTCCAGTAAATTAAAAGAAATAAAAACTTTATTCACTTAAAAAGAGAGTGTTGGGGGAGAGAGAGACAGGAAGAGAGAAAAAGGAGAAATGGGGGCCGGGCGGTGGCACACCAGGTTAAGTGCACACAATACATAGCACATGGACCTAGGCAAGGACCTAGGTTCAAGCCCCTGATGTTTTTTTTTCTCTCTCCTTTATCCACCCCCCTCCTCTCTCAAACAAATGTAAATAATGGCCTCTAGGAGCAGTGGATTTGCAGTATTGGCACCACCAAGCTCCAGCAATAACCCTAGAGGCAAAAGAAAAAAAAAAAAGGGAAGGAAAGGAAAGAAATTACAACGTTGGGGATCAGGCAGTGATACATATGGTCAAATGCACATGTTACAGTGCACAAGGACCCAGGTTCAAGCCCCTGGTCCCCACCTGCAGGGGGAAACTTTCACAAGTGATGAAGCAGGGCTGCTGGTGTCTTTCTTATCTCTTTCCTTCTCTATCTTCCCCACCTCTCTCCATTTCTCTCTGTATCTATCCAATAATAAATAAACATATTCAAAAGGAAGGAATGAACCACAGCACTGAAGCTTCTTCCAATGTAATGGAGATTCGGCTAGAAGCTGGGTGGAACACCTTCTGTTAACTGGTCCCCCTGCTCTATCTTTACACCTCTATTCTATTCTATTCTATTCTATTCTATTCTATTCTATTCTATTCTATTCTATTCTATTCTATTCTATTCTATTCTCCACTTAGCAACCAAAGTGATAATTCTACAATTTAAGTCAAGACCACTTTATACCTCCATTTAGAATCCTTCAAAGGCTCCCATCTCATTCTGAATAAAGCTGAGCTTCCCCTGTGAGTTACGTAACCCTGCATGCTTCAGGGCTTTTAGTCACCTCTCTTGAGTCCCCGCCGCTCACCAGATTTTGACCACAGGAGCCTCCTTGCTGTGACTTAAAGATATCTAGCAGGCTCTTGCCTACATGGGTGCTTTTCCACCTAATGCACAGCTGGTTCTCTCACACATGAGATGCCACATCATATACAGACAACATACAACAGCGTGCCTCTGCCCACTCACCCCACTTTATCCCTACTCAGAGCCCTATTATATGATCTCATCTCAAGATTCTAGTGTCAAGAATGGAAGTCCTGTGAGAACAGACAAAGAATCTATTTTGGCACTAATTCTCCAGTACCTGCAGCTGTCTGATACTCAGTAGTACTTATAAAATATGTGACCAACAAATTTTAGAAAGGGCTGAGCTTTTTTTTACTTTTTAGGTATTTTTAAAAATTTTATTTATTTATTCCCTTTTGTTGCCCTTGTTATTTTATTGTTGTTGGATAGGACAGAGAGAAATGGAGAAAGAAGAAGACAGACAGACAGGGGGAAAGAAATACAGACACCTGCAGATCTGCTTCACCGCTTGTGAAGCGACTCCCATGCAGGTGGGGAGCCGGGAGCTCCAACAGAGATCCTTACTCCGGTCCTTGCGTTTGGCGCCAAGGACCCGCTTGACCCGCTGCGCTCCCGCAGACTCCCAGGGCTGAGCTTTTCATGATCAATGTGAGCTTACTATAGTAGTGATTCTCAGCTGCAATGTAGAATTTTCTACCCAGGAAGACAAATCAGACTAGTGGTGAGGAAACATGGCCTGGGCAATGCCAAAAAGTCCAAAAATTTTGGATGACCTTTCCAGAAAATTTATTCATGAAGGAAAAGAGGAGGAGAAAGACGAGAATCAGAACATCGCGAGGCTGGGGATTGAACTCTGCAACCCATGCAGTGCACTACCTCCTGGGCTGCCTACTTTCTTCTTATAGGTTGACAGCACCAAACCTAGTATTTTATAGCTATTTTCCATGTAGAAAAACGACGACATGTCTACTTTAAACCAGAAAAGCAAGTCACTAAATGTCAGAGTTCAATGTAAAGCACAGTCCCTAAAGGAGGACACCTTTACATGGCTGCATAGTACATTCGTTTACTCTGCAGAATTCAGCTTTTCTTTAACTTGGCAATCTCTTCTTCATCTCTGTGCGCTACAGGCTAATTGCAATTGGAAGTGGATGGGAACTTAGCAGTCAAATGATCTGACCCCCTCGCTCAAGTGGAAAAGCATGAGCCGACCATCTTTGGGTTAATGGCCAATGCTCTCCAGTCTCCCCCTGGGCTGCTCACCCCACCCAGCTGCCACCACCTCCCGTTGCTTACAGTGCATGGGCAGGTAAGCAACAAGCAGCCTGTCTGGACAGTCTGGGGACAGCCTGCTGTATCCCACCACCACCCGGGTGTGTGTGTTGTTGTTGGGGTGGGGGGACTTACTGGACGCACTCATGCGCTCGGCCCTTATTCTGATACTCCACGATGCAGCGGATCAACTGGTCATTCTCCTCCAGGAGCTGTCAGGACCAAAGGGTCAGGGCAGAGCTCAGCTCGGCGGAAACACACACACACACACACACACACACACACACGCGGCGGCTGGCTCCTTCTCGGCTCTCCAGGCCGCACCTGGCGCACACCTGGCGCACCTGCACACACCTGGCGCACCTGCGCCCCAGGCTCCGCTGGGCTGCCACCCTCCAGGGACCTTCCCGCACCGCCGCCCTCCAGGATACCCCTCCTTTGCCCGCGCCGGCGCTCACCCGCTGGATAGTCTCCTGATTTACTTCCGCCTTGCCTCGCATCCAGTCCGGCACGAAGGCCACTGACATCCTAGGAACCCGGCCCGGAGAAGCCCTCCGCGTAGAACCACAGCCAACCAGCTACCGCGGAAGCGATGCGGATGCGGCCCGCTGGGTTCGCGAGAGGTGTGGCCTGCGGGGCGCATGCGCATCGCGTCATCTGCCTAGAGGGCGAGGGGACGGGAGGAACGTCCCTTGCGATTGGACACCAAGAGTGATGCCTCGCCAGGCCCCGCCCCCAGGGGAACTGCCGTTAGCGTACCCTTTGCGCCTGCGCAGTCTTGCAAGCTGGCCCGGGCTGGGGCCGTGTCAGCTCTTCCCCAACAAGCTCTTTTAGGCATCGCTCTGGCCATATCTGGGCTGCATCTGGAGTGCCAACTGCAGGTGTTGCTTGCAGCCTAAGCAAACACTGCAGGGCTCGGGGAAACACTAATGCCAGTTTTATTCTGTTTGAGGAAGCAACTGCCTTCTGTTCCTGTTTTTTCCTTTAGGGAATCATAATCCCTGTGCAATTTAGAGCCCAAGAAAGTACTATTCCCCCCCCCCCCCATTTTACAGATGATAAAACTGTGAGAGATGGTTAGATTTTTCTCTTCAAGTGACTCCTGCAGGTGGGGAGCTGGGGCTCAAACCGGGATCCTCACACCGGTCCTTGTGCTTTGTGCACGTGCGCTTAACCCGCTGCGCTACCGCCTGACTCCCCGACATTTTTTTAAAGTGTGTGCACTTGTAAAGCACTGGGAAAGGGGGCCAGGTGGTGGCGCACCTGGCTGAGTGCACGTTACACATGAGGACCCAGGTTGATGCCTCTGGTTCTCACCTGCAGGGGCAGCTTCACAAGTGGTGGGACAGTGCTGCAGTGTCTTTTCTTACTTCTGTCTCTCTTAATCTTTCTCTCTGTGTGTTTCACCTCTATCAGAAAGAGAGAGAAGGGTAGGACGGGAGGCAGGAAGGGAAGAAGGAAGGAAGGAAGGCGAGCATGTAAAAGTGGCTGTCGAGAATGCTGGAGCCGTGCATACACTAAGCTTCAGCAGTAACCCCCTGGTGACCAAAAAAAAAAAAAAAAAGACAATTGGGAAAAATCTTGACAGGTCTTAGTGATTTAATGGGGAGTGGAGGGAGAAAGAGGAATTAGGAAAGACTGGCTTTGGCAACTGAGAGAATGGTAGTGCCATCTATCGGTGGAGGTTGGTAAGTGTGGGGGAGCAACTGAACTGGAGGTGAGAGTGAAAAATTCAACTGTGGACAAGTACCGTTTGAGGTGATGTCAGATGAAGATGCTGAAGTCCATGGGTAGGTGTTTGGGCCTGGAACACAGGATCAAAGGTTGGGCTGGAAATATAAGCCCTGAGATGAATCACTTGTAAGAAATAGTCTGGAGTCATGCAATGGATGGAATTGCTCAAGGAAAGTGTGTTGGTTTCCCTCATGGAAAAGGAGAAGAAACTATAAAAGTGAAGGTGGAAGAGAATGAGAGAAGAAAGACTAGAGAAGTAAGAGGAAGTTTAAGTCCAGGAGAATGTTTAGTCAAAGTACTTAAGAAAAAGAATGAGCCTCTTTTGGCTAGCTAGATAGCACATGGTAGAGATGCAATAGTCTTTTAATTGGGTGGATAGAATTAAATCCCAAGGAACTGAAAGAATCCCTTCTGAAGACACTGGGCTGCTAACTACATCCTCAATGGTCAAAAAGCAGAGCAGAATACCCTACCTGTGGTGATTTTTTTATTCCCTTTTGTTGTCCTTGTTGTTTTATTGTTGTAGTTATTATTGTTGTTGTAATTGATGTCATCGTCATTGTTAGATAGGACAGAGAGAAATGGAGAGAGGAGGGGAAGACAGAGAGGGGGAGAGAAAGACAGACACCTGCAGACCTGCTTCACCGCCTGTGAAGTGAGTCCCCTGCAGGTGGGGAGCAGGGGGCTTGAACGGGGAATCCTTACTCCGGTCCTTGCACTTTGCGCCATGTGTGCTTAACCCGCTGCACTACCGCCCGACACCTCTGTGGTGATGTTTTTACCCTACCTGTCATAATATCCCATAGAAACCATCCTAATAACTACCTACCCAAGCCTCCAGATACTGTAAGGATATATGATACCGTATTTCAGCCACCCCCCCTCAGAGAAAAATTCCAAGATGATGAACCATGCAGTGGTGCACCTAGTTAAGCACCATATTTCCATGCACCAGGACCCAGGTTCAAGCCCCAGGTGCCCACTTTCAGTGGGGAAGCTTCACAAACAGTGAAACAGTGCAGTCTCTCTCCCTCTCTCTCTCTCTCTCTCTCCCCTTTTATTTTTTCTCCCTTCTCAGTTTCCCTCTGTCCTATAAAAAAAAAAAGAAAGAAAGAAAAAGAAAAGAAAAAGAATTCAAAAGGTGGTCTGGGAGGTGGTGCAGTGAATGGGGCTTTGGACTCTCAAGCATGAGGTCCTGAGTTCGGTCCCTGGGCAGCACATGTACCAGAGTGATGTCTGGTTTTTTTCTCTCTGTCCTATCATTTCTAGTGAATAAATAAATAAAATCTTAAAAAAGAAAGCATGAGAACAGGAGGTAGGACAGCAGTGACAAATGCCAGTGAAAGTCAAGTAGACCTTTGTTGTTCTTGGTGCGAGAGCTTTCAGTGAAGTGGAGAGGCAGAAGGCAGAAAGACAAGGTTTATCCATGGAATCCTCAAACACCAAAAAAAAAAAAAAATTTTTTTTTTTTTTTTAAGAGTGGAAGCTCTGGGATGGATGCAGGAAACTTTGAAGCTGATGAGTTTCTCTGTGAGGTTTAGGATGTGGCCTGAGAAGAGAGGAACAAGGAGGCCTGGAAGAGAAAGCTTCAGGGGCCTGGAAACAAAATGATCACTGCTATTCCTGAGCCATAACACCCACACCAACCAGAAGTATAAGACCCTCTTCTTATTATTCTGTTTTAGATTTTTTAAAAATTGTATTTCTTTTATTTTCCCTTTTGTTGCCCTTGTTTTATTATTATTACTTTTATTTTTAAAAATACTTATTTATTTATTCCCTTTTGTCACCCTTGTTATTTTATTGTAGTTGTTGTTATTGATGTCGTTGTTGGATAGGACAGAGAGAAATGGAGAGAGGAGGGGAAGACAGAGAGGGGGAGAAAAAGACAGACACCTGCAGACCTGCTTCACCACCTGTGAAGCGATTCCCCTGCAGGTGGGGAGCCGGGGGCTCAAACCGGGATTCATGTCAGTCCTTGTGCTGTGCAGCACGTGCGCTTAACCTGCTGCGCTACCGCCCGACTCCCCTGCCTTTTCTTTTTCATCTCGCATTAAAAAAAAATTCTCTTTATTCATTTGTTGGACAGAAACAGCTAGAAAGCAAGAGGGAAGGGGGTGATAGGAAGGGAGACCGAGGCTGCAGCCCTGCTTCTCCACTCGCAAAGCTTTCCCCCTGCAGGTGAGGACTGGGGGCTCAAACCCGGGTCCTTGTGCAGTGTATCATGTCTGCTCAACCAGGTGCGCCACCACCTGGCCCCTCATCTTGTATCTTTTCTGACCTAACCTCAGGATCATTTGTCTTAAAGAACAGTCCTCAATGGGGGAGGGCACTGACTGCACAGAGGTACGATATCAGGAGAGAGAGAGAGATCCCTGAAGGACGTCTTAGACTTCCTTTTCTTTCCTTTATTTTCTTGACTACTGGGGCTTCACCATTTC
Organism: Erinaceus europaeus; assembly: GCF_950295315.1. Taxonomy (NCBI): domain Eukaryota; kingdom Metazoa; phylum Chordata; class Mammalia; order Eulipotyphla; family Erinaceidae; genus Erinaceus; species Erinaceus europaeus. The sequence continues at coordinate 11,084,877 of NC_080182.1, read as the reverse complement.
AGGTTAACTTTTTCAGATAGAAAGACAAAGACAGGGAGTCAGGCGTTAGCAGCGGGTTAAGCGCACGTGGCACAAGTGCAAGGACCGGTGTAAGGATCCCGACTGGAGCCCCCAGGTTCCCCACCTGCAGTAGAATCACTAATCCCTAGCACTGCAAAAATGGTATCATCTGTTTTCCATCTACACCATGCCTCGGCCTCGTGTGAGCTTAATGTGCAGCTTGACCATACGAGAATCCGGCATGAAGCCCAGCCAGTCTATCTTGGCGTTACTCTCGATCGCACCCTGTCATTTCACGATCATCTCATAAAAACTGCAGCAAAGGTGGGTGCGAGGAATCACATCATTGCAAGACTGGCCAGCTCCTCATGGGGCGCGGGCGCTTCCACACTACGATCATCATCTCTGGCATTATGCTATTCCACTGCAGAATACTGTGCCCCAGTTTGGTTCCGTAGCCCCCATGTCCACTTGGTCGATTCCAAATTATATTCCTCCATGAGGATCATTTCTGGAACCATCCGTTCCACCCCGGTTCCATGGCTGCCAGTTCTTAGCAACATCGCCCCGCCAGATATTCGTCGGGATGCGGCATCATCTAAGTTCATTTCCCACGTCTACGCTCGACCAGACCTGCCAATATACGCGGATATCTTCGCCCACCCTGTCCAACGCTTGACGTCTCATCGTCCAATCTGGTCCCCTACGCCTACACTGAACTTCTCTGTTCCAGACTCTTGGAAACAGAGTTGGCAGTCAGCTGAGGTAAAGAACACACACCTCATCACAGACCCCTGCAAGCGTCAACCCGGCTTTGACCTAGCACTTTATGATTGGGCCCTCCTCAATCGCTATCGAACAGGCCATGGCCGGTGCGCCGCTATGTTCCATCGCTGGGGAGCCAGAGACGACCCGAACTGCCCCTGTGGCTCCAGACAGACTATGACCCACATAGTCAACGACTGCCACCTCTCCAGATTCAAAGGAGGTCTCGAAACTTGACATCAGGCTCAACCTGACGCTGTTGACTGGCTACGGAAGAAGGGCAAACGCTAGAAGAAGAACAGGCGGTGAAGCAGATCTGCTGGCAGGTGTCTGTCTTTCTCTCCCCCTCTGTCTTCCCCTCCTCTCTCCATTTCTCTCTGTCCTAACAACGACATCATCAATAACAACAAAAATAACTACAACAATAATAAAAAAACAACAAGGGTAACAAAAGGGAAAATAAATTTAAAAAAGAAAGAAAGAAAGAAAGAAAGAAAGAAAGAAAGAAAGAAAGAAAGAAAGACAAGGACATAGTGACAGAGGGAAAGAGATGCCAACACCCATGCTTCCTCTCAGTGCTATAGAGACTAGGCTCAATCTGGGTCATGTACGTGACCAAACAAGTGCACCGTCCAAGTGAACCATCTTACCTTAGATTCTATCATAAATTTATTCGGTCCTTTTATATTTTTCTCTGATTATGTCAGCCATTCTTTAATTCCCACCTGTGTGGTGGTAGCATACTCCTCCCTCACCTCTCTTGATAGACAGGAAGACAGAGACTGAGGGAAGAAAGGAAAGAGGCAGGCAGGCAGGCAGGGAGAGACTACAGAACCTCAGCTTTCTTCAGTGTGGTGGTGGGGGGTGGGCTCAAACCTGGGTCCAGCACGTTATCCAAGTGAGCTATTTCACCTGCCCAAAGTGATATTTTTCAAGGCCTGTGTCGAGCCCAGACATTTACACTGAATTACAACCTACATATCCAACTGCCTGTATTCTTACCAGAACTCTCTCAAAGGTGCCCTCAACTTCAGCTTATCTGAGATGGAAGTAGAGATCAATGTTCTCTAAAAATCAGATCATAGGCCTCTGGGAATATACCTAAAATAGACTTCCTAGTTTCTTCCCACATGAAGGTCCCAAATCTCATTTGCCATTTATTTATTTATTCCCTTTTACCCTTGTTTTTATTGTTGTAGTTATTGTTTTTGTTGTTATTAATGTCATTGTTGTTGGATAGGACAGAGAGAAATGGAGAGAGGAAGACAGGGGTTGAGAAAGACAGACACTTGCAGACCTGCTTCACCACCTGTGAAGGGACTCCCCTGCAGGTGGGGAGCCAGAGGCTTGAACCAGGATCCTTCCGCCGGTCTTTGTACTTTGCGCCATGTGTGCTTAACCCACTGTGCTACCGCCCGACTCCCTCATCTGTTCTATTCTTACCTTTAGGTTCCTGATTATTAAACATTTTGCCCTTCTTTCTATCTTCAGGCTTTACAGCCACCAAGTTACAGATGCTACCATGATGCCAACCTGACTTCCCTGGGCAGATGACCCCACCAGTGTGCCCTGGAACTCCACCTCCCCAGAGCCCTGCCCCACTAGGGAAAGATAGAAACAGGCTGGAGTTATGGATCCATCTGCCAACGCCCATGTCCAGCAGGGAAGCAACTACAAAGCCAGACCTCCCACCTTCTATACCTCATAATGACCCTGGGCCCATACTCCCAGAGAGAAAAAGAATCAGGAAACTTCCCATGGAGGGAATGGGGTACAGAACTCTGATTGTGGGAATTGTGTGGAATTGTACCCTTCTTATCCCAGTCTTGTTGATCATTATTAAATCACTAATAAAAAGAAAGTTTAAAAAAATCAGATCCTCTCCTAGTCTAGATTTAAAAAAAATATTTATTTATTTATTCATTCCCTTTTGTTGCCCTTGTTGTTTTATTGTTGTAGTTATTGATGTCCTTGTTGTTGGATAGGACAGAAAGAAATGGAGAGAGGAGGGGAAGACAGAGAGGGGGAGAGAAAGACACCTGCAGACCTGCTTCACCGCTTGTGAAGCGACTCCCCTGCAGGTGGGGAGCCGGGGGCTCGAACTGGAATCCTTATTCTGGTCCTTGCACCTTGTGCCACCTGCACTTAACCCGCTGCACTACCGCCGACTCCCTCCTAGTCTAGATTTAAGTGAACCTCTCCATTAACTGTTCTCTCTCTCAAGGCTAAATCATGGCTTGAAGCTACTAAATCACCATGCCACATCCAATTCACTACCAAGTCCTGTTGATTTTGTTCCTAAATTTCTCTGTATGCTACCAAGCTCCAGGTTAACCTTCTCCTGCCCAGTTGAATGCACTGGCAGGTCTGCAGGCGTCTATCTTTCTCTCCCCCTCTGTCTTACCCTCCTCTCTCCATTTCTCTCTGTCCTATCCAACAATGACGACATCAATAACAGCAACAATAAAAAAACAACAAAGGTAACAAAAAATAAAATAAATAAAATCATTTATTTATTATTGGATAGAAACAGAGAGAAAAAGGGATGGATGTAGAAAGGGAATGAGAAAGAGAGAGAGAGAGACCTGCAGCCCTGCTTCATCACTTGTGAAGCTTTCCCCCTACAGATGGTGAGCAGGGGCTTGAACACCAGTCCTTGTGCACTGTGATGTAAGCACTTAACTAGGTGTGCCACCACCTGGCTCCCTGCATCTGCTTCTTAGCTGGTCTCACTACAGTTTCTTTCCTTTTTTTTTTTTTTTTTTTTTCCATTTTTGACCTTAACTTCATAGCAGTCAGAGTGATACACTTTTCTATTTATTTACTTGTTTTGATAGAGACAGAGGGCTTCAGTGAGAAGGAAGAGAGTGACACTGGCAGCACTGCTTGTGAAACTTCCTCCCTGGAGGTGGGGTGGGGGACTTGAGCCCCAGGCCTGCCCCCCACCTGGTAACATGTGTGTTCATACTGTACCAGGCGTGCTACTGCCAACCCTCAAAGTGGCATTACCAAATGCGAATCTGAGCAGTTTTTCACTGGTCCAAACTATTTACTGTATCATGGTCTGGATTCTGTTTTCTCTGTAGTGGTTCTCAATCCACTTCTTTACTCTGGGTTTTTTAATTTTTTTCCTTTTGTTGTTATAATATAGCTAACAAAATTTACCCTTTTAACCACTTTTTTTTTTTTTTTGCCTCCAGGGTTATTGCTGGGGCTCAATGCCTGCACCATGAATCCACTGCTCCTGGAGGTTACTTTTCCCTTCTTTTGTTGCCCTTGTTATTGTAGCCTTGTTGTGGTTATTATTGTCGTTGCTGATGTCATTCCTTGTTGGATAGGACAGAGAGAAATGGAGAGAGGAGGGGAAGACAGAGAAGGGGAGAGAAAGATAGACACCTGCAGACCTGCTTCACCGCCTGTGAAGTGACTTCTCTGCAGGTGGGGAGCCTGGGGCTCGAACCAGGATCCTTAAGCTGGTCCTTGTGCTTTGCGCCACGTGTACTTAACCCACTGCACTACTGCCCAACCCCCCCATTTTAACCACTTTGAATGTGGTATTTAGTTACACTGTTGTGTAACCATGATTGCCAAACTCCTCCAGAACTTTAAATTTTTTTTTCTAACTGAAATATTGCACCTTTGAAACATCAACATCTTATTCACCTTCCCTGTGTTTCTTTTTATCTGTCAAAGAACCTTTACTAATATATATATATGTGTGTGTTTTTTTTCTTGATACTATGACTTCAAGCAAAATGACCTTTGGTAAAAGCATACCATCAACATTTTTCTGTTCAATTGTCAGCTAGGTTTTTTTTTCCCCCCTCTTTGTCAGTTACTATTGAGCTATGTTGAACAAAGTAACCTATTTGCCACTCTTTCAGGAACTGCTATCCACATTCTTCCTTCTCTGAAACGCTCTTTCTTTCTTTTTTGCTTAGTACTCAGATTCCTGTGAAGTTCTTACTGAATTTTTCACTGCCACCTACTCAGTCTCAGACTCCCAAGACCAGTAGTTTTTGAAATTATCTCATAAACCTTGCTATTCTCTGAAAAAATACCTGTCTCAGTATTTAGGCTACTCTCATTTTGTTGTTTCCACCAAAAGCACTAGTCAGCTCTGCCTTATAGCCATTATGCCATCTCCCCAGCCCTCTTTCATCCATCCTAAGAGAAACAAAGCTCACTGTATTTCCAGTCTCTGGCACAGTGCCTGGCACAGTGCTTAAAATGCAATGGATGAGTGCACCGAGGAACTCTGCTTCTGAGTCTCCCTTGTGCTAGCCGAACTGTGTTTTTCTGTTCTTGCAGGGGCTCACCTTCAGATAGAGACGGAGAGGGTGAGGATAGATGGCATAATGGTTATGCAAAGAGACTCTCATGCCTGAGGCTCCAAAGTCCCAGATTCAATCCCCCCTGCACTCCCATAAGCCAGAGCAGAATAGTGCTCTGGGGAGGAAAACAAAAACAAACAAACAAAAAAGAAAAATGAAAAAGGGGGCCGGGTGGTGGCACACCTGCTTGAGCGCACATGTTACAGTGCTCAAGGACACAGGTTCGAGTCCCCGGTGTCTACCTGCAGGAGGAAAGCTTTGCGAGTGGTGAAGCAGAGCTGCAGGTGTTTCTCTCCCTATATCCCCCTCCCATCTCAATCTCTGGCTGTCTTTATCCAATAAATAAATAAAGGTAGTAAAAAACTTTTTTTTTTTTAAAGAAACAGAGAAAGGCAAAGCGGGGTGGGGATGGGGGCCGGCGGTGGCGCACCTGGTTGAGTGCACACATTACAGTGCACAAGGACCCGGGTTCAAGCCCCCGGTCCCCACCTGCAGGCGGAAAGCTTCACGAGTAGTGAAGCAAGGCTGCAGGTGTCTCTCGTTCCCTCTCTACCTCCCCCTGTTTCTGTCTCTATCCAATAATAAATAAAAAGATCTAAATCCCTTCTATCTTCCCCATCTATCTCAATGTCTGTCTCTATCCAATAATAAATAAATAAAAAGCTTTAAAAAAGAGAGAAGGAGGCGGGAATGGCACAACGCGGAGGCTCCGAGCAGGACGAAGCTACCCCCACCCCCAGCTGGAGTTTGCCTCCGGCGCGGACTTTGTCACCTCCTCTAGGCTGGCAGCAGGCTGTGCTCTTTGCTCTGCTTATCTGGAGCCTCCCGCCCCGACGCGGGGTCCGCGGATCACACGCCCCGGGTGTGTCCTGCAGCCAGCGATTCTCCTGCCTGCTCACGTCGACGGCGCCGCCCGGCTCGCTCCGCACAGCCGGGCGCCCAGGACCGCAGCGCAGGCTGTGAGAGCCCGCGGCGGGAGCTCGGGCTGCGGGCGCCACGCCCCCTCCTTCGGGGTTCGGCGCTTCATTCACGACTCCGCCGGGTCGGCACACCGGGATTGGTCAGCTCTAGTGCGGGTCACTTAGCGGCAGCCAATGAGAACGTGAAGGCCGCGCACGCGCAGTGTCGCCTACCTGCGCCGAAGCCCGTGACTCGTGCCCGGCCAGCCCGGGGGGCAGAGGTGGCGGTGCGGGCGGCGAGGTGGCGGTGCGGCGGTCGGTGCCGACTCCCGGGAGTCGCCGGGAGCGAGGTGAGGGCCCGGGGCGGCAGCGGGCGGCGCGGCCCGTTAGCCGAAGTGGCGGGGCGGGCGGGGGCGGAGGCCGCCGCGTCCCCGCGTCCGGGCCCGGCTGCGCGCCGCCCCGACCAGCCTCCGTCCGTCTGTCCGCCTGCCCGGGAAGCGCGGCCTGCCGGCAGCCTGCGAGCCGCGGGCGCGGGAAGCGTCGGTGGGGCGGTGGCGCGGCCGGACACACAGACAGCCCCGCGTGTGCGTGGTGCCGAGGCCGCCCGTCCTTGCACCGAGGTGACTGCGGCCTCCGAGCACGTCGGCTTCGAGGAGCAGCGAGTGGGGCTGGCGGGGCCGCCCCGGGTGGAGCGCACCGCACAGTGCGAAGGACCCGGGTTCGAGCCCCGGCCCCCTCCTGCAGGGGGAACTTTGCGAGCGGTGGAGCAGGGCTGCAGGGCTGTCTCTGGCTCTCTCTCTCCCCTCTCAGTTTCTCTGTGTATCCAAGAATAAAAATAAAAATAAAGGGAGTCGGGCGGTAGCGCAGCGGGTCAAACACAAGGACCGGCGAAAGGATCCCTGTTCGAGCCCCTGGCTCCCAAAGTGCGGGGGAGTCGCTTCCCAGGCCGTGAAGTAGGTCTGCAGGTGTCTGTCTTTCTCTCCCTCTCTGTGTCTTTCCCCTCCTCTCTCCATTTCTCTCTTTCCTATCGATGACATCAACAACAACAACAACAATAATAACTACAACAAGGGCAACAAAAGTGAAAATAAAAAATGAATAAAATTAAAGTGATGCAGTGAGTAAGGAGTGACTATGACAGGTGTAGCCCTAGATCAGGGCGCTTTCTGTCGCCAGGCCTCTGGTTCGTTTAGCGTATTACCACTCTAGGAGAAAGAACTGCCCTTATTTTAGTTAAAACGACAAGGGCAGGGGAGACAGCACAGTGGTTCACAGAATGTGCAGTGCCTGCGGCCATGCAGCCCCAGGCTCCGTCCCCAGCGCCACTGCAAGCCAGAGCTCTGGTCTTTCTCTCTGTACCTCCCTCTCTCACTAAAATAAATAAATATTAGCAACAACAACAAAGATGTATTGGGGCTGAGTTGTGGCTTCCCTGTTAGAGGGCACAAGCCATCAGGCCCCCTTGTAGGGGAAAGTCTTAGGAATGCTGGAGCAGTGCTGCCCCTCCCATTGCTGACTGCTAGTAGCTCTCACCTGTATGAAAAAGAAGAAAAAATGACTGCTGAGGAGGGGGGCATGGGGGAAAACGCTGCCATCACACTGGCATGTGTCGTGGCAGGGCCCTGGCCTCATGATCTCACAGTTTACAGTTCTCTCCTCTTGTCGCTGTTGAGCTGTGCTGCCTCCCAGATGCAGAAGATGTTTTATAGGATAGATTATGTCTAATCCAAAAGATTGGTCAGGAAGGTGGTGCATTGGCTAGGGCAATACACTTGCGTGAGGTCCAGAGCTCCATCCCTGACACTGCATGTGCCAGTGATACTCTGGCTCTCTCTGTCTCTCTCTCATCAGTAAATAAATTAATACCAGTGAGATATTTTAAAAATTAAGCAAAACCCACAAAAGATCGGAGTCAGAGAAGCAGTAGAGTCGTAATATCTCGGCTTTTGAGTATTTTGAGTAGGAGCTGTTTCTCCCACTTGCTAGTGTAGGTTATGACAACTTCATAGATAGTAGTGGCCATTCAATAGCATGATCCAGGAGTCTGGTGGTAGCGCAGCGGGTTAAGCACATCGGGCACAAAGTGCAAGGACCGCCATAAGGATCTCAGTTCAAGCCCCCGCCTCCCCACCTGCAGGGGAGTCCTTTCATAGGCGGTGAAGCAGGTCTGCAGGTGTCTGTCTTTCTCTCCCCCCTCTGTCTTCCCTTCCTGTCTCCATTTCTCTCTGTCCTGTCCAACAATGACGATATCTCCAACAACAATGAAAAACAAGGGCAACAAAAGGGAAAATAAAAATAAATAAATAAATAGCATGATCCATGTGCTTGTTTCAGGAACAGTGCCTGTTGCATCGTATTAGTTGTTAGCAAAGTCCAGTCCCTCTGCCGATTCCAGTCCCCTTGCCCCTGTTGATTCCTAGCACGTGACAGAATTGACTTCTACCCTCTCTACCACTCCCCCAGGCATTATGAAGCAAAGGAGCTTGCTTGATATTCCTAAGTATAACCCGTTCTCAATCCTGTGACTGAAAGTGAATTCTGTAAGGGTGGCATGACTTGGTTTTTCCTTTTGTATTTGAGTTGGCAATGTGTCTTACAGTGACATCTGTGAACATCTGTGGGTCAGATAAAATTTGTTTTTCTAGTGTAAATTATTTTGCTAGGCCCAAGTATTTAATGCTGTTCCCCCTTCCCCTTTTTCTGGAGAAGCAAATGTGTATGTAGTAGGGATTTTAAGGCTTAGGGTAAACGGGAGAGAGAAAAAACCAATGAAAGCAGCTTGACACAAAGTCTTGGCTGGTAGAACAGGGATAATCTCTTACAGGATAGTTTATAAATAGATGCGTGGTCTGTGTATCTGACAAAAAGCATTTAGGAAATGGAGAAAGCAGATTGACTTTGTTCTAGATCGCAGGATTTGTGGCAATGTTGCTCGGGGGGGCCAGCTGGTGGCACAGCTGGTTGAGCGCACATGCTACAATGCTCAAGGACCTGGGTTCGAGCTCCCCGTCCCCACCTGCAAGGGGAAAGCTTTGCAAGTGGTGAAGCAGGAGTGCAGGTGTCTCTCTGTCTCTCTCCCTCTCTGTCTCCCTCATCTACATCTCTATCTGTCTCTAATAAATAAATAAAGATGATAAAAACCAGAAATGTTGCTGTACAAGACTGTTGTCAGAGGTGTACAGTCTCCTGGCTTCTCACGTGAGCTGGCCACGCTCTTTACTGGCTTGCTGTCTCGCCTGTTCACTAGCTACTGCCGATTCATACAAGCTCTGTATTTCGTTGCTACTTCCACTTATACTGTAAAGAATTCTATCGGGAGAGTCGGGTGGTAGCGCAGCGGGTTAAGTGCACATGGCGCAAAGCGCAAATGGCGCAAAGCCCCGGGCTCCCCACCTGCAGGGGAGTCGCTTCACAGGCAGTGAAGCAGGTCTGCAGGTGTCTGTCTTTCTCTTTCCCTCTCTGTCTTCCCCTCCTCTCTCCATTTCTCTCTGTCCTATCTAACAACGACGACATCAACAAAAATATAGTAACTACAACAACAATAAAAAAAAACAAGGGCAACAAAATGGAAAAAATATATATGAAAGAATTCTATCTGCATAAACCTTTTTCTCTTGTTCTCTTCATGTAGAGATTTGCTGTGGAAGTATCTAGAATATAGAATAAGGAAAAAGATCTGAAAACCTATATACACTGTTTCAGTGGTAAAAAATAAGGCAGAACTTAGCTCATTCACTCAGTTGTTTAGAGATTTTTTATTTTTTTATTTTATATTTACTTTCCCTTTTGTTGCCTTTTTTTTTTTTTTTTTTAACCAGAGCACTGCTCAGCTCAGGCTTATGGCGGTGCGGGGGATTGAACCTGGGACTTGAGAGCATCAGGCATGAAAGTCTCTTTGCATAACCATTATACTATACCCCCACCCTTTGTTGCCCTTTTAAAAAAAATGTTGTAGTAGTTATTATTGCTGTTGTTGTTGATGTCAACATTGTTGGATTAGACAGAGACAAATGGAGAGAGGGGGAGAGGAAGACAGACACCTACAGACATGCTTCATCAACTGTAAAGCAACTCCCCTGCAGGTGGGGAGCCAGGGGCTCGAACTGGGATCTTTATGCCAGTCCTTGCACTTTGCGCCACGTGTGCTTAACCCATTGTGCTACTGCCCGACTCCCTGTGGCATGATTTTTTTTTTTTTTAGAATTTATTTATTTATTCATGAGAAAGATAGGAGGAGAGAAAGAACCAGACATCACTCTGTTACATGTGCTGCTGGGGATCGAACTCAGGACCTCATGGTTGACAGTCCAATGCTTTATCCACTGCGCCACCTCCCGGACCTCTGTGGCATGATTTTTAACCTTAACCCTTACTGTTTTAAACTCAATACTTATTAATTGCAAACAACTTCTATTTTAATGAATCCTGATCCTCATTCAATTCATTCCAATTTTATTCCAAAGCTTCCAATGTGGAAATGTGCTGTGCATCATAAACATGCCCTTCGACATTCATGCATGAACCATCATATCTACAGCTAACTAGAAGATTGTACTACTGGTGCAGATAATTTAAAATGACATTTAAACATCCAAAGAAGGTATGTGCATGATTTAAATGACGTAAGGACCTTGAGTTACTATTTCTTTCAACCTTTATTTTAAATTAATATGAAAAAAGTGGCCTGGAGCGGAGATTTCCATGACATTGCATATGCATGAGGCCTTGGTTCCACCAAATAAATGAATAAGTAGGATTTTTCTTTCTTTTTTTTTTTTAAGTTTTATTTTATCTTATTTGATAGAACAGAGACATTGAGAGGGAGGCGAGGTAGAAAGGGAAAGACAGACAGATATCTGCTGCACTGCCTCACCACTTGTGAAGCTTCCCCCTTGCAGGGGGGCTGGGTTCTTGAACCTGGGCTCTTAAGCATGGTAATACATGTAATTAACCAGGTGTGCCACTATCTAGTCCCAGAATTTTAATTTCTATTTGTTCCTTGATAGTGTGTAGAAATGCATTTGATTTTTGTATGTAGGTCTCAGATCCTGCAACCGTATCTTAACTCTTTAACTGTAAGAGATTTTTGTGTTGCTCTAACCCTGGGCTTCTCCTGTACACAGTTAAGTCATCTGCAAACAGGAGTTGGTTTTATTCTGTTTTCTGTTGCTGCCTGTAGTTAGTTCCCTATTTGGTCTTTGCTGATGTCATGGGTAGGGGTGGGGGAACACCTTACAAATGGTTAATTAGGCAATGGTTAATTAGTCTTCTTCCTCCTCTTCCCTTTTCCCTTCTCCTCCTCCTCTTTTTTTTTGCCTCCAGGGTTATTGCTGGGGCTCAGTGCCTGCACTACGAATCCACGGCTCCTGGAGGCCATCTTTTTCCCATTGTTGTTACCCTTGTTGTTGTCGTTATTATTGCTATTGTTGCCATTGATATTGTTGTTAGATAGGACAGAGAGAAATGGAGAGAGGAGGGGAAGATAGAGGGGGAGAGAAAGATAGACACCTGCAGACCTGCTTCACCACTTGGGAACGGACTCCCCTGCAGGTGGAGAGCCAGGGGCTTGAACCGGGATCCTTATGCTGGTCCTTGCACTTGGCGTCACGTGTGTTTAACTCACTGCGCTACCCCCCCCCCCATTCTCATAGGCTCCTGTACTGCGAATCCACTGCTCCTGGAGGCCATTTTTCCCATTTTTGTTGCCTTTGTTGTTGTTGTCATTGTTAATACTGTTTGTTGTTGTTGGACAGGACAGAGAAATGGAGAGAGGAGGGGAAGACAGACAACTGCAGACCTGCTTCAATTGTGAAGTGACCCCCCTGCAGGTGGGGAGCCGGGGTTTGAACTGGGATCCTTGTACTTTGAGCCATGTGCACTTAACCTGCTGCGCTACTGCCCGGCCCCTTAGAAACATCTTTATTGTAATTTTTTTTTTTTTAACCAGAGCATTGCTCTGCTCTGGCTTATAGTGGTTCAGGGGGTGGGGTTAGGGGTGGGGGGGATTTAACCTGGGACTTGACAGACTCTCAGGCATGAAGGTCTGTTTGCATAACTGTTGTGCTATCTACCCCCCCATTGTAAATTAAAAAAAATTATTATTTTATTTTTAAAAAATATTTATTTATATTTATTTTTCTCTTTTTTGTTGCCCTTGTTTTCCATTGTAGTTATTGTTGTTGATGTTGTTGTGGTTAGATAGGACAGAGAGAAATGGAGAGGGGAGGGGAAGACAGGGGGAGAGAGAGACACCTGCAGACCTGTTTCACCGCCTGTGAAGTGACTCCCCTGCAGGTGGGGAGCCATAGGCTCGGACCAGGATCTTTCCACAGGTCCTTGCGCTTTGTGCCACCTGCACTTAACCCGCTGCGCTACCGCCAACTCCCTGTTTATTATTGAATAGAGACAGAGAAATTGAGAGAAGATAGGAATATAGAGAGGAACATACCTACAGCCCTGCTTCACCACTCATGAAGCTTTCCCCCTACAGGTGGGGTCTGGGTCCTTGCACACCTGGTTAATGTAGGTGCTTAACCAGGTGTGCTACCGCCTGGCCCCTGTAAATGTTTTTAGTCACTTCTCTGTGTTGCATTGTGGAAGGACTATAACATCTTTTCACTGATAGAATGGTAGCAAGCAAGTTGAAGCTTTTATTTAGCATCTCAGTTTGATCTTGTAGTCCTCCCTTATATCTGTCAGGCATTGCACCCCACAACTCTTAAAATTTTTATTTCTGAATTAAATATTTTGATCACTCTTAGGAGTACAGGAGCTAGTGATATGACTTCCACACACCCATCCCCTGATTCCAGAGAGCTCAGCTTTGACTGGGCCATTGGCCTGGCCCTGCCATGATGCTGGGACTTAGCAGTTGTTTGTTGTGGTGTTTTTCCTGGGGTTTTCACATGTTCACTCCTCTGTGGAAAGTGTAGGGAGCTGTGGAGGGCTTACTGACTAGTGGACCCATTTCTCTTTTTGCCTTTTCTGTGTTACTTTACCCCTGCGGCTTCTACACAGGTAAAGTGGGGATAAAATTCATTCATACATCCATTCTCAGTAGGGTCCTTTTTTTTTTTTTTTATAAAGGCATTCAATTAAAAAATTTTTCTTTCTTTATTTATTGGATAGAGACATCCAGAAATTGAGAGGGAAGGGGGTGGTAGACAGGGAGAGAGACACCTGCAACACTGCTTCACCACTCACAAAGCTTTCCCATTCTAAGTGGGGACCGGGGGCTCGAACCCACCAATATGATTTTTATTCTTAGAACTTACACTTGAGTAGTGGATATCATACAGCAGAGAACAAAGATGTAGTTCTGTGAAGATCTAGAGGAGGGAGAAGGACTTCCAGTGTGGCAGGTATAGGAAGGTTTCATCAGGGTGGACCTAAGATAGTCTTTTTTTTTAAAATTTATTTATTCCCTTTTGTTGCCCTTGTTTTATTGTTATAGTTATTGTTGTTATTCATGTTGTTGTTGTTGGATAGGACAGAGAGAAATGGAGAGAGGAGGGGAAGACAGAGAGGGGGAGAGAAAGACAGACACCTGCAGACCTGCTTCACTGCCTGTGAAGCGACTCCCCTGCAGGTGGGGAGCCAGGGCTCGAACCGGGATCCTTAGGCCGGTCCTTGCGCTTTGCGCCACCTGCGCCTAACCCGCTGCACTACTGCCCGGCTCCCTAAGATAGTCTTTCTTTTGGGTCTGGGGAGGTGAGAGTAGTGGTTACAGGGGGAGCAAGCAGGCACGGGGTGACGAGGGTGGTGTGCACTGCGGGGTTCCTCTGCTGCTCGCAGCAGTGGAGATGCCCAAACAAGACCAGTACCCATGTCTGTTGACGTCTTACGGAGCCACGGACCTGGCAAACATGGTCGCGAAATAGGTTGTATGGGTGCAGGGGCAGCAGACACAACCCCCCCCCCCCCCTGACAGCTGCAGTGAGCACCTGACCAGTCTCTGGGCGCGGGGCCGTCACAGGCAGAGCTGATGTTTGGGGGTGGAGAGCCAGCCAGTCTCTGCCAACGGAACTGGTTCAGTTATTTTTGCCTGGAGAAACACTTCTTCTCTTCTCTTTTCTAGTTTGCCAAAGGCATCACGAGGACTCAGATCTGTTTTCTCTATACTGTATCTTAGATGGTGCTTACACATCATGGTCAGATGCTTCATATTTTACTCTGATTTGTTGAGTGACTTCCTTTAGCCATCTGTATTAACTGTCACCGATCTGAGGACTGGCTTCCTGTCAAACATTTGCAGAGACTCAGGAGGCCGTGTCACACTCTTGCCTTTCGCCTTCGGCTCTCTATGCCACCTGCTTCAGGTCAGATCTTTAGACTCCTCCACCTTCGCCATCTCCGCTGGGGTGATGTGGCAGCCCGGCTGCTCGGCACCACCTCCCTTCTGTGACTGCGTCTTTGTCAGACGCTTGCTGTCTCTCTGCGGTCGACTCGCTACCCACTTTTCTTGATGTTGCTCTTGAGTCCTTCTCAATTCCTCCTGCCTCATGTGATTGGTTTAATTCTGGGAAGGGAGAGAGTCAGTAACAAGGAGGAAAATTACAAGTAAATACTAGTAGAGGGAAGACAGTTGGAGTGATATACCAGCAAGGGGCAGGCAACATTTGAACTTACTGTGGGGGTGAGGGGGAAACAATTGCGTGCGGCCTTCCACAGTTGGGGGCTGTCCCTGCCACCATCATCTGGCCTCGGTAACAGGATGACCTTGTTTTCCTCAGGTGTCCTCATGACTTCTCTCGCGGACCATGTCCATGATCCTTTTTGCCTGTGTGGTCAGAGTAAGGGATGGACTGCCTCTCTCAGCTTCCACTGACTTTTACCACACCCAGGATTTTCTGGAATGCAGGAGACGGCTCAAGACGTTAGCCTCGCGACTGGCCCAGTATCCAGGTCGAGGTACTGCAGAAGGACTTAACTTCATTATACAGTAAGCAAACATTTGGACCGTTGCAGAACATTAGCAAAAGCTGAGGTACTTAGACCACATGTGACCCAACGTTATGCTGGTGACACTGTGTGTTTAAAAGCAGATGGAGTATTAGAAACTCCTGCCTGTGTGTGTGCAGAAGTGTGAGGAGAACCCCAGACCCTGCCGGCCCACCCCTGCCTTTGCCTTACCAGAACCAGGAGCATCAGGAGCCTCAGGCCCTGCCTTTTTTCAGACTGTTAGTTTAGCATTTTTCTTTCTTTTTTTAGAATTTAATTATACTTTATTCATATTTTAATATGGAACTTGATTTTATTTTTAAAGATTTTATTAAATATTTATTATTGGCTAGAGACAGAAAGGGGAGGAAATAGAGAGGGACGCCTGCAGCCCTGCTTCACACTTGTGAAGCTTTCCCCCTGCAGGTGGGGCCCAGGGGCTTGAACCCGGGTCCTTGTGCGATGTAATGTGTGCGCTTAACCAGGTGCACCACCTTATTTCATTTATTTTAGTTTTGAGAGAGATGCGGGGGGCGGGGGGAGACACCAGTGTGCTCTGGCTTATGGTGGTGTGGGGGATTGAACCTGGGACTTCAGAGCCTCAGGCATGAGAGTCTCTTTTCTTTAAATATTTTATTTATTTTTGAGAAAGATAGGAGGAACGAGAAAGAACCAGACATCACTCTGGCACGTGTGCTGTCGGGGATCAAACTCGGGACCTCATGCTTGAGAATCCAAAGCTTTATCACTGCGCCACCTCCTGGACCACCAGAGTCTCTTTTCTTTTTCTTTCTTTCTTTCTTTTTTTTTTTTTTTTTGCCTCCAGGGTTATTACTGGGACTCAGTGCCTGCACTACTAATTCACCGCTCCTGGAGGCCATTTCCTCCCATTTTGTTGCCCTTGTTGTTGTTGTTGTTATTATTGTTATTGTTGCCATTGCTGCTGCTGTTGTTGGATAGGACAGAGAGAAATCCAGAGGGGAGGGGAGACAGGGGGAGACACCTGCAGACCTGCTTCACTACTTGTGAAGCGACCCCCCTGCAGGTGGGGAGCTGGGGGCTTGAACCAGGAATCCTTACGCTGGTTACTTTGCACCACGTGTGCTTAACACCCTGTGCTACCGCCTGACCCCTACATGAGAGTCTCTTTGCATGACCATTATGCTATCTACTCCCACCCGCCCCCTCCCTTTTATTTCATTATTGGGGGATTAATGTTTTACATTCGACAGTAAATACAGTAGTTCGTAGTTGCATAACATTTCCCAGTTTTCTATATAACAGTACAACCCCAACTAGGTCCTCTGCCATCAGCCTTCCTTCCTTCCTTCCTTCCTTCCTTCCTTCCTTCCTTCCTTCCTTCCTTCCTTAATTTCTTTACTGGGGAATTAATGTTTTCCATCCGACAGTAAACACAATAGTTTGTACATGCCTAACATTCCCCAGTTTCCCATATAACAGCACACCCCCACCAGGTCCTCTGCCATCAGTCTGTCTTCCTTCCTTTCTTTTTCTACATTAGATGCAGGGATGAGAAAAGGGTGAGGAGCAGGCAGTGCCAGATCAAAATGTAGAGAAAGGGAAAGAGACAAGAGTGAGAAAGCCAAGGAAGTATGGAAAAAAGGTGACTTACAGTCACAGATAGTTACAGAAATAACAAACATATATGACTATAGGTAGATAGAGAAATAATGGTCAGCCCACATCTGCAGCCTTGGGAGAACCACTATGGCTTCCAGTGGAGGGAAAGGGGACAGAAAACTGGTGGCGGGAACTGTGTTGAGCTACCTCTCTGTGAGCTCATGATTTTGTAATCAATATTAAATCACTAATAAAAAATAATCAGCACACAGAATTCAGAGAAATGGAAAAATGTATTGCCTTCCATTTTTGTTTAAGCATTTGTTTTTGCTATTTAAAAAAAATCTTAAGTCTTTTAAAATTCCATCTTTGGGGGCTGGGTGGTAGTGCACATATTACTGTGTGCAAGGACCCAGGTTTGAGACCCCCACTCCCCACCTACAGGGGGGATTCTACATGAGTGGTGAAGCAGGTCTGCAGGTGTCTATCTTTCTCAATGGAAACTAAGTCCGATTTTTTTTTTTTTTAATTGTCACAGGGTTATCGCTGGGGCTCGGTGCCAGCATTATGAATCCACTGCTCCAGGTGGCCATTATTTTCCTTTCTTTTTCTTTCTATTTTATTTGATATGACCGAGAGAAATTGAAGGGGAGGGGATAGAGATAGAGAGGGAGAAAGATAGATAGCTGCAGACCTACTTCATTGGATGAAGGTCCACTTTAATCCATTGTGACATCATTTTATCTTGATTACATCTGCAAAGACTATTTCTGAATAAGGTCATATTCATAGGTGCTGAGAATTCTAGAGGGAGACAATGAGGCTTACAAGTAGGCTTCTTGCTCTTTTATTTATAAAGGTACATTTCCACATTTCTCCTTTTTTAAAATTTTCTTAATTATCTTTATTTATTTATTGGATACAGACACCCAGCAATTGAGAGGAAAGGGGATATAGAGGGAGAGAGAAAGAGAGACACCTGCAATCCTGCCTCACTACTTGCAAAGCTTTCCCCCTGCAGATAGGGACCGGGGGCTTGAGCTTGTTACATGTGCGCTCAACCAGGTGTGTAAACACCTGGCCCTTACTGAAATTTTTAAAAAGGGGACTGGATGGTAGTGCAGCGGGTTAAGCTCACATGGTGCAAAGTTCAAGGACCAGCATAAGGTTCCCGGTTCGAACCCCGGCTCCCCACCTGCAGGGGAGTCGCTTCACAGGCGGTGAAGCAGGTCTGCAGGTGTCTGTCTTTCTCTCCCCCTCTCTGTCTTCCCCTCCTCTCTCCATTTCTCTCTGTCCTATCCAACAACAATAGCAGCAATGACAACAACAAGAAGAAGAATGATAAACAGCAAGGGCAACAGGAGCAGTGGATTTGTAGTGCAGGCACCGAGCCCAGTGATAACCCTGGAGACAAAAAAATAAAAATAAATATTATCTTTAGAAAAGAAGAAAAAGGGAGGTGGCGCAGCAGGTTAAGCGCACGTGGCGTGAAGTGCAGGGACCGGCGGAAGGATCCTGGTTCGAGCCCCGGCTCCCCACCTGCAGGGGTGTCGCTTCACAGGTGGTGAAGCAGGTCTGCAGGTGTCTGTCTTTCTCTCCCCTTCTCTGTCTCACCTCCTCTCTCCATTTCTCTCTGTCCTATCCAACAACAATATCAATAACAAGGGCAACAAAATGGAAAAAAAAGTGGCCCCCAGGAGCAGTGGATTCGTAGCACAGGCACCGAGCCCCAGCAATAACCCTGGAGGCAAAAAAAAAAAAGTATATATTTATTTACCAGGGCACTACTCAGCTCTGGCTTATGGTGGTCTGGGGATTGAACTTAGAGCTATGGAACGTCAGGTATGAGCGTCTCTTTGCATAATCGTGCTGTTTTTTCCACCATTTTATTTTATTTTTTTTTGCTTCTAGCATTATTGCTGGGGCTCAGTGCCAGCACTGCAAATGCACTGCTCCTGGCGGTCATTTTTCCAATTTTATTAGGACAGAGAGGAATTAAGAGAGGAGGGGGAGATGAAGAGGGAGAGAGACAGAGAAACACCTGCAGACCTGCTTCACTACTTGTGAAGTGTCCTCCCTGCAGATGGGGAGCGGGGGCTCAAACCTGGATCTTTGCTTGGGTCCTGTGCTTCATTCTATGTGCGCTTAACTGGGTATTCCACTGCCCGCCCTGCCCCCCCCCCCCGGTTTTATTTATTTATTTATTTATTTGCCTTCAGGGTTATTGCTGGGGCTTGGTGCCTGCACTACGAATCCACTGCTCCTGAAGGCCATTTTTCTCCTTTTATTTATTTATTTTTTATCGTCATCGTTGTTGTTGGATAGGACAGAGAGAAATGGAGAGAGGAGGGAAGACGGAGAGGGGGAGAGAAAGATAGACACCTGCAGACCTGCTTCACCGCTTGTGGGAAGTGGGGAGCCAGGTGCTTGAACTGGGATCCTTACGCCAGTCTGCCTTTCTTTATTTTTATGGTTTATCTATTTAACGAGAGAAGAAGAAACAGAGAAAAGAGCACAACAGTATTGCTCTGCGGTGCTCGGGATCAGCCTGAGACTGCAGTTCAGAGAGTTTTTGTATAGAGACTTCCAGCCACTAAGACACGCTCTTCAGTATGGCCTAACAGCTCTCCTGTCAGAAACACCCACATGTGTATAGGTAGTATTTTAAATGTGTAGCAGGACTTGAAAGAAAGAAATCCCACAGCACTAGCATTGAAGGGGCATCAGGATATCAAGGAGGGGTTTGAGTTTGCTGCTGAGACTCCTGGATAATCAAGTTGAGGCTTAGGTTTCAGCACTCTTGAAAGGAGAGGCCTCCAGGCTCATGGAGAGTGAGTGAAAACTGGAACAATCGCCATGCATAAAGAAAGTATTTTCGTGAGGCTTACAGCCAGTGAGGTGGTGACAGGCTAGATACTGTCTGCTCACCAGGATGGGAGCAACTCATCGTTTGGCTTTGTGTGGGGAGGAAGAATCAGATCTTACCTTGAATTAAAACCCTCACCCTTTGCCTCATGTAAAGTTGGAGTTTGTTTTTTGTATTCCCAAAAGTCTGAGACTTAACAAAGCCAAGGTTCAACTATTAGTATTGGTTCTAGACTGAAGACTGTTTCTGGCATAGCTGGCCGAAGGAAGTGTAGAACCCCTCTGGAGGTGTGTTCCACCACAGCTCAGACAACAAGGGACCTGACAGAGAACAGGAGAGAAGAGTTACAGTGAGTGACGGGCTCTCAGCAGAAGAGTGACAAAACATTAGAAAAGGTGTTTCATATTGAGTGGGAATCAGTAGACACAACTAAAAGCACAGCCTCCAGAATTTAAAATGATGGTGTGGCAGTCTAAAAGGATAAAAGGTAAAAGAAGAAAAACCCAGCATTCATTTTATACCAGAATAATATTAATATCATAGCCAGATGAAATCAGCACAAGACAGAAAAATTATAGACTAGACTTACTTTGCATAGACATAAAAAATTCCGAAACAAAACAGTAGGAAACTAAATCTAGTAGTTCTGTGCATATGAATATGTATAAAGTCACATTCAAGATGGGTGTATTTCAGTATGCCAGGATGATTTAATATTAGAAAAATCTTTTGGTACAGATTTAAAAAAGAAAAAGATGCCTCTCAGTCGATGCAGAGAAGTCTAAGGCTACATTCTCCTAATGGGACATGCATCATCTGCTGTTCATGGATAAGTCAGAGCTCAAAGGAGGAAAAGTAGATAAAGTATAGGAATTTGTGGAGAAGGAAGGAAGGGGGAAAAAAGAAAGCACCTCAGGCTTTCTCTCAGGCTTTGTGAAGATTCTTGTGGTTGGAGGGCAGGGGTCAAGATGCCTTAGAACCTTGGTGGTATAAATTTTGCAAACCATTATTAAGTCACTAAGAAAACAAAGTCACGGGGTTAGCTTACCTGGTAGAATGCACACATTTCTCTTGTGCAAGGGCTTGAGTTCAAGGCACTGGTCCCGGCATGCAGGGGCATGTGGGAGGGTCAAACGTCACAAGCAGTGGAGCAGTGCTGCAAGTCTCTCTCTCTTACTTTCACTCTCTCTGGATCTCACACTCTTTTTAAAGCAATGACCACCTTGAATGGCACCAAACCCCAGCAATAACTCTGCAGGACAAAAAGAAAAAAAGTGATCATATACTATTAGTGACAGGTATATGAAAGGCACAGTCCCAGATAG
Source organism: Erinaceus europaeus (assembly GCF_950295315.1). Taxonomy (NCBI): domain Eukaryota; kingdom Metazoa; phylum Chordata; class Mammalia; order Eulipotyphla; family Erinaceidae; genus Erinaceus; species Erinaceus europaeus. Next base: position 11,064,167 of record NC_080182.1, on the reverse strand, counting down.
GTCTGTCTGAAGAGACGCCATCTGTGTCAGCGGCTCAGTGACTGCTCCAGACCAAGCAAGTCCGCAGTGCAGGCAGAGCTGCACGTGGTGCGAGTTGGGGAGGGTTGGCAGCACATGTGAGGGCCTGCTCCCTGGTCATGGAGATGTTGCTTTCCTGTTGCAGTTTCTCTTCCTCCGGGGATGTGGCCTGCCTGGCCATCTGCTCCCGCCAGTGCCCAGCAGCCATGGCTTTCTGTTTCCTGGAGACCCTGTGGTGGGAATTCACAGCATCCTACGACAACACCTGCGTTGGCCTCGCCCTCAGGCCGTATGCCTTCCTCGAGTTCGGTTTGTAGCCCGCTTTGACATCTATTCTCCTCCCATGTGACCTTATGTGTGTAGATACACAGTTTAGGCTTGGCTTTGACCATCAAGAAGAGCCACCGAGAGTCTCACAATGTGACTGAAGAGCAGCCTCACACAGTGAGATTCTGCAGCCGTGGAGGGGACCCAGAACGCTTCCAGATTGAACGTCTCTCCAGAGCCTCTCCAGGGGGAGGGGGAAGCAGCAGTGTAGGTTATTCAGCTCACTACTTGGGAGCAGTGGTCAGTCAATGGGGAAGGGAGAGGCCTGTGACTCAACGTCCTGTTTTTGTAAAGAAAGTGACAAACAGCCATGCTTATTTTATTTTTATTGATTTATTGATTGATTGCCTCCAGGCTTATCGTTGGGGCTCCGCACTAGGAATCAATCCTCTGCTCCTGGTGGCCATCTTTTTTCCATTGTTGTTGCTGTTGTTGCTGGATAGGACAGAGAAATGGAGAGAGGAGGGGAAGACAGAGGGACAGGGGGAGAGAAAGACAGACACCTGCAGACCTGCTTGTGAAGCGACCCTCCTGCAGGTGGGTAGTCGGGCGCTGGAACTGGGATCCTTGTGCGGGTCTTTGGGCTTTGCGCCATGTGCGCTTAACCCGCTGTGCTACCGCCCGGCTCCCCATGCTTATTTTTTTAAATGTGTCATTTGTGGCTACTTTTGTCTCACACCCGGCCCTGATAGTTTAACCCTTGGCACCATGATACTCGATACATCTCTCCTCCTCTTTCTGTGAAAGAAAAGCCACCCGGAGTGTTGAATTGCACATGTATGAGGCCCTGGCTAAGCAACAAATAAATAAATATAAAAATAGGGGGTCGGGCAGTAGGGCAGCGGGTTAAGCGCAGGTGACACAAAGCGCAAGGACCTGGGTAAGGATCTCGATTCCATCCCCCAGCTCCCCACCTGCAGGGGGGTCGCTTCATGAGCGGTGAAGCTGGTCTGCAGGTGTTTGTCTTTCTCTCTCCCTCTCTGTTCTCCCCTACTCTCTCCATTTCTCTGTCCTATCCAACAACAATGACATCAATAACAACAATAACCACAACAATGATAATAAAAAAAATAAGGGCAACAAAAGGGGGAAATATAGCCTCCAGGAGCAGTGGATTCATGGTGCAGGCACCAAGCTCCGACAATAACCTGGAGACAGTATATATAGAGAGATTGGACCGGGGAGATTACACAGTAGTATCACTTGTCTGAGAGGCCTGTGTTCACTCCCCAGTGCTGCAGTATAAAGACAGAGGAAAAAAGCAAAGCACAGCAAAGCAGAAATGCATGGCCAAGAGATACTAGCTCCCAGATATAAGATAATTGTTAGAGATAGAATGCAGAATAGTTAACACTGCAGTGTGGCATATTTGAAAATTGCTGGGAGAATGGATCCTAACGTTTGTATTACAAAAAAGGACATTTTCCCACCTGCAGGGGCCAAAGGGCACTGAAGCAGGGCTGCAGGTCTCTCTCCCTCTGTCCCTCTGTCCCCCCTTTCCTTCTCAGTTTCTCTCCATCTCTATCCAAAAAAAAAAAAAGAACAAATAAAATAAAAGAGAAAACTTATTTAACAAGGAATTTTTTTTTCCTTTTTACTGTGCTTCTTTCTAAGATTTATTTATGAGAAAAAGAGAGCAAAGGGGTGTTGTATGCTTTACATTGGGTTCTAGTTCTCCCCCGCCAAGAGAATTAGATCAGGCCTGCTAATTTCGCGGGCGCCATTTGTTGTTAAAATTTTCGGACGGCTCTAGCCGGCCGGGCTAGCTTCACGGGCGGGTAACAGAGACGCGGAGACAACGGCTGGGCAGGGAAGCTGTATTTCTTTATTCAGGAACAATGATTCATAAACTAAACCAAACTAATCACCAAACAGAACTCGGCTGTCTCTTTGCGGCGGCGCAAGCACTCTCTCTTACTCTGGAACTCAGGAACCCAGGAACTCTGGCACTCTGGAACTCTGACGGGTTTCCTTGGGGCGGGGCCAAGCGGGTCCGCGAAATTAGCAGGCCTGATCTAATTCTCTTGGCGGGGGAGAACTAGAACCCACTGTAAAGCATACAACAAAGGGGAGAGAAGCAGAGCACCCATATGGCACATGCGATGCTACAGATTGAGCTTGGGACCTTCGTCTTGAAAGCCGATGCTTTATCCCGCTGCACAACCTCCTGGCCCGCTCTTTCTGCTTTGTTTGTATCTACACTAAGTGACGGGCATCAGCTAAGCTTATTGTGGTAGTGGTTGTGCAAGTCACGCTCTGCACCTTCAGCTTCGACAGTATAAGGCCCGGCAGTTCTAGCTCAGCAAAATGGAAAGGCAGAAACAAGTAGTGCATGAGTGACCTGGGGCTTTCCTGTCAGTAGTGGCTGAGATGAGATGCGAGCTCCTGCGTCCAGACTCTGAGGTTCTAGGAGTCATTACTGCCCTTTCTGTAGACAAGCATACACTGTTTTGCTTTTAAGAGATTTCCAAGTCCAGCAATAAAACATAGCAGTGACTTGGCCTCTGTGCATAGCTTGACACCCTTCAGAGTCTGACCGGCATTGGCTTGCTTAGAAGTGTGAGCTGCGGGAGTCGGGTGGTAGCGCAGCGGGTTAAGCGCACGTGGCGCGAAGCGCAAGGACCCGGTGTAAGAATCCGGGTTCAAGTCTCCCGGCTCCCCACCTGCAGGGGAGTCACTTCACAGGCGGTGAAGCAAGTCTGCTGGTGTCTTTCTCTCCCCCTCTCTGTCTTCCCCTCCTCTCTCCATTTCTCTCTGTCCTATCCAACAACAACGACAACAGTAACAACTACAGCAACAATAAAAACAACAAGGGCAATGAAAGGGAAAATAAATAAATAAAAATTAAAAAAGTGTAAGCTGCATTTTATACATATCATATCCATTTTGATGAAGATGTTCAACTTTGGTTGCCTTTTTCTTTTTTCCCCAGATGGCATCATTCAGAAAGTGAAGTGGCATTTTAACTATGTAAATTTTGCTCAGATGGGGAGCAGCTTAGAAAAAATTCAGGAAGAACTCGAGTTCCAGCCACCAGTGCTTCTGAAACTGGAGGACACAGATGTGGCCAACGGAGTAATGAATGGCCACACACCGATGCCCTTGGGGCCTGGTAAGTGGCCTGCTGTTCTCCAGAGTAGATGTCCTGTGTTCCAAGTGGCGTTGCTGTTGTTGGTTTTTTTTTTTTTTTTTTTTTCCACGAGGAAGATTTGCTGGAGGGGAGAGGAGAGAGAGGGCTATGTGAGTTAAAGGCGTACACATTTAAATTTTGTAAAGCAGAGGGGTTCTCTTTAGTTAGAAGTCACAGATACAAATACTTAGTATCCATCTATCTTGTCTGTTTATGCTCTTTTGGCTTTTTGCCTTTTATTATCAGTTTTGCTTATTGTTCTTTACCCTGTATATGTTCCTTTGATAATCCTTTGATAGTCATATCACTTGGTGAAACCCTGCGAGTCTCCGCAGAGAAACCTCTGCCTGCAGGGATGGGAAGGAAGGCTAGGGATTCGAGGGGGTGGGGGTCAGAACAGGAGCTTTTGTTGCTCTCACTTTCTGTCGTACATCCTTCTATTCCTTTGGGCTTCCAAGTCCTGATCTGAAGAGTGAGGTGTTATGAATGTGATCACAGTGCTCTGGCATTCTGTCAGTTCTTCTGGCATTAATACCACTAGCTGCTCAAAGTACATAATGAAGCATGATTTTTGTACTGCTAGATTATAACACTGCGCAGTGTAACCAATTGAAGTGGATATGTACATTCTAAGAATTCTGTAATGGCATAGGACCTGATTGTCCTGAAAGAGCTGTCAACACTGTAACAATTTAATTATTTTAACTACTTTATACTAAATTCATTACTTAAAATTTAAAAATGGTGTATTAAAAATGTTCACAGTTTGGGCATTGTGTTTTGGTTTTATCTGTTAAATTGTGCTTTGGTTTAATCAGTTCCAACCAATAAATTCCTAGATTGGTTCTTGTGCCAACTAAGAAATTATTAGAATGTCTATTGGGAATAAGCTTAACTTTTGTAGAGTGGATATTTGGTAACTGAACCCCAAGCTTCTCAGTTTGCTATATCTGAAGTTGGGCAGCTGTTATCTATGTTCTGGTTTTTTTCTTTAAATTTTTTTGTATTTATTTATTCCCTTTTGTTGCCCTTGTTGTTTTATTGTTGTAGTTATTGTTGATGTTGTTGGATAGGACAGAGAGAAATGGAGGAAGGGAAGACAGAAGAGAGAAAGACAGACACCTGCAGACCTGCTTCATCACCTGTGAAGTGATCCCCAGTAGGTGGGGATTGAACCGGGATCCTTCCGCCGGTCCTTGCGCTTTGCACCATCTGCGCTTAACCCACTGCGCTACCGCCTGACTCCCTATGTTCTGTTTTTTAAACACTTAGACAAGAGGAGCACTTGTCTATCTTTGTAGGACATTTTACTATGGTTTTACTCAGCCTATTCTCCTGAGGCTAGAATCTTTATAGGCAGCATGTTCTGTTGTAACAGGAACTTTGAACTTTGAACTCAATGGAAACTCTGATACACTGGCCATTGTCATACGTTGGACAGTAGCTGCTTATTTTTTGATGTATGTGTGTGTCATTGTATGTGTATGTAGTAAACGTAAGGACAAAAAGGATGATTGATTTATTTTGATCTAAAGCACCGCTCACTTCTGACTGATGGTGGTACTGGAGATTAAGTCTGGGACCTCTCGTGTTTCAGACATGAAAGTCTTTTGCGTAAGCTGTTGTGCTATGTCCAGAAAGGATGCTTTAAAAAGAATGTAGCAGAAGGGTGGGACACCATTTAATTTTGTGCACCAGAATCAACTTCAACAATTAATTAGTTTTTTCCTGCTAGAGCACTACCTACCAGTGCTTTTTACTTATGCTTGTGCCCGGGATTGAACCTGGAATTTCAGGAGCTCTGGCATGAAGATATTTTGCATCGCCACTATGTTATCTCCTCAGACCTTCAGCAGTTATTATTATTTTATTATTATTTTTGAGAGAGATACAGAGAGGGGAGAGATGGGGAGGGGGACGGAGAGGCAGAGGCAGAGGGGGAGAGAGAGAGAGAGAGAGAGAGAGAGAGAGAGAGAGAGAGAAGAACATCAGAGCATTGCTCAGCTCTGGCTTATAGTGGTGTGGGGGATTGAACTTGGAACTTCAGAGCCTCAGGCATGACTTCAGTTATTTTAAAGAGAGAATGATCACTTGTTCTAACTAGAGTTTCAGAAACAACTTAAACAATCAGTATTTCCCTCCCCTTCATAGTTATTTAAAAGAAAAATAAAGTTGCATCTGCTGTGAATTGCTCTAGGCGGACACATGGTATTGAATATTGTCCTTGTCAGAAAAAGAGTGGAAGAAATAAATTAAAAAAAAAAAGAAAAAGAAAAAGAGTAGAACATTTTACAAGCTGGGGATTCAGGCATATAATAGAAGTGTTTTCAACATTTGACCACCAGTTTACAGATTAAATCAGATTTCTTAGCCTAAGTCCTATTGACTTTTTTAAACTGGATAATCCTTTGTTGTAAGGCTGGCTTGTGCGTTTCTGGTTGCTTAGAAACAGTTATGGCCTTTGCTCGCTAGTTGACAGTAGCATCTTGACCCCAGATGTGACTGCCCAGAATGTCTTCAGACCTTGCCAGATTTCTGGAAGCAGCTGTTTTTGGGCTCTCAGATCCCTTCTGTCTTTCATTTCTTGCTTTTTCATCTAACTACAGCTGCTTTTTAAAACTAGTATGGGGAGCCGGGTGGTAGCACAGCGGGTTAAGCACAGGTGGCGCAAAGCACAAGGACTGGCATAAGGATCCTGGTTCGAGCCTCCGGCTCCCCACCTGCAGGGGAGTCGCTTCACAAGTGGTGAAGCAGGTCTGCAGGTGTCTGTCTTTCTCTCTCCCCCACCCCCGTCTTCCCCTCCTCTCTCCATTTCTCTCTGTTCTATCCAACAACGATGACATCAGTAACAACAACAATAATAACTACAACAATAAAACAACAAGGGCAACAAAAGGGAGTAAATAAATAAATATAAAAAATAATGTTTGTGGTTGTGTGTTTAATAAACCTATCACTAATGGAGGTCTAGTTAATGTCTTTGTTTATTTTTCTTTCATATAGAAATGATTTTCACTAGACACTTATGTTTTTTTAATTGTGAAGCTCCTAATTTCCGAATGGAACCTGTGTCGGCCGTGGGTATCCTCTCCCTTATCCTCAACATCATGTGTGCCGCTCTGAACCTCATTCGTGGAATTCACCTCACAGAACATTCTTTACAGGTAACTTCTCTTCACAGTTTAAGTCCAAGGTCATGATGCGTTAAGATTTCAAAGTCTTTTTTTTCTAATTGAGGAAATCTTTTTATTTCCGAATCTATTCTTGCAGCCAAATGCTCTACCACTGAGCTATACCCCCTTGAATCTATTCTTGATAGTAAGTTGAACAGACATGAGGCTTGCTTTTGTTGTTGTTTTGTTTGTTTCTATTGCCCTAAGGAGCCAAAGGGACCTGCTGTGGTATTGGTGGGCAATGAACAGTTGGTATAATACAAGGACATCAGGTCAACCTGGGACTGGGTTATTCACCCAGGGCAAAACTGGATTCTCAAACTTCTAGGATTACTCTATTTTTCTTCCCCTTCAGGAAAGGACGTCTCAACATCACTTTTTTTTTTTTTTTTTTTAATATTTATTTATTCCCTTTTGTTGCCCTTGTTTTATTGTTGATGTCGTTGTTGGATAGGACAGAGAGAAATGGAGACAGGAGGGGAAAACGGGGAGAGAAAGACAGACACCTGCAGACCTGCTTCACTGTTTGTGAAGCGACTCCCCTGCAGGTGGGGCTCTGGGGGCTCGGAACCGGGATCCTTGCGCCAGTCCGTGTGCCTTGCGTCACCTGCGCTTAACCCGATGCACTACCGCCCATCCCCCCCCACCCCCCAGCTGCTCCTCTTGAAACAACTTTCTGTTTCAGTGCTTGTCAGTTACTACCCTTTAATTTTGAAGTTTCTCACACACTTTACAAGGGATGGGAGGTTGACAGGCTCGCCTGTGCGTGCTCTGCAGTGTGTGTCGATTGTGGCCTGGCCCCGCTGCCTTGGAGGCCACATATAGATGTCTGAAAGTCAGCCCAGCACAGAGAAACCTTGGTGATAACTGTCCCCGCCACCTCCCCAAAAGAAAGAAAGGAATCAAACTGTTGGAAACAGGAAAGCTTTAAAGATGGGGCAATAATGCCCACCCCCAGGTGGGGTGGCTGATTCTCAGGAGACTAACTTAAACGGGCCTGCTCAGAGAATGGCGACAGGCCTGTGCTCTGAGAGTGTCACCTGTTGCCACATCCTGGCCAATGTGTGATGTGGTTTTCACTTCCTATTTCCGAGTGCTCACATGCAGACACTTAGCGAGTTACTGCCCACACTAGGACAAGTGCCTGGGCAATGAGATGGTTCATGCCATCGTGGCTAAGTGCCTTGGAGATGGAAATGGCAGTAAGAGGCAGTGGGATGCAGCAGGGAAAGTTTGGTGCTGACCAGTGAGTAGGTTTTGGGAGGTGGTAGGGGTTTTTGTTTGTTTGTTTGTTGGGGGCGGCATTCCAGGCTGTGGGACTAGCACAGATCCTTGGAGACAGAAAAGCAAATGGTGTGTCCAAGCCATTGAACCTCTGCCCTGGTCTGTAAGTAGGTCCTTGTTTCCTAACCAGAGAGTTTTGGGCTCTCTATCTACCACACTGAGTGAGGGGTTAAGTACTTTCTAGAATTAGCTTTCACCCAAGTGTTTCTTCTCATCTTTGCTTTAGGTTGCCCATGAAGAACTCGGAAACATCCTGGCATTTTTCATTCCTTTTGTAGCCTGTGTTTTCCAGGTGGGTGAATGTTGACCCCCCCCCCCTTTGTCATTTTATTGCAGGAAGGGTCAGTGGTTTGCAACACAGTTGTTGGCACAGGAGTAAAGAAATTGTAGACAATACAGTGTCCATGGTGGAAGGACCCATCCTGCCCTGTCCTTTCATTTGGCAGAAAATGAACTTCGGGCGCAGAAAGGGGAGCCACTAGTCTAGGGCCACAGGATCTCTGACAGTGTCAGGACAGAAACCAGGAATGTAAACTTTACTTCTAAGAAGGGAAGGATGAGATTATGGAAGGGACAGGCTGAAACAGTGCTGAGGGTCCTTCTCTCTCTCTGTGTGTCTGTCTCTCTTCCTTCTCCCTCAGTTTATCTATCGATCCCAAACGAATAAAATATTAAAAAATATAAAGCCTGATTTCAGCTCTCTTTCCTGGTCTAGTACACAGTCTAGTACAAAGCACTTTGTATACTTAGGATTTTTTTTTTAATTAAAAATTCTCATCTTAGTACTTCCTCTTTCTATCATGTATGCTCTAGAATGACTTTTTTTTTTTTTTTTTTTTTTTGACAGAGCACTGCTGAGCTCTGTTTTATGACGGTGTAGAGGATTAATCCTGGGACTTCGGAGCCTCAGACATTCAGACATGACCATTACGCTTTCTCCCTACCCCAGAATGACTTGTTTTTAAGGAATTACACAGTTGACGTACAATCATTTTTTTAAAAAAAATTTTTAATTATATTTATTTATTCCCTTTGTTGACTTGTTTTTTTATTGTTGTAGTTATTATTCTTGTCATTGTTGGATAGGACAGAGAGAAATGGAGAGAAGAGGGGAAGACAGAAGGGGGAGAGAAAGGCAGACACCTGCAGACCTGCTTCACAGCCTATGAAGCAACTCCCCTGCAGGTGGGGAGCTGGAGGCTCGAACTGGGATCCTTAAGCCAGTCCTTGCGCTTTGCACCACATGCGCTTAACCTGCTGTGCTACCGCCCGACTCCCTACACTCAGTTTTTAGAAAACAAGTGTCTCAAACCTTGGTTGTTGCTTTCGGAAATTTGGCAGAGCTGGCATTCCAAGGCAGGAAGGCTCTTACAGTCCTACCTCACCTATGTCCCTGCTTGTATAGCTTCTTTGATGGAGAGCTGTCTCCCTACCAGCGTAACTTAAATCTTCTTGGTATGTGCTGTCCTTAGAAAATGTGGTGATGCTATTTAAACACTGAGCCAAGAAACAGTTTCCCCCTTAATTCTGTACAAAAATGTAACAGTCACACTCCCCAACTCGGAGGTGCCCTAGAAGATGTGCTAGGTGAGTGTGGGGCTGGGAGACAGGCCATCTCTAGGAGCACGTGGCTCACTGTGATGAGCCCCAGCAGCCCACAAGACACTGTGAGCAGCACTGGAGTAGTCACATGGCTGGGATTTCCTTCTCTCTTTCTGATTTTATCAGTCATTCCCCCCTCTCCCCCCCCCCCCAAAGACTAGAAATTGAACCTGGAAGTGGAAGGCACATTGCACAAGCATGGGGCCCTGAATTCATTCCTGGGAAGCAGGAAGTTGGGCGGGCGGTAGCGCCGCAGGTTAAATGCAGGTGGCATGAAGCACAAGGATCGGCTTAAAGATCCTGGTTCGAGCCCCTGGCTCCCCACCTGCAGGGGAGTCGCTTCACAGGCAGTGAAGCAGGTCTGCAGGTGTCTGTCTTTCTCTTTCCCTCTCTGTCTTCCCCTCCTCTCTCCATTTCTCTCTGTCCTATCCAACAACAACATCGATAACAATAAAACAACAAGGGCAACAAGAGGGAATAAATAAATAAACAAACATTTAAAAAAACCTAAAAAACTATGGAGCAACAATGCCCTCTGCAGTTGTGACTCAAGAAATAACCAGAATAGTAGAAGTGTGACTTCTCTCAAAACATTCTTGTCTGTCATGGCTTCCTTAAGGAAAAATTCATTCGAAGACTAGTGAATCTGTCCCCTCTTCCCTTTTGTCTCTTTCTCTCTCCCCCCATGTGTGTGTGTGTGTGTGTGTGTGTGTGAGAGAGAGAGAGAGAGAGAGAGATTGTGTGTGTGTGTGTGTGTGAGAGAGAGAGAGAGAGAGAGAGAGATAGAGAGAGACAGATTTATTTATTTGCAAGAGAGACTAGGAAAAGGAGAGAGGACCATAGCATCACTCTGGCACATCATGCTTGAGTCCAAGGCCTTTTCTAACACATTGCATCCCAGGTTTCATGTAATAAATGAATCCTTTGGCTGTCTTTGAGGGTCATCTTCTCAACTTCACCTCAGATTTCCATCCTGGAAGTTCCTTTCAACCAAACTGAACGGATAAACTGAAAACTAGGGATTTCTAATGAGTGCTGGAGAAGGCCTGAGGTTGACTTGTTTGGGCATCTCAGCCTGGCCATCTGCCATTAACTAACTAACTAACTAACTAACTAACTAACTCTCTTTCTCTCTCTCTTCCTTCCCCCCCCCCACAATTTGGGCATTTATGTCTATATTTCCCTTTCAAAAGCATTTCTATTATTTATCAGAGAGAGACAGAGACAGGCAGACCTACAGAGGCTTGAACCTTGGCCTTAAGCATACAGCTCCTGCCCTTTGCCCTAGCTCTTAAGTTTCAGATTTCAGGAGTGTCATGCTCCAATTCTTCCTGTGACATCTGTTTGCCTTTTTTCTCTTTCTCAACCTCCACTCTGTTATTTATTATTATTTATTTAAAAAAAGTTTTATTTATAAAAAGGAAACATTAACTAAACCATAGGATAAGAGGGGTATAGCTTTGCATAATTCCCACCACCAGAACTCTGCATCCCATCCCCTCCCCTGATAGCTTTCCTATTCTTTATCCCTCTGGAAGTATGGACCCAAGGTCATTGTGGGATGCAGAAGGTGGAAGGTCTGGCTTCTGTAATTGCTTCCCCGCTGAACTTGGGCGTTGACAGGTCGATCCATACTCCCAGTCTGCCTCTCTCTTTCTCTAGTAGGGAAGGGCTCTGGGGAATCGGAGCTCCAGGACACAGTGGTGGGGTTGTCTGTCCAGGGAAGTCTGGTCGGCATCCTGCTAGCATCTGGAACACTATCCAGCGAATCCTAGGTCACAGGCTGCTGCTTGTTGGAGCTCACACCAGCAGCTGCCTCCAAGTCGTCATCTTGGCTCCGCCTGTATTATCTATTACTATACTCTCCAATGAATATTTGTGAGTTCAAGCGATGTATTCAGAGAAGCCAAGCTTCACTGTAGTTAATTCGGTCTACTAAGCTAATGTATATGAACGACTGTGCTCACTGGTGAAGAGTGACTCTCGCATCTCACCTTGCAGCTGTTTTACTGACTCTAAGTGAACTTCCTCTCCTGGTGTCATTTCAGTGTTATCTGTACCTGTTCTACAGTCCAGCCCGGACTATGAAGGTGGTGCTGCTTCTGCTCTTTATTTGCCTGGGCAACATATACTTGCATGGGCTGAGGAACCTCTGGCAGATCCTTTTCCACATAGGAGTGGCGTTTCTGTCTTCCTACCAGATCCTTGCACGGCAGCTTCAGGAGAAGCAGTCTGGCTGTGGCGTGTAAGGATGCCTTCGTGGGGAAAACGGGTCCTTTGTCTTTGAGGGTCATCTGTGGTTTCCCTCTTTGCTTCTCAACTGCACTTCAGATTTCCAGCTCTGTTCAACCAAACTGAACTGCTAAGCCGAGAATTAGGGATTCTAATGTGTGCTGGAGAAGGCCTGAGGTTGACCGATGCCCAGTCCCAGGTTTGCGCTGTGTGATAACTGCAGAACCGCCAGCTGAACCATTTACTTCGGACGGCAGATTCTGGCAGCTCAGCCAGCAGGAACATTATCAGGAGACCAGAACGGAATTCTTTGGGTCTTTCAAATGGAATAATGCAGTAAACCACTAGATTCAGTGACTCTAGTTTTAATAATTGGCAATTAATCAATTGTCTCTGCGAAACCACTTTAAAAATCAGCGTCAGCTTTTCAGTCTACATGAGACGTGGCTAGTACTTCTTTTAGAGGGTCAGACAGGGCGAGTTTAAGGCTTCAATGCATGGCTCATAAACAGGAGCTTCATCAATTTTGTTTACATTTTTGATAATTTAGGTTCCATATGATACCTTTAGAATATTTAAATATATTTTGGGCATAAATTGAATTTATCTTGAGGGGAAGGATTAAGTCAAGAGAAGAAACTGGTTAAGAAAGCTAAGTGTTTCTGATTTGTATATAACCTCTGGTGGTGGAACTACATGGGTCCAGATGGGTTTTATATTTATTTGCAACGCATAGTTTGCATATTAAAAAATGGGGTAGCCAGTGTTCGTGGCTCATAACCTTTTAAGCCTGTGCAGAAAGAATGTCAGTGGCCACACTGGAGTAGCTGAATCATAGGGAGTCACTTGCTGCAACTTGGTAGCTGCAGGTGGGCGAGAGGCTGCTGTGCTGAGTGCGGTCCATGCGGTCCATGGCGGCCACATGCCTGTTAATATAATGATGGTGAGCACTTGACTCTGTGTACTGTACTGTGCCCAGATGAACTTCCAAGTCAACTATTTCTCTACAGCTTTCCCAATCATCTTAATTAAATTAAGGGCCTGCCTCTTTTTTTTTTTAAATGAGCACAAGTTAACTAGGTGCTGTTTTCAGACATTCTCAAGTTATAATTCACCATGCACCTTGATAGGCTACTTTTCTTCCTTTCCTTTTCAAAATCTTGAGGGAGCACAGGTTTTCGACGTGTGGATCTAAGATCTCCAGAAACCGCACCCTGATTACCCAGACCCGTTAGAAGGCCCTGGAAGGAGTTTGCCCTGTGACTGTGACTGGCTCTTGGGGAGAAATCTGGAATCTAGATAGCTCAACCACAGGTGTATGCCCTACTTCAGGATGAATTCTGTGGTCTTAATAGATGGGAAAAAAATCTATTTTGATCATTTTTTAAAAGTTGAAAATTATCGCAGGGATTATTGGGTAGATAGGGAAAGCAGTAATGTTTTAGGGAATTCAGCTGCACTTTCTTTTTAATGGTGGTGTCTTGTTGAGTATTCTTGGTATCACTTCAGGAGAAACTGATTTTATATGATTGGGAACTGTGTTGGAAAAATGTTGCCATAGTAATTTTATTTTCGTATAATAGAATCTTCTATTTTTAATCAAACACAGTATCTGGATATGGACATGCTATTGGCAGCATACTCCACACCTGAGGCACAGTGGTCTGTCCACTGGCTTCTGCAGCTGCAGTTAGCACACCTGGCAGGCGACTCTTAAGACTGACTGGGAGATAGTTTTGGAGAAATGGTGAAATAGACTGGGAAGTCAAGGAGTAGAGACAAATGTTTTTAAGTTAGAAGCACAAACAAGCTGAAAAAATAAAAGCTTTAAAAATTGCTAAGAACAGGGAGTCGGGCGGTAGCGGGTTAAGCGCATGTGGCACAAAGCGCAAGGACTGGCATAAGGATCCCGGTTCAAGCCCCCAGCTCCCCACCTGCAGGGGAGTTGCTTCACAGGTGGTGAAGCAGGTCTGCTGGTGTCTGTCTTTCTCTCTCCCTCTCTGTCTTCCCCTTCTCCATTTCTCTCTGGCCTATCCAACAACAACAACATCAATAATAGCTACAACAATAAAACAACAAAAGGGAATAAATAAATATAAAAAATAATTAAGAACAGCTTACAGATAATGTTTTCTTTTCTAGCCCATGTGGTACTATTCTTTCCCTGTACCCCAGAAATTGTGGGGGAGCTGAGGCTGAGATGCACATTCAGCAAAGAGCAAACAACAGCCCTTGTAGAGGAGTCCCTCCTGGCAGTGTCTCACACAAAGCAAGGCTCTACATACTGACTTTTCACTTGCTTAACCATGATTCACTCAGCACCTCCTGGGATTTGAGATTTACCTCTGCAAAAGGAAAAACGACGCAATAGTACATCACTGCCCACATAAACATCGCTTAAACCAAAATCCAGCTAAGGAAGCTTCAGTTCCCCTGAAGGAAGCTCCACCCACCCTTTGGCGTGTGGGGCTGCGTGCTGCACCTCTATCGGGGCGGCCGTTCCTTGCTGGAGCTGCGGCTCATCTCAGGGCAGGACAGGTGGTCCTCAGAGGAGGTGCTGCTAGCTCGCACAGGACAGCACAAATGAGGACTGGCAGTGATGGGAGTGTCTGGAAACTGAGCGTGGGACTTCTGGGCGCTCAGGTGCCGTGAAGCACGTGGTTCAAGGTGTGAGTGCTAGTGCTGGAGGAAGAGAGAAGCTGCACCTTTGAGAGCTGAGGCAGTAGAGGTAGGCAGTGTGTGCTGGGCAGCTGAGCAGCAGGCCTGGAGTTGGTTTGACGCCTACTCAGTCCTGCTCTTTAGTGGGCAAGTCATTACCCCTTCTGACTGAGTTTGTTCACCTGGGAAATAGTGGCAACACCAGCCAGCTCACTTGGCATGCTGCCATAAGAATCAAAGCAATAGAGGAGGAGACTGCAGAGAGAATCCACTGGGCACAGAAGAAAGGCTCAGAACTCGTCTGGTTCCCGGAGGCCCTGCCTGCGGCAGCTGCAGCACAGCCAAACCATTCACCCAGACAACACATCTGATGCCACTGCAACACCTCTCCCTTTCACTCCAGAAAGTGGAGACCTCTCTCCCTCCCCGTGGCCTTACTTTCTGGACACAGGGCCTTTGGTACCATTGGTGTTGGCCCCAGAGGTGCTGCTTCTGCAGGTTGAACCAAATCTTGAGGTCTGTCTCTGACCCAAATGATCAGCTCCTCCATTCTGGCAACAGTGATGTCCTGCCTTTGCCACTGTGGAAGAGGGCTTGTCAGTGAGTTCTGGGAACGTTTGAGATACAGAGACGTCTGCCCAGGCTTGTCCAGCTGTGGTGGAGCTGTTGCCCACAAGCACCTTTTATTAGGGGAAAATGATCAAATCCATTTTGTTCCTCCAACCTGGGCTCGACACATAGGACCTTCTTTAACTCTTAGATGGTCCTGGGACGGGGAGTCAGGCGGTAGCGCGGCAGGTTAAGCACACGTGGCGCAAAGCGCAAGGACTGGCGTAATGATTCCAGTTCGCGTCCCCGGCTCCCCACCTGCACGGGAGTCGCTTCACAGGTGGTGAAGCAGGTCTGCAGGTGTCTGTCTTTCTCTCCCCCTCTCTGTCTTCCCATCCTCTCTCAGTTTCTCTCTGTCCTATACAACAGCGACGACATCAATAACAACAACAATAGTAACTGCAACAACAATGAAAAACAAGGGCAACAAAAGGGAAAATAAGTATAAAAAAATAAAATAAAGAAATGGTTCTGGGACCGTGCAGAAGTATTATTTAGTGAATACATGTTATTTGAACCCCCTTTTCCCTGGGATTCTATTTTGCTTACTGGACTTTTCTACTAAGAGCATATGAGATTGAGGCTGATTTTTGCCAGGGAAAAACCATTTATTTTACACATTCAATCTGACTGCTTGCTGTCATGTTACACAAGCTTCTTAATGTTTTCCTGTACTAACAAAGGTCTATTTTGAGTAAATAATGAGTATGTTTTAACAAACTTTCACACAGTAGTAAAACCTAAACTCGTTAATGGTATGTAAAGACTTGTATAGAAATTTATATACTGTGTATATATAAGTTAAACAAGGATGGCTTCTGATGGGAGGAGAATAAATCCAAGGTGCTTATTAACGCGTGTTTGTCTCTGTGTGACAATTTCTGAGTCCCATCTTCCTAGATGTGAGCCTGGAATAGCAAAGGGGTGTGTGTTGAGAGAAGTCAAATTCAGGTCCTCTTGCCCAGTGAAGATTATGCAAGTCCAAGTTCCCAGATAGTCTCAAATAGCACTAATCCCCAGGCTCTGGAATACAATCCTGCTCCCAGAAAGACCCTGGAAAAGCTGGAATAGTATTCTCAGGACCCCTCAGAGTTGGGAGGCCTCCCCCACCCCTCTGTGTGTTGTGGGCAGATAATGTTCTTGCTTCGGGTCTAGCTCTAGCCAGAGCAGTTACGGCTTTCGGCTCTGAGAACCAGCTCTAACATGCAGCGGCCACCAGGAG
The DNA here is from genome assembly GCF_950295315.1 of Erinaceus europaeus. Lineage (NCBI taxonomy): Eukaryota > Metazoa > Chordata > Mammalia > Eulipotyphla > Erinaceidae > Erinaceus > Erinaceus europaeus. The sequence goes on along the minus strand of NC_080182.1, from coordinate 11,047,912 downwards.
GCCCGGTTGCCCAGTGTATGAGTTTGTATGGTGAGTTTCTGACCTGTGGCTGGTTCCCTTTTGCAGAAGTTGTTCCTCTAACAGCTGATGCAATTCCCAGAGCGGAAACAAGGCTCAGCCTCTCCTGACCATGCTCTAAGCACACCAGAGAAAGCACGCTTCAGACTTTTCTCCATCGTCTGTCTCCAAGAAAAATCTTTTGGAGAAGAAGAAATAGTTCCAAAAGAGGCATCTGTTACTTGACTTCTGAGATTTGGGAGTCGACAGGGCCTTTAGATACCACCTGGTTCAGCCTCCTTGCCGCTCAGGTGTGGAAGTCGAGGCAGTCCAGGGCACCGAGTGGCAGTGAAGCCTAGAGTTCCATCCCCCGGGCTGGGAACAAGGTGCTTCTCTGCCACTTGGCAGCACCCACAAAGAATGAAAGGGGATGTTGGCGCATGAAGGGTCCTGCTTGTGCCAGCGTGGCTGGGTGCCAGTTCAGGCTGATGAATTACCTTTTTTCCCCCCCTTTGGGCTCTATTCCCTGAAGAGGTTCAGTTAGCAGAAGTCTTACTTGTGCCCGTAGAGGAGGAGAGCTCCAGAGGGAGGGAGTGTCTCACCTGAGTGTACATGTCAGGAACAAACTGTTGGGCTCTGTAGAGTTGGCTCTTAGTTGCTGCTGAATCGGATGTGTGGGGCAAAAACTAGATAAAGTTTATTGGGGGAGGTGTGCTCAGTTGAGTGCACACATTACCATGTGCAAGCCCCGGTCCCCACCTGCAGGGGGGAAGCTTCATGAGTGGTGAAGCAGGGCTGCAGGTGTCTCTATCTCCCTATGTCTCTTTTCTTCTCATTTTATTTATTTATTTTTGTCTTATCAGAATAAAAGAAAATAAAAATGGCTACTAGGAGCCATAGGTTCATGATGTAGGGACTGAGTTCCAGCAATAACTGGTGGTAATAAAAATAAATAAATAAATAATGAAGTTTATTGGAGGTCAGGAAAGAGTATCTTTGTGACCTGCCATGGAAAACAAATGTCACAGCTATAACCCTGAAGGCAAAAAGGACTGCCGGATTTTATTGCATACAAATAATGACTTCATGGGCAGAAAGGAATGTGAAAGGCTATCTACAGCGTCAGAAATCAGTAAAGAATGAGTGTACTGGTTGGAGTGTAAGCGAGCAAGTGGTGAGAGACAGCTCACCAGGTAGGGCTCCTGCCCTGCTGCTGCACCTCCAGGTTGAAGTCCCAGGCCCATATGGGAGGTGTTGTGGCATCAGAAGGAGATACAGTGCTTATAGCGCCTGTCCCTCTCTCCTGCTGCTTATCTGAATGAAAACGCAGCCTTAGAGCAGTGAAGTCACATGTGTGAGACCCTGGCTCCACACATATACTCAGAGGAAGGGAGGATGGAAGGGAGGGAGGGAGGGAAGAAAAGCCATCAAACTCAATAGAAAAGTGAACATTTCACAGAAGAGAATTTCCCTAAAGATAAGTATGAGTTATTTAAAATTATTAGAAATACAGAGCTAGGGAGATAGCATAGTGGTTATATTAAAAAAAGCCTGGATTTTGTATAGAGAGACAGACACAGGGAGAAGATGAGCCAAGGAAAGAAGTCTTCAGAAAAACAACAACAAAACCTGGGGACCGGGCGGTAGCGCGGTGGGTTAAACGCACACAGCATGAAGCGCAAAGACCGGCGTAAGGATACCGGTTTGCTTCACAGGCGGTGAAGCAGGTCTGCAGGTGTCTAGCTTTCTCTCCCCCTCTCTATCTTCCCCTCCTCTCTTGATTTCTTTCTGTCCTATCCAACGACCACAGCAGCAATAACAAGGGCAACAAAAGGGAAAAATGGCTTTCAGGAGCAGTGGATTCATGGTGTAGGAACCAAAGGTTTCCATTTCTTGAACCACAAGCTGCAGGACCTTGTGATGGTGATTCTGGTACTCAGGAGAGCTGGCTACCCCAACTTAGTGCCAAGAAATTCTGAGGCTCTTAGGCTTTGCAGGTTGACCAACATTTCTCCTTGGACGTGGACTTGGGCTCTGGGCTCCTGGCTCTATCCCTGGAAAATTTTCACACGGATCTGTAAAGGGACAGGCATGACAGTTTGTGTTTACTGAAGCGTTCTTTCTGTTGGAGAGCAGGCTATGCCTCCCTCCTGGAGGTCACCTTGGAGCACCACTCGGCAGGCAGGAGCACCAGACACAGCAGCAGGGACAGGCTTTTTTTTTTTTTTAATTTTTTTTATTTATAAAAAGGAAACATTGACTAAACTGTAGGATAAGAGGGGTACAACTCCATACAGTTCCCACCACCAGAACTTTGTATCCCATCCCCTCTCCTGATAGCTTTCCTGTTCTTTAACCCTCTGGGAGTATGGACCCAAGGTCATTGTGGGATGCAGAAGGTGGAAGGTCTGGCTTCTGTAATTGCTTCCCCGCTGAACATGGGCATTGACAGTTTGATCCATACTCCCAGCCTGCCTGTCTCTTTCCCTAGTGGGGAAGGGCTCTGGGGGAGCGAAGCACCAGGACACATTGGTGGGGTTGTCTGTCCAGGGAAGTCTGGTTGGCATCCTGCTAGCATCTGGAACCTGGTGGCTGAAAAGAGAGTTAACATACAAAGCCAAATAAATTGTTGATCAACCATGGACCTAAAGGCTGGAATAGTGCAGAGGGAGAATTGGGGGGGGGGTCCTCTATTTTGTAGATAGCTAGTAGGCATATTTTAATTATATTCCAAAGGGAATATAATTAAAATATATTCCAAAGGGAATACTGTGGGTATACTAGTTTTTTTTTTTTCTTTTTCTTTTTTCCCCTGAGCCTGAAATCTGATATGCAGGTGGATCCAAGTTATTGTCTGGGGAGATGATGTTATGGCTGGCAAAAGGACCAGAAAGCTGGACCAGGGAAGAGAGTAGCTCCCTAATATGGGATAGGGGTATAAATATTGTTGACTGTAAACCCCATCAAAAACATCAAGCAAGCTGAGGGAGAACTACGTTTAAATGACTTGTAGTATGTATCCACAAGTAATGTAAATATGATTTTTAAAAGGGTAACAGATCAAATGTATTTGAATCGTCTGTATGAGACCAGGAGCACAGGGGAATGGAGATGAATTTAAAACAAACTGAGGGCTGTCCTTTTGTTTCCCAAGTTAAAAAAAAAAGTGGGTGGTGGTGGTAGATTCAGCTGTTGGCTTTGAGAGTCCTGGGGAAATGAGGGGACCCTCACTGCCCCTGGAGCTTTGGCCCTGGCAGTCCAGTTCTGACTGGATTGACTGAGGTTGAGACCAATGGTTGGGTTCTGGGGAGCTTCTCCAGTGGTGGAGGGGACTGGAGCTGTGGCCAGGGGCTGTATTGGTCTGGGAGGGATCTTGCTGGGAGTGGGGAAAGAAGTGAGTGGGGAGAGATCGGGACTCCAGAGAGGAAAGTGGATGGATAGGGGCCGGCTCTGGCCACTGGGGACTCTCTCTTTTCCAGATTCAGGCTGTCTGACCAGTAGTTTTCTGGTGGAGACTCTTTTCCAGATGAGGCATGCGGCTTATGGGCTCTCAGGAGAACAAGGAACACAGCTGTGGGGGGGGGGGGGGAGGCAGAAGTGCCCCCAAGGAGAGGCCTTCCCTCCACCCCAGAAATAGCCTGCTCTGGTTACAGAGCTAAGGTGTGAGCCTGGAGCCCTGAAGCTGGAGGAACAGCGGGGGTGGGTAGGGGTGAAGATGACCAGGATTGCTGCCCTAAAGGCTTGTTCCAGGCACATTTGCTGAGGCCCCAGGGATATGGGCTGGGCCAGGGGCAGGGAACATGGGGCCAATGCTTGGGTGAACTTTCTCACAGCTCCGGCCAACAGTGCCCTCGGGAAGGTGCTGAGCACTCCCCCGTGAAGGTGGACAAGCTGGCTGGTCCTTGGAACAAACTGTCCCCATCTCGAAGACATTGTCTTGCTCTGGATGTTGGTGTCCTCAGGGACATCTGCCTATCTCCCCCAGTGCCTCCTGCTGCGGCCATCCCATGGGGCGAGCCAGACGCCAGCTCCCGTTTGAAGAGTAAATATTAGTCTTTTCTGGAGCTGCCTGTTCTCTCAGCACTGGGGACACAAAGCTGGGGGGGGGGGGGCGTCTCTTGGTCCCAGACACCCAGGTGGAGTCTGTGGGCTCAGATCACTGCAGTAGAGGGGTGACCCCAAGACTTCGCACACCCTGAACCCCTGCCTAGGAAGAGTCCTCCGCCTTAGGAGGCAGCCTTGCAGCACATGCAGAGGACTGGACATTTTGACCTGGAGCTCAGCGTTGCTGGACCCCAGCTCTGACGTCACTGATTTAAATGCCTCTTATCACTGTGAAGGGGAGATGACCTTCTGTCCATTTATCACCCCATTGCAGAGGCCCCCAAGAACAGCGCCAGCTAACAGGGCACCCCTGTTCCCCTAGGCCCTTGTCCTGCTTTCTTGCAGCTGTCATTTTCACTCATTAAAAATATCTATTTATTACTCAGAATTTCATGTGAGGCAGTCTATCTGTCTCTGTCTCTCTCTCCCTCTCGCTTTCCCCTCTCCCTCTCAATTTCTCCCTATCTATCTCTATCCAAAAATAAATATAAATAAAATATAAAAAATTAAAAATATTTGTCTTACAGGTTCAGCATTAATGTGCATGTTTTGCAAAGTTGAAGCCCCAGGTTCAGTCCTTGGCACTGCATATGGCCAGAGCCAGACAGACTTGTGCAACCCTGCTTCACCACTCATGAAGTTCCCTCCTGCAGGTGGAGACTGGGGGCTGGAACTCAAGCCCTGTGCACTGTAACATGGGCATTCTATTTGGGGGTGCCAGTGCCTGACCGCAGGATAGGTAATATTCTAGTGTTTGAAAAAAAACAAAAATGGGGAGTCGGGCGGGAGCGCAGCGGGTTAAGCGCACGTGGCACAAAGCGCAAGGACCAGTGCAAGGATCCCGGGTTTGAGCCCCCGGCTCCCCACCTGCAGGGGAGTCGCTTCACAGGCGGTGAAGCAGGTCTGCAGGTATCTGTCTTTCTCTCCCCCTCTCTGTCTTCCCCTCCTCTCACCAGTTCTCTCTGTTCTAACAACGATGACATCAGTAACGACAACAATAACTACAACAACAAGAAAAAGCAACAAGGGCAACAAAGGGGAAAAAGTTAAAAAAAAACAAGAAAAAAACCAAAAATGAGTGCAAAGGATACACAATGACTATAATATTAAGATTTTAAAATAAAGAGTGGGTGTTGCCAGCAAGGTTTACCTCTTTTGTTCCCACACAGGACACTTCCAGGGACCGTTACTTGTGGCCAGCCTCACTGTATGGTAAGGCTCTGGGCTGAGAACTGGGTTCAAGGTGAAGACTTGGTGGAGATTACAAGAACGTCCCTTTCTTTCGATGGACTCTGGCTACCCCAGTTGTCCTGTGTGGACAGGTTACCTCATCTGACTGGTTCTCCTCACCACCCATGGCATGCTGAGGTTACTGCCCCTTTTCCTAGGAGGCTGTGTCTCCAGGGCCACTGACTTCTAGCTATTAATATCTCAACCGTTCCTGGCCTGATCAGGGTGTTTAATGACTGCCAGCTGTGGCTCCGGCCCCCTCCCTGGGGAGAGATTAAAGCAGTTCCTGTTCCCACATGGGGGGATGTAGGGTCAGTGCTCATTAAAACAGACCCTGGGCTTGTGGTGGGAATGGAGGGCTGACACTGACCCCTCATCCCATCATCCTAGGCCTGCATGCCAGATGGAGGTGACTGGGGTACAGGATCCCTGACCACCCCGACTTGGGGTGCCCTAGTCTCTCCATCCCCTGTGTGGGTGCTTTCTTTTTTTAATTTATGTAAAAACGGAGACATTTGGGGTTGGGCAGTGGCGCAGTGGGTTGAACGCATGTGGCGCAAAGCGCAGGGACCGGCGTGGGGATCCTGGTTGGAGCCCCCGGCTCCCCACCTGCAGGGGAGTCGCTTCACAGGCGGTGAGACAGGTCTGCAGGTGTCTGTCTTTCTCTCCCCCTCTCTGTCTTCCCCTCTTCTCTCCATTTTTCTCTGTCCTATCCAGCAACAAACAACATCAACAATGGCAATAATGATAACCACAGCGAGGCTACAACAACAAGGGCAACAAAGGGGGGGGAAAATGGCCTCCGGGAGTGGTGGATTCATGGTGCAGGCACCAAGCCCAGCGATGACCCTGGAGGAAAAAAAAAATAAAAGGAGACATTAACAAAACCATAGGACAAGAGGGGTACAACTCCACACAATTCCCACCACCAGATCTCTGTATCCCAGCCCCTCCCCTGATAGCTTTCCTATTCTTTATCCCTCTGGGAGTATGGACCCAAGGTCATTGTGGGATGCAGAAGGTGGAAGGTCTGGCTTCTGTAATTGCTTCCCTGCTGAACATGGGCGTTGACTGGTCGATCCATACTCCCAGCCTGTCTCTCTCTTTCCCTAGTAGGGTGGGTCTCTGGGGAAGTGGAGCTCCAGGACACACTGGTGAGATCGTCTGTCCAAGGAAGTCTGGTTGGCATCATGCTGGCATCTGGAACCTGGTGGCTGAAAAGAGAGTTAACATACAAAGCCAAACAAACTGTTGAACAATCATGGGCCTAAAGGCTGGAATAGTGCAGATGAAGTGTTGGGGGTCCTCACTGCAGACTATTGTGTACTTTTGCTTTCAGGTTTATATTTTGCTCTAGTTTATGGATACGTGTGAACATAGGTTCTATCTCACGGGACCGGTCTATATATAGTTTTGGGAATTTGTTAGGAAGTGAACCGCCTGGGATGGAATTAGAGAATACTATGAAAGGAAAGGTCTCACCCGAGTAATGAAGCTGAAGGGTTGTCATTCTACACCTGAAGTCTCTAGACACAGTCCGAGGTGAAGCATGCTGAGGTGGCACTCGTTGCATTGGGTGCTGTCTCTTTAAGTCATGATTCCAACAGCCTTGGGGCTTCTCCTCAGATGTTCCACAGACACTGCAATTTGCAAGTCCCAGACTAAGTCACTATCTCCCCAAATCTTCCTTTCTCTCAAGTAGTTAGTGCACAGGCAGCTTTTCCTAGGCCTGCCTCTGGGCTTCTGTTCAGTGGACCTCCAAACCCACCCCTGTCCCTTTGGCCTCCTTGAAGAAGCCACCGCTGGGAATCTGCTGCAAGATTCCCCTGGCACCTGCTCATCCGGCACTCTTGAGGCTCCCTTGGGACCCAGTGCTCACAGGAGACCCTGACGGTGCCTCGTCTGGAAGCTGCTCCTGATGTGACCTGCTGGCAGGCTGTGCCCTCCCTGGGCTGCTGTGCCCAGTATGGCAGGAGTCATCTACATGGTGTCAGGATAGGGGAGCTCCTTGCTCTTGTCTCCCCAGGTAGTGCCTTCCTGGATTATCTGGGCTTTGCCCAAATAAGTCTATGGCCCACCAGAGACCCAGTTCTGCCTGGGGTCACAGATGGGACTTGGGGGGGTCTTGTGTCGGCTTGTTGGGTGTCCTTAGTTCCAGGGTGTCCCAGAGTCCTCAACCCTTCCCCTCTCTTGTTTCTCTTTCTGAAATGGAGCCTAGGGGCTGTCTTCTGTGTCACAGGACCTGGAGAGAGACCCAAATCAAGGTGTTGGTAAAATCCAGAAGTCAACCTTGGTGAAATTACTGAGGCACCCATCAGATGGCGATAGAGATGAGCTGGTCTGGCCTGCCGGCCTGAGCAAGCTGAAGGGAAGAGGAAGACGCTCTGGGAGGCGTTTCTGCCCTCTGTCTTCTCCAGTGTTCTGGCTTCTCCTCATTCCTAGAGGCCCACCTCCTTCTCTTCACCTGCTGTCACTGCTGGGGTGGGACCCTATTCTTCTTCTCTTTGTGTCTCACCCACTTGCCACCCTCTTGGGTTTGATAATTCTCCCCAGCGGTCGCCTTCCCCTGCAGCCATGACTCACTAGCTAGGAGATTTCAGGCACTGTGGCCAAAGGCCAGGCCCAGTTTGGTCCAGACAGCCCTCCTGGCCTTCACACAGCTTAAGCTGCCCTCAGCATCCAAGGCCTGGAAAATCAGGTGTTACTCTCTACTATGTAAACCCCTTACCTCCAGGTTCCATTAGTTGTTCCCATTCCTGTTCCTCTCCTTCTCTAGACACCCCCCACCTCCAGACAGAGCTCATCTCTCCGTTCTCTGATGCTGATCTCAGCACAGCTCGAGTATTTTTTTAAACATTTATTTATTTATTTATTCCCTTTTGCTGCCCTTGTTGTTTTGTTGTTATAGTTATTACTGTTGTTATTGATGTCGTTGTCGTTGTTGTTGGATAGGACAAAGAGAGAAATAGAGAGGAGGGGAAGACAGAGAGTGGGAGAGAAAGACAGACACCTGCAGACCTGCTTCACCGCTTGTGAATCGACCCCCCTGCAGGTGGGGAGCCTGGGGCTCGAACCGGGATTCTTATGCCGGTCCTTGTACTTTGCGCCACCTGCGCTTAACCCGCTGCGCTACCACCCGACTCCCACGGCTCCAGTACTGTATGCAGCCCCCAGTCCCAGACAGCTTGGGGGTCCCTCTCCACCTGCTGTTGTCTACATGATCCTAGAGGACAGATCAGGTGACAGGGCTCTATGCAGAACCCTCCTTATTAGTCACCTAGACCCTGACAGGAGCTGAGCTAGGCCATCTTACACATTTCCCTCTTGTACAAGTGGGGAGACTGAGGGCCAAAGGGGGCAGCGATCCGAACATGGTCCTAGGGGAGTAGGGAAGCCAGAGAGTGAGTGCCGTGCCTAGCTACGTAAGAGACACATTGCCTATTCCCCATCTCTCATCCCCCAGGCCTTGGCGCACTAGAGACTCTAGACACTCAGGGAAAATGGACAAAAGACCCAGGCACCCGATCCTCTAGCCTAGCTCCCCATCATCATCAGTACCTCTCTGGTGGCCGGCACTGCTGGCCTGAGCAGGGGGTCGTGCTGGAATGCTCTACCAGCAAGCATGGGCAGGCTTGAAGACTAAGCTCGCACTACCTCCTTCCCTGTTCTACACTGCAGACCAAGTAAAGAGCAGGCGTGGAGTGGGGCCTGGTTCTGCTGGACCACTGAGCAGAGTGTTTGCTGGGGACTATCCCTGCCACCTTTGTCTTGGCTTGAACACTCTTGACTAGGGCTTCTGCAGGCTGCTGAATCTGGGCTGTGGTTTGGAGATAGGCCATGAAATGATAATGAATGGGACAGGCTTAGAACTTTTCAGGCAGCTATGAACCTTTGGTAGGCCTCTCTGGGGCACTTTTTTTTTTAAATTGTTGTTATAGTTATTGTTGTTGTTATTGATGTCGTCATTGTTGGATAGGACAGAGAGAAATGAAGAGAGGAGGGGAAGACAGAGGGGGAGAAAAAGATAGACACCTGCAGACCTGCTTCACCACCTGTGAAGCGACTCCCCTGCAGGTGGGGAGCCGGGGGCTCGAACCAGGGTCCTTACACCTGTCTGCGCTTCGAGATATGTGCACTTAACCCACTGTGCTACCATCTGACTCCTTTCTTTTTATTTTTTTAAAAATTTATTTTTATTGCCACTGGGGTTATCATTGGGGTTCAGTGTCGGCACTATGAGTCCACCACTCTTGGTGGCCATTTCTTTTTTTTAGAAAGAAATTGAGAGGGGAGGGAGAGCTAGAGAAAGAGAAATGTCTGAAGACCTGCTTTACTGCTGGTGAAGAATTCCCCCTGCAAGTGGGAAGCTGGGGCTTGAATTTGGGTCCTTGCACATGGTAATTTGTGTGCTCAACCAAATGTGCCACCACCTGCCTCTGAAATTTTTCCATTTGGCATATCATTGCTGCTCACTCATTTCAGTGACATTTGTCCTGTCCTCCCTGTCTGCATCTCTGCTTTGTGTTGATTCTAGAACTGTCACCTCTTGGACTTTAGAGAAGAGGGGCCACAGTAACAACCCACTGTAACTTCATCACAGGAAGGCACGACTAGCACCCCGCCAGATGTAAGCTGGAGGCTCCTCCCACGGACATGTGGGATCCCCAGTATTGGCCAGAGGGGTGGTTGCATGGACTTCAGGGAGCTTTTGGACCATTCTCCTGGCTGGGGAGATGGTTGCAACTGAGAAGGTGGCTCCTATTTTAGGCCACATGGGACATCAAACACCAGGAAAGCCAAGTCAATCCAACCCGGATTTATTGTTGCACAAGCCTGTATGCCGTCCTGAAAGGCTATTTTGGCTGGGATGTGGGGAGGAAGCTGTGTGGTGGCAGGGTGCTACGATCACCAGGCTCTGGTGCAGAGAGGATTCACAGGGGTTGGAGGATCCCCTGGCCACACTCCAGGGAGGGCAAGGAGGACTTGGGGCTGCAGAGATGGCGGTAATAACAATACCAGTGGTGATACAAATAACCAAGGGGCTCAGCTTATTACAATATAAAAAGGCAGCAGTTAAAAAGAGTCTGTGCTTTCATTTGCATACCAGGCAGGTATGCAAAGTTCAAGCTCTGTGTGGCAGGAAGAGGTACCCGTGCACTCTGTGTAAGATTCACTTTCCAGATGTGTTGACATCCCTATGGACAGTGGCTCCCAGGGGCTGGAGTGATGCGAGGGTACGGGGCACCCAGGAGAGAACACCTGAGTCCGGTCCTAATAGTTGCCACACAGGTGGGCAGCCTAGGGTGGTTTCGGGGTGTGTAGGGCTGGTGGCAGTCTGGCACGGCCCCAGCCATTCCGGGACCACTCTGCTTCAACGAGGGCTACGGACACAGCCGTGTCCCCTGGTTCCAAACTCCCTGTTATAACGGAATTCATTCAACTGGAGGCACTGGCAGCCAGGGAGGCCGGGAGCAGCTGGCAGCAGCTCTGGGGGAAGTGAGCAGTGGCGACGACTCAGTCCCAAGGAACCTGCCGGTAGTGGTGTAATTTCAAGCACTGGCTAGGTGGTGGTGACCTTGCCGGACAAGCTCTTTGTCCCCTCCGATCACACCACATTCCCGTGTGTATCGGGGGTGGCAGCTGCCTTCCTCCACATGTCAGGAGAAATGCCAGGGGTTCAAGGCTAGTGAGGAGGCGCAGGTTTCTTGTCCTGGACTGGAAGCCCACCTCACAGCGCCCCAGCAGGGGCAAAGGCGGTGCTGCCCAAGCCCTGGGCTTGTGGTGGGAATGGAGGTGCCAGGACGCCTTCCAAGCCCAGGGTTGGCCGCACGTGCGCAGGCCTCTGCCTCCAGTGCCAGCCCGGGAGGTAGGAGCAGGCAGAAGACATCACCCCTTGACCCATGGAGGTCAGACAAGTGAGACTTCGGCCTGGAAACTGGAGGAGCGGCGAGCGCCGGGGCTGATGCGGGTCAGCATGGACACCTGCGTGCTGCACGTGGCCCCGTTGCTGCCTCCGGATGGGTGGTGGTACTTGGGGCCCACTCCCAGCATGCCCTGCGTTCGCCAGCGCCGCCACTTGCGCCGCAGCTCCGCCTGCACCTGGGAGGAGGAAGTGGAGTTAGGCCCGCCCCCGGATCGTCACCTTCATTGATGATTGGGCGGCTCTCCAATTAAGCTGCTGAGCCAGCCAATCACAGCCGTTTCCGGGTTGCCTGACCTTAGAGACCCGGATGCTAAACGGCTAAGGGAAAGGCGGACACGTGGAAGCAGCGAGGGTCAGTCAGTGTAGGCGGGGAGAGGAATGCGCTCTCAGGCTGCCTGGAGACCTCTTCTCCTGGTCCTTGTGCCCTTGGGATCCACCGTGACCCAGACTGCACTGGGCCCCACCTGCCACGAAGGCACACTACAGTCACCGGCCACGGTCACTTTTCAAAGGCTCATGCGCCCAGAGCCCCGGGAGAGTTTTCCTAAATGCAGATTCTGAATGAACAGGTCTGGGCGGGGCCCAGAAACCAGCATTTCCACCTAGGTCCCAGAGGCTGCTGATCCATCAGTCTGTGGCTAACACGTGGCAGCAGCGGGGTCTACCCCATCCTTGTTGTGCAAGTAACACCCAGTCGTGGCTGCCTCCCTCGCCCCTTGCCTGGGAAGGCCTTACCTCGCCGTTGAGGAAGCAGTAGAGGATGGCCACCACGAAGCCCTGGGGAGGAAGGACTGATGAGCTGGACAGACCCCAGGGGCCCTCCTTCCTTGCCCTACTCCCGGCCGCACCCCCTGCTAGGTTCCTCGGGTTAGGCGAAGGGCTGAGTATACAGTCCTTGCACAGTACTAGCCACAATGGAGAGATCAGAATTCAGTGATGAGGCACCAAACCCGAGGCTGAATTCCCTTACAGGCCAGAGAAGAAAGCGACCTGAAGCCAACAGGACATACCTGGAACGACCCTACGACGAGCTCAAAGACCATTTTTATTTCCGCCTTAAAGTTGTCAGGGAAGAAGGCGAACATGATGTAGTGCACTCCAAACAGGGGGATGAGCAGAAGGGTGGATTTGGCCAGTCTCCTGGGGGCAGGGAAGGAAGGGCAAGCAGTGGGCACGTGTGTCCACATATATGACTAACACAGGGCCTGGCATGGGGACAGCTGGGGCACAGAAGTTGGGACAGTGACTAGAAGGCGAGACTGCGCTGTTCCTCCTTATACATTTCACATCCACATGGGTTCCTCTTCCTTATCTGTAGTGGTTTTGCCCTGGCGCCAACACACACACACACACACACACACACACACACACACACACACCCCTGGCCCCCAGTCTGGAGGGACGCATAAGAAAGAATGATGTTCCTCTGTTTTCCTGGAGGAGAGAATACAAAGGAGGGCCACTGCTCATATGGATGAGGCTTAATGGTGGTATTTCAGGTTTTGTGCCACCCTGAGCTCTGCGAGCCCCATTTTTAGTGGGAAGATGTTCTCAGGTAACAGAGATCCTGGTTCCCCCTCTCCTTGTCTCAGTTTTCCTAGTCTGTATCATGAGGGTAACTTCATGCTAAACATGGCTAGAATACAGAAATGAAATCACTGTAAACTCAGGTGTGCACTGGGTGTTCTAAAGTTCAGTGCAGGCACCAGAGCAGTTCTTCTTTATTTTTTGTTATTCTCAGTGCTTCAGCATCCCAAGTGACTTTTTTTTTTCAGATAAAAAGAGAGAGAAGGAGAGAGAACACAGCATAGAAGCTTCCTCTAGGGAGTCGGGTGGTAGCACAGTGGGTTAAGTGCAGGTGATGCAAAGTGCAAGGACCCTGGTTCGAGCCCCTGGCTCCCCACTTGCAGGGGAGTCTCTTCACAAGCGGTGAAGCAGGTCTGCAGGTGTCTGTCTTTCTCTCCCCCCTCTGTCTTCCCCTCCTCTCTCCATTTCTCTCTGTCCTGTCCAACAATAACGACATCAACAACAACAAATAATAAAACAAGGGCAACAAAAGAGAATAAATAAATATTTAAAAAAAAGAAGCAGCTTCCTCCAGTGTAATGGAGGCCAGGCTTGAGCCTAGATCATGTGCATAACAAAGCAGGTGCATTATCCAGGTGAGCTATGTTGCTGGTCCGAGAAGGACCAATTCTTTTCTGAGCATGAAGACATCTGGGAGAACTTGAAATTGGGGTGCTGATCGCACAGGGAGGATGGCAGGTACTCTATTGTTTGCCCGCATCTCTGCCATCCAGGATGACCTAGGGTGAGCTAACTAGTCAGTCCTCTCTCTCTGGCTTCTCTACTGTGTTCACGTCACCAGGGTTTGCCAGCTTTGGGGGGACTGCATCTTTCTTCCTCTGCCTGTCTATGACCCTAAGATACTCTTGACGACCACCAGCTCCTTTTATGACAGCCTGTGCTCTTGGGAGGCTGTCCAGAGTTAGACTACCGAGTCTTCCCCTCTGCCTAGGAGCATGTAGGCATCACCCTGGTTGAGGCCTCTTAGCCACCTGACCTCATGGCTGGTCCAGGCAGTGTGAGCTCATGTTTCCTGTCTGAGGGGCAGGAGAGCTTCTATTTCTCTCACTTGGCATTCAGTCCAGGGGAGCCTAGTCCTGGCCCTGCAGACCCACAGCTAATAGGGAGTGGTGCAGAGAAGATGGCCTTGCCCCCTCCCACTCCTTCCTGGACCTGGTTCCCATGTCCTACCAAGATCCTGAGCACGGCCCTCTGTTTGCCGGCTCCAAACCTACCCATGTTTCTGAAACTGACAGATGGAGGCTTGCTTTTAAATTGAAGACTTCTGGGAGGGGTGGTGGGGGTGGAGAGTGGGAACCAATGGCCCCTCCTGGGGAGCTCTCTCTCCTGTTCCCTCCCCCTCTGTCTGCTGACAGCTGTCGGGTTCCTGTCACTCTCTCAGGCCTGGTGCTGCCCAGTTCTTTGCCTTTGAGTCCAGCCCTTTGCAGCAGTGTGCTTTGGGGAAACCAAGATGCCACAGGCAGCACAGAGGATGCACAGGCCTGATGTGCCATCCCTTTGCTAAACTGCCAACCCCACAGGGCTTTCTCTCCTCAGATGAGAAGGGAAGCTCTGCCTACACACCCAGCGGGCGAGAAGCTGCCACGCCAAGAACGTGAGTCTTGGTCTTGTCAGAGAGAATCACAGGATTCCAGAATAGAATCCTAAATTCAGCTGCTCGTGACATTCTAGCCAGGAATCTCAGAACCAAAGCACAGACCACCCCGCACCCCCAGCCCCCAAGAGAACATTCTGGAATCCCAGGACTAGAAGGCCCTGCCAGGACACCTAGGTGGCTTTGTCTACACAGCACTGATGATGAGTCTCCTGTTTTCATCTGTGGGCACGCTACAGCCCCCTACTTCCTCCTCCCCCCTCTCATGTGTCTGTAGTTCTGTCAGCAAGCTAGTTCTCATGGAAGCCTGCCTGCTTCTCCAGTCCTAAGCACAGGGAGTGATTTTCACACCTCCTAAAGCAAGGAACCTAAGTGCTGTCCCTTGTACACTGCTGTGCTGACATGCTCCCAAATCCTCTCAGAGGGTTCGCGTTGGTTTCTTCATTTGCAAAATGGGGACAGTTTATAGGAGGCTGTGGACGGAATGATGTGGTGCCACAAATGCTTGCAGGTGTGTAAGCTGCAGGCCTTGTCTTTACTGTGGAGATTGCCACGGTCTTAATAATTGCCAACTGTCCCGCTGGAAGGAAGCCCCCACCCCAAGGCATTCTTCTACAGTATACTTACTGTGCCCCTTTTCTGTGCCAGTGGCTGGGTACACAGTATAAACAGGACCCAGGGTGCCTACCATCTTCTCTTAGCAGCAGATACAAACTTGGGTTAGATGGCTATAGGAGAAGCATGAGTCTTCTGGGGGAGGCCTGGTGAGGGTGGGGCTGGAGCAGGCGACACTTGGGGGCAAGAGCAAAGTGGTGGTTTTTTGACTCTGTGGTTTGAAGTGACTTGGGCTGATCTGAGGATGGGGAAGGGGTGTTGGGGGGGGCACTGGGCCCATACTCACGAATAAGGGCTGCTGTCACTCTTCCCAACATCAGGGGGCCGCAGTTTCTGAACCAGGATTCGGATGATGCAAATAAACAGGATGAAGTTCACCTGGTGGGTGGGAGGTCAATGTCGGTGGTCAAAGAAGGTAGACTGCGGGGAGTCGGGCGGTAGCGCGGTGGGTTAAGCGCACATGGTGCAAAGCGCAAGAACCAGCGTTAAGGTTCCGGGTTCGAGTCCCTGGCTCCCCACCTGCAGGGGAGTTGCTTCACAAGCGGTGAAGCAGGTCTGCAGGTATCTGTCTATCTTTCTCTCCCCTTCTCTGTCTTGCCTTCCTCTCTCCATTTCTCTCTGTCCTATCCAACAATGATGACGTCAATAACAACAACAACAATAATAACTACAACAATAAAACAACAAGGACAACAAAAGAGAATAAATAAATATTTTTTTAAAAAGAAGGGGGCTGGGTGGTGGCACACTTGGTTGAGTGCACATGTTGCAGTGCATGAGGACCCTGGTTCAAACCCCCAGTTCCCACCTGCAGGGGGAAAGCTTCATAAGTGGTGAAGCAGGGTTGCAGGTGTCTCTCTATATCTCTACTTATCTTCCCCTCCCTTCTCAATTTCTGACTGCCTCTATCCAATGAATAAAGATAATAAAAATTAAAAAAAAAGAAGGGGGGAGTCGGGCGGTAGCGCAGTGGGTTAAGTGCACGTGGAGCAAAGCGCAACCACCAGTGTAAGGATCCCGGTTCGAGCCCCTGGCTCCCCATGTGCAGGGGAGTCGCTTCATAGGCAGTGAAGCAGATCTGCAGGTGTCTGTCTTTCTCTCCCCCTCTCTGTCTTCCCCATCTCTCTCCATTTCTCTCTGTCCTATCCAACAACGACAACATCAATAACAATAATAATAACTACAACAACAATGAAAAACAAGGGCAATAAAAGGGATAAATATTAAAAAATTTTTTAAAAATTAAAAAAAGAAGGGAGACTGGGGTACCAGTCCTGTAGGCTGAAGGTCTGTCTTCCTTGCCAGGACTCCTTGTCCTGCCATCTTTTTGCCCCTTGAGGTAGGTTGCTCAGGAACTGGGCGTCCCAATCTAGTTTTTCTGTTCAGAGGATGATGATGATTATGATGTGGTGGTGGTGGTGGTGGTGGTGAGAAGGACCCTACTGTAGGTACTAGTAAGCATAAGCTTCAGTTCTGACTTCGACATGGATTTACTACGAGGTTAGGCAGCTTCTCAATCTGGGTCTCAGTTTCCCATCTCTACATGGTAGGAGGTCTTACCAAGATGGAAATGAGAATGGGGACCTTGATGATCCACCACAATGAAGAGTTGATGGTGTCCCAGCATCTGGGTAGGGGGAGAAGGAGGAGAATGAGAGAAGTTCTCCTCAGCCAGAGAGAGAATCAGCAACCCTCCTTCTGTTTGTCCCCACTCTGCCCCAAACCTGGGTCTAACACCACAGGCCCAGAGTCTATGGCGCCCAGAGTCTCCCTCATCCCGCCCAGGGGATCTGCCCCAAGTGAAGGGGCAGGGTGGCAGCTCACCCGTAGTCTTCAAAATGGATCCTGATGATGGTCCACACCATGGTGAAGGTACTGGGCATGCCTGTCAGGGCCAAAGGAGGGTGGAGAGGGCATAGGAGCCAGGGAGAGGGGGCACAAGGGGAAGATTGAGGAGGAAGAGCCAGAGAGAAGGAGGGAAGGAGGGAGGGAGAGAGGGAAAGAGTGGTTCCTAAGGCCCCTACATGGTTCTACATGAGCCCCCTCTAAAGATGCTCCACCGATCAAATGAAGCTGATGCCTGGCGGCGGGGGCGGCCAGTTCTCCCAAAGGGAGAATCTTTTCCTAATTTTGTCAGAGGCACTTTATGGACTATAGTGGCCCCATGTTTCAAGGGGTGAAGAAGAAACAGAATGATGTCCATAGCCTATTTCATAGTTTGGCCCTAGGTGCAGCCCTGCCCACGGCACCTGCCCTGGGGTCACATACACAGGGGACATTTTCTTAACCCTTGGCCCAGAGCCTTGCAGACAGGACCTGCAGCCCGGCAAGACCTCAGACCAACTGTCACGACTCCCTCCTGCTAGTGAGCTCCCCACACCTCTGCCCTCTGTCCCCAGCTTGACAGCCCTCCCTGGTACCATACCCCAGCCGATGAGTATGTACCCCCAGAAGTACTTCCGCTCGGAGAAGAAGGAGACGGCGAGCAGGGTGTAAAGGTAAAGGCCCTCCACCAGCAGCCAGAAAAAGTTGGCCATGACACAGTACTGGAACAGGACCACAGCGGCCTTACAGCCCACCTGCACGGAGAGGAAGAGAGAAGGGGTTTGCTGGGCTAGCAGAACTTCTTGACTGCCCAAATCTGTCTGGGAGTGATGGACATAGTTATGTTAGAGTCAACATTATTTAACTCTTTCCCGTTTTTGCCTTATCCCCTTAAAAAAGCATTCAGTGAGGGAGTTAGGCAGTAGCGCAGTGGGTTAAGCACAGGTGGCGCAAGGACCAGCCTGAGGATCTCGGTTTGAGCCCCCGGCCCCCCACCTGCAGGGGAGTCACTTCACAAGCGGAGAAGCAGGTCTGCAGGTGTCTCTCTTTCACTCTCCCTCTGTCTTCCCCTCCTCTCTCCATTTCTCTCTGTCCTGTCTAACAATGACATCAATAACAACAACAAGAACTACAACAACAATAAAAAACAAGGGCAACAAAAGGGGAAATCAATCAGTCAATCAGTAAAAAAGCATTCAGTGGTGGACTTGCTATTATCCTTGATTTTTTTTTTTTTTTGCCTCCAGGGTTACTGCTGGGGCTCGGTGTCTGCACTATGAATCCACTGCTCCTGGAGGCTATTTTTCCCCCTTTTGTTGCCCTTGTTGTTTATCATTGTTGTTGTTATTATTGTTGTTGTTGGATAGGACAGAGAGAAATGCAGTGAGAAGGGAAAGACAGAGAGGGGGAGAGACCTGCAGATCTGCTTCACCACCTGTGAATCGACCCCCCCCTGCAGGTGGGGGGCCGGGGGCTCGAACTGGGATCTTTACACTGGTCCTTGTGCTTGGCACCATGTACACTTAACCCCTGTGCTACCACCTGATCCCCGGTTTTAGAACATCTGATGCTTTGAGATAAACTTGTGATTTCAATTATCTACCCACTTATTGATCCTCTTTTTTTTTTTTTTTGACACCTGCAGACCTGCCTGTGAAGCGACTCCCCTGCAGGTGGGGAGCAGGGGGCTCGAACCGGGATCCTTATGCTGGTCCTTACGCTTTGCACCATATGCGCTTAACCCGCTGTGCTACTGCCCAACTCCCTACCCACTAATTTATCATCTATTCCCTTTCCCACCTAGATAGCTATCCATCTACCTACCATTTCAGTTATTACCCACCAATCTACCCACTTACTTACCCACCCCACGACGGGCACTCCCCGGCTACCACCTAAACATTCACCCACTCCTGGTCGCCTTCCTGCAACTATTCAGGTGTGTCCTCGCCCACCAACCCCTTCATACTTCTTCCTGCTAGACAGACACCTGCTTCCCAGTCCCACACACTGCCCCATTTATCCACTCACCTGTCCACCTGCTTCTCTCGTCATATTCCTTCTGCCTACCCTGCCTTCTACCCATCATCTCTCCATTTCTCCTACTTTATTCATCTATACTGCATCCACTCAGTCATTCGCACACCTGCTCACTCAGCCATTCATTCACCTAATTTTCCCTTGACTCCCTTCCCACCTGTTCACTCATTTTACTTACATTAAGACCAGGTAGCTGGGAGAGGTATGAGGGAGCATTCCTTTTTAAAAGAATTTATTTATTTATTCATGAGAAAGACAGGTGGAGAGAAAGAACCAGATATCACTCTGGTACATGTGCTGCCGGGGATTGAGCTCAGGACCTCATGGTTGAGAATCCAATGCTTTATCCACTGCGCCACCTCCCGGACCACATGAGGGAGCATTCTTGCTTGAGTTTGCAAGAGTTCCCTGAATGTGTGGGGCTTCGGACTGCAGACTGAGGAGTAGGGCCTGGCTGGAAGTATTGAGGAAACATGAGACCGAGAAAGGGGAAGAGGAGGGAGGAGGGGAGGTAGGGTGGCCATCTCTCCTAGAGGCTAGAAGAGTGCTTATCCAGGCAGATGAAGACAGGGAAGAAGTCACGGAGAGCTGTAAGGAGGACAGTTGGGGCTTGAGTGGCCCACCTGGTTTGGCTAGAAGGTCTACTTGGCCATGAAATAGGGTTTAGTCATCACCCTCCTCCAGGAAGTCCTCTAACTTTCATGCCTCCCTGTACCTAGAACCCAGATTTTTCACTCCTGTTGCCCTTAGCTTTGAGACTCACTCAGAGAGTAGCCTACCCTCCTTTTCTTCTGACTAGAAAGTCTTTCCTCAGGTTGCACCTCAGAGCCTCCGGCTGCTTGGTGCCTACTCGCCCGCCTTTCCCCTTTGCTTCTTTGTTTTACTAGAATAGCTGGACTCCAACGGGTTGATTATCTGTGCTTCTCTTGGCCTTAGACAGGCTTCAGGAAGCTGCTGATGAATAGGGGAGCCAGCCTCCACAATGACCCTTAACCAGTGCTCTGGAGACAGCAGCTCACAGTGCTCTCCTGACTCTCAGATGCTCTGAGGAGCCAGAATGGCCAAGGCAACACCGCAGGGTTCCCCGCACCCCCCCCCCCCCGCCCCCGGCAACCACCCTCAGGATGAAGAAGATGAAGAGGTGCATGTGGTCGTAGTTCAGCGTGCAGTGAAGCTTCCTGTGAGGTGGGAACACATGGGAGATGGGTGGGGGTCTCAGACCCCCACCCTCACTCTAACTGACCTAGTGCTTTGAGGGAGGGGAGGGGGAAGTGGAGGGACGTGGTCTCTGGATGTGGGCGCCACCCTGAAGGGGCACCCAGCCCCCAGGCACCCCTGTGCTGCGTGCAGCCTGACTTTCATCTCCACCTCTTGTGGAGATGCCTGAGATTTCACCATGGTGGATTCATTGTTTGGGGAGAAGAAACTGCTGACCCCTGAAGTAATGCCCTGCCTCTGGGATCACTTGTG
Source organism: Erinaceus europaeus (assembly GCF_950295315.1). Taxonomy (NCBI): domain Eukaryota; kingdom Metazoa; phylum Chordata; class Mammalia; order Eulipotyphla; family Erinaceidae; genus Erinaceus; species Erinaceus europaeus. The sequence goes on along the minus strand of NC_080182.1, from coordinate 11,027,528 downwards.
GAGCAATGGGTCACTGGCCACAAGGAATGGGAAGGACCTTGCTGGTGTCTAGCTCTCTGTCCTAGCCTGGGGGCACTCAGTGAGGGGGCCATATGCTCAGAACCACTCCACTTGGGCCTTTGACTGACTGGTGATGAATTCCTTAAGTGCTCTCTCAACCTCCCTTCCTAGGAAGGCCCAGAAGAGGGCTATGGCATCCAATAGCACAGCTATATACAAGATACTGGATACTGTACAGCAAACCATAACAAAAGAACTTTTCAAAGTTAACCCAATTACCAAATAATGTGATGATAACATTAACTATCGATTGTCTTTTGGAACCCTAAGACAGCAGGAACCTCACATCTCCACTATAGAGCCCCTACTTCCCCCAGTCCTGGAACCATTGGATAGGGCCCACTTTCCCGTATGCCTCTCCCAATCCATACCAAATAATATTGCATCCGCCGATCACAACCTAACCAACGCAACGATGGCCACTTCAACATGCTTCACCTCAGACTGTGTCCAGAGACTTCACGTGTGGAATGACAACCCTTCAGCTTCATTACGCGGGTGAGACCTTTCCTTTTATAGTACACTCTAATTTCATCTCAGGTGGTTCACTTTCTAACAAAGTCCCATAACCCAGATATACACCAGTTTCTGTGAGAGAGAGCTTATGTGCACACGTACCCATAAACTACTGCAAAATATATACCTGAAAGCAGAAGTACACTAGAGTTTGCAGTGAGTACCTCCCTAACACTTCCTCTCCACTATTCCAAGCTTTGGGCCCATGACTGCTGAACAATTTGTTTGGCCTTGTATGTTAACTCTCTTTTCAATCACCAGGTTCCAGATGCCACCAGGATGCTGGCCAGGCTTCCCTGGATTGAAGACCCCACCAATGTGTCCTGGAGCTCAGCTTCCCCAGAGACACAACCTACTAGGGAAAGAGAGAGGCAGACTGGGAGTAGGGACCGACCAGTCAACGGCCATGTTCAGCGGGGAAGCAATTACAGAAGCCAGACCTTCTACCTTCTGCAACCCTCAATGACCCTGGGTCCATGCTCCCAGAGGGATAGAGAATGAGAAAGCTATCAGGGGAGGGGGTGGGTTATGGAGATGGGGTGGTGGGAATTGTGTGGAGTTGTACCCCTCCTACCTTATGGTTTTGTTAATTAATCCTTTCTTAAATAATAAATAAATAAATAAATAAAAAAGAAGAGGGCTATGTGTGTTTGAACTGTCCCCAGATGGAGGCGTGTGTGTGTGTGTGTGTGTGTGTGTGTGAAGGGAGGGGGTGTGCGTGCAGGGTGCCTACGATGGATGGTGTGGTGAGCAGAACCCTGGGTCTGCAGGTGGCAGAGGAGAGAGCGGGAAGGAATCTTGGATCCTTGCACAGATGGGGAAACAGAGGCAGGAGTCCCTGAAGATCACATGGGCGGTTAACAACAGAGGTGGGACAGGTGGGCTCTGCCCATGAACTGTTCCACCTCCCACTGAGGAGAAGGGCTTCTCAGGGACATGTACAGGTCTGCAAATCCCTTGGTGGCTGAGAGGGGAATGGGGCTTCAAGGAGCTAGCAGGTGGGCTGGATAGAGGTTTGGCCATCCTTGGAGAAAGAGAGAAGGTTGGAGAGAGGGGGAGGGGAGGAGAGGGAAGGAGAGAGGAGGAAGGAGAGAGGAAAGGAAGGAGAGACAGAGGGAGGTGGGCCATGGTCCTTACCGAGCCCTCACAGTGGTCCAGCTCCCCGCTGTCAAAGAGGGCCAAGTCTTTGATGAAGACGGCAACCGCCCTCAGGATGAAGGAGATGAAGAGGTGCATGTGGATGTAGTTCCGCGTGCAGTGAAGCTTCCTGTGAGGTGGAAAGGATGCGAGATGGGCCTTAGAGCCCCACCCTCACTCTAACTGACCTAGTGCTTTGAGGGAGGAGAGGGGGAAGTGGAGGGACGTGGTCTCTGGATGTGGGCGCCACCCCGAAGGGGCACCCAGCCCCCAGGCACCCCTGTGCTACGTGCAGCCTCACTTTCAGCATAAGCTTCAACCTCAGGTGCCCTGTCCCCACATTTGGGCCATCTTTTCTTTTTAAATATTTATTTATTTATTCCCTTTTGTTGCCCTTGTTTTATTGTTGTAGTTATTATTGATGTCATCGTTACTGGATAGGACAGAGAGACATGGAGAGAGGAGGGGAAGACAGAGAGGGGGAGAGAAAGACAGACACCTGCAGACCTGCTTCACCGCTTGTGAAGCGACTCCCCTGTGGGTGGGGAGCCAGGGGCTCAAACCAGGATCCTTAATGTCGGTACTTGAGCTTTGCACCACCTGCGCTTAACCCGCTGTGCTACTGCATGACTCCCCACATTTGGGCCATATTGTGGGGGCTAGACTGGGACAGGTGGGGTGCTAATCGGCCTGTCCTCTCTGGGGGAGACTGGCCTGGCAGGGGCTCTGGGGCAGGGCCTGTGTGCTATGTGGGTCGGGGCTGCTGCTGGTGGAGGGCAGCAGAGCATGCAGGGGCTGGGCTGCGATGACCCGTGGAGGATGACCCTCACCTGAACAAGCTCAGGATGGCTGTGGCCACCAGAAGGGCTGCGAGGGACAGGCTGTAGCCGACGGTGTAGCCGGTCTTCACGGAACTGTAGAACATCATCTGCTGCTGCTAGAGGGAGGCGGGTAAGGAGGGTGTTGGGTGGAGATGGTGGCGTGGGCTCACCCCCTGCCTGCCCATTCCTGCCTTGGCAGGTGAGGAGGCCAGGGCCCAGGGCTCCTAACAGTTTCTGAGTCCAGGTGGGATGGGCCTGCTTCCCAGAGTAGGGGGCTGAACCCCACCCCCTCTCTCTGCTCCTCCAGGGAAGGAAAGAGACGACCTCACACATTCCACCTGTTCATCCTTCAGTCCTGTGTTTGATTCCCCTCAGCACCAGCTTTGGGCTCAGCATACCAGGGCCGAGACTGTCCCCCCTTCAGGCCCCCACAGGAGACCTTCTCGTTATGTGGCCTGGAGTCACACAGGCAATGGAGAATGTTACAGATGTGGGTGGCAGGGCAGGGATGGTGAGGTAGCTCAGTGGTCAGGTGTCCACTTTGCATGTGTGAGGCTCTGGGTTTGATCCCCAGGAAGGACTCTACAGACAGTGCAGTGGGGTTTGCTCCCTCACTGTTTCTTTTTCTATCTAAAAAAAAAAAAATGGATCAGAGAGGTGACTCAGTGGTGACGCACATTTATAAGGCTTTGGGTTCAATTCCTGGCACCTCATTAAAAGTATGTAGGGGCCAGGTGGTGGGACAGTTGGTCACAGCACACAAGGGCCCAGGTTCAGGCCCCTGGCCCCTACCTGCATGGAAAAGCTTTACAAATGGTAAAGCAGTGTTGCATGTGTCTCCTTTTCCCTCCCTCTTTATCTCTCTGTCCCCTCATGATTTTTCTTTGTCTCTACCCAGTAAAAAAAAATATTTAAAAGTAAAATAAAAAGACACAGTGGGGCTAATCTCCTAGGGGGTGGGTCTCAGAAGCTGGGGGCAGCGGGATGAGGCCACTCGGGCCACTGTGGGAGGACAAAGCTGACCCCCTCTTCATCTCCTTCCTGTGGTTACAAGCAGAGACACAGCCACAGGGCAAGGCTCCCACCGCTGATGCGACAGAAGAAGCAGCTGAGAGGTGCTGTCTGGGGGTCTGGGGGGCTTTGAAGACCTCTGAGGAAATTTGCTTGCTTCTTGGAAAGAGTGAAAAGCCTATCTGCAAAGGGTATCTGAGCAGATGGATCAACAGACAGACAGACATGCACTCACACGTGGAAGCAATGAGGGCCTCTTAGCTGAGAACCACAGTCACCCATCTCGAAGCCTCCACACCAGTGTTGCTCCCTCCTCCCCAGACTGCATCCTTACAGCACCATCTAGACTCCACCTGTGGGTGGGGCCCTTGTCCTGGCACAGAGGGCAGCATTCCCACCCCTGTTCCTAACTGAAGGTTGGGGATCTGATGATGCTTCTTCCAGGCTCTGCACCTGACTCAGTTTCTCCTCTGCAGGAGGCAGGGAGGATGCTTTCTGCCTGGCCAGCTACGTCCAGGGCTGGGCAAGGCTGTCTGGAGGCTTGGCCTGTGCAGGTCCTGGCTCAGCTTTGGCTGCAGTGAGTCATCCTCAGTAAAGCCCCCTCCTGCGCTGCACAGGGGGAAACCAGTGTATGCCCCCAGCCCCCCCCCTCCCCCAAATGCAAGCCTGGAGAGGGAGGCGGCTCAGGATGCACAGATCTCAGCAGAGCTGGGACCCATAGAAAGCAGCTTCACCGTGGGAGAGAGGAGGTACCCTGGGGCGGGGGTGTTGCTCTGAGGCCCACCTCATCCAAAGCCGATTCTCTCTCATCGAAGCCACAGGCCGCGGGGTAGGGACCAGGCTCCAGGGGCGTCCAGCCCTCGTCGGTACAGTTACGGCTCACGTTGCGGCCTGGGAGGAGGGTGGGGTGGAGAGGAGAGAGAGAAAGAGAGACAGGGTCTCTAGAGAAGGCAAGGGCTCGGCTGTCTCTGCTACTGTATCAGGCTCCACCCACCCCTACACAAGCACCCAGAACATCATGGGTGGCGGTGGGGTGATCCGGGGCAGACAGAGATCCTTCAGGGCTGGCAGGGCCCCCAATACAGGTGGCAGATCAGGAACTCCTAGGCTTAGCCCTGGCCCCATCATGGTTTGAACCCGACTCCAGAGCAGCAGAAACTCCTGGTTGCAAGCAATCTAAATCCTTGGCACCGAATGACCATCAGCTCCACATCGACTCTTGTCACGGGGCCACAGGAGCTGGTGTGGCCAACGGCTTCTCTGTCCTGCTGCTGATGGGTTGGAGGGCCCAGCCTGCTCAGTCCCTCTTGCTCAACCTGCCTGAGTCCTCCCCACCCCAAGTCTGTGGGGCTCTGATGAGCTGCTGGAGGGGGGGCAAGGAGGGAGGAGGCTCGGCAGGAGGTCCTGAGAATAGGAGAGGCAATCAGGAAGGTCCTGTTCAAGAAGGGTGAAAGGCAAAGCAGGGCTGCTGGCTCAGCAGCAGAGCACAGGGCTCGCAAGCCTGAGGACCTAGCTTTGATCCGGGCACTGCATATGTCAGAGCTGAGTGATGCTCTAGTCTCTCACAAATATACATATCAAAAACAAGCCAAAAAACCCTGGAGGTTGGGCAGTGGCAAGCTTGGCTGAGTGCACACGTTGTCATGCACAAGAGCATGTCAAGTCTTGGCTTCCTGCTTGTAGCGGGGGGAAGCTTCGTGAGTATGAGTGTGAAGCAGTGCTGCTGGTGTCTGTCTCTCTCCCTCTGTATCCCCTCCCCTTCTCAATTTCTCTCTGTCCTATCGAATAAGAGGAAAAGAAAGAAAGAAAGAGAGAAAGAAAGGAAGAGAAAGAAAAAGGGGAAAATGGCCACCAGGAGCAGTGGATTCATCGTGTGGGCACCAAGTCCCAGGGATATTTCTGGTGGCATTAAACAAAGCGGCAGCAGTAGTGATAATAAAAAGCTGCTTAAAGAAAAAGGCAAGGAGGGGCCAGGCGGTGGCGCACCTGGTTAAACGCACACATCACAGTGCACAAGGACCCAGGTCCAAACCCCTGTTCCCCACCTGCAGGGGGAATGCTTCACAAGAGCTGCAGGTGTCTCTCTGTCTCTCTTCTTCTCTATATTCCTCTCCTCTCTTGATTTCTCTGTCTCTAACCAAAAATAAATAATAAAGACAAAAGGAAAAAGGCAAGGCAAATGAGTGGAAAACCATGGCAGCCCTCACAGGATCCTGGGTTGGCCTGGGTGGAAGCTGGGTCTCCTGGGCAGCTCTCTCCACTGTTCTTGGTTACTGCCACAGGGCAGGGCCACTATGGTAGGAGGTGAAGTGACTACTATCCTGTAGTCTCAGGTCCTGGGGGTGGGGGGGCTCTCCATGTTCCTGAGAGGGGAGGGTGAGTAAGAAATCAGTGAACTCAAGGAGAGCCATTCTTCATTCCAGATCTCACAGGAGAGACACCCCATCTGAAGAAGGCTGGCCTGCCTGGCTTGTTGGGGCAGAAGGAAAGAAGAGGGAGAGGAGGGAAGGAGAGAAAGAGAGCTGGAGAGGTCAGGCGCCGGGCTAGCGTGAGGGTGTTTCTTCCCGGGCACGTGCTCTCTGGGTTGGAGAGAACTTGACCAGAGCCAACCTGGGCTGCTGCTTACTCAGTGACGCGGGAGAGAGACCAGGAACTCGTGGTGGAGCGGGAATGCAATGCGTCTTTATTGATCAGAGACAACACCTTTATATCTTTTGAAACGGAAGTGGCAAGTCGGAAAAGGAAATGGCTAGGAAAGGGGGTGGAGAAAAGGAAAGAGCATGCAGGTAGAAAGCTTCCACAGCAGCTGTTGCGAAGGTTTTAACTGGTGGGATTAATTAATACCCTGCAGGTAGGGCGGGTCTCAGGCAAAACAATGATTATGTAAATAGACCACAGTATCATCGATGGAGCAGGGCAGGGGGGCTGCCCGACAGTCAGGTGGGAGGAGGTGGGGGAGGGGATGAAGAGAAGGTGAGGAGGGAGAGATGAGAAAGGAGGTGGAGCCCAACATCCTTGCCCTCTAGCCCCCCCCCCCACAAGACCCTCAGCACTACCACCTGTGTTTCTCTGTCATCACTTCCACTGCCACCATCAGTTTCATATCAACAAGGAGTTTGGAGAACTTTCCAGGGATGGTGCAGGCCAGAGCACAAGGCTTCTGCATCCCCTCAGCCACACGGCAAGGAAGGCCAGCCCACTTCACCATTGAGAAGCAAGGCTCCAAGAGGCTGGCCACTTGCCCAAGGCCACACAGAGAGGACAGGGAAGCAGGTGTGCCTTTCAGCCTTTCCAGGGAGCCCTGGCCTTCACCTGCTCAGGGCTGACCTGGGACTTGTTTCAGGTGTCCAGGTGCAGAGCTGCAGCAGCCAGGGTGTCCCGTCCCGTCTGCTCAGGGAGGCTTACTGCATGTGGTTCCTATTTGCAAGCATGCTGTTTCCTCAAGCCAAAAAGCCATTCTGTTTTCCATTCGAGAAAATATCTCTTTGTGCATCTGATGGTCAGAGCACCACCAAGGAGAGACATGCAGAGCACAAGTGAGAGGGACAGGAACACTTGGACATCCTGATGAAAAGAATCTCAGGATATTTTTTTGGCCTGATCCACTGGGTAGATCATCCCTTCCTTTCTCCTCCCACCCCTTTTCTTTCTCTCTTTCTTTCTTTCTTCCTTTCTTTCTTTCTTTCTTCCCTTTTGTTGCCCTTGTTGTTTTATTGTTGTAGTTATTATTGATGCCATCGTTGTTAGATAGGACAGAGAGAAATGGAGAGAGGAGGGGAAGACAGAGAGGGGGAGAGAAAGACAGACACCTGCAGACCTGCTTCACTGCCTGTGAAGCGACTCGCCTGTAGGGGGGGAGCCGGGGGCTCAAACCGGGATCCTTACACTTGAAATTTAGCATCTGGGGCTGGGTGGTGCATCAGGCTGAGTACACACACTACCATGCACATTACCAGGTTTAAGCCCCTGTCCCCCACCTACAGGGGGGAAGCTTCAAGAGTGGTAAAGCAGGCCTGTAGGTGTCTCTCCTTCTCTCTTCCTTTCTTCTCCCCCTTTCTTCTCTCTCTGTCTTGTGAAATAAAATAGGAAAAAAGAAAGAAAAGAAAGGAAAATAAAAGAAATGGCCTCTGGGAGCAGTGGATTCATAGTACCATCACCAGGCCTCAGTGATGACCCTGGTGGCAATTAAAAATGAAAGAAAGGAAGGAAGAAAAAAGAAAGAAAGAAAGAAAGGGAAGGGGAGGGAGGGAGGGTTGGAGGAAGGAAGGAAATAAAGGGGAAGGGAGGGGCTGGGTGATGGCACACTTGGTTGAGTGCACACACTGCAATGTACAAGGTCCTGGGCTCAAGTCCCTGGTCCCCACCTGCAAAGGGAAAACTTTGTGAGTGGCCAAGCAGTGCTGTCGGTGTCTCTCTGTTTTTCTCCCTCTCTACCTCCCCCTTGCTATTGATTTCTGGCTATCTTTATCCAATAAATAAATAAAGATAATTAAAAAAATTAAAGAAAGAAACTTACTTTAAAATTATTAACTTATTTAATTATATTTACTAGAGCACTGTTCAGCTCTGGTTTATGGTGGTGCAGGGGATTGAACCTGGGACTGTGGAGTCTCAAGCATGAGAGTCTCTTTGCATAACCATTATGCTATCTAGTGCCCCCCCCCACACACACCAGAGAGAAACTAACTTAAGGTCAGTTGTTCACACCTCTTTCACCAAGCTGACGAGGAAAGTGCTGTCTTTCCTTGACATCGTCAGCCTGCACCCAGCCTCCTGTGTCTCCCCATCTCTTCCATAGCCAAGATGCTGCCTGCCAAGGGCTCTTTCTCATCTGCACCCAGAGAGGCAGCAGGTGGACCCTCAGGAGGCTGGAGCTTCAGGAGTGGCCAGGTGGCAGACTGGGGTCCAGGTTCCCAAGCGCAGGAGCCACCTGGCTGGTTTCAGCAGGGCCAGAAGGAAGAGTCATCAGGAGTGTCAGGACAGAGCCGCAGATGCTTCCAAGGGACCTCTGAGCAGGCTGTGCTGACAGGAGCTGCTCTGCCTGCCCAGGTGCTGGGATCCTCTTGGGGAGGGCATGGGCATCTCTTCTTTATCGTTGAGGTCACGCACAGCTTTGGGGCAGCCCTGGCCTGCTCCAAAAAGACTACTTGGCCCCCAGCCTCTGGACCAGCTGTACACTGAGGCCGGGACCCGAAGCAAGTGAGGAAGGCCATCTGGGGTGACAGCCACCCCAGAGCCGGAGGATTTGTCTGCTTGGCCCCTGAATCTATATCCAGACGTCCACCAGCAATTCTCCCCACTCCCACTCCTCCCTGGGTCCTCCCCGTTCTGCCTGCTCCTTCTCTAGGCTCCACTGACCCAGTCCAGCTCTGCGCCCTGCCTGCCTGCCGACTCTATCCAATCCTGACAAGAAGGGGAGGGGTGGCTTGACTCCTCCCTTCCTGCACTCCCTCTGCCCTGCCCCCAAGTCTCTCACTTGTCTTTTTCTGTCATGCCTTCCACCACCACCAGACCATCATCCTCTGTTTGGCAGCCTAATGGGTGAGTCTTCCATTTGCAGAAGCCCCTCTCTGAACCCTCAGTTGGCAGTCGGAAAGCTACAGAGACAACGTGGCTCCTCACAGGCATTTCTCAGAGGACTGAGGGAAAAGTCCGTATGGTCTGGCTTCAGGCTGTTGCTCCTTCTCCCTCAGTCGGCCCCACATGACCCCTGCATGGGGCCTTGCCCCACCCAGGTCTTCAGAAGGCAGCTGACCCTTCCCTACCTCTAAACACTTGCCTGAGGCTGTGCACTCTCCTCCCAGGACTCCCACCACTTGTGAGACCTGTGCTGGTTTTCTTGCTAAATCTGTCTCTTTTATTTAGCATTACTGGATAGAGACAGAGAGAAATCGTGAGGGAAGGGGGAGATAGAGAGGGACAGATAGACACCTGCAGCCCTGCTTCACCACCTGTAGTCCAGATTTCTCCCTGCAGGTGGGGACGAGGGGCTTGAACCCGGGTCCTTGTGCACTGTAGTGTGTGCGTTTGACCAGATGTGCCACCGCCTGAGTCCACTAAATGTCTTTCCAACTACCATTCTGCTCCCTAGGGGCAGACAGTGTGTGTGCTACACCCCAAGCTCCCTCCATGAGCTAGTCGGTGTTTAATATATAATCACTGAATGAGAGAATAAAAGAATGGCTGAATATGAATTACCTGGGGAAAGCTCATTCCCTAAGGGGACCCCTCTTTTTCTTTTCTGTGCTATAGCTGACCGCTCATTTAAGCAGAACTAGACAAGGTGTGCACCAGGCGGTGGTTTTACAGATGCCAAAAGGTCACTGGCTCCAGGCACTGGAAGACTGAATCAGGACCAGCCCAAGACAACGGGAACACAGGAGCCATAATTTAATCGAGTATCTGTCAGCCAATCAGTTATCAATTGCTGAGCAAATATTTACCAAGCCCTTCCCATATGCTTATCTTCAAGTGGAAAGTGAATCAAATCCCACGAGTCCTTCAAAGACCCGGCACCAGTGCATACTCTTCCAGCAAGGCCCTCTGGATTGCATCAGTGGCTATGACCACTTCCTTTGCCCTCTCACTCCTTACTTCCTGCTGAGTCCCCATTTAAGCTGGATCCACTGCAGCCACCAGCTCTTCCTTGCCCCGCCCCCCAGCCCCTGCTTCAGCCCAGGGCTCTTACCTGCAGTGGGGGCGAAGATGTTAAAGATGAGAGGGCAGCCCAAGACCACTGCCTGGCCCCGGGGGGTGGCTGGCCAGCAGGTGAGGTTGTCCCACATCTTGCTGCAGCCTGTGGGTCAAGGCAGAAGACACTCAGTCAGCCTGGCCACCAGCAGCCATGGGGACTGTGCCCACAGGCCCCGACTCTCTTCTCCCCACTCCAGGTTCCACCTTGAGGAGTCTGCAGGCCAACAGGGAAGCCCCCACCCCCACCAGAGCCAGTGCTATAGGAAAGGAGAGGCAGGGCAATAGCTCCAGGGCCTTTAGTGAGGGGTGGATCATCCTCTGGGGGTGTTTCATGTGCTGCAGAAATGGGGAGGCCTTCCCCTGCATTTGGTTGGACAGGTACAAGGGGTACCAGGCAGGCATTCTGCGCGGCTCTTCTTTTTTATTATCTTTATTTATTGGATAGAGACAGAGAGAAATTGAGAGGAAAGGGGAGACAGAGAGGGAGAGAGACAGAGACACCTGCAGCCCTGCTCCACCATTTGCAAAGCTTCCCCCTGCAGGTGGGGACTGGGGGCTTGAACCTGGATCCTTGTGCACAGTAATCTGTGTGCTCAACGAGGTACGCCACCACCTGGCCCCGACTCTTCTATTTTTAAAAACATTATTTTATATAATAGGACAGAGAGAAATTGAGAGGGAAGGGGATATAGAGGACAGAGAGAGAGAGAGAGGTTGAGAGAGGACAGTAGCACTTGTGAAGCTTTCCCCCTGCAGGTAGAGACTGGGTATTTTTTTAGAGTTTTTTTTTCTTTCTTCCTTTCCTTCTTTCTTCCTTTCTGTCTTTCTTCCTTTCTTTCCTTCTTCTTCTTCTTCTTCTCTTTTAAATATTTTGTGTACTTATTTCTAATGAGAGACACAGAGCTACCAGAGCACTGCTCAGCTCTGGTTTATGGTGGTGCTGGGGATTGAACCTGGGACTTTGGAGCCTCAGGCATGAGAGCCTCTGCATAACCATTATGCTGTCTCTCCAGTCCAAGACTGGGATCTTGAACCCAGATCGTTTTTTTTAAAATTTTTTTTATTTTTATTAGAAAGATAGGAGGAGAGAGAGAAAGAACCAGACATTACTCTGGTACATGTGCTGCCGGGGATTGAACTCAGGGTCTCATGCTTGAGAGTCCAATGCTTTATCCACTGTGCCACCTCCCGGACCACCCAAGGTCCTTTAGCATGGTAAGACATGCACTTAACCAGGTCTGAGTAGTTCTGCACAACCATGACTTGTGTGGATCTGAAAAGTTTCCAGTGAGTTACTGGGTAGCCATGTGGGTGAAAAAAAACTTCTTGTAATGATCAGAGTCAAGACTTTTATACTTCACTTAGTGTGGACACAGAGGCACAAACATGAGGGATGAATTACACAGGTCAAACACACATGGAGCTTCTATTAAGAAAGGGGAGAGGGAGTCGGGCGGTAGTGCAGCACAGGTGGCGTAAAGCGCAAGGACTGGCGGAAGGATACTGGCTCCCCACCTACAGGGGAGTCACTTCACAAGTGGTGAAGCAGGTCTGCAGGTGTCTGTCTCTCTCCCCTCTCTCTCCCCCCCCATTTCTCTCTGTCCTATCCAACAATGACATCAATAACAACAACAATAATTAAAAAAAAAACCCAAGGACAACAAAAAGGAATAAGTAAATAAATAAATAAATAAGTAGAAAAGGGAGGGAAGGGGTCAGGAGGTGGTGCCGTCAGTTGAGTGCACATATTACAGAGCACATATCACAGGCTGAAGCACCCGGTCCCCACCTGTGGTGGGGAAGCTTCATGATCCGTGAGGCAAGTACTGCAGTTGTCTCTCTTTCTCTGTATCTGCCCTTTCCACCTTGGTTTCTCTCTGTTTCTATCCAATAAATGAATAAATAAAAATATTTTTAAAAAAAGAGAGAAGGGAGAGAGGACTTGCTTCCTGGTGTTGAGAAATTCATGGAGAGTTGTGGAATATCTTGGAAAGTCATGTTACCCATGCTGGGCTGCTCACAATACCCTAAGTGCGTCATTAATTCAACCACAGTACGAAGCTACTTTTACAGCTCATATATGCCCAGAGTTCATATTTATCAGCACAACCTTCAGACTACATCTTATCATTTATGTGATGATGCCTAAATACGCAGTTTATTTGATTATAAATGACTACTTCCCTTTTTTTTTTGCCTCCAGGGTTATTGCTGGGGCTCAGTGCCTGCACCATGAATCCACTGCTCCTGGAGGCCATTTTTTCCCCTTTTGTTGCCCTTGTTGTTGTAGCCTTGTTGTGGTTATTATTATTGTTGTTGTTGGATGGGACAGAGAGAAATGGAGAGAGGAGGGGAAGACAGAGGTGGGGAGAGAAAGATAGACACCTGCAGACCTGCTTCACCGCCTGTGAAGCGACTCCCCTGCAGGTGGGGAGCCGGGGGCTCGAACCAGGATCCTCTATGCCGGTCCTTGAGCTTTGCGCCACGTGCGCTTAACCCGCTGCGCCACCGCCCGACTCCCACTACTTCCCTTTTTATTTTATGTTAGGGCTACAGCATCCTTAAAAATATGAAGGCAGGAACTGGGTGGTGGCACCCACTTGAGCACACCCATTACCACGTGCAAGGGACCTGGGTTTGAGCCCTGCTCCCCACCTACAGGGGGGACACTTCACCATTGGTGAAGCAGGTCTGCAGGTATATCTGTTTCTTTCTCTCTCCCTCTCTATCTCTACTTCCCTCTCTCAATTTCTATCTGTCTTATCTTATAAAAGTAAAAAGAAATTTTTAAAAAAGGAAAAAATGTCTTTCCAGGAGCAGTGGATTTGTTGTGCAGGCACTGAGCCCCAGTGACAACCTTGGTGGCAATAAATTAAAAAAAGAATGAAGGCATGCCCTGAATTTCACAATATTATATCATAGCAAAGGAGGTTTCAGAAGTTATCCTGAGCAAAAAGGGATGCTGGGTAACGCTGAGGTGATGGGTATTTTGGGGTCTGGGTAGTTACCGAGGGAGCCATACTCACAAGGCAACACGCTGTTCACCCCCATCAGGTGAAATGTGACTGTGTGATAGTGGTCAGGGAGTGCACTTGGAGAAACCCTGACGTGCAGAACTAGCCTCTCCACTGCGTGCTGAGCGGCCTTGCAGGGCCTGGCTGGAGGAGGGGAGCACACTCAGTGGGCTTTCTTTTTTTTTTTTTTAATTTCTTTATTGGGGAATTAATGTTTTACATTCAACAGACAGTAAATACAATAGTTAGTACACGCATAACATTTCCCAGTTTTCCATATAACAGTTCAACCCCCCTAGGTCTTCTGTCATCCTTTTTTTTTTTTAAATAATTTATTTCTTTATTGGGGAATTAATGTTTTACATTCAACAGTAAATACAATAGTTTGTACATGCATAACATTCCCCAGATTCCCATTTAACAATACAACCCCCACTATGTCATTCATCATCTTTCACGGACCTGTATTCTCCCCACCCACCCACCCCAGAGTCTTTTACTTTGGTGTAATACTCCAATTCCAATTTCAGTGGGCTTTCTTAAGGGTCTGCTTCTTTGTTCGTTTGCTGCTGGAGTTTTCACTAGGCCTTAGAGCCTGCATGTTTTGACTGCTCCTGTAGACTTCCTTCTTATTTAAAAAATTTTTTTAGGTAGAGATTGAGAGACAGAGAGGAAAGAGAGACAAAGAGAGGAGAGATACCACAGCACTGCTCCACTGCCCAGAAAGCTTCCTCTGCAGAATCTCCCAAGTGGCCACTGGAAGCTGCAACTGGGGTCCTCTCACACATCGCAAGGGATGCGTTCTACCACGTGAGCTATCGTCCAACCCCTGGGCGTCTGCTTTATTAGGCAGGTGAACATGCCACGCTGCTGTTTTTTTTTTTTTTCCCATGTGGAGGCTGGGCATCCCTGAAGGAGGTTTAATTGTCTCTTTGCAACCCTGCCAGTCCTGTAGATTTGCTCTGGAAACCCAACCCCTCAGCCAAAGTCAACGTGAAGCTGGGCCAAGCCCAGCTCAGCCCAACTCAGCCCAGCTCAGCCCAGCTCAGCCCAGTCCAGCCCAGCTCAGCCCAGTCCAGCCCAGCTCAGCCCAGCTCAGCCCAGTCCAGCCCAGCTCAGCCCAGCTCAGCCCAGCTCAGTCCAGCCCAGCTCAGCCCAGTCCAGATCAGCCCAGCTCAGCCCAGTCCAGTCCAGTCCAGCCCAGCTCAGCCCAGGCCAGTCCAGCCCAGTCCAGCCCAGCCCAGCCCAGCTCAGCCCAGCTCAGCCCAGTCCAGCCCAGCTCAGCCCAGCTCAGCCCAGCTCAGCCCAGCTCAGCCCAGCTCAGTCCAGCCCAGCTCAGCCCAGTCCAGCCCAGCTCAGCCCATCTCAGCCCAGCTCAGCCCAGTCCAGTCCAGCCCAGCTCAGCCCAGCTCAGCCCAGTCCAGCCCAGCTCAGCCCAGCTCAGCCCAGTCCAGCCCAGTCCAGCCCAGCTCAGCCCAGCTCAGCCCAGCTCAGCCCAGCTCAGCCCAGTCCAGCCCAGCTCAGCCCCGCTCAGCCCAGCTCAGCCCAGTCCAGCCCAGCTCAGCCCAGCTCAGCCCAGCTCAGCCCAGCTCAGCCCAGTCCAGCCCAGCTCAGGTCTGAAGGTTCCTGTTTCCCAAGAGAGGGAACTGGGAAGAGGTGCTGGAAGGACATCCCCATTCCGTACAAAGCCTGGGGCCCTGACCACCAGAGTGAGTGGATGGCCGCGAGGGGGATCTTCCAGGGCTGTAGCCGTTGGGCGACCCCTGAAGCTGGAGGGGGAGCAAACCTGGGTCACCAGGGCCTGTGTAGGGACCCCCACCACTTCTACTCCACTCTGTCCCGCAGCTTCTGTGGTTCCCAGCTCCCCCTCCTACTCCTGTGCCAGCCTCTCTGCAGGCAGGTAGGGCCCCTTGAGGTCAAATCTCGCAAACACTCGCGAGCTCTAGGACAGGGCAGACACTGCTCTACCCTCTCAGTGAATGAGTTCCCTGAACCTTCCCACTTGCCAGATGAGTAACTGAGGCCAGTCCGCCCACAGTCACATGGCTGCACCAGCCAGTGCACACTCTCCCTCCCTTGTAGACCCCATGCTTCCCACCCGCAGGATTCTGTTACTGCACCTCCCCTGGGACTGCTGCTCTGTGGGGCTCGGCTTAACTTCTGGGACAGTGCAGGGCGCACACCCTGTGTTGAAGGCCAGCTTTTGTGTCTGGGTCCCAGCCAGACAGTGAGTGCTGTGGCTCTCGGCTGGGGTGCAGCTTGGGGAATGGACTCGGAGTTGGGTGTCTGGCCCTGGATTCAGCTTCTCCAGAGGTGGCACAGAGGAGAGGGAGAGCAGAGAAAAGGCCAGGAAGGTGCTCATGGAATCTCCCCGCCACCAGGGCTGGGCTGTGAGCTGGCACTAGGGTGCAGGTCAGTGAGCAGGGCAGGAGAGTCAAGGGCATGAGGTCAGGGCAGCTTCTTGCAAGTGGCACAGTGGTGGGCGTGGGCTCTCGGAAGGACAGATGTCCTGGGCTGGGCCCCCAGAGTATTCTGTGCGTGTTCACTCCAGGGAATACCCACAGCTGACCCTCACATGTCACCAGGCCCACAGAGATGCAGTGCAGTCCAGGCTGGTGGTGCACTTCCACTGGACCTGCCTCCCCAAGACGAAAGTGGGTCCTCTTATGTCTGGGTGGCAAGGCAGAGGGTAGAGGGCATGGGGGGGGCTTTTGCTGTGCCATTTGATAGGTTTGTGATCATAGGGAGGCATCCTGAGATGTACTGTCAGCACAGGGAAGCACAGACTGACATGCAGACATACGCACATGTATGCTTACTCAAATAGGAAAAGGCCAGAGTGACACAGGCATAACACAATACCCCCAGCTCCCAAACACACAGTGAGTAACGCACCCAGGCACAATGCAACACAGGGACACAGCACACCAGCCAGACACATCCAGACATGTCACATATGCCCCCAACCCACAGAGACACAGAGCTACTGACCCAGAGGCACAACCCTGGATGGGCGTGGACATGCACTGAGCCCCACAGAGAGGCAGACTCACAGCCCACAGCCCTACACCTGCCTTCCTCTGGATACAAGACAGCTGCCTGGTGGCAAAATGTTGGCACCCCACAGGCACCCTGTGCCAGCAGTGACCTCATGGGATCACGCGGGTGGCCTGCCCTTGGGGCCTGGGAGGAATTATAGTGGGACCTAGATCTGGGGTCTGTCCATGATTCTGCCTTGGGGTGTCAACCTTCTGAGGCCTCTCTGCAGTCTGGCTCCTGCCTGCCTGCCCCGAGATGGGGAGGCAACAGGCTGTTTCAGGGCCCTAGGAGACAGGGTCAGCCCTTACTGACAGCCGCTGGAGTCAGGGTCCAGCTGTGACATAAGACACATTCACTCATGCAGCAGGTGGAGGGGCAGGAAAGGGGCACTGAGAGGGGTTATAACCGTCCACTTCAGTGAGAAGGGAGACGTGCTGCTGCTCCCACTCTTTTTATTTATTTATTTAAAATTTTTTATTTATAAAAAGGAAACATTGACAAAACCATAGGATAAGAGGGGTACAACTCCACACATTTCTCACCACCAGACCTCCGCATCCCATCCCCCTCCCTAGATTGCTCCCACTCTTAAAGGAGGCTGTTACATGACTGTGAACTCGGCCTCAGGGGGAGAGGGCACAGGCGGGGGGGAGGCCTGACACACACAGTGGCCTCACTGGACCCAGCCCTTCCTTCCCTCTCACTGGGCCATAAACCCTGTGTCTACCCCCTGACCCTCCACTCCTGTTTCGATGCCTCTAAACTTTCCAGCTTTTCTGCTTCTCCAAGTCCTGAGTCCCTTTGTAAGTCTGACTCAAGCAGTTCCTTTCAAAGCCCTCTGCAATTCCTCCTATTCTCAACAGGGAGCTGTGGTGAGTGTGGGCATCTGGGGCTGTGGGGCAGGGCAGAGCAGAGAGTGCTATCATATGATTTGGTGTCCCTGCCAGGTTTGGGCAGCAGGACCTGAGAGTTATCTGGCACCACCTTCTGCCAGAATGGAGGCCTTCTGGACCCTCCTCATCTCCCCCACCTTCCTCCCCCTCTGGGGAGGAGTCCCTGGGCCCCAGTGCTCAACCTCTGAGTCTGACCTTGACCTTCTGATTATCAGGGTAAGGAACTAATGATTCACCTGACCTGCTGAGAGAGGGTTGGGTGGGGAGGTCAGTCTTTCTCTCTCTCTCTCTGTGTGTGTGTGACAGAGAGAGAGAGAGAGAGACAGACAGACAGACAGACAGACATGAGTGTATTTGTGTGTGCTGGCTGGTGGAGCCCTGAGTTGGGAGGCCTCAGATCCCAGCTCCTCCAGACCTGTGCAGACTAGCTTGGCAGCCCTCATCACTCTACAGCTTCCGCGTTGCTCCTGTGGTGGGCTCTTTCTGTCACCGAGTGTCCTCCCAGCTCCCTAGCAATGGCAATATAACATAATGGCCTAATAGCAGAGTGTGTTTCCTGGGATCACTTTTCCCCTTCTCAGTTCCAACTAGGTTGGGGGCTGAGAAACTACCCCACTCTCCAAGAGAGGCTGGGTCATCCTACTCTGCCACTTGAGGACGACAGGTCCTGAAACAAGTGCAGCCTAGAATGTTCCCAGCTGTGACCATGGACTGTGAACTCAGACTGATGGGGATTCAGAGGTCACACAGGCTCCTGTGCTGACTATGAATAGAAATGGTCCTGAGTCAGGTTGATGGGGTATGTAGTTACTCATATTTACGTATTTTCTTCAAGTTTGGGAGATACTCTTTGCCCTAATCCAGCTTTATAGCCCTATTCCCTATTCTCAACTCTGATATCATCTTCCCAGACAATATTTTTGTCTATCTTTATGTTAACTATGAAATTCTAGCAAAAAGTATGAATGTCATGTGTCCCTAGGAACATACTTAAAATAGACTTCCATATTTTTTTCCACCTAAAGTTCCTATTGTTATCTGCTCTATTCCTACTTTTTGGTTCTTGTTCATTAATCATTTTCTTTTTTTTTTTTATTTGCCTCCAGGGTTATTGCTGGGGCTCAGTGCCTAAACCATGAATCCACTACTCCTGGAGGCCACTGTTTTCCCCTTTTGTTGCCCTTGTTGTTGTAGCCTTGTGTTATTATTGTTGTTGTTGATGTCATTCGTTGTTGGATAGGACAGAGAGAAATGGAGAGAGGAGGGGAAGACAGAGAGGGGGAGAGAAAGACAGACACCTGCATACCTGCTTTACCACCTGTGAAGCAACTCCCCTGCAGGTGGGGAGCCAGGGGCTCGAACTGGGATCCTTACGCAGGTCCTTGTACTTTGTGCCGTGTGCGCTTAACCTGCTGCGCTACTGCCCGACCCACTCATTAATCATTTCTTCTGCTTTATATCTTATTGTCTTTCAGCTACTAAGTTGCAGAACCTATCATGATTCCATCCTGACTTCCCTGGGTGGTTGTGTCCTAGAACCTCTCTGGAGCCTTGACAGGGAAAGACATTAGAGAAAGACAGAAACAGGCTGGGGTAGGGATTCACCTGCCAACACCCATGTCCACTGGAGAAGCAATTACAGAAGCCATAACTCCCACCTTCTGCACTCCAGAAAGAATTTTGTTGGTGTACTGCACTAAAGTAAAAGACACTAGGGTGGGTGGCGGGGGAGGGTTCAGGTCCTGGAAGATGATGGCAGAGGACCTAGTAGGGGTTGTATTGTTATGTGGAAAACTGGGAAATGTTACGCATGTACAAACTACTGTATTTACTGTTGACTGTAAAACATTAATACACCAATAAAAATAAATGAAAAAGAAATTAAAAAGATAAAAGACAACCATAG
Organism: Erinaceus europaeus; assembly: GCF_950295315.1. Classification (NCBI taxonomy): domain Eukaryota; kingdom Metazoa; phylum Chordata; class Mammalia; order Eulipotyphla; family Erinaceidae; genus Erinaceus; species Erinaceus europaeus. The sequence continues at coordinate 11,008,438 of NC_080182.1, read as the reverse complement.
AAAGAAAAAAAAATTGGTCCATACTCCCAGAAGGGGTGAAATGATAAGGGGAAGATGACCAGAGGGCTCTGAACTCCAACTCCATTGGGACCTGGACAGAGAAGAGGAAAAAAACAAAGACTTCAGAAGTAGTAATAGGTGTAAGTGTGACTTAGAAAGGAAGAGACGGCAGGGCCATAAACAAAAAAACCAACAAAGGCAAACATGTAAATATAGATAGGTATAGAAATGATAATCAACCCACATCTATGACCTTGGGAGAACTACTGTAGCTTCCAGTGGTGGGGATGGGAATACAGAACTCTGGTGGTAGGAATGGTTCAGAATTATATCCCCATTATCTTATAATTTTGTAAATCAATATTAAGTCACTAGTAAAATTAAAAAAAAAAACATTGGTGGTATAGAATGAAAAGTCCTATGTGACTTGAGGATATCAGTGACAACTAAGGATTTTTAGTCCCATATGTGAAACAAAGAGAGGAATCTTTGCAAGTTATTGAAATTGATTTTCATGTCACCTTTATTTGTACTGGCTTCCTTAGCTTGTCTTCCTAATGTTAATCATGCCTATGATAAATAAAGGTGATGTAGCACTGTGATTAATGTACAGGGGTGAAAAAAAAGGATGCAGGACAGTACCCACCATTGAGTTACTCAACCTTCCCTTGGGCTGAGCTGGGCATTGTGAGCCTCATGGTGGCAGGCCTCCACCCCAGCACTCTAGGCCCCTATTCAGGGTGGGCTGGCTGCAGGGGCATCATCTCTGCTTTTCTAACAGAAAAGAGCGAGGGACCGCTGAAGGCAGAGCTGATGTCATTCACTTTTCAGAGCCCCACATTAGCACGGCTGACCTGGGGTAGGTGACAGGAACATGGAGGTCTATTAGCCTCTTGCTGTTTCCACCAGGACCCCAACTCTTCCCAGAACCCTCTCCTCACTACCCAGTGGTTCCCAGGTGCCACCCTGAGCCGACAAATGTGGGCTCTGGATCCAGGCTTGTGCTGTGAAGAGTGGGTCTCTCTGGGGGGTCTGCAGCACCTTTGGGAGGCCTTACCTATGGTCTCATTCTCCAGCTGGGCCTCCTCCAAGCACTGCTTGTGCTGCACCTCAATCATCTTCAGGTAGATGCACTCCTCCCGCTGCAGCCCGATTGCCTGGCCACCCTGGGGACGGAAGCAGGGAAGGACCTGTCAACATCCTTCATGAGTCCATGGCCCACCTCTTGGGTAGACTCCAGCAGCACAGGGCAGAGCCTGCCCAGTCCCTGAGTTGACTCAAGTTCCAGACTGCAGCCCAATCCCACACCCAGACAGAAGCCAACTCTAGTCCCTGGCTGAGACTTGACATTGATGTGAATCTGACTCCAAACTTGTCCTTTGTTCCCAGATCTCAGTCTGCCTTGAGGACCTCCTCGTGGCTTCCTGGTGCCCACCCCTCCCCCGCAGTGTTGCAGCTATGACAACTTTGTGTGTGAGTGGCACAATTCTAGACTAGAGAGGGCCTGGCCCTCTGGACTCCATTGTTGTCCATCTAGGATTGTAAACCCTCTGTCCCAGCCTCAGTCTCTGTGGATGAGTGTGTGTGTGTGTGTGTGTGTGTGTGTGTGTGTGTGTGTGTGAAGCTGGTGCTACCTTGTCTTACAGACTTGGACTCTTAACTTTGGATTATGGGGCCAAACCTTGGTGGGCTCCAGGTGCCCCTTAGTCCCTGCCCCCATTCTAGGAAGTCTCAACTGCTTCTCTTGGTGACTCAAAAAGTTTATTCCTTCCTCTCTTTCTTTTAAGATCCCCTCTCCTTTTCTTTATTTAATAGAGAGAAATTGAGTGGGAAGGGGGAGATATAGCCTGGGAAATGGACACTGACCCTTCTCGTCCCTCATCTGCCTTGTTCTTAACTTTAAAAAATATTTATTGGGGGGGTTAATGGTTTACAGTCAACAGTAAAATACAGTAGTTTGTACATGCGTAACATTTCCACATAACAACATAACCCCCACTAGGTCCTCTGCCATCATGTTCCAGGTCCTGAACCCTCCCCCCCATCCCCAGAGTCTTTGACTTTGGTGCAACACACCAGCTCCAGTCCAAGTTCTGCTTTGTGCTTTCCCTCTGATGTTGTTTCTCAACTTCTGCCTGTGAATGGGATCATCCCATATTAATCCTTTTTTCTTCCCCCCCCCCTTTTGTTGCCCTTGTTGTTGTAGCCTTGTTGTGGTTATTATTGTTGTTGATGTCATTGTTGGATATAGGATAGAGAGAAATGGAGAGAGGAGGGGAAGACATGGAGAGAGGGGGAGAGAAAGACAGACACCTGCAGACCTGCTTCACCGCCTGTGAAGCGACTCCCCTGCAGGTGGGGAGCCGGGGGCTCAAACTGGGATCCTTACGCCGGTCCCTGCGCATTGTGCCACGTGCGCTTAACCTGCTGTGCTACTGCCTGACCTCTCCTTCTGTTTCTTTTTTCTTTTAATTTTAATTTCTTTATTGGGGGATTAATGTTTTACATTTGACAGTAAATACAATCGTTTGTACATGCATAACATTTCTCAGTTTTCCACATAACAGTACACCCCCCACTAGGTCCTCTGTCATCCTTTTTGGACCTGTACTCTCCCTACCACCCACCCCAGAGTCTTTTACTTTGGTGCAACACACCAGCTCCAGTTGAGGTTCTACTTGTGTTTTCTCTTCTGATCTTGTTTTTCAACTTCTGCCTGAGAGTGAGATCATCCCATATTCATCTTTCTGTTTCTGACTTAATATCACTTCACATGATTTCTTCAAGCTCCATCCAAGATGGGCTGAAAAAGTTCTAAGTAAGTTAACCTTACTAAGGGACAGGTTGAAGCTGGACAGCCAAAGACGTCACAGCAGAGTCCTTTCCACCTCAATAGTCCTCTCCTCTGCTGTGGGAAGTTTTGGAGGGGCCTCACTGTGTTGGAGGTTCTCACCAGCTGATTTTCTCATATGTAACTAAGCACTGTGGCTGACCTAGCCCAGTCCCAAGGGGGCAGTTTCTTTGTCCTGGGTGCCTTTCAGACAAGGCCTCTGAGCACCCAGAACTCACTCTCTGTGTGCTGTGGCCTGGGAGCCACAGTTAACATGAACACTGCATGGGACCATTAACTTTACTATCCAGTTGGGGGGTAAAGACACTAACTGGAGAGTCGGGCGGTAGCACAGCGGGTTAAGCGCACGTGGCGCAAAGCGCAAGGACCCGGCATAAGGATCCCGGTTTGAGCCCCTGGCTCCCCACCTGCAGGGAGTCACTTCACAAGCAGTGAAGCAGGTCTGCATGTATCTATCTTTCTCTCCCCCTCTCTGTCTTCTCCTCCTCTCTCCATTTCTCTCTGTCCTATCCATTAACGACAACATCAATAACAACAGCAACAATAAAAACAAGGGCAACGAAAGGGAAAATAAATAAATAAAAAAATTTTAAAAAGACACTAACTGGTAAATAATTTAAAGAAAAAAAATTAAACTGGTACTTGCATGCCTGAAGTGCCCAAGATTGTAGACTTTGGAAAACAGAGAGGAGCAATGAAAAAAACAATCTAGGTTTCTCTCTTTCATTCTTTGTATGCTGTCCAGGGACTCAGGGTGGGGACAGGGGGACACTGGCACAGGGGTAGGCATGTGAGTCTGAGTGATAATTGCCCAGGAACAGCCAGAAACAGCACAGAGCCTTGAGAGCAGGCACCACCCTTGGCACTAACATGTGCCAGAGCGGAACAGTATGTTGGTCTCTATCTTTCTCTCTGTGTGCCATGATAATAAATCCAATCTTGGAAAAAAAAAACTGAGGGCAAAGACCAAAAATAATTTATTTCATATGAGATAGGGTTTCACAGGAAAAAACAGAGAAGTCAGAGCACCAAAGGTACACAGATTGCTGGGGATGGAACCAGGAGCCTCAGCCATGTAAGTCCTGTGCCTTCCCAGCTGAGTTATTTCCCTGGCTACTGGGAAACCATTTCAAACTTGTTCGGCTGAGGAGTTGGGTGGTTATGCACCTGGTTGAGTGCACACTTCCCACCTGTAGGGGGGGGCGATTCATGAGCAGTGAAGCAGGTCTGTAGGTGTCTATCTTTCTCTCTTCTTCTCTGTATCCTCCCCTCCTCTCTCTGAGTTATTTTTTCCTTTTACAAATTCATAATTTTATTCAATAGGACAGAGATAAATTGAAAGGGAAGGGGAGATAGGGAGAAAGAAAGCAGCTTCACTGCTTGTGAAGCTTTCCTACTGCAGGTGTGGAACCAGGGCTCCAGCCTGGGTCCTTGCCCGTAGTACTATGTACTCTTAACTGGGTCCACCCCCCCATCCCCAATTCCTCTCTGCCTTATAAAATAAAGTGATAAAAAGGAAAAAATGGCCATTAGGAGCAGTGGTTTCATAGTGCTGGCACTGAGCCCCAGTGATACTCTGGTGGCAAAAACCAAACAAACAAAAACCTAAACTTGTTTTGTTGAAATTAATGTGGATATAGCATGGGGAGGGATGTATTTACTTGTATGGGTGTTTAAAAGAAAAGGTAAGGGACTGGGGAGACAGCATAATAGTTATGCAAAGAGACTTTTATAAAGCCTTAAGTTCTGAGGCCCCAGAGTCAATCCCCAGTACCACCATAAGCCAGAGCTAAACTGTGCTCTGGTCTCTCTCTCTCTCTCTCTCTCTCTCTCTCTCTCTCTCTCTCTCTCATTAAAACAAGTATAATAATTTAAAAAAATACAAGCTATGAGCCTTAAAGGGAATGTTATGCTCTGATCTCTTTGGGGTCATATAGAGCTATTCAGACTAGAAGGAAATTATTATCTCGAGGGGACTATGCTTGGTACATCCTGTTCAGACACAAGTAGTGTGATGGACAGAGATCCCTGTGGTGGCCTATCCAGAGAACCTTCTACTCTGGGGATAGGCTACTCTGGCTTGTGTCCTACTGTTAGCTTATTTTGCTTGTGTGGAGTATATTTTCTCCCAAGTACCTTTTTGGCCCCATCATCCACCAGCAACAGGTTTCATTCTGCCTGCTGGAAACTTTCCCAGCCTGCCTCTCTTCCCTATCCTTACTCTCACCAACCTGCAACATTGTGGTGTGAAGTGGACGTCTATTATTGCTGCCTTTTTGCAATGACATGTTCTCATCTCTATCAGGAAAACCAGCTCATTTCCCAGTCCAAGTCTAAGGAGATCTGATGAATCCTTTTCCAGGGGCTCAACAGGTGATTCCATTTGAACTGGTCAGGGCATTTCTGGCCGTAGTCCTGCCTGGCACGTGGCCCAAGTCAATACGCTCAAAACCAGGAGACTCACTTCTGGGGCTCTGGATTAAATAATTAGGCGAGTGGATTTGTTCTTTTCCACTGGACTGGAAACCTCGGAGGATGCATGGGCCACCAGCATGTTGCCAACTGGGACACACTGGCAAATGTCACACAGCTGAAGGCAGAGTAGAGAGATGGGGGCAGGGGTAGATAGCATAATGGTTATGCAAAGAGACTCTCATGCCTGAGGCTCCAAAGTCCCAGGTTCAATCCCCTGCACCACCATAAACCAGAGCTGAGCAGTGTTCTGGTTAAAAAAAAAAAAAACCACAAAACTGTAAAAAAAAAAAAAAAAGAGTAGCGAGATGGAGAAAAGCTGGGTCCTCTTAACACTGTCTGAACCCTGACGGCAGGCACCTAAAACACGCCTACTTGAGCGACATCAATACTTTGTTCTATGGCTTGAAGGAATTGAGTCTAGACTTATATTCTGAGGAGAGGACAATGGGTGCCTTCACTTGCTGGATGAACCCTCTTAAGCTAGGACTACGGTCATGACACTTGCCAAGAGATGGTTATTTTCTAGTCACCAAAGGCATCAAAGGATTTCTGACAGGGTCAACCTGATACTCTTTGAGGGTAGAAGGGTATCAGGCCACCTTCTCTGGTCAGCTCTGTTCCTTAGTCCCGGTCACAGAGTCTTTCCTGAGAGGCAATTTGCAGAGGTGGGGCCGAGCCACCAGGGCTACCTGGGACCCAGGAGTGTCTGAATAAAGGGTCATGGTCTGGTAGATGAAATCCTGTCTTTGCCACAAGATTTTGGAATGCTGAACCTCATCTGGAAAAGGGTAGAGGAAACAGAAGCCCCAAGAAGGGCCTGAGGTCATCCAGCAAATGCACATTCCCAGATGGGACCTAAGTCTATGAGCACTAGTCTGGATTCCATCAATCTCTCCATGACCACTTCTTGGGCCATCTGGTCAACCATTGCCCTTTGGGAGCTAGGGCTAGGGCAGCTCCCTCTAGCCCTTATCACTGAGGAATTCAGGCATACTTTGGACTTCCTCTTTCACTTATTTCCTTATTCTAAACATCCTCATTATTTCTCTGGACTCAGATGCACAAAGTTGAAAAATTTCCAAATGGATACAGGCGAGCCTACTGAGCTTGGGAAAGATTCCTGGGTAGTAGTTAGTTGTGGTGTGGGTTTCCTAAAAAATAGTGTTAGAGGTGGACCTTTGAGCATGTACAAGAGTTTGACAAGCAGAGGTACAGTAAGAGCATTCCAGAGAGTTATGGACAGTGTATGCAGAAGCATGGAGATGCCTAATAACTGTAAGGTTATAAGAAGTCTGGTGGGGCTGCAGTGAGCAACCCCGAGGCACCAGGGCACATGATGGGAGATGTAGGCCTTACTGGCTCCTGCCTAGACAGAGGTCTCAGCAGGCAGTCCTACCACCTGCAACCTGAAGCATCTTTGTAAGAACTGCAACACCACTTTCACTCCCCTCCAATTGCTGTCGGTCTTCATAGCTTAAATCCACACCTCAAAACTGGCATCGCCGGGCCTTCTTAACCACAGCGCTGCCTATTCCTCTCAACTTGCTTCCTGATGCCCAATGCAGAAAAGGGAAAACGGTTTTCTTCCAAGCCCTCACCCTGTCCCATGTTGGGCTCAGCTCCAGGTGAGTGTCAAGGGAGCTGGACCACATCGTTGGGTTGAGGTGGGCCTGGATCCCCAACACTTTCTCTGAATATGTTTCCTTTTAAAATCTTTTTTTTATATTTATTTATTTACTCCCTTTTGTTGTCCTTGTTGTTTTATTGTTGTAGTTATTATTGATGTCATCGTTGTTGGATAGGACAGAGAGAAATGGAGAGAGGAGGGGAAGACAGAGAGGGGGAGAAAAGATAGATACGTGCAGACCTGCTTCAAAGCTTGTGAAATGACTCCCCTGCAGGTGGGGAGCCGGGGGCTCGAACCAGGATCCTTATGCCAGTCCTTGCACTTTGTGCCACGTGTGCTTAACCCACAGCACTACCGCCCAACTCCCCTCAAAATCTTTTTTACTTTATTTATTATTGGATAGAGTCAGAGAGAAATTGAAAGAGGAGAGGAAGACAGAGAGGGTAAGAGAAAATGAGGGTAGACAGCATGATGGTTATGCAAAGAGACTCTTGGGCCTGAGGCTCCAAAGTCCCAGGTTCAATCCTCCACACCACCATAAACCAGAGCTGATCAGTGCTCTGGTTAAAAAAAAATACAAATACAAAAACAACAACAACAAACCAAACCAAACCACAACAAAACTTCCCCCCTGCAGCCCTGCCTTACCACACGAGAAGCTTTCCCCCTGAAGGTGGGGATCAGGGGCTTGAACCCAGGTCCTTGTGCACTGTAATGTGTGCATTTAACCAGGTGCGCCGCCACTCAGCCCCCAACACTTTCTCTGTAACAGAGTGCTCTGGAAGCCAGGAAGGGCCTGGCTCAGGCATTGTCAGGGGGTGTCCAATTCCCCCAAGGGAAGCTTGATAGCTCCTGGCCTGGAGTCAGAAACCCCACACTGTCCAGAGTCCTAAAACATGGTGGAAGGAGCAACAGAAGCAGTGTGGAGGAGTGTGAAAGGCAGCTGGCCTCTAAGAGGGCTCTAAAATGGGGCAGCAGGTGACAGACACTAGGTGAGACTGGAAAAAATACTTCCTGTCTGCAAGTGACCAGGCACTAAACATCACTGTTAACCAAATGAGGGCTTTTTTCTTTTTTCCTCCCTGGTGCATTGGAGGAAGTGGGGAGTGGGGAGAAGGAAGCAGGGGACTTGGGAATGTTCCCCCTTATGCCATACCCCATCAGTATCTTATATCTTTTGATTAGTTGTAGATCCTGTCATTTAACTAATGGGGCAAAGGAGAGACACAGGTAGAAACTGAGGCCCCCGAGAGACAGCAGTGCTCGCACAACCCGCCTTCCCAGGCTACCTGCTTCATTTTGTCTCTTGAATGTGGAACAATAAAAACACGGGCAACAAAATGGGAAAAATGGCTTCATATAGTGCAGGCATTGAACCCCAGTGATAACCCTGGAGGCAAAAAAGAAAGAAAGAGAGAAAGAAAGATATAGGACAAGAACAAAGTGGGGTGGGGGGACAGGAATGCAGGTTGAATCTAGGAGTCACAGGACAGAGGAGACATTTGCTCCCAGTTTTGCAGAAGGTTCTAGAGGCAGCTGGAATGAAAGCCCATCTCACTGTGGAGGAGCATGTGGGAGCCTGCTGGGGTGACAGGAACATGTGACCACTTGGTCTAGGATATGGCTGTATGTCCTCTGAGCTGTCACTTCAGATGGGTACACTTTGCTAATTAGGAAATATTTCTGCAGCATGTGACCCAATCATTAACTTTTTAGAAGAAGTAGCTTTTATTAGTGAGATGGAGTGAGACCCATACGTTCTGGAGTCTCCAGACTCTGAAGTGCCATAGTTCTGCAAAAGACTTCCAAGCCTGAGGTTCCCAGGTTCAATTCCCAGCACCACCATGACCGTAGTTGAGCAGGGCTCTGGTCTTTCTCTGTACTTCTCTCATTAAAGTAAAATGTTTTGGAAAGATAGAAAGCTGGGGTGTGTTGGGAGCTGAAGAAGAGGGGGGATATCAGAAGGTAGTCTTGTGCTTGAGGCAAGAAAGAACTTTCCACAGCCCAGAGTGGTCCCAGGACAAGATCCCGGGGCTCCTGTCTAAGGGCCCTTCTTGGAAGATGTGCTGGAAGCAGAGGATGCTGTGGTGAGGGCTGGCCACAGAGAGGCAGAATAAGCACCCAGCATGTCTGCTCTGCCCCCTGGGAGTCATCCTGGGCACTCATGCGGAGAGAGGGCTCAGTTTACAAGCATGGTGTCAGTGGGTGGCGCTGGCAGTGGAGTCACCAGCACCAGCAGTCACGGAGTAGTGTGTCCTCGACTCACAGAGCAAGGCTGCTGCCAAGTTCCCCTTCTCTGATGACCACAGCACAGGAAGAATTTGTTTCTCAGCTAGCAGAAGGTGTCTCCTGAAAGCTGGTACCTTTATGCCTTTATGAACCTTAATGGGGGTGGAGCATAGAAGAACTGGGTCCAGTCCAGTGAGACCCAGCCCCACGCTCACCCACTCCTTCTGCTCTCTGCACAGCCCCTCATGACACTGGGCAGGAAGGCTTTTTTAAAATAAAATTTAAAAATATTTATTTATTTATTTTCCCTTTTGTTGCCCTTGTTGTTGTTTTTTGTTGTTGTTGTAGTTATTATGGTTGTTATTGATGTCGTCGTTGTTGGATAGGACAGAGAGAAATGGAGAGAGGAGGGGAAGACAGAGGGGGGAGAGAAAGATAGACACCTGCAGACCTGCTTCACTGCCTGTGAAGCGACTCCCCTGCAGGTGGGGAGCTGGGGGCTCGAACCGGGATCCTTATGCCGGTCCTTGTGCTTTGTGCCACGTGCGCCTAACCCACTGTGCTACTGTCCAACTCCCGCAGGAAGGCTTTTATGATAAGGTCAGCCCCTCCAACGGTAGGTAACACCTCTCATCGGCAGGGATTGATTACGTGCTGCTTGGTGCTGTCTGGATTTAGCCACTCAGGTCTTGCTGCAGATGCAGTCTGGTGTGCTGACAGTCTCCTACTTGGATAGGACAGTGTCCTTTGGTTTTTAGAGATGCAACTTAAAATAATTTGGGATAGAAGGTCGTGATGCCTATAATTTCCTTTTAAAGTACGTTAGTTAAAACAGCAAATGATGCAAATTATAATGTTAAAGGTTACTATTTGTCAAGTCCAGGAAGTGGGAGGGAGGGACCAGTGCTAGTAATTCCTCTGCAGCCATTCTGTTGAGTGTTTGTTTCCACGTTCACTATGTATTCTTTCTACTTTAAAAAATATGTTTGAATGTTCAACAATTTGTTTGGCTTTGTATGTTAACTCTCTTTTCAGCCACCAGGTTCTAGATGCTAGCAGGATGCTGACCAGACAACCCCACCAATGTGTCCTGGAGCTCCACTTCCCCAGAGCCTCACCCCACTAGGGAAAGAGAGAGGCAGACTGGGAGTATGGATCGACCTGTCAACACCCATGTTCAGTGGGAAAGGAATTACAGAAGCCAGACCTTCCACCTTCTGCATCCCACAATGACCTTGGGTCCATACTCCCAGAGGGATAAAGAATAGGAAAGCTGGGGCAGGTGGTGGCGCACCTGGTTGAGCACACCTATCACAATACACAAGGACCAGGGTTCGAGCCCCCAGTCCTCACCTGCAGGGGGAAAGCTTTATAAGTGGTCAAGCAGGGCTGCAGGTGTCTCTCTGTCTCTCTCCCTCTCTATCACCCCCTTCCCTCTTGATTTTGGGCTGTTTCTATCCAATAAATAAAGATAATAAAAATTTTAAAAAAAGAATAGGAAAGCTATCAGGGGAGGGGATGGGATATGGAGATCTGGTGGTGGGAATTGTGTGGAGTTGTACCCCTCTTATCCTATGATTTTGTCAATGATTACTTTTTATAAATAAAAAACTAAAAAAATGTATTTGAAAAGGACAACTATTGAGAACCTTTACTAGAATCATCAAACAAATAAATGCAGTAAGACTTAAGGTTAACTTAGACCTCACTAAAATCTGAAGTGTACTTCCTCCCTAATTTGAGGCCAGACCCCACAAACCTAATACTGGTTTGGATACAATAATTGATAATGATTCAGCAACTGGGAGAAAGTCTAAACACATCAAATAAAGAAAGGACTACAATTCTAGATAAGGGCAAGAGACTGGGTCATTTAATGATGGCCTTTGTGGTCAATACCAGACTACTCCATCATCTGAGGCTCTCTAGTCAGGGAGTCCTGGGATTCCCACAAAGACACGATGGGCCTAGACCTTTAATAGATTGATCCCTCTCTCCACCATCACTGGTCATTTCTATCAGGAATGTCATCATAAGCCCTTTTGTGGCCCCTCTCAGGACCTTGTCCTCACTGTAGAGCAGGAATGGTAGGGACAGCCCCACTCTCTGAAGGGAGGCTGGGTCAGCCTACCCTGCCACATGAGGAAGACGGGTCCTGAAATGAGTGCAGCCTAGAATGTTCCCAGCTGTGACCATGGACTGAGAGCTCAGACTGACAGGGACTCAGAGGTCACACAGGCTCCTGTGCTGAATATAAATATATAGGGGCTCTAGGTCAGGTTGATGGGGTTTATAATTAATTGTATTTACATACTTTCTTCAAGTTTGGGAGCTACTCTCTGCCCTCATCCAGCTTTCTGGCTCTATTCTCAATTCTGACACCATCTTCTCAGACAATATTTTTGCCAACCTGAATGTTAGCTATCAAACTCAAGCAAAATTTACTAAAGTCATAGGCCCCTAAGAACATACCTAAAATAGACTTGCCAGCTTCTCTCCATCCTAAGATCCCTATTTTCATCTGCTTTAGTCTCACCTTTTGGTTCCAGTTTATTAAACAGTTTGTCTGGCTTTATGTCTTATCATCTTTCAGCCAGCAAGTTGCAGGTGCTACTATGATTCCACCCTAACTTCTCTGGGCAGACGACCTCACAAATTTATTCCAAAGCCCTACCCCACTAGGGGAAAGATAGAAATAGGCTGGGGTATGGGTTCACCTGCCAACATTCATGTCCACCAGAGAAGCAATTACAGAAACCAGACCTTCCACCTTCCGTATCCCAAATAGAATTTTGGCCCATACTCCCAGAGGGGGAGAAATGTTAGGGGAAGATGACCAGAGGGCTCTGAACTCCAACTCCATCAGGACCCAGAGAGAGAAGAGGAACAAAGGGAGGACATTTGGAAGTAGTAACAGGTGTAGGTATGACTTAGAAAGGAAGGGAAGGCAGGACCACAAAAAGGGGGGCTAATATATAATATATATAGATAGATAGTTACAGAAATAATAGTCAACCTGAGGCCAGGTGGTGGCGCTCCTGGTTGAGTGCACATGCTAAAATGCACAAGGACCCAGTTTCGAGCCCCCAGTCCCTACATGCAGGGGGAAAGCTTCACAAGTGGTGAAGCAGGGCTGTCGGTGTCTCTCAGTCTCTCTTCCTCTCTATCACCCCCTTTCCTCTCAATTTCTGGCTGTCTCTATCCAATAAATAAATAAAGGTAATAAAGAATTTAAAAAAAAGTCAACCCATACCTGTAACCTTGGGAGAATTACTGCAGTTTCCAGTGGAGGGAATGGAGACACAGAACTCTGGGAATGATGCAGAATTATATATACCCCTGTTATCTCATAATTTGGTGAATCAATATTAACTCATCAATAAAAAATTAAAAATACATATGCTTGAGTAGCTCAGAAGGTGGTACAGTGGATAAAGCAATGGGCTCTCATGCATAGGGTCCTGAGTTTAATCCCCAGCATTGCATATGCCACAGTGATGCTCTGTTTTCTCTCTCTCATTAATAAATAAAATCTTTTTTAAAATGTTGGGGCCAGGTGGTGATGCACACGTTAGCACATGTAAGGACTCAGGTTCAAGCCCCTGCTCCCCACCTGAAGGGGGGAAGCTTTACTAGTGATGAAGCAGTACTGCAGGTGTCTCTCTTTATCTCCCCTCCCCCTCAATTTCTCCCTGTCCTATTTAACAAAAAAGGAGAGGGAAATAAAAGGCTACTGGGAGTAGAGGATTTATCATGTAGGTATTGAGTCTCAGCAATAATGCTGGAGGTAATAATAAAAAAAAGTATGAAAGAAGGGAGGAAGGACTAGCAGCCTGGAGGTGGTGTAGTTCTGAGTGGAGTTCTGAATTTGCATGCATGAGGGAAACTGGTTCTCTCTCATCATCAATAATGAATTAATAAATATTTTAATTAATTAGTCAATGAATTAATAAATATTTTTAAATGCCGAACATATTAAAAGGTATGTGATGGAGAGATTAAATGATACTTCTTTTCTCCTGAAATAGTGTAAGGCACACATTACACATACTATACCTTCTCTTGGGTGACTGAGAACTGCTCTGTGCTGGGAAGTCAAGTGTGGCTGGTGGAGTTTAGGTAGTTGAGCCGAAAGAAATGGGAGCAAATGGGAGCAAAGGGGGGGGTTTGGTAAGATCCACGGGCCTCACTCCTGATCTGGGGTAGAGGGACTTGAGTGAAGGGTCTAGGGCAGTGGCGGGCTTAGTTCAGGCAGGCCACTGCACCTGCCCACATGCCACACGAGGAGGCCCACTGCTTCCCACCCAGCCCTCCATCCCAGGAAAGCCCACTACCTCATGGGGTGTGCAGCCTCACCCCAAGCTGTCTGTCCACCTCATGAAGACACCTCCACCCCGCCCCCAAGGCAGGTCAGGGCAAGAAGGGGCTGTGGAGAGGTCCACACTGGGCACCAAGCTCAGGGCCAGGAGAAGGGATACCCTGTCACCTAGTTCCTCAGGACTTTCGCATCCTTTGCTTCACAGAAGTCGTGACCGGAAGACTCAGTTTAGTTCATAGTCATGAGGCTGGTTGGGGGGGTTGGGGTCTGGAGAGGAGTTATGCCCCTGTTAGGGGGTGAGTCTGACCTCCAGCCTCGTCCTCTCTTCCCACTTCTCCTGCACATTGGGCCAAGAGTTCCTCTCCTGCCTTTTGTGACGAGGAAACAGATTAAAGATACTCTCAGCATTGGCTGGCTGTTGGGGGTGGGGAGGGGTGTGTGTGAGGGGCAGGCCTGCTGGCTGGCCCCAGCTTGGATGTTTCATGGGAGCTCATCTTTTCAGCACAGTCTCCAGAAGCCCTGGGCAGCCCTCAGTGGGGTTGCCACTTTCACTTTACCTCACTCAGAGATGAGGCCTGACCCCACTGCAGCTGTGTCTCCTAAAGCCCACAGGGTGGCCTTCTGGGGGACTTGAGGCCCTGGGCAGCTGTGGACAGAGTCCAGGGGCTGGGAGCAATGGCAGGATACCTGTGGGGAGGAGAGGCCTTTAGGAGCAGGTAGGCAGCAACCCACCTCAGAGAGAAAGCCTTCCCCAAGCCCTGGGCCACTCCAGCCTCTGAGGAGAAAAGGGCACTTTGTCTGGGGTCAGGCTCAATGCTCATGCCAAAAGGGGCCATTTTATGGTCTGAGGTGGAAGATGAGTCCATTTTGCTGAGCACTTCAATGGTGAAATCAGGCAGGCACCAAGCCCCAGCAAAAGCCCTGGTGAAAAAAAAAAAGAAAGAAAGAAAGAAAGAAAGAAAGAAAAAGCAACAAAAAGATAAAAGAATCAAAAACTGCCTTCTCTAGGGAGCCTTTTCTGCCTCTTTCTGCAACCTTTGCCCCAGTTCTGGGTGGCTGCACTCCACAACCACCTGGAAGACCCCTTTACCCTGTTTTAGGTTTCCGGTCTTTCTTTTCCCTCTCAACCTGAGAATCTTCTGGGGCAGAGCCTGGATCTGCTCCTTCTCTGAGACAGCCCCCCACCCTGGGGCTGGACACTGAACTGGGGAGGTGCCTGCTGTCTGGGGGGCACTGGCAGTGGAAGGTCTGCCATGGTGGCCTGTGGGCAGACTTCCTCTTCTGAAACACTGGAGATTTTCTTTCCTTTTTTTGCTTCCCTGTTCAGACATTTCCTCTTCCTTGCTTGAGGTCAGGGTACCATAAACTGGTCAGAGTGATAAGGCTGAGGGCCTTCAAACTGAACTTTGCAGCTGCTACTTTATGACTTTGATAACATCGGCCACCCCCTTTTCTCACTCCCTTCCCACCTCCCAGGCTTATGGGAGCAGGACTTTCTGGTGTCCATTCATGAGGGAGCAAGTAGCGGCTGGTGAGAAGGAAGGAGAGAATAAGGTGGGGAATGGAGCCTTTTACTCCAGCCTGTCCTCACTCAGTCCTGACTCTGCCCCTCCTCTCTCTAAATACTTTATTATTTATTGGAGAGAGACAGAAATAAACCAAGAGAAAAGGGGAGATAAAGAGGGAGAGAGACAGAGAGCCAGCCACCTGCAGCCCTGCTTCATTGCTTTCAAAGCTTCCCCCCTGCAGGTGGGGGCTGGGGGCTTGAACCTGGTTTCTTGCACATTGTAACATATACACTCAGCTAGGTGTGCCACTGCCTGGTGCCCTTCCTTCCCCTTTCTCCATGGACCCAGTCCTTCACTGGCTCCTCACGTGCACCCAGACCTTGGCCTTTGATCCCGTGGGATGGTCAGAAGAGTCCAGATTGGGAGGTGAGTAGGACAGAAAGGTGGGTTCGGAGGGAGGAGGGCCACGTGGGTTGGAGCAATCAGGGGAGCCTCCTGTTTGGAGGAGGAGGTGGATGGAGTTGGGTACTACATGAATAAGATCTAGAAAGACAGGGGAGGTACTAAAAAAGCCAGACTTGACTATCTCCGGAAGTGGGCTTGATGTGGTCTAGCATGAGCAGAACTGTTCTGTCTTTGGACTGAGAGGCCTGCAGAGATGAGGGGAGAGAGGACTAGTCACTGTTGTGGATCCCTGATTCACAGGAGGCGTTTGTGTGGTGGCGGCCCAGGCCTGGAAGAACTTGACACTGAGGCCCTTGACACTGAAAGGGGCAGCCCCTTCCCAAGGGCCATGCCTTCTCCTGCAAAGTGTGCAAGGCATCAGCTAGATGGAAATACAGGCATCCTTGTCCTGGAGAAGGTCATAGCAAGGGAGGTGTGATGGCAGGACAGAGGCTTCCGGGTGATCAAGATACCTCACTCTCCCACCAGCTAACCCTGCCCAGACAGCCTCCCTCAGATGCCTCGGGTCCTGGCTGGGGAGGTAGCCAAGGTTTGACTGTTGGGAGATAAGTGTCTTTGGGCCTCGGAGAGACTTGGGTAGACGTGGTCTGTAGATTATTCCTACTCTCAGGACATTATCTCTGCCTTTCCTGCCTCAGCCGGGATCTGCCCTGCAACCCAGGTTGCCCTTCCTAGACACAGGCCCCGGGCACAGACAGGCACGGGGCGCACGGGACCACGGGCACCCACATCCGTGTGGGGCCCAAGCAGAAGGGAGAGGCCACTACTAGCAGCTGCTGGCTTCCTGCTCAGTTTCTCAGGCGCATACCTGGCCATTCCAGACAAACACCTCACAGCACACCAGCCTCCACCTGCGCACCATGCCTTTCAGCTCCTCCTCGCGCCCGGGGACAGGAGGGGCTGCTGGTAGGCCACCGGATCCCCCAAAGCCCGTTTCCAGGCCCCAGCACCCCCATTCCGGGATCTGCCGCTGAGCTCACTCTGGTAGGCAGACAACCCCCAGACCCGCAGAAGACACCACGGCGACCCTCCGGCCTCGCTCCCAGCCGCGGTCTGCGGAGGTGTCCCGCCTCGGTCGCCCACACCGCGTCCCCGCAGCCGGTGGCACCCACCCCACCCCACTCCGCCCCGCGCACAGCCGCGGCTGCTACACGGAAGGCAAGTCTGCAGCCGGGCTCGCCCGCCGCGCCTCCCCCGGGGTCCCCGATCACTGAGCCGGGAGGGCCAGGACACCCCAAGATCTCACCCCTCGGGTCTAAATCCGGTGCGAGGCGGGGTGGGGGCGGGGTGGGGATCAGTGCTCGCTTTCCCGCCTCTGGCGCCCCTTCCCCGGACGTGAGCCGGAGCGCCAGGTTCCCGCGGCTCCCGCGGCGCCCGCTGCCCGGGCTGGCACTCACCCGGGGGCCGAGGGCGCAGGCGACGGCGCCGGCCAGCGCGCACAGCCAGGGCCCGGGCGGGCGCATGGTGACCCCGAGCCCGCGGCGGGCGGCCCGCGCCGGCACTGGGCGGACGAGCGGCGCGCTCCCCGCGGACAGGACCCGGGAGCCGGCAGAGTGCGCTGCGGCCGCGGCTGGGCGCGCAGAGGCACCCCCGGGGCGGGGCGGGGCGGGGCGGGGTGGGGCGGGGCGGGCCCCGGGGGCTCGCCTGACGGGCGCGGGGTCCAGCCAATGGGACGGCAGGGGCGGGGCCGAGGCGCAGGTGAGGGCGGGCCGGGGCGCCTACGCTTCCCAGCCCAGGCTCCGCGCACCTCGGTCCACAGTCCGGGCGCCCGCGCCTCGTCCTCGCCGCTGGACCCACGCACGACGTTTCCAAGCTGCGGCTGCAGCCGGCCCCCAGCACCGCGGCCCGCGCCCGCCGCCCCGCCCCACCGCACCTGCGGAGTCGCCGCCACCGGGGACTTCCGCCGGCGCCCCCATTTCCCACCTTCGCGCCTCGGGGGCTGGTGCTGGCGGGCGGGGCCACCGACAGTCCGCGCCGCCTCTCTGTGCCCCGCCGGGGGGCTGGGCTGGGCCGGGGGGGCGCGGGGGGCTGGTGGGCGCGCCCTTAGCGATCGCCGCCGCTGCAGGGGGCGCGGGAGAGGCGCGGGAGGGGCCCGGGAGCTCGCGGCGCGACTGGAGGCCGCCCCCCGGCCCCCGCCTCCTCCGTGCCCGCCCTGCGCCCAGGGGCGCTCGGCACCCGCAGCTCCCCGCCGGTTACGGCCGGGGGCCGGGTTCCCTGGAGGGTGGTGCGCCCGCACTCCTGCACCCTGGGCAGGGGCCCCTCCTAATGGAGCCTGGGCCGAACTGTCAGCGCCCCCACGCGGGGAGGGAGATTCTGTTCTCTGCACACCGACCCAGACCACGCATCTGAAGAAAAAAAATCATCCAGAGGCCTTCCACCTTCCCTGTTTTGCCGGGAAAGTGAGGCTCAGAGACAGGTCAGGACCTGGGCTGCCGGTGTCCTCGTTATGTGGGGCGCACCTGCTTTCTCTCCTCCCTTCCTCTCTCGCTCCCTCCCTCCCTTCCTAGCACACATATTAAAAGCGCGCTGGGTATCCTGTGTGCGGTGCCGCTCCTGGGAGCTGTTGTAATTATAGCTTTCCACCTCCTTCCAGTAAGTACCATCTCATAATTTCCACCTCCTTCCACTCATCTTCACTGGCACTGGACAGAGGCCTCTCCCAAATACTGGATGTCTGTAAGATCCTTCTGTCCTGACCTTTGTGAGAAGAGACCCAGCCCTCGCACGTCTCCTCACCCTGAGGAAGTGTTTTTGAAGAATCACCACCCTCACTTGAGGGTGGAACTTGAGGTTTTGAGGAATCAGCCACCCTCACTTCTGAGGTCCAGGTGCTTGCCTGTTCAAGTGAGAAAAAAAAAGTATGGATTCTCAGCTGTAGTTTGGCAGGGGTGTGGGAAAGGTAGGCATGACCCAAGCAGGTGTTTCAAAGAGCCGTGCTCCCTCCTCCCTCTGTAACAGAGCATTCCTCTGCTGTGAAGCAGACATGTAGACATGGGCTGTCCTCCTAGGGGCATCTAGGGGGTCTTGAGGGAGTGGTGCTACAGGAAATTCGTAGATGTGTGCTGTATGCATTTGAGCCTGGGAATATATGTCCATCTGCTCCCAGTTGGTGCTGACTCAAGCTGAGTAGTGCTCTGGTAAAAAAGGAAGGAAGGAAGGAAGGAAGGAGAGGGAGGGAGAGAGAGAGAGAGAATGAACTTGCCAAGGCTGGGGAAAACACTGAGTAGCAGAGCACAAGACTCCAATCCCCTCAGCTTCAATCCCCTTAGCACTGCATATACCAGAGCTGAGTGGTACTCTACTCACTCTCTCCCTCTCTCTCTTTCATAAACATAAATAAATAAAACTTCTAAAAGAAAGGACCTTGACAGTAAGTCCCCATCTCAGGTCTCAGTTCCCCAGTAGGTCATGGAGTCCCCTCTGCTGATAGTTTCCCAGAGTCCTAGGTGGTAATAGTGTGTTCATGGGACTTAGTTCTCATTAAACCCTTTGCCCTCAGTATCACCCACCTTCCACTCTCATTAAACTCTTCTCTCACAGAGTCCACCTTCTCTACACATAAGACCACCCGGCTGGCTGCAGAAAGCCGAAATTCCATCACTGTTGTAGTCCTGACCTGCTGAAGCTCTGTTTCCATGAAGGGTCGGGATCTTGGTCATCTGTGAATGCACTGAAGGGAGAGACTGGGGAATACGAGGGAGCTGGACCTCTTGCTGGACTTTGTTCACTTAAAGTGCTCAGCAAAAGGCAGGGAAGGAGGTTAGGAGAAAGGCAGGGATTTGAAGGTTTGCTAGCTGGGGGTAGATGGGTTCTATCTCTGCATTGTGGTCCACAAGGCACCCCTACTTAGTTAGAAGAGAGGGGAGATCCAGGGGCCAAGTAGAATGACAGGTGAGGGGCTCTTGATGCTCTGGCAGCCCCCAGGTTTTAAGAAAGGTGACTAAGAGAAAATGATTTTCATGCAGATTCCTTGCAATGAAGATTACTTCTTTGTTCCTTCAGAATTGTTCCCAGGGGAGATCCACCCTTCCTTGCCTCTCAAAAGGCAAAAACAGAAGTGAAAGAGAGGAATATAGAAAATAGCAGACACACACACACACACACACACACACACACACACACACACACACACACTTCAACCAAGGCTAAATGTGACCACAATTCAGCTAATTGTTTCTGCAGATCTAATCCTGTCCTCTGAGGCATTTGGGCCTCAATCATGGGTCCACTCTTCAGGGTGGGGACAGTATCTTGTGCCATCTGGTGAGAAAGCTGTCTGCCCTGTCCCATGATCTATGGAGGCTTTATTTGGAAGGAGGAGCGGGTACCAGGAGCAGTGGGTGTGAGGGTAGCAGTGATTGCAACTCCGTTCTCCATCTCTCCAGAACCTGTCTGAGAATTCTAGTCCCTTCAGAGTTGGCTTTGCCTCACCATTTCAGGGGATTCCTACAGCCAGGTTCTGTTATCTGTTCCCCTCAGACTCCTGGAGTATCCTGTTCTGAGACTCCCTGGAACCTCTCCCCAGTCTCAGACCCAAATCTCACCTTTCCCTTCCTGGATGCCAGGAAGCAAGGGTTGCAGAAGGTGTGGGCAGGGGGGTGGAGAGAGAGCGAAACCGACAGTCACTTGCCATCCTTGTGATGACAGGCATGGAGGCAGGGAGAGAATCTGCAGTTACTCATTCAGAGCTGCCTGGCTTCCTGGCTGCCTGCCGCATCCCTGCAGTGGGCTCCATGCCCACCTCCCCCAGGCCTTCCCCACCCCCCTGAGTCACTGTTTTGAAGCTTTCAGCTCAGGATCCCAGTGGTGGGAAGCTGTGCGGTGGAGTCAGGAAGGTGTCTGGGGACTCCAGTGCTACATGGTAGGGAGAGGAGGACACAGAAACTTGGCTTGGGAAGTCACGATTCTGAGATGCCTCTTCTGGAACCATCCACAGTGCTGCATGTTCTCAGGAAAGCTTTGCCCTCCCTGGGCTTCTGAGATTAGGGTACCTACATCCTAGGTCTTCATCCACTGAGTGGGACCGACAGCTCTGGGGATGTGATATGCCCACTGCCTCTGCAGGCTGCCAGTTCTTTGGGGTCTGTTCAAGTGAGAAAAAAAAAAAAGTATGGATTCTCAGCTGTAGTTTGGCAGGGGTGTGGGAAAGGTAGGCATGACCCAAGCAGGTGTTTCAAAGAGCCGTGCTCCCTCCTCCCTCTGTAACAGAGCATTCCTCTGCTGTGAAGCAGACATGTAGACATGGGCTGTCCTCCTAGGGGGATCTAGGGGGTCTTGAGGGGGAGGTGCTACAGGAAATTCGTAGATGTGTGCTGTATGCATTTGAGCCTGGGAATATGTGTCCATCTGCTCCCAGTTGGTGCTGACTCAACAGGTGAGGAGAGATGCGACCCAGAGGCTATTCTGAAGCGGCTGGTACTTTCAGGCTTGGTCCTGAAGGATGGGGCTGGCTTAGACGACAAGGGCGGAGAGAGAACAATACCAACTCTTATGACTAGTAGGGGCTATCCTGTGAGGGATAAAGGAGAAGAAAGCAGGACAGGCTGGGAAAAGGGAATGCAGCAGTGACAGAGCCCCAGCTTAGTGGCCCTCTTGTGCTCAGGGAGGTGGGGACTGACCGTCCATGGCTTCTGCTCAGGTGCCACAGGAGTCCTGAAGGCACTGCAGCCAGAAGTTGTTGGCTCACTGCATCCCTTACAGAGGAAGACAGGTCCTTTCTTTTAGAAGTTTTATTTATTTATGTTTATGAAAGAGAGAGAGTGAGTAGAGTACCACTCAGCTCTGGTATATGCAGTGCTAAGGGGATTGAAGCTGAGGGGATTGAAGTCTTGTGCTCTGCTATTCAGTGTTTTCCCCAGCCTTGGCAAGTTCATTCTCTCTCTCTCCCTCCCTCCCTCCCCTCCCCTTCCTTCCTCCCTTCCTTCCTTCCTTCCTTCCTTCCTTCCTTCCTTCCTTCCTTCCTTCCTTCTTTACCAGAGCACTAGTCAGCTCTGGCTTATGATCTGAACTTGGGACTTTGCAGCCTCAAGCATGAGAGTCTCTTTGCATAACCATTATGCTACTTAACCCCTCTCCCCAGGAAGTTCTTTCTTAAGAGATGACCCAAGTGCTACCTCTCTGTGGCTACCAGAGGGTAAACAGAGGCACGGACCATGAAGACAGTGACCCTACTTTATCTTCTGCTCTAAGATACAAGGTAGAGGAAACTTAAGTCCTACCCTTAGGGAACACCTCTGGACACAAAGAAAAATGAACTGGAGTGGGAAGTGCTTTTTTTTTTTCCTCCCAAATTTCAGGACTCAGTTCAGTGCAGGAGTCAGCACTGTGTCACTGTGCAGCTTGGCATGAGATCACGGTGCAGTGAGTCTGGGAAGCCTGAGAGGGAAGGACTCTTCACTCGTGTGCAGTTTAACAGCAGTGGCGGCTTTCAGTTAACTGCTTAAGGCAGTGTGTGTGTGTGTGTGTGTATGTGTGTGAGCACGATTGTGTCTCATCTGTTCCCAGTTGGGGCTGATCTCCTCACTTGACCAGTGTGTGCTGGGAGAAGATGAGGTTAGGAACAAGGTTCAGGATGAGGATCACAGGGAAGAGTCTCAGAGAGAGTGGCCGGCTCTCAGGCCATTGCTCATTCTGGAGGCAGTGAGCTCCCATAGGGCTGTGGGGAGAGCTCAGACTAGCTCTGTGACACACCTCAGCTCCCATACTCACCTCTCTACTCCCAGCCTGTCGTTCCTGTGAACAGGTGGTGGCTAACCTTGAGCAGAGATTCCAGACAAGGAAGAGAATGTAGGCAGGACAAGAACAAATAGACATAGGATTTAAGTCATCAGTGCCATCAGAGGCTACTGTATGTTAGAAATGTAAAGGTTTCAGAAGCAACAAATGGTCTCTAAG
The DNA here is from genome assembly GCF_950295315.1 of Erinaceus europaeus. NCBI lineage: Eukaryota > Metazoa > Chordata > Mammalia > Eulipotyphla > Erinaceidae > Erinaceus > Erinaceus europaeus. The sequence continues at coordinate 10,986,071 of NC_080182.1, read as the reverse complement.
ACTCTGGGAGAATTATGGTGGTTCCTGTTGGGAGGCACAGAACTTTGGTGGTGGGTTTAATGTAGAACTATAGCCTGCAGTCTTCCAATCTTGTAAACCACGATTAATCACAAATAAAAACAAATGTAAAAAGTAAGGGTTCTGGGTAGAGGGTAGATAGCATAATGGTTATGCAAATAAACTCTCATGCCTGAGACTCCAAAGTCCCAGGTTCAAGCCCCCGCACCACCATAAGCCAGAGCTGAACAGTGCTCTGGTAAAAAAATAACTAAATAAAAAAAGTAAGGGTTCTAATGGAAAAATATGGGAGTTATTACATGATTTCTAACCAGCTAGAAGAAAGAAAAATAAAACAAAGTAAATACCAATTTCATGAGAGATTGTGTGTGTGGGGTATCAGGAACAACAACACATGATAAACAGAAACGTAAAAATAGATATCAGTAATAATGACAAGGGTTAGTCATCAGAGTCTGTGTGATGAAGGGGAATTTGAGATGGAAAGTTTAAGGGATAGTCCATATCATTAGAACGCTTAACCCATCCCCAAGATGTAATAATCGCAAATATCTATGTATCTAATGATACAGCCTCAAGGTATATAAAACGGTCACATAAGGAAGGAGGAATTGTCAGATCTGTAGTCATGCTCTAGACGTGAACATCAGTTCTTCAAGAATTCCATTCACCGAAACAAATGAACCAGAACCACACTTGCCAGCAGAGATCCGTGTCTCAAAACATGGCATTGAGCAACTAAACTTGGCTGCAGAATGAGAAGAACCGGCGTTACTTACATACAGTTTAAAATCTAGAAACAATATCATGTAACACTTCTCTTTTCTACCAGTGCACTGCTCAGCTCTGGTTGATGGTGGTGCCAAGGACTGAACCTGGGACTGCTGGGGTCTCCGGCTTGAGAATCTGTTGAATAAACCTCTGTGTTTTATTATTTATTTATTTATTTATTTATTTATTTATTTATTTATTTATTGTCTCCAGAGTTATTACTGGGGTTTGGTGCCAGCACTAGGAATCCACTGCTCTTGGCAGCCATTTCCCCCCTCTTCATTTTTATTGGATAGGACAGAGAGAAATTAAGAGAAGAGGGGAAGATAGAGAGGGAGAGAGAAAGATAGACACCTGCAGACCTGCTTCACTGTAGTTATGCTGTAGACTTGAACATCAGTTCTTCAAGAATTCCATTCACTTGGGAGTCCAGCGGTAACACAGCGGATTAAGCTCACGTGGCGCAAAGTGCAAGGACCGGCATAGGGATTCCGGTTTGAGCCCCAGCTCCCCACCTGCACGGGAGTCGCTTCACAAAGCGGTGAAGCAGGTCTGTAGGTGTCTATCTTTCTCTCCCCATCTCTGTCTTCCCCTCCTCTCTCCATTTCTGTCTGTCCTATCCAACAACGAACGACATCAATAATACCTACAACAAGGGCAACAAAAGGGAATAAGTAAATAAAATTTTTTTTTTTAAAAAAAGAATTCCATTCACTGAAATAAATGAACCAGAACCACACTTGTGAAGTGAGCCCCCCCTGCAGGTGGGGAGCTGGAGCTCAAACCAGTATCCTTGAGTCAGTCTTTGCGCTTGGTACTATGTGAACTTAACCAGGCGTATTACCGCCCAGCCCCCCACCATCCTATTTGTCTGCTGGCCCCCCTATGAAACTTTCTTCCATGGATATATAAATACATAGCAGAAGTCTAAAATATCCAGGGGAATAAACACCCAAATCATATTTTATCTCTGCAGAGGGAGGGGAAGGAATGAAATACAGGAGTTGTGTGAGTTTTTCTACTGCTATGTAACACATTACCACAAGTGTAGGGGTATATACAACACCCATTCTTAGCTCACAGACCCCAGTATGAGTCATCTGGGTTTTCGGTTGAAATAAAAGTATCAGTTGTGGTTACGATTTCATATGGAGCTGTAAGTCTTTTGAGTTCATTCAGATTGTTGGCAGAATTTGGACTTTTTCAGCTATAATATTGAGATTCCTACTTTGTTTGCTTTTGGCAGTTGGCCATGGGGGTCCTAGAAGCTGTCCTCAACTCCTGTCCACATGACTCTCCATGAACAGTTCACAACAAGATGTTTACTTTTTTTTTTGTTTTGATCCAGACCAGAAAGAGCATCTGCTACAGTTATGAACTTCTCTAACTTCTGTCTCTAAACTACACATTCTTTTTATTATTTTTTTCATTTTTACTTTGTGATTCATAGTAGGTTACAAGATTGTAACATTACAATGTATAGTTCCACACCACACCCACCACAAAAGTTCTACCTTGAAAAGAGAACTACCATAGTTCTCACAATTCTTACAAACAATTTGCTTGGGGCTGGGGAGATAGCATAATGGTAATGTCATGACTGAGGCACTAAAGGTCTTAGGTTCAATCCCCAGCACTACCATAAGCCAGAGCTGAGCAGTGCTCTGGAAAAAAAAGTTTGTTTTGGTTTGGTTTTCTTTTCTCCCCCTCCCCCTCTTTTTTTTCAACACCCACGTGTATCAGTCCTCTATATTTCGCATATGAGTGAAACCTTCTGGTAGTTTTCATTCATCTCTTATTTTGCTAATCACCCCCAGTTACATGTAGACTCTTTTTAAAAAGACTAACATGATTAGGTCAGGTGTGATATAAGAGAGGAATTACATAGGGGGGCAGGAATTGTGGGACCAGTTAAGAATTCTGTCAACCTGAAGGAGACACTTTGCCATATCTTGGACAGAACTTGAAGGTATCATGCAGAGGAAGATAAGTCAGAAAGAGAAGGACAAGGACTCACAGGTAGAGCCTAAGAGGAAAGGACAGTAAAAAAAAAAAAAAGAAAAAGATGTAAAACTTGGACTGGCAACGCCCATGTTCAGCGGGGAAGCAATTACAGAAGCCAGACCTTCTACCTTCTGCAACCCTCAATGACCCTGGGTCCATGCTCCCAGAGGGATAGAGAATGGGAAAGCTATCAGGGGAGGGGGAGGGATATGGAGATTGGGTGGTGGTAATTGTGTGGAATTGTACCCCTCCTACCCTATGGTTTGTTAATTAATCCTTTCTTAAATAAAAAATAAAAATTATATATATAAAAAAACTTGGACTGGGAGTGGTGTACCACATCAAAGCAAAGGACTCTGGGAAAGGAAGGAAAGGGACTGTTCTGCTGGTGTCTCTGGGGGTAAAAGGACCTAGGTTGGGGGACAGAGTGTCTTGTGTCTTGCAGACATGTCTCATCATAGGAAGATGAGACGTTGTATCTGTGTGTCAACAACTGTATTATAAACCATTAGTTCCCCCCATGAAGTGGGGCAAAAGAGAAAAATAATTCTGCCTAATACAGGAGGGATATATATAGGATCTTAAATGTCACAAAATATTTCCTTTTTAAAAATTATTTTATTGGAGGATTCAACTTCTGGAGGCGGAGCTATGAGCAACAGATCGCTTTCTCTCCTCTCCTCTCCTCTCCTCTCCTCTCCTCTCCTCTCCTCTCCTTTCCTCTCCTCTCCTCTCCCGGATCAACTAGGAATACCAAAGGAGACCACCCGGGACCAAAACAAGACAGGACTAGAATGACCACAGGAACCCAGTAAATCACCCGTGAGTACAAACACATGTGGCTGGTGACAGAGAGGAGAGAGGAGCCTAAGAAGAGATTAAATGACTGCTAACAGTTCAGCAGTTTATCAGTGGAGACACCACCTCCAGTCTGCTCCACCAACAAGGGGACAGCTGAAGGGAGGAAAGGACTCCCCAGAGACTCACCAAGTGCAACTCTGAGTCTCCATTGCTACTACCCTCAGAATCTGGAACAGCAACAGGGAGGGACACCAGGGGACAGAGATCTAACTGGGAAACTCAGGAGAAGACCTATACCTCGGTGGCATAGCTGAGGGGCTGTGAAAGTCTCTTTGCATAACCACTGGATTATCTCTGCCACACCCTGCTTTATCTCTTGGTCAGGAGTCAGTGATAAAGCTAAGAAGCCTATTGATAGCCTATTGATAAAGCTAAGAAGCCTATTGATAGTTTTCTTCCATGTAGGCTCCAATAGCCTACATGGAAGAAAAAAAAAAGAGGCTTTTACACCACTGAGCTCCAACTCAGGGATTGAAACAACTGTTAACTTCCACCACTTTGAACCCTTTAATTAACTTACTTAGACACAAGTCAATCCAGGCAATAGTGATCAATAATTTGAAAAGTACTGATAAAGGGAACTCATAACATAATATGTAAAAATGGTTAAAACAACAAGAAAAAATATTGGAGAATCGAACCAGGACAAGAGTCCAGCTAAAAGTCCTCCAGAGAGTGAAGCACAAAATAACGAGTTCAACATCCAAACATTAGCTAAGGAAATAATAACAGGAGTGAGTAAAGAATTTGAAAAAATTGTAATCAAATTCAGGAACAACAAATGAGAATATGGAAGAATATACTAATTATCTCATGGTTATTAGAGAGCTGAAAGCTGAAATTGCTGAGCTAAGAATGCAGCTAGCTGAACAAGCTAAAACAGTATCAGGGCAAGGCAACAAAATAGATGAACTCCAGAAAACAGTAGAGGGAAGAGAGAATAGAATCTATGAGGCTGAAGACAGAGTTAGCAAGATCGAGGGTGAATTAGAGACAACTAAAAAAGAAGTAATAGATCTCAAAAAGAGATTAAGAGATGATGAAAACAACAACAGAGTCTTATGGGATGACTTCAAAAGAAACAATATACACATTATTGGCATACCAGAGGAAGAAAGAGAAGGAGAGGAAGAAAGCATTTTCCAGGCCATAATAGCTGAAAATTTCTCTAGTCTAGACAACATCAAAGACATAAAGATTCAAGAAGCCCAGAGGGTCCCAAACAGAATTAACCCAGACCTAAAGACACCAAGACATATCATACTTAGAATGGAAAGGAATAAGGATAAAGAAAGGATCCTGAAGGCTGCAAGAGAAAAACAAAGAGTCACCTACAAAGGAAAACCCATAAGATTAGCAGCCGACTTCTCCATACAAACACTACAGGCCAGAAGAGAATGGCAAGATATCTATCAAGTGCTTAATGAGAAAGGCTTTCAGTCAAGAATACTATATCCTGCTAGACTGTCATTCAGACTAGAGGGAGGCATCAAAACCTGTTGTTAAAATTCGGAGGCTCTAGCTGGCCGGGCTAGCTTCACGGGCGGGTAACAGAGACGACCAGAGACATACGGCTGGGCAGGGAAGCTGTATTTCTTTATTCAGGAACGATTTATAAACTAAGACAAACTAATCACCAAACAGAACTCTCTTGCCTCTTTGCCCCGTGACGGCGCCAAGCACTCTCTAACTCTGCAACTCTCCAACTCTCTAACTCTGGAACTCTGGAACCCTCTCGGGGTTCCTTGGGGCGGGGCCAAGCGGGCCCGTGAAATTAGCAGGACTGATCCAATTTTCTTGGCGGGGGAGAGCTAGAACAACCCAATGTAAAGCATACAACAATTCCCCCTTTTCTTTTTAACTAAATGACTACAGTATCAAGGGTGTAGGGTGAACAGAAACCTATATTGTACAGGCATTTTTTAAAAAAGAAACTGGCACAAACATGGAGAAACATGTAAGCAAGTAACAAGAACCAGTGTGCTGCCAAGGGAAGGCCTGAGGGGGCCATGTTTTGCCTCTGTGGGCAAAACTTTATCAGCTTAAAAAAAGATTTCTTGTCTCTTGGGTGCGTACTTGTCTCGACAGGCATTTGCATGGGGGTGGGGAATGGCCTAGAGTCCCAAAGGCAGCTGGCTGCAATTTACTTACTATGAAACAAAACTTGTTATTAGCATAACCAAAGCACAATCTAACGTTTCTAAAGAGAAGGAATTTGAGACTTTTACATATCAACAACGTCTTTTTAACCTTTTGTTACACCCATTCAAGATGGAGACACACCCTAGGTGTGCGCAGGAAAGGAAACCTCAGGCATGAGAATAATTAGCATAGCCATTGTGTGATCTACCATTTCTAATAGAGAAGGTAATAGAGAGTTTTACATATCAACAAGTCTATTTAACCTTTTGTTTAGACCAACTTAGTTAAAATATATTGATTGTTAACTAATTTTTACCTCAGACTTTAAATGTAAGTTAATTTTATCTTTATGAGAATTACATTGAAGACTTTTTTCATTTATGAGAATTACGTTGAAAACCTTTTTCATTTAACTTTGACTAGTAAGAATTTAGCCTTAAAGTTACTGTTTACCAAACTTTAAACATACACATAAACATGGTCATTAATACAGAAGGAGAGAAACCTTTGTTACGAAGACATGTCATTTTAAACACGAATTTAAATCTGTACTGTCTTAGTTGTTGGGGGGGTGCATTGTCCAGTGATGGTCTCTTGGGCAGCTTCACTTCTAGGAATTGCAGGTTGCGATCTCTGTACAAATCTCTGTGTACTCCAGCTTGTCTGCCTTCAGACCAGAGCTGAGGATCTCTGCCAGGATGTCCAGTTTTGGCAGGGAGCCTGGGAGGTTCAGGATCATTCCAGAATTCATATCACAAGGCCAGCCTTGTAGAAGGCACGGGCCGAGGTGCCCAGGGGTGGCAGCCATGATAGGCTGCCATGGCCCTGCCCCATGGCCCTGTCATATCTGCTGCCCTGCTCGCAGTGGCTGAGCAGCGAGCCACGCAGTGGAGAGCCAGCTCTTGTGGGCTGGCTTTGGGCTCTTGCGTGTTGGACTCGGGCTCCAGCGTGTTGGCATCGGGCTCCAGCGTGTTGGCATCGGGCTCCAGCATGTTGGGATCGGGCTCCTGTGTGGTGGCATCAGGCTCCAGCATGTTGGCGTCAGGCTCCTGTGTGGTGGCATCGGGCTCCTGTGTGGTGGCGTCGGCCTCCTGAGGGCTGCGGGGCTGCAGGGCTGCGGGCGTGGTGCGCGGGGTTGTCTGGGCACAGCCGGCTGGCTGGCTGTTTAACCAGGTGGAGACAGCAGCTCCGCGCCTTGCCTCCCACCCGCTGGCTATTCTCGCTGGCTGTTCTGAGTTCGCCCGAGCGAGTGGAAAACACAGAGTGGTCCAGAGATAAATGTTCCAGAAATAGCAAAACAGTCTCGTGAAGAAAGAGCAGAGGCCTTTGGAGATCTCTTCACAAGCAGAAGAGAAGGCCATAGTACATAGGTAGCCAAATTGTCTTCACTTATCGGAGAGATGCGCAGGTCAGGTCCACGTGGGCGCCACTTGTTATTAAAATTCGGATGCTCTAGCTGGCCGGGCTAACAGAGACGACCAGAGACATACAGCTGGGCAGGGAAGCTGTATTTCTTTATTCAGGAACAACGGTTTATAAACTAAGACAAACTAATCACCAAAGAGAACTCTCTTGCCTCTTTGCCCCGCGACGGCGCCAAGCACTCTCTAACTCTGCAACTCTCCAACTCTCTAACTCTGGAACTCTGGAACCCTCTCAGAAAAAAAAAAAGAGGCTTTTACACCACTGAGCTCCAACTCAGGGATTGAAACAACTGTTAACTTCCACCTGGAAGAAATGAATGATTTCCTAGATACCTACCAACTTCCAAAACTAAGTAAAGAGGAAGTGGATAACATGAACAGGCCCATCACAGCTAATGAAATTGAAACAGTTATCAAAAATCTCCCCAAAAATAAAAGTCCTGGACCAGATGGTTTTACAAAGGAATTCTACAAAACCTTCAAAGAAGAACTAATACCTCTACTTTTAAAAGTCTTCCAGACGATTGAAGACACTGGAATACTCCCTGCCAGCTTCTATGGAGCCAACATCACCCTGATACCAAAAGCAGACAGGGACACAACCAAAAAAGAAAACTACAGACCAATATCTCTGATGAACATAGATTCGAAAATATTGAACAAAATTCTAGCTAACCAGATACAGCAGTATATCAAAAAGATTGTCCATCATGACCAAGTGGGGTTTATCCCAGGCATGCAAGGTTGGTTTAATATACGTAAATCAATCAATGTGATCCACCACATCAACAAAAGCAAGACCAAAAACCACATGGTCATATCAATAGATGCAGAGAAAGCCTTTGACAAAATACAACATTCCTTTATGATCAAAACACTACAAAAAATGGGAATAGATGGAAAATTCCTGAAGATAGTGGAGTCTATATATAGCAAACCTACAGCCAACATCATACTCAATGGTGAAAAACTGGAAGCATTTCCCCTCAGATCAGGTACTAGACAGGGCTGCCCACTATCACCATTACTATTCAACATAGTGTTGGAAGTTCTTGCCATAGCAATCAGGCAGGAGCAAGGAATTAAAGGAATACAGATTGGAAGAGAAGAAGTCAAACTCTCCTTATCTGCAGATGACATGATTTTATACATGGAAAAACCTAAGGAATCCAGCAAGAAGGTTTTGGAAATCATCAGGCAATACAGTATGGTGTCAGGCTACAAAATTAACATTCAAAAGTCAGTGGCATTCCTCTATGCAAACACTAAGTTAGAAGAAATTGAAATCCAGAAATCAATTCCTTTTACTATAGCAACAAAAACAATAAAATATCTAGGAGTAAATCTAACCAAGGAAGTGAACGACTTGTATACTGAAAATTATGAGTCACTACTCAAAGAAATTGAAAAAGACACAAAGAAGTGGAAAGATATTCCATGTTTATGGGTTGGAAGAATTAACATCATCAAAATGAATATATTACCCAGAGCCATCTACAAATTTAATGCTATCCCCATCAAGATCCCAAGCACATTTTTTTGGAGAATAGAAAAAATGCCACAAATGTTTATCTGGAACCAGAAAAGACCTAGAATTGCCAAAACAATCTTGAGAAAAAAGAACAGAACTGGAGGCATCACACTCCCAGATCTCAAACTGTATTATAGGGCCATTGTCATCAAAACTGCTTGGTACTGCAACATGAATAGACACACTGACCAGTGGAATAGAATTGAGAGTCCAGAAATGAGCCCCCACACCTATGGACATCTAATCTTTGACAAAGGGACCCAGACTATTACATGGGGAAAGCAGAGTCTCTTCAACAAATGGTGTTGGAAACAATGGGTTGAAACATGCAGAAGAATGAAACTGAATCACTGTATTTCACCAAATACAAAAGTAAATTCCAAGTGGATCAAGGACTTGGATGTTAGACCACAAACTATCAAATACTTAGAGGAAAATATTGGCAGAACTCTTTTCTGCATAAATTTTAAAGACATTTTCAATGAAACGAATCCAATTACAAAGAAGACTAAAGCAAGTATAATCCTATGGGACTACATCAAATTAAAAAGCTTCTTCACAGCAAAAGAAACCACTACCCAAACCAAGAGACCCCTCACAGAATGGGAGAAGATCTTTATATGCCATACATCAGACAAGAGTTTAATAACCAACATATATAAAGAGCTTGCCAGATTCAACAACAAGACAGCAAATAACCCCATCCAAAAATGGGGGGAGGACTTGGACAGACTATTCACCACAGAAGAGATCCAAAAGGCCGAGAAACACATGAAAAAATGCTCCAAGTCTTTGATTGTCAGAGAAATGCAAATAAAGACAACAATGAGATATCACTTCACTCCTGTGAGAATGTCATACATCAGAAAAGGTAACAGCAGCAAATGCTGGAGAGGGTGTGGGGTCAAAGGAACCCTCCTGCACTGCTGGTGGGAATGTCAATTGGTCCAACCTCTGTGGAGAACAGTCTGGAGAACTCTCAGAAGGCTAGAAATGGACCTACCCTATGACCCTGCAATTCCTCTCCTGGGGATATATCTTAAGGAACCCAACACATCCATCCAAAAAGATCTGTGTACACATATGTTCTTGGCTGCATAATTTGTAATAGCCAAAACCTGGAAGCAACCTAGGTGTCCAACAACAGATGAGTGGCTAAGCAAGTTGTGGTCTATATACACAATGGAATACTACTCAGCTGTAAAAAATGGTGACTTCACCGTTTTCAGCCGATCTTGGATGGACCTTGAAAAAATCATGTTGAGTGAAATAAGTCAGAAACAGAAGGATGAATATGGGATGATCTCACTCTCAGGCAGAAGTTGAAAAACAAGATCAGAAAGGAAAACACAAGTCGAACCTGAAATGCAATTGGGCGTATTGCACCAAAGTAAAAGACTCTGGGGTGGGTGGGTGGGAGAATACAGATCCATGAAGGATGATAAAGGATATAGTGGGGGTTGTATTGTTAAATGGGAAACTGGGGAATGTTATGCATGTACAAACTATTGTATTTACTGTTGAATGTAAAACATTAATTCCTCAATAAAGAATTAAAAATTATTTTATTTATTTTGGATAGAGACAGAGAGAAATTGCTAGGGGAATGGAGATAAAGAGGAGGAAAGAGTCAGGGTGACATCTACAGCACCTCAACTGAGGATTGGGGGCTGGAAGCCAGGTCCTCCCTTGTACTTAGTAACGTGTGTAATCTGTGTGGTGCACCACTGCATGGCCCCTGACACACTCTGCTTCCTTTAAATGTATCTGCAGCAAATATGACAACCATAGAAGGTCTAATCAAGGTAGGCACTGGTTAAATTGGGGTTAATTTTTAAATTCTCCTCTCTTATATATTTAGAACTATACACATATGTAACTAAGAAAACACACACCAAAAATCTCTCTTGTAAGCAATTCCTTTGTTGAAATATCACAACTGAAATTATGAATTACTCAGAGTATAATTGTTAGCATTCTGGACTCTGAAATTATGACTTATTTAGAAATGACTAACATGGGATAGTAAAACCATAGAGAGATGACATTAATCAAATAAACTTTTTTTTTTTTTTTTTTTTTACCAGAGCACTGCTCAGTTCTGGCTAATGTTGGTATTGGGACTTGAACCTGTGACTGTTGGTGCCTCAAGCATGAAAGTAATTTTGTATGGTCATAGTGCTATTCAAATAAACATTTTAAAACTTTATTTCCAAATATTGTGAATAAGAAAGACTGAAAATTACTGAAAGAGGCTCATGACTAAATGCACTGGAAAACAAACAAAAGAAATTGAAAGAAAGAAAGAAAGAAAGAAAGAGAAAGTAATGAACAGAAAAGTGGTTAGGGAAGTGGCTCCATGGTAGGCTGTCTGCTTGAACTCTGCCCTCTGGCCTCCTTGGAATGAGTGTCCACTATTTCAGGGTCTGAGGCTCTGGTGAGAGAGACACAGATACTGACCACAGCCAGGCCTATGCTGTGAGGTATACTCTTGCATTGCCATGGAACAGACCGTGGTCTGCAGCCTAGGGCCTGCACAGTCCACCCTTCCAACACTGAGTCAGTGATGCCTTACACTGAGGTGGCATCTTCTCTGAGAGAGACAAGGGAGCCTCTGAAACTCTGTTTCTCCTTTTGGGGAGTATACTTGGAAGAGGCAAACTTCAGCAAGACACAGTAGACCCAAGAGTTGAGAGAGGAGTGACCAGAGGTAATCACAGGGGAGTTTCCTGGTAACCCAGATGCAATGCCAAGCCTTCTGGGAAGGACCACCTGTGTGGTTCTGGGAACCAGGCCAGAAAGATGTTTGCTGGAGAAAGAAAGAGGAAAGAGGCAGAGATGGGGGGTGGGGGGGATGAGACAGGTGGGCAGAATGAGGAGGGTGGGCAGTGGAGAGAAAGCTGGAAGGAGGAAACAAATGCTAAGCAAGGGGAATCGTCTTTTGCAACCCATGATCCCAGGGCATCTTCATTTCACCTTTTACCAGCTCACCTGTCCACCTGTTCATCACAGTGGCCTCCGCATAAGCTCAGACTTCTCCCTGAACCACACCAATATCTGCAGCTGGGCTGAGTGGTATTAATTATCAATTTTATTTGTTAAGAACTTCATTATAACACCTATGGACATTTAATCTTTAACAAAGGTGCCCAGATTATTAAACAGGGAAAGGCATTAAGCACAGGTGGAGCACAGTGCAAGGAACAGCGTAAGGATCCCGGTTCAAGCCCCTGGCACCCCACCTGCAGGGGAGTTGCTTCACAGGCAGTGAAGTAGGTCTACAGGTATCTATCTTTCTCTCCCCCTCTCTGTCTTCCCCTACTCTCTCCATTTCTCTGTCTTATCCAACAACAATGACATCAATAACAACAACAATAATAACTATAATAATAAAACAACAAAGGGAAATAAAAAATCTTCTAAAAATGGGGAAAGGGGAATCTCTTTAACAAATGGTATTGGAAAAAAATGGATTGAAACATGCAGAAGAATGAAACTGAACCACTATATTTCACCAAATGCAAAAGTAAATTCCAAGTGGATCAAGGACTTGGATGGTAGAGCAGAAAATATCAAATACTAGAGGAAAATATTGGCAGAACTCTTTTCCGCTTAAATTTTAAAGACATCTTCAATGAAATAAATCCAATTACAAAGAAGACTAAGGCAAGTATAAACCTATGGGACTACATCAAATTATAAAGCTTCTGCATAGCAAAAGTAACCACCACCTAAACAAAGAGACCCCTCACAGAATGGGAGAAGATCTTTACATGCTATACATCAGACAAGAAGCTAGTAACCAAAATATATAAAGAGCTCACCAAAATCAACAACAAGAAAACAAATGACCTCATCCAAAAATGGGGAGAGGGTATGATCAGAATATTCTCCATAGAAGAGATAAAAAAAAGCCAACAAACATGAAAAAATGCTCCAGGTTATTGGTTGTCAGAGAAATGCCAATAAAGACAACAATGAGATACCACTTCACTCCTGTGAGAATGTCATACATCAGTAAAGATAGCAACAACAAATGCTGGAGAGGTTGTGGGGTCAAAAGAACCCTCCTGCACTGCTGGTGGGAATGTAAATTGGTCCAACCCCTGTGGAGAGCAGACAGCTAAAAGTAGACCTATCCTATGACCCTGCAATTCCTCTCCTGGGGATATATCCTAACAAGTCAAACACACCCATCCAAAAAGATTTGTGTACACCTATGTTCATAGCAGCACAATTTGTAATAGTCAAAACCTGGAAGCAACCCAGGTGTCCAAAAACAGATGAGTGGCTGAGCAAGTTGTGGTCTATATATACAATGGAATACTACTTAGATATTAAAAATGGTGATTTCACCATTTTTAGCCCATATTGGATGGAGCTTAAAGGAATCATGTTAAGTGAGACAGACCACAATCAGAAGGATGTACAAGAGATGATCTCATTCACAGGCAGAAGTTAAAAACAAGAACAGAAGGGAAAACTCTAAGCAGAACCTGGACTGGAGTTGGTGTATTGCACCAAAGTAAAAGACACTGGGGTGGGTGGGTGGGTGGGGGGAGGGTTCAGGTCCTGGAAGATGATGGCAGAGGACCTAGAGGGGGTTGTAACTGTTATGTGGGAAACTAGGAAATGTTACACATTTACAAACTACTGTATTTACTGTCGATTGTAAACATTAAATCCCTCAGTAAGGAAATTAAAAAAGAGCTTCATTATCTACAAAGGGTATCAAATAAGAGTGCGCTCCTATGTTCCCATTACTTAGTTTCCTAACTCCATTTCCACCTCATGCCAACTGTGATTATTTTCAACTGATTCATAGAGCTATAATTTTTTAAAAAATTATTGCATGCATTTATTTTGAATAGAGACAGAAATTACGAGGGAATGGGGAGAGAAAGAGAGACACCTGCAGCCCTGCTTCATTGCTTGTGAAGCTTATTCCCTGCAGGTGGGACTGGGGCCTTGCAATCAGGTTCTTGAGTATTGTGACATGCGTGCTCTCCTGGTGTGCCACCACCTGGAGCCCTATATGATTTTTTTTCAAAGCTGGGGACTCATTAACAACATAATTTCAGAAAACAACAACAACAACAACATGATTTCACTGTTTCTGGGCTCACCTTTTCATTCAAACAGTGATACACACATGGAGGTGGGTGGGTGGTGGTGCACCTGGTTGAGTGCGCACGTTACAATGCACAAGGACTCAGGTTTGAGCCCTGGTCCCCACCTGCAGGGGGAAAGCTTTGTGAGTGGTGAAACAGGGCTGCAGGTGTCTCTCTGTCTCTTTCCCTCTCTATCTCTCAGCTTCCCTTTTGCTTTCTGACTATATCCAATAAATAAGTAAAGATAACAAAAAACTGAAAACAAAAACCGAAACCAAACGAACCATCACCACCACCACCACCACCACCACCACCAGCACAAAAAACCACATGTGGAATGACACCACCGCAGCAGAATCCCCCAGTGCCAGGGCACCTCCCATGTGCTGTGCAGCCTGGTCTTGAGTCAAGGCAGACATCTTACCCTCTGGCCTACAGATCTATAATTTCATCAGCAAATCTTTCAGTTTGTATCATAAATATTAAGAACCCAAGAAAAAACATGGCCACATTATCATTATGACACAAGATCATTTCTCTACCTAAAAACCCTCCACATTCCTGAGTAGCATGCAATGTTGGGTTGTTCTTTGATTTTCATTCTTTGCCTTACACAAGCTTTTATCCTCCCCCTGCCCTACCCCCTTGTTAGTTTAAACAGGCTCACACATCCTTTTTTTTTTTTTTTTTTTAGAATTTATTTATTTATTCAGTGAAAGTCAGAGAGAGAAAGGAGAATCTAGCGCTTTATCCACTGCGCCACCTCCCGGACCACAGACTCACCCATCCTAAGGTACCGCTGTGATCCCTTTCACCTCTCTGCCTATTCCTCTCTTTCGTAGAAACCAGGTAGGCCCAGCCCACTGGTTTCCCAGGGCCCGTGTTTATTGATTGCGTCTCTGTGGGGTTATTAAACCTCTCTCTCTCTAAGACTTAAGTGAGATGCTATTTTCCTTCTTAGCTCCAGGGGTCCACAGACCCTGAATGAGTTCCCCTCCTCTCCCTTCATCTTCTCTCCTACCTGCAACCACTCTGGACCCTCTGCTGTCCCAGGAGCTCACTTCCCTCACCCCTGCACTCTCAGGTCTCTGCCAGATTGTGAGCTCTGCTTGGAATACTTGTCTCCAGGTATCTTCCTGGATTCCCTCCTTCACTCTGTAAACTGCCTCCTCCCTTCCAGCTCTGGGGCCCCCTTCCTGTCTCTCTTCCCCTCTGTTGCACATTGCATTTACTGTCTTCTAAAGGAAACTTATGAATCTACTTTATTACTTTTTTTTTTTTAATGTTGCCTCCAGGGTTATCACTGAGGCTCTGTGCCTACATGATGAATTCACTTACTTCGTTTCCCCTTCCTTCCTTCCTGCCTGCCTGCCTGCCAATAGGAGCAGAGAGAAAGATGGGGGTAGAGAGAATTCAATACACCTGAAGCACCACTCCACAGTTCATGAAGCATGCGTTTTGTAGGTGTGGGTTGGGGTCTTGGCCCCGGGTCCTTGTGCATGGTGACATGTGTGTTCTACCTAGTGCACCACCACCTGACCCTACTTCATTACAGTTCTTCTTTTTTAATATTTATTTATTCCCTTTTCTTGCCCTTTTTTATTTACTGTTGTAGTTATTATTGTCATTGGATAGGACAGAGAGAAATGGAGAGAGGAGGGGAAGACAGAGAGGGGGAGAGAAAGACAGACACCTGCAGACCTTCTTCACCGCCTGTGAAGCGACTCCCCTGCAGGTGGGGAATGAGGGACTCCAACCAGGATCCTTACGCTGGTCCTTGGGCTTTGCACAACCTGCGCTTAACCCATTGCGCTACCGCCTGACTCCCCAGTTCTTTTTTTAAATATTTATTCCCTTTTGTTGCCTTTGTTGTTTTCTTATTGTTGTAGTTATTATTGTTGTTGTCGTTGTTGGATAGGACAGAGAGAAATGGAGACAGGAGGGGAAGACAGAGAGGGGGAGAGAAAGACAGACACCTGCAGACCTGCTTCACCGCCTGTGAAGCGACTCCCCTGCAGGTGGGGAGCTGGGGGCTCGAACCGGGATCATTACACAGGTCCTTGTGCTTTGGGCCACGTGCACTTAACCCGCTGTGCTACTGCAGGACTCCCTCATTACAGTTCTTATCTGTCCCCTAGTTATAATAGAAGGTCCACAAGGGCAGGAGCTTTCTGACGTTTTGTCCCCAGTGCCTCTCTCATCCCTCGAATGGGGCTTGGCACCCAGTATGTGCTCTGTTCACATTTATTGACTCAGTGATGAATGAGTGAATGATTCCTCCTGAAGCTCAGAACTTCCTTGCCAAGGCCTGACCCTTTCATGCCTCCTTGCCTTTTTCTGGGCTGCTGCTTCTGCCAGAAATGGCTTCATCTCTGGGGACACTGTCACACCTCAGGACTTGAATTTATGTCAGTCAGTGGGGGGCTGGATAGCTTGGGCAGTGGACTTCCTCTTGCAGCAGGTCTTCCTTGCTTTCATCTGCCTCTGGCTCTAGCCAAGTCTGACCCTGGGCTCCAGGCTGATCTCAACCACATCACCGGGCCTCCACCCAGAGTGACTTATGGCCCGAGACTCACCCCTGACACCAGCCTGACCCGTGAGCACAACCACAGGCCTCGATCCAAACTGTCCTCTGTTGCTGACCATGGACGACACCTTATTCTCAGGCACACCCTGACTTCTGGCCCAGGCTGACCTCTGGCTCTGGCCCCAACCCCGGTCCACATGGCCCAACAGAAGGTATGAGGTGTGAGGCTGGCTCTGACCAGGGAGGCCTGAGACTCCCAGCTTACAGCCCCCGGAATTGAGCCAGGACCTTGAGGCTGGGAGTCTCTGGGCTGCCGGTCCAGTTCTCACATTGCCCTTCCGCTATCAGTCGCTCCTGGTCCAGTGGGAGCTGCCGACCAGGCACCCAGGGAGGGGAAGAACTGGCTGGACCAGCCCACACCTCTGTTTGCACAGGCCTGGGTAAAAATAGCCTGAGCTACATAGCTTCTCTCACTTCCTCCCTGTCCTGGATCCTGCCCAGGTCTCAGTCACTTGCCAGCTGTTCCTGCCCCTGGCCCTCTTGTTTCCTGAGATGAGACAGGGCCCAAAGAAGAGAGGGCAGAGGCCTTGACAGCTCCAGGGGCTCTGCTCCAGTTCCAGAGAAATCTAACACCTGCTGCTGCCTCTGGGAAGCCACCCCAGATTGGCTCTGTGATGGTGGTGGCTCCAGATTGATTACCTGGGGTGTGTAGGCAAGTTTGTCTTCTGCCTTGCAGGGAAAGTCCTGGGGGCATGGTGGGTGGGAGAGAGAGGGCACATGAAGGTATCCCATCCCCTGTCTTAGAAATGCCCAGGAGAAGAAAGTCTAATCTTGTCAGATAAAGAAAGGACTACAAAAAAAAAAAAAAAGGATAAGGACAAAACACTGGCACACTTTAATGATGGCCTTTTTGGTCACTACCAGGCCACCCCATCATCTGGGGCTCTAGTCAGGGAATTCTTGGACTCCCACACAGATAATATGGGCCTAGAAATCTCATAGAGCCCTCTCTCCATCATCACTGGTCACTTCCATCAGGAACATCATCATAAGCCCTCTTGTGGGCCTCTCCAGGACCTGGCCTTCAGTGTCAAGCAGCAATGGGAGGGACCTCCCGGCTCTCTGAAGGGAGGCTGGGTCAGCCTGTTCTGACACTCAGAGAAGACAGGTCCTGAAATGAGTGCAGCCTAGAATGTTCCCAGCTGTGACCATGGACTGAGAGCTCAGACTGAGACAGGGACTCAGAGGTCACACAGGCTCCTGTGCTGAATATAAATATATAGGGTTCCAGGTCAGATTGATGGGGTTTACAGTTAATTTTATTTATTTTTATTTTTTATTTTTTTTGTTTTTTACTTTTTATATTTATTCATTCCCTTTTGTTGCCATTGTTGTTTTCTTATTGTTGTTGTAGTTATTATTGTTGTTATTGATGTCATTGTTGTTGGATAGGATAGAGAGAAATGGAGAGAGGGGAAGACAGAAAGAGGGAGAGAAAGATAGACACCTGCAGACCTGCTTCACCACCTGTGAAGCGATTCCCCTGCAGGTGGGTAGCCGGGGGCTCAAACCAGGATCCTTACGCTGGTCCTTGTGCTTTGCACCACCTGCGTTTAACCCGCTGTGCTACCACCTGACTCCCTAATTTTATTTTTATACTTTCTTCAAGTTTGGGGGTACTCTTTGCCCCAATCCAGCTTTCTAGCTCTATTCTCAACTCTGATACCATCTTCTCAGATAATATTTTTAGTCCAACTGCATGTTAGCTGTCAGGCTCAGGCAAAAATCACTAAAGTCATGGGCTCCTAGGAACATACCTAAAATAGACTCCCTAGCTTCTCTCCACTCTGTGATACTTCTCTATTCTCATTTGCTTTATTCCTACTTTATGGTTCCAGTTTATCAAACATTTTGTCCTGCTTTATATCTTACTGTCTTTCAGCCACCAAGTTGCAGGTGCTATTATGATTCTACTCTGACTTCCCTGGGCAGACGACCTCACCAATGTGTCCTGGAACCTCCCCTCCCCAGACCCCTGCCCCACTAGGGAAAGATAGAAACAGGCTGGGGGTGTGGATCCACCTACAATACCCATGTCCAGTGGAGAAGCAATTACAGAAGCCAGACCTTTGGCCTTCAGCTCCCCAAATAGAATTTTGGCCCATACTCCCAGAGGGGGAGAAATGATAGGGGAAGATGACCAGAGGGCTCTGAACTCCAACTCCATTAGGACCCAGAGAGAGAAGAGGAAAAAGGGAGGACATTTGGATGTAGTAACAGGTGTAGGTGTGACTTAGAAAAGAAGGGAAGGCAAAACCAGAAAAGGGGGGATAATAAATATAGATAGATATAGAAATAATAGTCAACCCATATTTGTGACCTTGGGAGAACTGCTGTAGCTTCCAGTGGAGGGAATGGGGAATGTATGTGAGTGTGTGTGTGAGTGAGTGTGAGTGTGAATGAGTGTGAGTGTGTGTGAGCATGTGTGTGAGTGTATGTGTGAGTGTGTGTGTGTGTGTATGAGTGTGTGTGTGAGTGTGTGTGAGTGTGTATGTGAGTGTGTAAGTGAGTGAGTGAGTGTGTGTGTGAGTGAGTGGTGGGAAAGGCGTGGAATTATACCTCTGTTATCTCATACTTTTAAAATCAATATTAAAAAACTTATAAAATATAAAAATTAAAACAAAAATTTCCAGAATTATGGAGATGAGAATCCTCTACAGAGCTGAGTTAGAGTTAGAATGAGTGAGGCTTACAGGGTCAGCTCATCCACTTCTGGTGGTGTCAGTCAGAGGAAGCTGTGCTCTGGAGTGAAGGATCAGGGTGTGTGTATGTGTGTGTGTGTGAGAGTGAGTGTGAGTGAGTGTGTGCGAGTGTCTGTGTGTGAGTGTGTGAGAGTGAGTGTGCGAGTGTGTGTGTCTCTGTGTGAGTGTGAGTGAGTGTGTGTGTATGAGTAAGTGTGTGTATGTGTGTGTGTATGTGAGTGTGTATGTGAGTTGAGTGTGTGTGAGTATATGAGTGTGTGAATGAGTGTGTGTGTGTGAGTGTGTGTGAGTGTGTGTGAATGTGTGTGTGAGTGACTGTGTGTGTGTGAATGAGTGTGTGAGTGTGTGTGAGTGACTGTGTGTGAGTGTGTGTGTGTGTGTGACTGTGTGTGTGAATGAGTGTGTGAGTGAGTGACTGTGTGTGACTGTGTAAATGTGTGTGACTATGTGAATGAGTGTGTGAGTGTGTGAGTGAGTGTATGTGGGTGTGGGTGAGAGAAAGAATGTGGGTGTGGGTGTGGGTGAGGGTGAGAGTGGAGGTGTGTGTCTGTGAGAGAGAAAAAGGGAGAGTGAGAGAGAGAGAGAGAGAGAGAGAGGGAGAGAGAGAGGGAGAGAGAGAGAGAGGGCTGTTTGTCCTGCAGAGGTGGAGCAGTAAAGGGGGTAAATGAAGAAGCCTTGCAGACTGGTGCCAGCACCACATTTGAAGACAGCCCTGGGCACTGCTGTAAGATTGCTGGAAGGTGGTAGAGAGGCAGGCGGCACAGCTGCAGAGTGAGAGATCAGCATGTGTGATGCCTCAAGTTCGACCCCTGACACCTCAGATACCAGAGGGGGACTCTGGTTTGTCCTCTCTCTCATAATTAAAAAGCTTAAAAATTATTTTAAGTACATCATTAATAGGATCCTGCCCCAGGAAAGCACCAACTGCTTTGTCATATGACCCAGTTTCAAGCCTGGTCTCCAGCCCACTGTGGGGAGGGGCCTCCATGCTGTAGTATCTGCCCTCACTCATTCCATTTCTCTCTCTCTCTTTCTTTTATTATTATTATTATTATTATTTTGCCTCCAGGGTTATTGCTGAGGCTCGGTATCTGCACTAAGAATCCACTGCTCCTGTGGCCATTTTTTCAGATTTTTTGGATAGGAAGGAGAGAAGTTGATAGGGGGAGGGAAGACAGAGAAGGAGAGAGACAGAGAGATACCTGCAGCCCTGCTTCACTGCTTGTGAAGCTTTCCCCCTGCAGGTGGGGGCTGGGGGCTCAAACCAGGATCCTTGCATGGGTCCTTATATTATGTGCGCTTAACCTGGTGTACCACCACCTGGCCCCTCTCTTTTTAGAAAATTCTTTCTTTTAAAAAATTATTATTATTGTTTAAATTATCATTATTTATTTATTTGTTTATTGGATAGAGGCAGCCAGAAATCTAGAGGGTATGGGGAGATAGAGAGGGAGAGAGACAGAGAGATACCTGCAGCCCTGCTTCACCACTCGCAAAGCTTTCCCCCTGCAGGTGGGGACTGGGGGCTTGAACCCGGGTACTTGTGCATTGTAACAGGTGCACTTGACCAGATGTGCCACCACCAGGCCCCCTAGCTTCTCCCCCAAAATTATTTCTTTATTGTTGAAGAGAGACATGGAGAAATTGGGAAAGGAGAGGGAGATAGGAAGAGAGACAAAGCCTGCAGCCCTGCTTCACCACTCATGAAGCTTTTTCCCTGTAGGTGGGGACCAGGGGCTTGAACCTGGGTCCTCTCACACTATGTGTGTGCTTAACTCGATGCGCCACTGCCTACCCCCCCGCCCCGTTTCTCTCTTTCTATCTGAAAAAAGTCAGCTTAGAGTGGTGATGACAAAAAAAAAAAGTCATCTTCAATAGCCTGGGAAGTGGCTTAGTGAGTAAAACACAGGGCTTAAGGCTCCAGGAAAGGTTCCCCACATGCCATGTAACTGAGTGCCTCCCTGGCCCCTCTCATTAAATATATGGATAAATATGACTCTTTTCCTTCTGAAGTCTTATCTAAGGTCTAAGGGAAGTTCCAACTCACAGAAAAACTTATGAGAGAGAGAAGAATATTGGCACATGCAATACTAGAGGTCAAACTTGGGACCTCATGCCTAAGAGTCTGAGAGTCTAATGCTTTAGCCACTGGGCCACCTCCCTGGGTCAGTTGCCACCTTGGTCCCCCTCGCCATCATGGGTGGTGCATATTTTACCGTGGCCAAGCTGGTCTGGCTTGGTATGTGCTGGCTATTCAGTTGTTGAAGTCATTCCCTTGGCTTTTCCGATTTCAGTGTGAAAGACACTTCCACCCAGAATACAGCTGTCATCCAGTGCCCTCCTGGTGACATCTTCTTGCTTATTGGGGGAAAGGGAGTACAGGTCTCCTGCTGACAGTCCACACTGGCTGGGGGTTGGACAGGGCTGGTGTCACTCTGGCTCCCTTTGCAGTTGTAGTGACGTGCCCAGCTCTGGACACTGAGAATCCTGCTGATGGCAGTTGTCCTGAGCTGAGTCCCTGAGCATCTGAGTTTTGTCAGAACTGGGGGAAGAAGTAAACTTTTTTTTTTTTTTTTTTGCCTCCAGGGTTATTTCTGGGTCTTGGTACCTGCACCACGAATCCACTGCTCCTGGAGGCCAATTTTCCCCTTCTCTTGTCCTTGTTGTTTAGTAGACTTTTTAATATATATATTGCCTGAAAAATATAGCCCAGCCTCTGTTGCTGTCTCTGTACACACTTGCCTGAGATCTGAGTCAGTTACACAGCAGACCAGATTCAAGAGCTAAGGGGACCCATTTGTGAGGATGCTGAGTCCCTGAGTGTTTTCCATTTCTGAGATATAAACAGACCTCTTTGCCGAAGCCAGTGCATGCTGACTTTCTAACCTGTAAAACAGAAGTTCTAGTCATGCTATCTCCTGGCACCTACGACCCCCAGGTTGTTCTGGGAGAGCAGGGAAGCTGGGCCTTGTTTTGACTCAGTGACAGAGGGAAGCATTATCATTGCATTGTCACATTGGACTGTGGGATCTCTGCTGATCTGGTGCTTTCTATTCCCCTAGGAGGCGGCCTACTCCATTTCCTTATGGTACATGCCCAGGCCTCTCCCTAGCTTTGCCAGGCACTGCTATTCTGTCAGTGAGGAAATGGGGGATCGACTGGCCTTTCTGCATCTCCTTGACATTCTTTCTGTTGTTGTGGTTGTCATTGAGACTTCACTGTTCTGGGCTGACTTCTTTGTCCAGCTAGAAACAGAGGGAGAGGGAAGAGAGAGAGAGAGAGAGAGAGAGAGATTGAGAGAGAAACCACATCATAGGAACTTCCTCCTGTGCGGTGGGGGCTGGGTTTGAACCTGGTTGTGGAAATGGCGGATCAGGCTCACCATCCAGGTGCACTCTGGCGTGGGCCCTCTGCGTCTCCTCTGACTCAGCCCCTCCTGCCTGCTGTCTGGATTAAACGCTAAGCATTCACTTGTTCAGGGAAGGCAGTCTTTTCCACACTGACGACAGTGTCAGTCTTTATTTAATTACCTTTACAAAATAAGTTCCATGTGGATGCTGTTAAGAGAGCTCACATGGGGAGGACGTTTTCTTTTTTTGATTTTGTTTTTTAATTTATAAAATGGAAATATTGACAAGACCATAGGATAAAAGGGGTACATTTCCACACATTTCCCACCCTAGAGCTCCATATCCCATTCCCTCCCCTGATAGCTTCCCTATTCTTTATCCCTCTGGGAGCATAAACTCAGGGTCATTATGGGGTACAGAAGGTGGAAGGTCTGGCTTCTGTAATTGCTTCTCCACTGGACATGGACATTGGCAAGTGGATCCACACTCCGAATCTGTTCTGTCTTTCTCTAGTGGGGCAGGGCTCTGGAGAGGTGGGGCTCCAGGACACATTGGTGAGGTCATCTGCCCAGGAAAGTCAGGTTGGCATCATGCTAGTATCTGCAACTTAGTAACTGAAAAAGCATTAAGGTAGAAAGTAGAACAAGTTGTTAAATAATCAGGGATCTAAAGGCAAGAATCTAGCAGGAGAGATTTTGGGGTCTCCATTTTGGAAAAAGCTAGGAGATCTATTTTAGGTAAGTTCCAAGGGGCCTGTGACTTTACTAATTTTTGTGCTAGCCTGACAGCTAACATGCAGATGGGCTAAAAGTATTGTCTGGGGAGATAGTGTCAGAGTTGGAAATAGGACTAGAAACCTGGATCAGGGAAGAGACTAACTCCAAAATATGGGAAAAGTATATAAATACTGTTAACTGTAAACCCCATCGAACAGCTCTGGGGCCCATAGTCAGCACAGGAGTCTGTGTAACCTCTGCATCCCTGTAGGTCTGAGCTCGCATTCTGTGGTCATGGCTAGGAACATTTTAGGCTGCACTCATTTCAGGACCCATCTTCCTGGAGTGGTAGAGTATATTACCCAACCTCTCTTTGGAGAATGGGCATTCCCTACCATTGTTGATTCTCATAGGGGGAAAGATCCTGTAGGGGTCTACAAAGGGGTCCATTATGTTGTTCCTGATGGAGATGACCAGTGACAGTGGAGTGACTGAGGGAAGTGAAATAGGAAATAGGTGAGGTCTAAGTAGAAACTATTTGATTAGGTACTTTATAGTGTCTTTTTAGGTCTTTCTACTTGTTTGATTCATTTACTGACTTACTGCAAACTATTGAGCACTTTTGCTTTGAGGTATATATATTTTAATATTTATTCCCTTTTGTTGCCATTGTTGTTTTATTGTTATAGTTA
The DNA here is from genome assembly GCF_950295315.1 of Erinaceus europaeus. Lineage (NCBI taxonomy): Eukaryota > Metazoa > Chordata > Mammalia > Eulipotyphla > Erinaceidae > Erinaceus > Erinaceus europaeus. The sequence goes on along the minus strand of NC_080182.1, from coordinate 10,962,162 downwards.
TTATTATTGTTGTTGTTGGATAGGACAGAGAGAAATGGAGTGGGGAGGGGAAGACAGAGAGGGGGAGAGAAAGATAGATACCTGCAGACCTGCTTCACCATTTGTGAAGTAACTCCCCTGCAGGTGGGGAGCTGGGGGCTCGAACCAGGATCCTTATGCCAGTCCTTGCGTGAAGTATATATTTTGCCCTAACTTATGGATACATGTGAACATAGGCCCTATCTCATGGACCCTGGTCTATATCTAGGTTTTGAGGCCTTGTTAAGAAGTGCACCTCCTGAAATGGAATTAAGGAGTCCTATGAGCTGGGAAAGGTCTCACCAGTGTAATGAAGCTGGAGGGTTGACATTCCATGCCTGACATCTCTGGACACAGTCTGAAGTGAAACAGGCCAAGGTGGAACTGGTTGCACAGATTAAGTTGGGATCAGCAGATGCAGTATCAGTTGGTATGAATTGAGAGAATCATGCAGGAAAGCGAATCCCACCCCAAGGGTTCCAGGACTGGGAGAAATATGGGTTTTATAGAGAATGGGGAAGGTTTTGGTTGTGTTAGGGTTTAAGGAGGCAACAGATAGTTATTATTATAACCAAGATATTTAGAAATTTGGTTGACTTTGAAAATTCCTTTGTTAGGATTTGCTATATCATACAAGACCTTACCATAACTTATGTCCTTTAATGGTATCTACATATAGCTGTATCTTACGAACTAATGCCACAAGTTGCTTCTGTTCTCCCTGGCCTAAGCTTATAGATGATTTAATATTTGAAAGAAAAAGTCATTATTAGAAATGTATTAGGAGTGGTCCAGGAGGTGGCGCAGTGGCTAAGGCACTAGAGTCTCAAGCATGAATTTAATCCCCAGCAGCGCATGTACCAGAGTGATGTCTGGTTCTTTCTCTTTCTCCTATCTTTCTCATTAATAAATAAATAAAATCTTTAAAAAAAAAGAAAGAAATGTATTGGGAGTCAGGGGGTAGAGCAGTGGGTTAAGCGCAGGTTGTGCAAAGCACAAAGACCGGTGTAAGGATCCCGGTTCGAGCCCCCGGCTCCCCACCTGCAGGGGAGTCGCTTCACGGGCGGTGAAGCAGGTCTGCAGGTGTCTATCTTTCTCTCCCCTCTCTCTCTGTCTTCCCCTCATCTCTCCATTTCTCTCTGTCCTATCCAACAACAAAGCAACGTCAACAATAATAACCGCAACGAGGCTGCAACAACTAGGGCAACAAAAAGGGGGAAAAATGGCCTCCAGGAGCGGTGGATTCATGGTGCAGGCACCGAGCCCAGCAATAACCCTGGAGGAAAAAAAAATGTATTAACAATTTAGGCCCATTGTTAAAATTCAATCAGGTTACCATTTTTAAGCCTTAAATGCTTAGATTGAAGGAATATATACTCAGAACTGTGGTCTATGCATCAAAATTTTTGAGACATTCAATCCATTTTTCCCCTCTCATATTGATTAAATACTGATTTGTGAGACTATAAGCTAATAGGAGTGAATATTAACGCCATTCCCACCACCAAAGATCTGCTTCCCCCCACACCCAATGAAGCTGAACATCTACCCTCACACTCTACCTAGAGATTTTTACTTTGGTGCCCTATGAGATGGGAACCATAAAACCCATATTTCTCCCAGTCCTGGAACCCCTGGGGTGGGATTCGCTTTCCTGCATGATTCTCTCAATTCATACCAACTGATACTGCATCTGCTGATCCCAACTTAATCTGTGCAACCAGTACCACCTTGGCCTGTTTCACTTCAGACTGTGTCCAGAGATGTCAGGCATGGAATATCAACCCTCCAGCTTCATTACTCTGGTGAGACCTTTCCCAGCTCATAGGACCAAAGTAAAATTCTCATAGGACCATTAGTGGGATCATCCCATACTTGTCTTTGTCTTTCTGACTTATCTCAATTAACATCATTCCTTCTAGCTCCATCCAAGATGGGTCAGAGAAGGTGGGTTCATCGTTCTTAATAGCTGTGTAGTAGTCCATTGTGTATATAAACCACAGCTTTCTCAGCCACTCATCTGTTGTTGGGCATCTGGGTTGCTTCCAGGTTTTGGCTATTACGAATTGTGCCGCTATATACATAGGTATACACATATCTTTTTGGTTAGGTGTTATGGTGTCCTTGGGATATATTCCTAGGAGAAGAATTACTGGAAGGGAGAATTCTCCAGACTGCTCTCCACAGGGACTGGACCAATCTACATTCCCACCAGCAGTGCAGGAAGGTTCCTTTGTCCCCACAACCTCTCCAGCAATTGTTGCTATCTTTTCTGATGTATGACATTCTCATGGGGTGAGGTGGTATCTCATTGTTGTCTTATCAAAATGCTATCACAGGGACTGGGGGATAGCATAATGGGTATGCAAAAAAGACTTTCCTGCCTGTGGCTCCAAAGGTACCTAGCACCACCATCAACCAGAGATGAGCAGTGCTCTGGTTAAAAAAATAAATCAAAAGAAAAAAGTTCAAGAACTCATTGCTTTTATTTATCCACTGGAAGCCTAGTCCAACTTATCTATGAGTGCTCAGTAAATATAAGTTCATTTCACTTCACTATTAATGAAATATAATATCTGACTTGATTAACCTTCTTAAAATGTACTTTATTTTATATTATTATTATTATTTTACCAGAGCACTCAGCTCTGGGTTATGGTGGTGTGGAGGATTGAAACTGGGACTTTGGAATCTTAGGCATGGGAGTCTCTTTGCATAACCATTAAGCTGTCTATTCCCACCCTGTATTTTATTTATTTTAATGAGAGAGGTTTAGCTGAAAAAAAAGAAAGGATAAATGCTTTTGTAAGTAATAGTATTGGAAGATATGTCCAAATTATGTAGCTATTTCTAAAACGTTTTTCTTGTTCCAACTTTTTTCACTTTGCATATACTGATGTGTAAGAAGTTACCAAAGCACTTTCTTAATTTTCTCAGTGGCTAGGGTCAATTTTTAAAAGGGAGTGTTCCTTATAATTTTGCTTTCGCAGTGAGCTAGTTAGAAAATCCTAGAGATTCCAGTGAAGTCACTATAATGTTAATTGTTTTCAGCTAATATACTACCTTATTTAACTTTTTTCCTTAACATAGATTATATGCTCTGAATTAAACACTGAAACTATACTTATTCTCAATTACTGTGTTGCTTTGTATTTTGTCATTGTTGTAATGAACATTCCCACTGAACATATAGATCATCCATATCTTTTAAAAAATTTTTATTATATATTTTTAAAATATTTATTTATGTATTTATTCCCTTTTGTTGTCCTTGTTGTTTTTATTGTTATAGTTATTATTGATGTCATCGTTGTTGGATAGGACAGAGAGAAATGGAGAGAGGAGGGGAAGACAGAGAGGGGGAGAGAAAGACAGACACCTGCAGATCTGCTTCACCACCTGTGAAGCGACTCCCCTGCAGGTGGGGAGCCTGGGGCTTGAACCGGGATGCTTAAGCCGGTCCTTGCGTTTGGTGCCACGTGCGCTTAATCCTCTGAGTTACCGCCTGACTCCCAAATTTTATTATCTTTATTTTATTATTGGATAGAGATAGCCAAAAATCTAGAGTGAAAGGGGTGATAGAGAGGGAGAGACAGAGAGACATCTGCAGCCCTGCTTCACCACTTGCAAAGCTTTCCCTCTGCAGGTGGGGACTGGGGGCTCGAACCCTGGTCCTTGCACATTTAACATGTGCACTCAACCAGGTGTGCCACCACGTGGCCCCTATCCATGTCTCTTTAAGTAATGGGTTAACTTATAAAAAGCTAAGTAAAAGCTTATTGGAAAAAAAGTAGTCACATGTCTATACACAGTTAAAACTTAGAGCAGACCACAAATAAATCCCTCTTTCCATTGTTACAGGTCATCTCTATCAGGAACAACACAATAGACCCCTTTGTGGGCCCTCATAGGACCTTGCCCTCAAATTGGATCAATAACGGTAGAGAATGTTTCATCCTCCAAAGGGAGGCTGGACAACATACTCTATGCTACACCTGAGGAAGATGGGTCCTGAAATCGGGGCAGCTTGGAATGTTCCTACTCATGACCACAGACTGTGAGCTCAGATCTACAGGGATGCAGAGGTCATATGGGCTCCTAAGCTGAATATGGTCCCAGACCAAATCAAACCATGGGGTTTACAGTCAATAATATTTATACCCCTTTCCCATATTTGGGAGCTACTCTCTTCCCTGATCCAGCTTTCTGGTCCTTTTTCTAGCCATGACATCATTTTCCCAGACAATAACTAGGATCTACCTGTATATCAGATTTCAAGCTCAGGGGGAAAAAAAACAAACCAAAAACTAGTATAGTCACAGGCCCTTTGGAATCTAACTAAAATATACCTACTAGCTATCTACAAAATGTAGTACCCCCCAACTCTTCATCTGCACTATTCCAGCCTTTAGGTTCATGATTAGTCAACAATTTGTTTGGCTTTCTATGTTAACTTTCTTTTTAGCCACCAGGTTCCAGATGCTACCATGATGCCGGCCAGACTTCCCTGGTCAGACAACCCCACCAATGTGTCCTGGAGCTCTGCTTCTCCAGATCCCTTCCCTACTAGGGAAAGAGAAAGACAGGCTGGGAGTATGGATTGACCTGTCAACACCCATGTTCAGCGGGAAAGTAATTACAGAAGCCAGACCTTCCACCTTCTGCATCTCACAATGACCCTGGGTCCATGCTCCCAGAGGGTTAAAGAATAGGAAAGGTATCAGGGGAGGGGATGGTATACAGAGCTCTGCTGGTGGGAATTGTGTGGAATTGTATCTCTCTTATCCTATGGTTTTGTCAGTGTTTCCTTTTTATAAATAAAATAAATAAATAAATAAATAAAACTTAGAGCATTTGCTGACCAATCAAATGCCTAGATTAAAAATTCTACTACTAGCAGCCTGGGTGGGTGGTGCAGTGACTAGAGTATGGGACTTAAAAACATGAGTGCTGGTGTTTTGTGCATGTGTTTGATTGACACTCTGGCTCTCCTGTTAGGAGGTAAATGTAAAATTTCACAATATTCTATGACTATATGATAAAGTTCTGGAGTGAATCCTAGAGTCTCACACATATGCACTATCTTTGAGCCAACTTCCTGATGCTACCCCTCCCCCCGTTTTTAGAGTGAGAGAAGGAGGGAAGGAGGGAGGGAAAGAAAGAGAGAGAGAGAGAGAAGAGAGAGGAAGCACTAGTTTATAGACCAGGCAAAGCACTGCTCTAGCATGCAAGTTCTCCTTGATATCCCCATGTGGTGACTGGGGTTGAGACTGAGTCTCACACATTTGAGCCAGGTGCTCCAGCTGTGAACCACCTCCCAGTTCTCTGAATTCTATCACTATGCCGAACCTGGGACAGCAACTTAAAAAGTCAGTGGTCTTTCTTCCCAGAGTGCCAGGGAGCCTTAGAGAAGGGAGGAAGCAGCCCTGGCGTGGTTCTAAAAGGTGCCATGATGAAGGTGTCTGTGAAATCAGTTGGAATTTGCGGGTTGAGGCAGGGCAGCCAGGGTATTGCCAGTGGGAGTCACAGAGAACGTGGTGGGACTGGAGAACAGGGTGGGGTGGCACCTGGAAGGATCTGGGCCTGGCTAGACCCAGGAGAGGAGATTTGGGCAGGCAGATTGGGCCCCAGCTCCACAAGGTTGAGCCCTCAGGCATTTCCTGCTGGGAGGCCACCTGGAGAGCCCATGCAGCCACCAGACAACACACATCTTGGCGTTGGAGCTGCTTGGCGCTCAAGTGCCAGCTGCCAGGCCCTCCTGGGGCAAGTCACTGCCCTCCTCGGTCCACTTGGGGTCAGCTGCTCACGGGCTATGCTGCCGGATGTCCAAGAGGTCTGCACATCGACAGATTAAAAAGTTAAATGTAGTGTTTGTCCTAAACCTAGGTCATCCCTGTCAATGCTGGGCTTTGTTTCATTTCTGGTAGGGACTGTGGGAGCTGCAGATGGGCTCAGTGCGTAAGTGGGGTCTAGGCCCCTTGAGAGCCTGGGGCTTGAGTCCAGGGTGGCTTTGGCCATGCCTACCTGTACTCCACGTGCTGAGCAGTTAGTCTCTTTGGAGTGCTGTTACCAATATAGCATTAAAAAGACGGGTGAGGGGAGTCGGGCGGTAGCCCACCGGGGTTAAGCACACACAGTGCAAAGTGCAAGGACCAGCACAAGGATCCTCTTTTGAACCCCTCCCCCTCCCCCCCCCCCCCGCCGCTTCCCACCTGCAGAGGAGTCTCGTCACAAGTGGTAAAGCAGGTCTGCAGGTGTCTTTCTTTCCCCCTTCTCTGATTCCCCTCCTCTCTCCATTTCTCTCAGTCCTAACAATGACGACATCAATAATAACAACAATAACTACAACAATAATAAAAGACAAGGGCAACAAAAAGGAAAATAAATTAATTAAAAAATAAAATAAAATAAAAAAAGAATTGAGGTAAGCCAAGCCAACCTCTGCTCCTTGGGCTCTGAAGTCCTGTGGCCTGTTCAGCCTCCTCCCAGGGCATAATGTTGCCAAGGAGGCTGATGCTCCAGCCCTAGGCCCCAGCCCACAGTTGGTCCCTCTTCCCCCAAATGCTTTGGGTAAGGGCTGGGAAGGTAGCACAGTGGTATACACAACAGATTTTCGTGTTAAGTCCCGTAGGTCTCAGGTTCAACCCCTGGCATCACCATAAGTAAAACCTGAACAGCTCTGACCTTAATTTTTTTTTTTTTGCCCTCAGGGTCATAGCTGGGGCTCTGTGTCTGCATTGTAAATCCACTGCTTGCTGGTCTAGCTTCGCCGACGGGTGAGAGGGACTCATGGCTGAGCTGGGAACGCAGTTCAATCTTTATTGACGAGCAGGGATGCAGTTCAACAATCTAATCTCATCTAAATCTCTCTTCATTAGAAAGCCCTGTCTTTTATATCTCCTGAGGCGGAAGTGTCAGGAAGAGGAAGTAAGTAGGATAGGGGTGGGGAGAAGGAAAATAGCGGCGAACTAGTGGGGATTAAACCCGTGAAAACAATGATGATGTAAACAGACCACAACGTCAAGCAATGCAACAGAAGGGGTCTTAGAAGCAGAATTTAGAAGCAGACCAACAACTGCTCCTGGTGGCCATCTTTTTTCCAATGTTGTTGTTGCAGCTGCTGCTGCTTCTATTGTTAGATAGGTCAGACAGAAATTGAGAGAGGAGGGGGAGATAGAGAGGGGGAGAGAAAGACAGACACCTGCAGACCTGCTTCACCACTTGCGAGGCAACCCCCCTACAGGCTGGGAACCAAGGGCTCGAACCAGGATCCTTAAGACGGTCCTTACGATTTGTGCCACGTGCGCTTAACCCGCTGTGCTACCGCCCGCCACTGCCCAGCTCCGTTTTTTTTTGTTCTTTTAATTATTATTATTATTACATACAGGGTTATTGCTGTGGCTCAGTTCCAAGACTATGAATCTACTGCTTCTGGTAGGCACTTGCCCCATTTTATTGGGTAGGACCGAGAGAAATTAAGAGAAGAGGGGAAGATAGGGAGGGGGAGAGACAGACACCTGCAGACCTGCTTTCCCATTCATGAGGCTTCCCCTGTAGGTGGGGAGCAGGAACTTGAACCCTGATTCTTGTGCAGGTCCTTGTGCTTCAAACTATGTGCACTTAACCGGGAGCACTGCTGCTCGACCCCCATCTTTATTCTTTTGAAGGGATGAAGGGAGCAGGAATAGGGTGGGGTCATTTGAATCTCTGTAGCTGTTCTTTTGTTTTCCAAAGTACATTTTGTCAATAGCACTTTAACTGTTGTTTTGTAGAAAGGTTTCTATAAAGGAAGCATCCAGAATTATCTTCAACCTCAGGTTGTCTCTCTCCCTGACTCTCCTTCCCAAGGTCTTAGCAGACAACTCTGTCCTTTGGAGTTTCTATTCATCAATATGGCTACTTACTTTCTCAAAACCAGTAGAGGATAGAGAAGGTATGAAGGGGCCAGGCGGTGGCACACCTTTAAGTGCTCACATTACAGTGCACAAGGACCTGGGTTCAAGTCTCTGGTCGCCACCTGTAGGAGTGAAGCTTCATGAGTGGTGAAGCAGGGCTGCAGGTGTCTCTCTGTCTCTTTCCCTCTATCTCCTACTCCCTCTCAATTTCTGTCTTTATCCAATAATAAAGAAAGAAAAAGATGAAAAGAAGAGAAAGTATCAACACAGACACTATGACTTACAGAAATTAACCCCACATATCCTACTGTCCTTTTTGTTTTGGTGAGAAGCTGTCCAGGTCCTGCCCCCACAAGGGGAGGGACAGAGGTGTCAACGTCAGGAGTCAGGAGGGGTTGTGGGAGCCACCTGTCTGCCACACGTTCCTTCTCACCTTGCTCTTTCTTTCTGGAAGGTTTTCTTTCTGCATTTTAAGGTCCTGTTTGCTCCTGCTTTCCCTGCGTTTCCTGAGCATCTGCTGTGTGCCAGCCCCTGGGCTGGGCTCTGGAGCTCCTGAGATGAATAAGACAGTCAATTACATCTTCTCAAGAAGCTTCTTCCCATTGTCCTTCATTTTCACATCATGTGCTTAATTTGATAGCTGTTCTATTGTTGAGTGTCATGTCATAATCATGCACATTATCTACAAAAGCAGTTCAGATTTTGGGGGGACCCCTGTCTCTACAAGGTCAGATCTGAGTCTGGTCCGAGGGGTCATGGCTAAGGCTTGATCTCAAACCAGACAGGAGAACAGACCTCTGAAGACAGCTAGAAAGGGGCTGATTTATTATTGCCTTTTTTTTTTTTTTTTAGGTCAATCAATGAGAACTGATCATTTTGTTTGCAGAAAGGAGCACAGGTCTTTTCAAGAGCAGTTTAAGCCCAGTGCTATTGAGTGGTTGTTAACTGCACTGGGGGGCTGGAGCTGGCCATCAACAGCAGGGGTTCATTGTTCACACTCAATAAAGCCTTTCTGATTATCTGGGAAATTGCTAGTTCTTCAGAGGCTGCTCAGTCCCACTGTCCCTTTGGTTTACAAAAAGGAGAGTTACCGTGTGCTGAATATGGGCCCAGATCACATCAATGGGGTTGTTAGTTAATGGTATTTATATACTTTCCCCATATCTGGATGCTGCTTTCTTCCCTGCTCCAGCTTTCTAGTCTTATTGCCAACTCTGACACCATCTCCCCAGACAATACCTGTAGCCCACCTGCATGCTAGTTGTTGAGTTCAGGCAAAAATTAGTAAAGTCCTAGTTTCTTCTGACATGAAGATCCGAAATCTCATTGGAATACTCTTACCTTTAGGTTCCTGGTTAGTTAACAATTCGTTCTGCTTTCTGCCTGTTTTATCTTTCTTATACTTTATAAGACAGAGAGAAATTGAGAGGGGAAGGGGAGACAGAGAAGGAGAGAGACACCTGCAGCCCCGATTCACTGCTTGTGAAGCTTGACCCCATACATGGGGAGTGGCTCCTTTTACATGGCAACATGCACTCAGTGGGATAGGCCAACACCCTGTCCCTAGTTTTCAAAAATTTTAATCTACTTTTATATTGATTGATTTATTTATTTTGCCTCCAGGGTTATCGCTGGGACTTGGTGCCTGCACAATGAATCCACTGCTCCTGGAGGCTATTTTTCCCATTTTGTTACCATTGTTGTAGTTGTTATTGTTGTCATAGCTGTTTTTGTTGTTGGATAGGACAGAGAGAAATCGAGAGAGGAGGGGAAGACAGAGGGGGGAAAGAAAGAGAGACACCTGCAGACCTGCTTCACCGCCCCTGCAGGTGAGGAGCCCGGGTCTCGAACCAGGATCCTTATGCCGGTCCTTGTCCTTAGCACCACGTGCGCTTAACCCGCTGCGTTACCGCCCGACCCCTCAGTTTACTTTTATTTTGGTTATCAAAACTTAACCCCTTGAGCCAACTTTTTCTTTTCTTTTCTTTTTTCCATTTATGTTTTTTTTCAGGTGGAGACAGAGAGACACAGACAGAAAGACAGAGGAGACAGAGGGAGAGATACTACAATATTAAAGCTTCTTCTGGTGCAGTGGGGGCCAGGCACACACCTGGATCAGCACAGGACAAAGCTTGTGCGCTATCCAGGTGATCTATCTGTGTGTTTGTGAAAAAAAGAAAAAAAGATGACACTGAGCTTTAATGCTAATCTTGGCAAGGAAAAAAAAAAAGAAAAGAAAAAAAAGAAAGAAGTGGGGAGGAAGAAAGGAAGTAATATGCAATTAAATGGGGGAAATAAGTATGTAACTGGTCTCTTCCACCTTTGGTTTATTTATTTATTGTCTATTTTAATTTATTTTTGAGCCTATCATACTTGACCATAATTCTTCTTCTTCTTCTTCTTCTTCTTCTTCTTCTTCTTCTTCTTCTTCTTCTTCTTCTTCTTCTTAAAAAATTTCTCTATTGGGGGAATTAATGGCTTACAGTCAACAGTAAAATAGTTTGTACATGCATAATATTTCAGCATAACAATACAAGCCCCACTAGGTCCTCCTCTGCCATCATGTTCCAGGACCGGAGCCCTCCCCCCACCGCAGAGTCTTTGACTTTGGTGCAATCCACCAACTCCTGTCCAAGTTCTGCTTAGAGTTTCCTCTTCTGATCTTGTTCTTCAACTTCGGCCTGAGAGTGAGATCATCCCATCTTCATCCTTCTGTTTCTGACTTATCTCACTTAATAGGATGTCTTTGAGTTCCATCCAAGATGGGGTGAAGAAGGTGAGTTCACCATGACCCTGAGATTTCGCAGCCTCAGGAATAATTATCTCTTTGCGTAACTATTATGCCATCTACCCCTGTTCACATTTCTTAGTTTTCCACATAACAATTTAACCTCCACTAGGTCCTCCTCTACCATCATGTTCCAGGACCGGACCCCTCCCCCACCCCCCAGTCCTTTACTCTGATGCAGTGCCCTAGACCTAGTCCACACAGAACACAAAGTTCTGCTTTGTGTTCGTTCAACTTTTAAAAAAAAAATTAGATTTGTTTCATTGAAGGTGCCTTTAAAACTCATTTATTTATTTATTTATTTATCCCCATAAGATCTAATCCTCAATGTGGATCAACAATGGTAGAGGGTGTTCCATCCTCCAAAGAGAGGCTGGACAACATACTCTATCTTCCACCTGAGGGAGATGGATCCTGAAATTGGGGCAGCTTGGAACGTTCCTACTCATGACCACAGAATGTGAGCTCAGACCTATAGGGATGCAGAAGTCACATAGGCTCCTAAGCTGAATATGGGCCCCAGATCAGATCAAATCGATGGGGTTTACAATCAACAATATTTATACCCCTTTCCCATATTTGGGAGCTACTCTTTTCCCTGATCCGGCTTTCTGGTCCTTTTGCCAGCCATGACATCATCTCCCCAGACAACAACTTGGATCCACCTGCATATCAAATGACAGGTTCAAGAAAAAAAAAAAACTAGTATAGTCATAGGCTCCTTGGAACATAACTAAAATAGGACTCATGCAGGTTCATGATTAGTCAACAATCTGTTTGGCTCTATATGCTAACTTCTTTCAGACACCAGGTTCCAGATGCTACCATGATAACGTGATGCCAACTGGACTTCCTTGGGCAGACAACCCCACCAATGTGTCCTGGAGCCCCACTTCCCCAGTGCCCTGCCCCACTAGGGAAAGAGAGAGACAGGCTGGGAGTATGGATTGACCTGCCAATGCCCATGTTTAGCAGGGAAGCAATTATAGAAGTCAGACCTTCTACATTCTGCCTCTCACAATGATCTTGGGTCCATACTCTCAGTGGGATAAAGAATAAGAAAGCTATCAGGCGAGGGGATGGTATACAGAGATCTGGTGGTGGGAATTGTGTGGAGTTGTACCCCTCTTATCCTATGGTTTTTGTCAGTGTTTTCTTTTTATAAATAAAAAAAAAATGGGAGTCAACTTTAAATAAATAAAATTTAGCCTGTAGGCTTCAGAAAAAACTTATTTTTTGCTTCCAGGGTTATTGCTGGGGCTCGGTGCCTGCACTTCGAATCCACTGCTCCTGGAGGCTGTTTTTTCCCCTTTTGTTGCCCTTGTGTTTATCATTGTTGTGGTTATTATTATTGTTGTTAGTACTGTCGTTGTTGGATAGGACAGAGAGAAGTCGATAGAGGAGGGGAGACAAAGAGGGGAGAGAAAGACAGACACCTGCAGGCCTGCTTTACCACTTGTGAAGTGAACCCCCTTGGAGGTGGAGAGCTGTGGGCTTGAACCAGGATCCTTACCCAGGTCCTTGTGCTTTGCGTCATGTGCGCTCAACCCACTGCACTACCGTCTGACCCCCTAACATTTAGATGGAAAAGAGTCCTGCTAATATTTTCCTCTATTTATTTGATAGTTTCTGGTTTAACATTCATGGGGTATTGAAATACCCTACCATCACCGTGTTGCTGTGAATTTTTTGCTGTAGTCCATGTTTAATGAGTGAAAGTGGGCACAGAATGGAGAGCCAGGATCTGTGTTTGGGGGCATTATGGTGGGGCTGAAGGACCCTCTACTCTTCTGTAGTTAGGACCATGACTTCTCACACTTCCTCGTAGAGCAAAGCCCACAGTGAGCCTTAACTCTCTTTTACTGTGGCCAGGCCTGTGGGGTGAGAGTCCCTGACACTGTCCTCCTCTTTCTAGTGTTTAATTTTAGCATGTTAACTGCTGGACTTATGCTCAACTCAATTTACCCATGATCTCAGATCATCTCCTCTCCCCGCCTTTAGGGCCATAGCAGACAATCCAGTTTTCTGGGGACCTGGCTTCACGGCTCACATTCTGTGGAAGCAGAGAACAAAGGAGATGCTCAGGGAACCCATGGATGACACACCTACTAGAGCTAGTCCCTGCGCTGGGCTGCTCGAGAGACTGTCCATCTGGAGGGGGCTTCGACTTAGGATTTGAAGTACAACCCAAACCACACAGTACGCAGAGTGGGGGTGGGACAGAACTGACTTGGGATTCTTCTTCCCACTTTTGTTGGTTTCTTTGGAACTCCATGGGCTCAGGACACACCACAACCCCTTGGTCTCACAGGTAGGCTCTCCCTGCTGACCGATTAAGTTCTGGGTATTTGCATGACCTGGTCAATGGAGAGCTGTCAATTGAAGCTGCAGGTGAATTGAAAATTCCCTAAGTTCTTGCTGCCGTGGAGGAGAGCTGAGTGCTCTCTGTGTGGGTGACCAGGCCCCTGAGTGTCTGGAACATCACCACCTCCTGCCCAGGACAAGTGTGACAGGGTAGTGACACATTGGAGAAGAAGTGTCCCCCTCCTCTTCTGGATTATTCTCACTGGACAAAGGGTGTCTCAAAGAGTTCTGAACTATCCTTTTGCCCTCTTTACACCCACACAAAGCCTGAAGGAGTTGCATAACTGCTTTTCCTTGAAGCTAGAGGGAACTGGCTGGAGGCAGTAGGACCAATTTAGGTGTGTCACAGAATGAACTGTGTTCTGTTGTCAAGGACCCATCAGGAAAGAGTGAGAGGCAAACCCACCCTCCCAGGAGCTTCACTCCAAGGCCTGGCAGCTCCTCATTGCCAGGGAGAAGTCAATAGTCTCTTTGTTTTTCAGAGGGATGCCTGGGAGGGATGGACTGCCTTTCAGATACTTCTCACTCAGCACCCTCAGGAGACAGGATATGACTGGATTGTTCCAGAACAGGAGGGTGGAGACTCTGCTGTGAGGGTCCTGGCAGGGACCCTAGGGAAGTACTGAATTCTTAGAATCTGAGATTTTGAAGCTGAATTGGCCCCAGGGGACAGAGCCTGTAGGTATAGATAAAGACCAGAAATGAACACCTGATCCTAGACTTTTCAAGCTTCTATGGGACTTGGAAGAACCAGGGATTTAATGAACCAAGTGGCAAGGACTTTGCAAATCAGCCGAGGTTCTTGCTGGCAGAGAACCCACCCCAGTCACTTAAAAGTTGTGATAATGTTAAAGAGAACAATGAGATACCACTTCACTCCTATGAGAATGTCATTCATCAGAAACAACAGCAACAACAAATGCTGGAAATGTTGTGGGATCAAAGGAACCCTCCTGCACTGCTGGTGGGAATGTCAGTTGGTTCAACCCCTGTGCAAAGCAGCCTGGAGAACTCTCAGAAGGATAGAAATGGACCAGATCTATGACCTTGAAATTCCTCTCCTGGGGTTATATCCTAAGGAACCCAACACACCCATCTGAAAAGATTTGTGTGTACATATGCTCATAGCACCACGATTTGCAATAGCCAAAACTTGGAAGCAAGCCAGGTGTCGAACAACAGATGAGTGGCATACAGTGGAATACTACTCAGCTATGAAAAATGGTGAATTCACTTGGATGGCGCTTTTAGGAATCACGTGAAATGAGATAAGCCAGAAAGAGAAGAATGAATATGGGATGATCCACCTCATAGACAGAACTTGAGAGATAAGAGCAAAAGGAAAGCACAAAGCAGAACTTGGACTGAATTTGGTGTATTGCACCGAAGTAAAGGACTCTGGGATGGGGGGAGGGTTCAGGTCCTGGAACATGATGCTGGAGGAGGACCTGGGGTGGGGGTTAGAGGAAACTGAGAAATGTTACACATGTACCAATTACTGTCAACTGCAAACCATTCATCTCACCAATAAAAAGAAAAAATTATCTGTCAAAAAGTGTTGTGATAATGGTTCACAACTTCCCTCTTCATCAGAGGATTTCCTTCCACCAAGGGGAGTCACTTTACACGGGCTGTGTCTGCATCGTGTCTTTTCTGATCTTTGCTTTTTTTTTTTTCCCCTCCAGGGTTATTGCTGGGCTTGGTGCCTGCACCATGAATCCACCGCTCCTGGAGGCCATTCCCCCCCCCCTTTTGTTGCCCTTGTTGTTATAGCCTTGTTGTGGTTATTATTATTGCCATTGTTGATGTTGTTCGTTGTTGGATAGGACAGAGAGAAATGGAGAGAGGAGGGGAAGACAGAGAAGGGGAGAGAAAGATAGACACCTGCAGACCTGCTTCACCGCCTGTGAATCGACTCCCCTGCAAGTGGGGAGCTGGGGGCTCGAACCGGGATCCTTACGCCGGTCCTTGAGCTTTGCACCACATGTGCTTACCCACTGCGCCACCGCCCGACCCCCCTGATCTTTGCTATATGCTTGTGTCGTTTCAAGTGTTATGTAGTATGATTGGGAAGGCTATTTTTGGAGTCAGAGAACATAGATACCCCCCATGTAAATTCATGCTGCTGCTTATTTGATTTATGTCAATTTGTTTATGAAAGGCTTCACAGGAACATACCACCTTTACATACCAGTAAAAACCTGTCTACCCAAAGAATTGAGACCAAGGGTTAGGACATGGCCAGTGACAATGGTCTGTGAAGGACTTCCTAGTGAGCAAAATGTGGAAAGAGATAAAGGGAGAGCTTTTTGGAAATACTGTTGAGGGAGGCTGGCCCTAGCCTGAGAAAGAGCCCATAGGCCATTCTGCTGAGTTTCTGGTTTATTCATGGATAGCAACTGGAAGAATCACTGGATCAGGTATGCAAACCTTATTTCAAAGAAGTGAGGTAGACTGTGCACAGGAACAGATTTTATTAGTCATGTGCAAATAGCTCATGTCTAAATACAGAAGGACCATGGGGAGAGTGGCCCTTCTTTGAGTTCTCTTCCCTATTTTATTCCCAGTCTTAATCCTACCTAGAGTCATTTTTTTCATTGGTTTGTTGAGATTACTTGTCTTTCCTATTGGATCTTTGTTTCCCAGGTGTGGCTACCTTTCTAAAGTACCTCTTATAATGATTACTACTTCCTGGTGTTCTCTTAAAATTCTTCCTACTACTTCCTGGTGTTCTCTTAAAACTCTTCCTACCACTTCCTGGTGTTCTATTAAAACCCCTTTTTCCTCTTGTAGGGGAAACAAACTGAAAAAACAAAATGGGCATATCTTCAGGTAGTCCCATTGGTACCGGGGTTTAGGGCCCCCTGGCCCTAATCTTCCCCTAACAATACACTGGCCATAGAGGTATAGCAGACTGTAGAGAGGTCAACTGGAAAGAGTCAGAGTATACTCAGTGTTTATAGGTAAAATCTTCTAACTGGCTTACAGTGGGATTTTTAATGTCTTTGTCTATATTTATTTGTTTCTGATTTATTTTGTTTTTAAAAATTTATTTATTATTAGCTGGGACCCCAGTCAGGAAGTACTGAGATTCCCAAATAGACATAGTGGACCTAGACCTCAAATAAATTCTTCTCTATTGTCACCTCTATCAGGAACAATACAATAGACCCCTTTGTGGGCCCCCATCGGACCTTGCCCTCAACTTAGATCAACAATAGTAGAGAATGTTCCATCCTCTGAAGGGAGGCTGGACAACATACTTTATGCTACACCTGAGAAAGATGGGTCCTGATATTAGTGCAGCTTGGGAAGTTCCTACTCATGACCACATCATGTGAGCTCAGATCTACAGGGATACAGAGGTCACATAGGCTCCTAAGCTGAATATAGGCCTCAGATCACATCATATCGATGGGGTTTACAGTCAACAATATTTATAACCTTTCCCCATATTAGGGAGCTACTCTCTTCCCTGATCCAGCTTTCTGGTCCTTTTCCAGCCATGACATCATCTCCCTAGACAATGACTTGGATCCACTTGCATATCAGATCTCAGGCTCAGGGGAAAGAAAACTAGTATAGCTACAGGCCCTTTGGAATATAACTAAAATATGCCTACTAGCTATCCACAAAATGGAGGACCCCCCCCCCCACTCTTCATCTGCACTATTCCAGCCTTTAGGTTCATGATTAGTCAACAACTTGTTTGGCTTTCTATGTAACTCTCTTTTCAGCTACCAGGTTCCAGATGCTACCATGATGCTGGCCAGACTTCCCTGGACAGACAATCCCACCAATGTGTCCTGGAGTTCTGCTTCTCCAGATCCCTTCCCCACTAGGGAAATAGAAAGGCAGGCTGGGAGTATGGGTCGACCTGTCAACCCCCATGTTCAGCAGGGAAGCAATTACAGAAGCCAGACCTTCCACCTTCTGCATCCCACAATGACCTTGGTCCATACTCCCAGAGGGGTAAAGAATAGGAAAACTACCAAGGGAGGGGATTTTCTGGTGGTAGGAATTTTAGTGAGTTGTACCCCTCTTATCCTATGGTTTTGTCAGTGTTTCCTTTTTATAAATGAAATAAAGTAAATTTATTTATTATTAATAATATGTCACAAAATGTTAAGATTTCAGTGTATAGGTCCACACTACACCCACTACCAGACTGTGTCCTCACCCTCCCACTTCCCAAAGATAACCACCATTGTTCTCACAAGTGTGTCTATAGATTTATTTTGAAAGTCCTTTTGTTGCAGGGAAAATGAGGCCGAAAGATGCCCTCTACAATGTCTAGTTCATGATGCTCACTCAACAGAGAATCTGGGAGAAGAGCATGATTTCAGGTATTTTTAACTTTTATTCAGAAAAGTGAAAGCACAGCACAAAGACCTGTGAGCAGAAAAGTAGTATGGCGATGAGGCTGGGCTCGTTTGTGCACTTCTGAGACCCCGCCTTCTCTTCCTTTCTTCCTTTCGCCTACACCTGCTACAATTTCTGAGTGCCCTCAGTTTTTCTCTTCCTCTCACACATGGGAAACAAGCGTCTGGCTTCCTCAGGTGTTCTCTAAATTCTTCTCCCTCTCAGTGATAGGTGCAGAAACAAAGGTTCCTGGTCATAAAAGTCCTGGGTCCTGGTGGAAATAGGGTTTAGGGCCCTCTGGCTATCTTTATCGAAAACTTTGTCCCATGACCTGGGGTCCAGTTCTTTGAAAACAGTGACATTTGTTCTTGGGGAATTTACCTGATTGGCTGTACATTGTGAAAATAGGGCATACTGGAAAATGTATGACATGGTGAATACAAGGCATGAGAATAAAAAACCAGAGTGTGATGAGAAGCATGTGTCAGCATTCATATGTTTCCTTCTTTGAAACTGTTAGTTACGCCTCAAGAAGAATTAATAGCAGGACTTCAAAGAGGCATTTGCACAATCATGTTCATAGTAAAGTTATCCACAATAGCTAAAACAAAGAAGCACTAAGTGTCCACAGCAGATGAATGAATAAGCAAAATGTGGTATATAAAACAACAGAATATTATTCAGTTTATAAAAAAAAATTCGTCGGGGGCGGTAGCACAGTGGGTTTAGCACACATGAAGGCAAAGCACAAGGACCGGCCTAAGGATCCTGGTTCGGGCCCCCAGCTCCCCACCTGCAGGGGTGTCGCTTCACAGGTGGTGAAGCAGGTCTGCAGGTGTCTGTCTTTCTCTCCCCTTCTCTGTCTTCCCCTCCTCTCTCCATTTCTCTCTGTCCTATCCAGCAATGATGACGACATCAATAACAACAACAACAACAACAAAACATCAAAAGCAACAAAAGGGAATAAATAAATAAGAAAAAAAAGAAATTCTGACATAAACATCAATATAGCTAAACCTATTTTATCCTATTGAGGATATTATGAAAGGGAAAAAAAACCCTAGTCATTAAAAGACAGTTATGGCATAATTCCACTTAGTGGTACTATAGCAGGCAAAGAGACAGAAAGTAGAATGACGGCTGTCAGGCCTGAGGGGACTGGGGTAAATGGAGAGGTATTGTTTGCTTAAAGGGGACAGCATTTCATATTCACAAGGTGAAAAGAATTATGGGTGAATGGAGGTGATGGTCGAACAATATTATGAAAGTATTTAAAGCCACAAAACTGGGAGCTGGGCAGTGGCACACAGGTTAAGTGCACATAGTGCGAAGCGCATGGACCAGCTCAAGGATCCCGGTTTGAACCCCCAGTTCCCCACCTGCAGGGTGGTCTCTTCACAAGCTGTGAAGTAGGTCTGCAGGTGTCTTTCTCTTCCTCTCACTGTTTTTCCTTACCCTCTTGATTTCTCTCTGTCCTATCCAACAACAACAACAATGGAAAAAAGATGGCCTCCAGGTGCAGTGAAGTCATAGTGCAGGCACCGTGCCCCAGCGATAACCTTGGAGGAAACACACACACACACCACACACACACACACACACCACACACACACACACACACACACACACACACACACCACACACACACACACACACCACACACACACACACACACACACACACCACACACACACACCACAAACACACACACACACACCACACACACCACACACACACCACACACACACACACATAACACACACACACCACACACACACACAGCACACACACACACACCACACACACACACACCACCCACACATCACCCACACACAGCACACACACACACACACCACACACCACACACACACACACACACACATAACACACACCACACACACACAGCACACACACACACCACACACACATCACCCACACACAGCACACACACACACACCACACACACACACCACACACACACATACACACACCATACACACACACACACACCACACACACACATACCACCCACACATCACCCACACACAGCACACACACACACACCACACACACCACACAAACATACCACACACACACATACACACACCATACACACACACACACACCACACACATACCACACACACAAACCACACACACACACCACACACACCACACACACACACCACACACACACACCACACACACACACCACACACACACATACACACACCATACACACACACACACACCACACACACACCACCCACACATCACACACACACACACACCACACACACCACACACACAAACCACACACACACCACACACACCACACACACACACCACACACACCACACACACACACCACACACACCACACACACACCACACACACCACACACACACACACACACACCACACACATACCACACACACCACACCACACACACACCACACACACACACACACACCACACACACACCACACACACACAACACACATACACACACACACACACACACAACTGTACTCTCAATAACGGTTAAGATGATAAAGTTTATGTTATATGTATAACATAATAAAAGATAATTTTAAGTAATCCTGATTTGGACACTTTAGCCAACATGTCCAAGAATTCAAGACAAAATTGTCCTTGAGAAGTCAAACTTTTTTTTTTGCATTTAAGTAATACAATAATCTACCGACATATTTATAGAAGTAAAATTGTCAAGACTTCAGGGCAGGATTCAATATGTTTCTTTTGTTTCCATTACCAAATAAATCTGTCAATTAGTTAAAAAAAAATACTACTAATCAATATCAAACTCTCACAGCGCCAGAAAGTTGAACTGTAAAGTGCTTTGAGGATAGCATGATAATTTCTTAGATCTTTGAAATCAATGAAAATTGCTGAGATGGTTATTTTTATATTTTTTAAAATTTTTATTTATTTATTTTCCCTTTTGTTGCCCTTGTTGTTTTTTAATTGTTGTTATAGTTATTATTGTTGTTGTTATTGATGTCGTCATTGTTAGACAGGACAGAGAGAAATGGAGAGAGGAGGGGAAGACAGAGGGGGAGAGAAAGACAGACACCTGCAGACCTGCTTTGCTGCCTGTGAAGCGACTCCTCTGCAGGTAGGGAGCTGGGGGCTCGAGTTGGGATCCTTATGCCGGTCCTTGCGCTTTGCGCTGAGATGGTTAATTTTTAAGAGTACTTCTTACTTAAAAGCAATGTTTATGGGGTTGGATGGTGGCACAGCTCAGTGAGCGCACATGTCACAACCTGCGAGGACCCAGGTTTGAGCTCCTGGTCCCCATCTGCAGGGGTGAAGCAAGACTGAGAAGAGAAGTCAACCTTTTTGGTAGTTCCAGGCGAGGAGCTTGGTGGTGCCAGTCTTGCAGCTCCACTGACCATATATGCTGTCTCAGAATGGTTGTTGTGAAACAAATGCTGAACACAACTTTTGCCTTTCATCTTCTCTTGTAAAGCCAGATACTTTTTCTTTTGGAAAACACTTGAAGCATTGGATTTCTCTTAGTGAAAACAAGGACTGATGTAGGTTTTTTGTAAAAATGAAAAGGCATATGTACATTAAAGAAAAAAAAAGGGTGGTGGGGTAGATAGCATAATGGTTATGCAAACAGACTCTCATGCCTAAGGCTTCAAAGTCCCAGGTTCAATCCCCCACACCACCATAAACTAGAGCTGAGCAGTGCTCTATAGTTTCTGTCTCTCTCCCTGCATCTCTCTCAAAAAATAAAATATTAAAAAAATAAAAATCAATAAAAGGTAGAGGTATTACCTCTTGAAATTAAGAAAAAAAAAAGGAGGATACCTGTACTCAGAAGTGCAGCTGCTGACCTGATGGTCATCGTGCTTCTCACGTTCTGGGAAACCCTGGGGCTGCTTTTCACAGTGACATCTCTACTTGATATTTTCACCAACTGTTCATGGGCTTCAGATTTCTCTGCACACTTGTCAACTTTTGTTATCTACATTTCTTTTTTTTTTGCTAGTTACTCTCCTAAGGAGTGTGGACTGATCTGTCACTGTAGACTGAACTTGCATTTCCTTAGGGATAAGTGATGTTGGGTATCTATTGCAAAATGCTTTTACCATTTGTATATTTTCCTTTGCTTATTTCTGACTTGAATTTTGATGTTATTGTTTAATTTTTCCTGTTATGTTTGGGTTTCACCTCTCCAAGCTGAATGTGTGTGTGTGTGTGTGTGTGTGTGAGAGAGAGAGAGAGAGAGAGAGAGAGAGAGAGAATGAGAAAGCTAACACAGCACCAAGACTTTCCCAGTGCATTGTAGGTCATACTTGACCCCAAGTTGCTGCTGGAGGAGGGAGCAGGGCAAGAGATGCAGAGGTCTCCTTCGAGGAGCTGATCAGGATTCTCGAGGTATATCTGCAGGGAAGAAATAAGTGACTTTGTCAGGTTCAGAGAGACAAGCATTTAAAAATTTTTTTTATTTATGAAAAGGAAACATTGACAAAACCATAGGGTAAGAGGGGTACAACTTTGCACAATTCCTACCACCAGACCTCTGTATCCCATCCCCTCTCCTGATAGCTTTCCTATTCTTTACCTCTCTGGGCATACCTCCAAGGTCATTGTGGGATGCAGAAGGTGGAAGGTCTGGTTTCTGTAATTGCTTCCCTGCTGAATATGGGCGTTGACAGGTCAATCCATAATCTCAACCTGAGAGACAAGCATTTATTGAAGCAAAGCAGGTATAGAAAAGAGAGAAAGTTAAAAAAAAAAAAAAGGAGAGAGAGAAAGTTACATGCACAGACACGTGTATGTTCTCAGGGATGATAGGCACACGGTGTTACAGTGTGTCAGCTGGGTGTGTGTGTGTCAGCGGAGTGTACACGTATGCCCAGGCCGGCTGAGTGTACACGTATGTCCAGGTGGGCCCTGAGGGGCAGTCTCAGCCCCCTTTAGTGAGGACTAATTTTATCATTGTCTTCTGGTCACATACAGGCATTTTATGGCCTGGGCCAGGTGGAAAGGGGAGATACCAACACAGAGGGCAGAAACCTGGGTGTCTGGGCCCTCCTCTTCCAGGCTGGAGCGACTGCTTGCTAATGACTGTCCAGCACCCTCCAGGAGTCTTTCCCTAGGAAGCCTCTAACATTTTCCCTTCTGAGAGTGTGTGTGAACTAAAGTTCTTTTTGGGACTCTCTCCCTACATGGACTCTGACAAGGTCACACATATGACAAAATAGGTGCACTATGCAATATGCTTAGGCATACTTTAGATGCTCTGAGTTCTAGTTCCCTATTAGGTATCTAGTTTGAAAATATTTTCTCCTATTCTATGGGTGGTTGTTTTATTCTGTAAGTAGAATATTTTGATATATGGAATTAAAAATACTGGGGGAGTCGGGCGGTAGCGCAGCAGGTTAATCGCAGGTGGCACACAGTGAAAGGACCGGCATAAGGATCCCGGTTTGAGCCCTGGCTCCCCACCTGCAGGGGAGTCACTTCACAAGCGGTGAAGCAGGTCTGCAGGTGTCTATCTCTCTCTCCCCCTCTCTGTCTTCCCCTCCTTTCTCCATTTCTCTCAGCCCTATCCAACAATTACGACATCAATAATAACTTCAACAATAAAAAACAACAAAGGCAACAAAAAGGGAATAAATAAATATTAAAAAAGAATTAAAAATACCAGTGAACTATATATTTTATTATCTATACCGTCGCCATCATATTAAAACAATCTCCAAGTCCAATGCCATTCTGCTTTTATTCTATTTATTATTTTAAGAGTTTTGTAGTTCTAGGCTTTATATTTGAGTAAATTGGGACACTTTTGAGAGTGAAAGGAAATGTCTCAAATGATGATGATTTTAAATCACCTGTATATTAGACAATAAGCTGACTGCATTTAATTGGTGGATCTATATAATATTTTCATTGTTTTATTTAAAATGTAGACTTCTTCTTTAGAAATAAGAGAAACACCTGTCATGTACATTGGAACAAGACTTTATATTAGACATCTGGGTACTACAATGTCATACACAGGGCCGTAGAAGGCTGTCATCATCTGTACCATAGCTGTGGGCTGGGCAGAATAGACTTCCAGGCGGAAGGTTCTCTTCCGCTGGAAGTTCTCTCGGAAAAGACACAAGATCCCCCTCATCCACCATGGAATAGGAAAAGAATTTTTCTCTTTATGCCATCAGGATAGCTGGGGCCTGAATTCCTACTTCACAACTCTGCTTTTTATTTTCTTCTTGTAGAGACAGAGATAAACAGGGAGAATGAAGGGAGGGGTAAAAGGAAGATAGAGGGGGACAGAAACACCTGCATCACTGTTTCACTGCTCAAGAAAATTCCCTCCTGTAGGTGGGGACTGGGGACTTGAACCTGAGTCCTCATGCAAGGTGACATGCATGTTCTACCCAGCCTCTGAAATGGATTTCTCCATTGTAGATACTGGCACTCCCAGCACCCATACTCTACAGTGTCCAACCCTATATGAAAATAGCTTCCTGGTCCTCAAAGGATGAACACAACAGAGTGGAGATGCTAGCTTCCAAACTGGAAAGTTATCAAGCCAGATTCTAACATGTTGGGATCAATATTTTAACAGACAAAACCCCAGTGTTGTTAAAATTAGGCGTCTCCAGCTGGCCGAGCTAGCTTCACAGGCAGGTAACAGAGATGACCAGACACATGGCTGGGCAGGGAAGCTGTATTTCTTTATTCAGGAACAACGATTCATAAACTAAGACAAACTAATCACCAAACAGAACTCTGCTGTCTCTTTGCGGCGGCGCAAGCACTCTCTCTTACTCTGGAACTCTCCAACTCTCTCTTACTCTCGAACTCTGAAACTCTGGCACCCTGGCGGGGTTCCTCGGGGCGGGGCCAAGTGGGCCCGTGAAATTAGCAGGACTGATCCAATTCTCTTGGCGGGGGAGAACTAGAACAACCCAATGTAAAGCATACAACAATTCCCCCTTTTCTTTTTAACTAAATGACTATAGTATCAAGGGTGTGGGGTGAACAGGCATTTTTAAAAAAGAAACTGGCACAAACATGGAGAAACATGTAAGCAAGTAACAAGAACCAGTGTGCTGCCAAGGGAAGGCCTGAGGGGGCCATTTTTTTTTTTTTTGCCTCTGTGGGCAGAACTTTATCAGCTTAAAAAAAAAACATTTCTTGCCTCTGGGGGGCTACTTGCCTCGATGGGCATTTACATGGGGGCGGGGAACAGCCTAGAGTCCCAAAGGCAGCTGGCTGCAATTTACTTACTATGAAACAAAACTTGTTATTAGCATATTTCTAATAGAGAAGGAATTTGAGACTTTTACATAGCAACAACGTCTTTTTAACCTTTTGTTACACCCATTTGAGATGGAGTCAGGAAAGGAAACCTCAGGCATGAGAATAATTAGCATAGCCATTGTGCGATCTACCATTTCTAATAGAGAAGGTAATGGAGAGTTTTACATATCAACAAGTCTATTTAACCTTTTGTTAGACCAACTTAGTTAAAATATATTGATTGTTAACTAATTTTTACCTCAGACTTTAAATGTAAGTTAATTTTATCTTTATGAGAATTACGTTGAAAACCTTTTTCATTTAACTTTGACTAGTAAGAATTTAGCCTTAAAGTTACTGTTTACCAAACTTTAAACATACACATAAACATGGTCATTAATACACAAGGAGAGAAACCTTTGTTTTGAAGACAGGTCATTTTAAACATGAATTTAGATATGTACTGTCTTAGTTGTTGGGGGGGGAGGTCACCATCCGGAGGTGGCTTCCCACGCAGCTTCACTTCTAGGAATTGCAGGTTGCAATCTCTGTACAAATCTCTGCGTACTCCAGCTTGTCTGCCTTCAGACTGGACCGGCAGCTGGAGATCTCGTGTGCCCAGTTTCAGCAGGGAGCCCAGGGGTCCGGGAGGTCCAGGATCGTTCCAGAATTCATAGCAAGAGGGCAGGCGGGCCAGCCTTGCAGAAGGCGTGGGCCTAGGTGCCCAGGGGTGGCGGCCATGATAGGCTGCTGTGGCCCTGCCCCATGGCCCTGCCATGTCTGCTGCCCTGCTCGCAGTGGCCGAGCAGTGTGGAGGGATCACAAGTCCAGTGCCCTGCACCACGCAGTGGAGAGCCGGCTCCTGTGGGCTGGCCTGCGTGCTGGCATTGGGCTCCTGCATGGTGGCATCGGGCTCCAGCGTGTTGGCATCGGGCTCCTGCGTGCTGGCATCAGGCTCCTGCGTCCTGGCGTCAGCCTCCTGCGGGCTGCGGGCTGCGGGGCTGTGGGCGCGGTGCGCGGGGTTGTCTGGGCGCAGCCGGCTGGCTGGCTGTTTAACCAGGTGGAAACAGCAGCTCCACGCCTCGCCTCCCGCCCGCTGGCTATTCCCGCTGGCTGTTTTGAGTTCCCCCGAGTGAGTGGAAACCACAGAGTGGTCCAGAGATAAGTGTTCCAGAAACAGCAAAACAGTCTCGTGAAGAAAGAGCAGAGGCCTTTGGAGATCTCTTCACAAGCAGAAGAGAAGGCCATAGTGCATAGGTAGCCAAATTGTCTTTACTTATCTGAGAGATGCGCAGGTCAGGTCCACGTGGGCGTAATTTGTTGTTAAAATTTTGGAGGCTCCAGCCGGCCAGGCTAGCTTCACGGGCAGGTAACAGAGACGACCAGACACACGGCTGGGCAGGGAAGCTGTATTTCTTTATTCAGGAACAACGATTCATAAACTAAGACAAACTAATCACCAAACAGAACTCCGCTGTCTCTTTGCGGCGGCGCAAGCACTCTCTCTTACTCTGGAACTCTCCAACTCTCTCTTACTCTCGAACTCTGAAACTCTGGCACCCTGGCGGGGTTCCTCGGGGCGGGGCCAAGTGGACCCGTGAAATTAGCAGGACTGATCCAATTCTCTTGGCGGGGGAGAACTAGAACAACCCAATGTAAAGCATACAACACCCCAGGAAACTATTTGCATTTCTACTCTCAACATGGATATTCCATATATCAAGACCTGATGGATTGAATATCCTTGTTTTTATAAAATAATTTTTATTTTATTTATTTATTTTTGTTTGTTTTTATTTTTGGGGTGTAGATTTTATTCTTTATTTTTTATTTTTTATTTTAATTTATTTATAAAAAGGAAACATTGACAAAGCCATAGGATAAAAGGGGTATAACTCCACACAATTCCCACCACCAGAACTCCGTAGCCCATCCCCTCCCCTGATAGCTTTCCTATTCTTTATCCCTCTGGGAGTATGGACCCAAGGTCATTGTGGGATACAGAAGGTGGAAGGTCTGGCTTCTGTAATTGCTTCACCGCTGAACATGGGCGTAGACATGTCGATCCATACTCCCAGCCTGCCTCTCTTTTTCCCTAGTGGGGTGGGGTTCTGGGGAATGGGAGCACTGCTCAGCTCTGGCTAATGGTGTGCAGGGGATTTAACCTGGGACTTTGAAACCTCAGGCATGAGAGGCTCTTTGCATAACCATTATGATGTTTACCTCTGCCTTTGAATATCCTTATAAAGATAACCATAAATTACAAAGAGAAAAAATTATCATTAGAGTAAAAAATAATACCTTTGCCAAGTAATCAAAACTTACATCACTGGTAACAAGAAAAATCAACATTATTTGTATCCTGATGTGATCCTCCAAGACATTTATATGGTATTCTTGCCAATAGATGCACCACCTGAATCACAAGGAAATAACCAGGCAAATCCAGATGGAAGGACTTTCTATAAAACTACTGGCCTATGGGGGCCGGGTGGCAGCGCGGAGGGCCAGCAAAGCACAAGGCCCCTAGGACCGGCACAAAGATTCTGGTTGGAGACCCCGGCTCCCCACCTGTAGGAGGGGTCGCTTCACAAGCGGTGAAGCAGGTCTGCAGGTATCTTTCTCTCCCCTTCTCTATCTACCCTTCCTCTCTTGATTTCTCTCTGTCCTATCCAACAACAACAACAGCAATGGCAACAACAACAATGATAAACAACAAGGGCAACAAACGGGAAAAAAAATGGCCTCCAGGAGCAGTGGATTCATAGTGCAGGCACTGAGCCCCAATGTCCCCAAACACAAAGGGAGAAATGTTTCAAGTTAAAGAAGAGTACATAGATAATGGGAGCCAAATAAATGTAAGGCGTGATCTTGAATTTACCCAAGAGCTGGAGAAGAAATTGCTCTAAAAGACAATATTGAATGGTTTTGCCAGCAAAGATGAAATTGAAGCAGCATCTGTGGAAAGAAGCGATATTAGAACAAAGAAGTTGAGTCTCAGATGTTCTGTTCTGAAACAACCTATTATTATATTTTAGAGTAAGTGGAGACAATTGTGAACAAAACCATTCAAAGCCACATTTTCTTCTCCAGTCTTCCTACTTGTGACACAGGTAAAGTAAGATAAATCAAAACGAGAATGACAGAGTGAAGCAGGTGTAGTCTTGGAAATTGCTCTTAAAAGTAGTTACTTATTGTTTGCTGGAATATAGACATGAATGGAATTCCAGCTCCATCTGAGCAAAACGAAGCTCAGAAACACTGTTGACTGACTTATTTTCTGTGCGAGAAATTTATTTATTTATTAGTTTATGTATTTTTTTCTTTTTTAATTAGAACACTACTCAGCCCTGATTTCTGGTGGTGCTGGGGATTGAACCTAAGATCTTTGGGGCCTTCAGGCACCAAAGATGAAAATCTTTTTGCTTATCCATTATGCTATTTCTCCAGCACAATATATTTTTTATATTTATTTATTTATTTATTTTTGTTGCCCTTGTTGTTTTATTGTTGTACTTATTATTGATGTCGTTGTTGTTGGATAGGACAGAGAGAAATGGAGAGAGGAGGGGAAGACAGAGAGGGGGAGAGAAAGACAGACACCTGCAGACCTGCTTCACTGCCTGTGAAGGGACTCCCGGGCAGGTGGGAGAGCTGGGGACTCGAACCTGGAACCTTACTCCAGTCCTTGCACTTGGCGTCATGTGCTCTTATCCCACTGCGCTACCGCCTGGCTCCCTACCAGCGCAATATTTTAAAATCAATTTTAAAACAAATATTTTATTTTAAAGAGAGATACAGAAGGAAAGATACACAGAGAAACCAAGCCTCTACTCAGGTGTGATGGTACTGGGGGACTGAACCTGAGACTGAGACCTTGGAGCCTCAGGCATGAAAGTCTTTTGCAGAACCATCATGCTATTTCCCCAGTGCAAAACAACTTATGCCTGAAATTCCAAGGTCCTAGGTTCAATTCCCAACTAAGCAGTGCTCTGGTGCAAAAGAGAAAGTGGAGAGAGGGGTGCTGAGAGAGAGATTGGTTTCCTCATGGGGTTATGGTTTTGGCACCTTCTAGGATCTGGAAGACTGAGTTTGGTGGAGATACAGAAAATAGGAAGATGAATTGAAGGGATAACAGGGAGTATTCAAACCTAGGTCTCAGAATCTCAAGTGATTAGAGTGATTCATGGGAAGATTGTTGGACAAAGGGAAGGAGGACCTGCCGCCACACAGAATGTCTCGGAACAGCGGAGTTGATTACCAGGATGCAGGAGGCAATGAAGAGACAGGAGCTGAGTGGCCAGGGAAATGGCTCAACTGACAGAGTCCTGAACTTGAGTATCTGAGGCTGTTGGTTTCATCCCTGGTGCTCCATATACCAGAATGGTGCTCTAGTCTCTCTCTCTCTTCCTCCCTGATATGAAATTCTCTCTCATATGTAATAAATCAACACAAATCTTACAAGCATGTAGGAATAAAAGAGCTAGGGGCTGGGTGGTGGCTTTTCAGACAGAGCATGCATGCCATCATCCACGAGGACCTGAGTTCAAGTCCCTGGTCCCATCTGTGAGGGGAAAAGTTTCACAAGCAGTGGCTGAGTACTGCAGGTTTCTCTCCTCTCTTGATCTCTCACTTCCTATTAAAAAAAAAAAGGCTGCTGGGAATGGTGGAGTGGTGCAAACCCTGAGCCATAGTCATAACCCTGGTGGGGATAAAAAAGGAAGGAAACATAAAGAGAGAGAGAGAGAGAGAGAGAGAGAGAGAGAGAGAGAGAGAGAGAGAGAGAGAATCACTCTAGAATATGTGATTCTGGGGACTGAAAAAAAAGCTCAACTAAATATTTCATTTTGAGGGAATTACATATCCACATGTAGTTATAAGCAACAGTACAGAGACACCCCAAGCACCCTCCAGTTAGTTTCTTCCACTGTTAATATTTTGCAATCTTACAGTTTAATATCACAACCAGGATGTTGACATCAGTGCAATCAAGACAGACAACAGTTGCATCTCCACAGAATCTCTCCAGATGCCTGTTCATTGCCACGGTCACCTTTTCCCCTCTCTCTGTCTCATCTGTGATCCCCGTCACAGACAACAATGGGTCTGTTCTCTTTCTTTGATTTGGCTATTTCAAGAATGTTATAGAAATGGAATCATGGGATTGTGACCTTTGGATTAAATCCCTGGGCATCTGTCCAATATTGAGTGTCTAAAAAAATTCATTCTTTTTCATTACAAGTGGTGTTGGAAGTATGTATGTAACTGTTTGTTTATTTACTCTCTTATTGAAGGTTACCAGAGACACTTATGAGTTGGGCTGTCTGAATGTTTGCATACAGGCCATCTGTAAAGAGATCTGATTTCTCTGAAATAGATGTTCATCACTGTAATTGCTTGGTGTTTTGATAATTACATGTTATATATCATAAAGAATTACCTAAGTGGTCTCAATTGTGATTACATTTTATATTATTTATTTATTTTACTGGGTGTGAATGGTTCATAATACAGTTATGGGCATGGGTAAAATTTCTCATCTAGGTAAGTGTCCCTGCAAAACACTCTTTTTCAACTAAGGTCCTTCTCTGCAGTCATACTCCAGGACCTCAAAGGCTCCCCCTTCCACATCTGGGGGGCACTCAGCCCTCTCTCTGCCCTCCTGCCCAGAGTCCTTTGTGTGGATTTATGAATGACTCAGTTTCTCTGCATTTGGAGTTACCAATATATATATATATATATATATATTTTAATTTTAGGCACTTTTTCTTTCTTTTTTGTATATGAACATTCAATTTCTCTAACATCAAATGGTTTATTTGTTCCTTCCTCCAATGAATCGCTTTTAAGCCATTGTTAAAAATCAGTTGACCAGGGCCAGGTGATGGCACACTTGGTTGAGCGCACTATATGCAAGGACCCAGGTTCAAGCCCCCAGTCTCCACCTGCAGAAGGAAGCTTTGCGAATGGTGAAGCAGGACTGCAGGTATCTTTCTATCTCTCTCCTTCTCTATCTCTCCCTCACCTCTCGATTTCTGGCTGTCTCTATCCAATAAATAAAGATACTAAAGAATATCAATTGACCATATACATGTGGGTCTATTTCTGGATTCTCTATTCTGTTCCTTTGACTGATATCTGTAATACCATAGTCTTGACCACTATTTTAAACCTTAACACAGATAGAGTGACTCTTATTTTATTCCTTTTAAAAATGATTTCTGCTATTCTAAGCACTGAGCCTTCACACATAGAGTTTATAATTAATTTGTCTATGTCTACAAAACACTTGTTGGCAATTTTGATGCAACTAGATGAAGCCTGTACTTACCACAGAGGAGTTTCCATTTCTGAACACAACATGTCTCTTCATTTATTTAGGTCTTCTTTAATTTGGCATGTGCACATTATGTTTTCTTTTTCCCCTTCAGGATACATTCTGTGCAAATCTTGTAGAGCTATACTTAAATATTTTGCTTTCTTTGCAATAATTGTTGATGGCATTGTGTTTTATTTTTCATCTCTTATTAGTGATTTAGTAGTGGTTTATAAGGTTGTAAGATTACAGGATGTAGTTCCATGTCAGGCTAGCGAAGAGAGAGAGAGAGAGAGAGAGAGAGAGAGAGAGAGAGAAAGAGAGAGATGACCCAGGAGCCAAGCTCGTGAAGGCGAAATTTTCAAATCTTTATTCATCCCAACGCTCCAGAGTCTGGCGGCAGCACACCTGGTTAAGCCACGTGGCACAAACCGCAATGGCTGGAGTCAGCCTCCCAGTCAGCTCCAGGAGGCGGGAAAACGGAAGACACAAGTGGAAACACCAACCACCGAAGACGTGTGCCCCCACTGTGCTAGTGACAATAACCACCATAGTTCTCACAAGTCATAGTCCTAGAAACTCTTTGTTCATTTCTTCTGTTTTTTTTTTTTTTGTGTGTGTGTGTGCGTTGTATTTTAAATTTTATTTTCTTGATGTTTACTGGGAGGATATAGAAATATGACTGTGGTGCCAGGTGGTGGCGCACCTGGTTGAGCAAATATGTTACAGTGCACAAGGACCCAGGTGGGTTGCATTGGATCGACCTTCCCGTGGTGCATCCCGTGAGTACCCATTCATTGGGGAAACTGACGATCCTTCCTAGCCGACTGAATCCACATGGATCCCAGTCACTTTCAAAGCCAGCAACAAGCAGCTCCTGACAGCTTTCAACCTGACGCTGTTGACTGGCTACGGAAGAAGGGCAAACGCTAGAAGAAGAAGAAGGACCCAGGTTTGAACCCCTGGTTCCCACCTGCAGGGAGAAAGCTTCACAAGTGGTGAAGCAGAGCTTCAGATATCTCTCTGCCTCTCTCCCTCTCTAACTCCCCTTCCCTCGACTTCTGTGTCTACCCAATAAACAAAGAAAATAAAAAATAGAAATGGGATTGCTTTTTGTTTGGTGGGACTTAATTCATCAGTTCAGTGTGCTTTGGGGGCAGGTTTCTTGGGACATGGGTAGTTTTACTTCTTCTATTCCAGTCTCTATGTTTTATTCCCATTTCTTTCCTTATTGCATTTAGTACAAATTCAAGCACTTTATTAACAGTAGTGGTAAGAGCAGACATTTTTACCTTGTTCCTTAAGTTAGAGGGGCAGCATTCAAGCTTACACCAACCAAGTATGATGTTACCTGGAGGCATTTGGTAGGTGCCCCTTTTTCACCTACAAAGCCGAAGAAGTTTTCGTCGAGTCCTAGTTTTCTGGCAGTTTTCTCGTGAATAGGTGAGGGATTTTCTGAATGTTTCTCCTGTGTTAATTATCACGATAAGATCTCTTCACAACAGTTGATAGACATGGCCACTATACTTAGTGACTGTCGTCACTTGGAGAAAACCACACTTGGCCTGGTCACTTGGAGCATCTTGTTCTCTGCTGTGTCTGATTTGCAGATATTTTTGTTAGTCGACTATTGGAGATTTTTCTTCTCACCAGTGACAACGGTTATGAATTATTTTTTGATGTGATGGCTTTGTCTAGATTTTATTCCAGGGTAGTAGTAACTTCATTAAATTAATCGGGGAGTGTTCCTTCTATTTTCTGGAATAATTTGTATAAAATTGATGTCATTAGAAATATTTGGGGGTCTGGGTGGTGGTTCATCCAGTAAAGCGCACATTTTAAAAAATTTTAAAAAATTAAAAAAATATATTTATTTACTTTTCCTTTTGTTGCCCTTGTTGTTTTTATTGTTGTAGTTATTATTGTTGTTGTTAGATAGGACAGAGAGAAATAGAGAGAGGAGGGGAAGACAGAGAGGGGGAGAGAAAGATAGACACCTGCAGACCTGCTTCACTGCTTGTAAAGCTACTCCCCTGCAGGTAGGGAACTGGGGGCTCGAACCCGGATCCTTACGCTGGTCCTTGCACTTCGCACCACATGTGAAGAGCACACATTTTACCATGCCTGAGGATCTGGGTTCGAGTTACTGTTCTCTGTGTGCAATGGTGGAGGGTGGTGGGGGTGGGGGGAGACTTCATGAACAAGAAGCAGTGCTGCTGGTATCTCTCCTCTCTCCTCTCCCTCAATGGAAAAAAGAAAAAGGAAATGTTAATGGAGTTATGCAGCCATCAAGCCCTACGCATAATCCTGGTGGGGGGAAAAGATAGGAATGAATATAAGTTTTCCAGTAAAGCCAGCAGAGCCTGGATATTCTTTATGTAAGTTATTTTTTGTTATTGCTCTATCATCCACAATATTCTATTTTTCTTTTTAATGTAGTGCTTCCTTTCTTATTTATTTTTACTTGTGATTAATAGCAGGCTACAAGAATTGTAAGATTATAATGTATAGTTTCATACCACACCCACCACCAAAGTTCTATGCCTTTGCTCTCCCACCTCCCAGAGATAACCACCAGAGTTCTCACAAGTCTTAGGAACAGTTTGCTTCCTTCTGGGTCCTCCCCCACCCCCAAGTTTATGTGTATCAGATCTCTTGATTCCACATATGAGTGAAACCATCTGGTAGCTGTTTTTTCATCTCTACTAACTTTGTTCAGCATAACTGCTTCTAGTTCCAAGCATTTTCTTCCAAAGGACACAATATCATCTTTTTGATTGTAGAGTATTATTCCATGGAACATATATGCCATAACTTCTTTATCTTGTTATCTGATAACAGACATTTAGGTTGCTTCTACTCTTGAGCTATTGTGAATAATGCAGTCATGAACATAGGGGTGCATATGTCCTGTGAATTAGGGTTTCAGTGTCCTTTGGATAAAAGCCTAAGAGTGGTATTACTGGACCATAAGGTAATTCCATGTTTTTTGTTGAAGGACTCTCCATACAGTCTTCATTTTCTTTCCTCTTTTTTAAAGTCTCCTTATTATTGTATGTTATACACTTATATATATATATGTACTATTAGGATAGGGAATATCAGGTTGAAGACAACAACTTCATCTTACTGGGACTGGAAAAATGCAAATTTAATAAAACAAAGCAGCATTAGTGGAAACAAGCTCAGTCTCAGATACCCTTCTCCAAAGTCACTTCTTATTGTCTGGTAAAATAATCTGTGAGGAACATCAAAATCACTTAGAAACAATCACACACATTCCTTTCAACAGCACCAACAAATAGCAGCAGCATATGCGAAAGCAAGTGCAGAGACATGCCTTCCTCTAAAAAGAACCTCTTATTCTGAGTCAGAGCAAACAAGAGAAATGCATGCTGAATTTATGATAACTAGATCCAAGTCACACAGTGTTCCCAAGAGTTCCTGTGATAAGGTAAAACTCGTTAAAACAAACTCAACTAGTATTTTCTGCAAGCTCAAAATCAGATGAATATAAACAGGTTTCAGTATCTGGATCTCAAACCTGAACTTCAGGACTGGACCTATAGAGCAGATGACATTTGAGGTCTTCATGTTGGAAAGAGCTAGTAGGTCTATTTCAGGTATATTCCAAGTGGCCCATGAGTTTAGTAATTTTTGCCTGAGCCCAATAGACAACATGCAGGTGGGCTAAAAGTATTGTCTGGTAGGTGGTGCCAGAGTTGAGAATAGGACTAGAAAGCAGGATCAGGGAAGAGAGTAGCACCCAAATATGAGGAAAGTATGTAAATACTGTTAACTGAAAACCTTATTGATCAGACCTAGGGCTCATGCCTATTGATATTTAGCATAGGAGCCTGTGTAACCTCTGTGTCTCTGCTGGTCTGAGCTCTCAGTCCATGGTCACAGCTAGGAACATTCTAGGCTGCACTCATTTCATGATGCCATCTTGACTTCCCTGGGCAGGCAACTTCACCTCCCCAGAACCCTAGTCCATTAGGAAAAGACAGAACCAGGCTGGGAGTATGGATCCACCTGCCAATGTCCATGTTCAGCAGAGAAACAATTACAGAAGCCAGACCTCCCACATTCTGCAGTCCATAAAGAATTTTGGTTCATACTCCGAGAGGGATAAAGAATAGGGAAGCTTTCAAATGGAGGGGATGGGTGGGGTACAGAAGTCTGATGGTGGGAATTGTATGGAATTGTACCTTTCTTATTCTATAGTCTTGTCAATTATAGTTAAATCACTAATGAAAAAGAAAGAAAAGAAGAGAAAGAAAGAAAGAAAGAAAGAAAGGAAGAAAGAAAGAAAGAAAGAAAGAAAACTATTAGATCCCTGCAGGTGAAAAAAAAATCCAGACTTGGAGCTTTCCTTTGTCATAAACTTGGATTTGGATCAATACTTTAAGCTTGGGATTGAACCTTAGATCAGGATCTCTCATCTGGACCTTGATCTGATCTTAAATATGGACTGTGGAACTATAACTTGATTCTGGCTATGGACTTCAGGCTGGACCTTGAGCTTCCAACCTTTAAACTTGGAGTTGGGCCTCAGACCTTGGCATGACCAGATGGCGGAATTTAATGAATATACAAGGATTTCTGACTTGGACATCACTTTGAATCTAGACTTTGAACCTTGATTCTAAAATGTGATAATGGACACCTGACCTTATTCCTCAGGTTTTGAGATTATTTCTCAGAACTAGATGTCACACTGGGATCTGAATGTTAAATGTAAACACTCTGCTTTTGAGTTGGCCCCGAGACCTGTATCTTAGATTTGAACTAGGACCTAGACAATGGAAGTTTGACATTGACTTTTAAACTTTGACATGGACTGTCAACACTGATATATGTTGGACCTGGATTTGGATGTCTATAATAAATCTTGACTTGGTATCAGTCACTGAAATCTGAACACGAACTTCATAATTGAGGCATGGAATTAGGTCTGGACCTGGATTTTGAGTTTAAGTGCTGGAGCAAGACCTGGTCTTGGAATCTGGACTATAATCTTAGACCTTTATATAGACTTTGGATGCAAATTTGATCCTTAGATTAAACACAGGATATGAATCTTGACTTTGGACTTTTCTGGAATCTGAAATTTGACTTTTTTACTCAGGTGTAAAATCTGGATTTTATTGTATTTGATGTTGAAGCTCAGACTTTTACTTAAATATTGATTACTGACCATGGCAATTTGACCTGGGAATCAATCATAGACCAAGGACTGGGCCTAATCCTTGGACTGGTACCTTATACGTGAACATTGACCTAGCCTAAGATGTTGTACTTAGACTTCTGATGTGAATTTGAATTGAAGTTGGGACCTAAATTAAGATCTAGACCTTGGACCTGTATTTTGCATTTTGGACTAGATCTCCAAATATGGGTTTTGATCTCAGACCTGGAATGCAGACCAGAACCTGGAACTGATGTGAGGCTTTCATTTTGGACTGACAGTCTGGTCATGAATTTGCTTTTCCAGTTCCTTGTACCTGTACATAGGCCTGGAATATGAATCTAACTTTGAATTTTAAACTTAGATATTAATCTAAACCTAGATCAGGACCTTGTCCTGGACCTTAGTCAAATAATCGACATGGAAAAAAACTTGAACACAGGAAGTCAACCTTGGACAGCTACACATGACAGAGCAACATGCATAGCCATGTTAGTAACTGCACTGATTCCCATTATATATTCTTCTAGCTGCAAATCAGACTTCTATCACTGTCTCATACTCATTCCTAACTGATGAACTCATTTCCAGTTTTTCTCAGGAAGTTCAAAGAAACAAAAGAGACCTTTCACTGATGTTACTCCCACACACATAAATGTATCTGGTTGGGGGAAGTTAGGCTGTAGTGCAGTGGGTTAGGTGCAGGTGGTGCCAAGTGCAAGGACCAGTAGTGTAAGGGTCCCAGTTCGAACCCCCGGCTCCCCACCTGCAGGGGAGTCGCTTCACAGTCAGTGAAGCAGGTCTGCAGGTGTCTGTCTTTCTCTCCCCCTCTCTGTCTTCCCCTCCTCTCTCCATTTCTCTCTGTCCTATCCAATGACGACAACAATGATAACTACTACAATAAAACAACAAGGGCAACAAAGAGAATAAATAATTTTTTTTAAAAAAAGAAATGTAGCATTTTCTTATAAATTGTGAGATTTAAATGGCTGTGTGTGTGCGTATTTGTGTGTAAGTCACCTCACTCACCACCAGACTTTTTGTGCTTCCCTCTTCCCCTCTGATAACTGCCATAGTTTTCACGAAATCTAGGAGACAGTTTAGTTACTATTTTTGCAAGTTCCTTTGCTTTAGTTATGAATATTCTGCACATCCAGTAGCTGTTTCTCACATCTTTACTAATTTCACTAAGCATTGCCACCCCTGTACTCAGGCAGCTTTTGTCAGGGTCAGCATTGATCTCTATCGTATCATACCCAATAGTCAACTGTCAGGCTCTACCTTCCTGCAACTATCATGAGCATTTGATTAAATCTGCCATGTTCTCTTTGAAAACCTCAGCAACTCATAATGGGCAAAGTGGTTGCCATAAAACAGAGGCAGGCATGACTGGTATATTTGACAACTAACATCCAAAGAAGAAAAACCGTGTAAAACTATAACTGCTTCCTTTTTTTTAAAATTTACATTTCTTTATTGGGGATTAATGTTTTACATTCGACAGTAAATACAATAGTTTGTACATGCATAACATTTCTCAGTTTTCCACATAACAATACAACCCCCACTAGGTCCTCTGTTATCCTTCTTGGATCTGTATTTTCCCCCACCCCACCCCAGAGTCTTTTACTTTGGTGCAATATGCCAATTAAAATTGCTTTCTTTGATAACTTCATAATTTGTTTTAAGGGAAAATTCCTCTTCTAGGTTTTTTTTTTTTATTCAATGGCGATCCTAAGGGGGGGGGGAAATCTATGTCCATAGATAGTACAGATAGTAACTTTTTATACTTATAAATGTAATTTATAATTTTAGTTATGAACCTCTACTTTGCCTTTATATGTCTGAATGATTGCCCTTGATTACAAGTATTCATCTATGCTCTAACTAACATTTATGACTTATTCTTTGAAAAAGTTCCGGGGACTACTAGGATATCAGCCTTTCTTGGGACAAATGAATTTATGAACTTGAAGATCGACTTCAGTGGACCCTGAGTCCTCATTCATCTTTTTCTCTGATGACTCTAGCAATTTAGTTCTTTGACTCTTAAACATGGAAGATAGCTCTTGACAATGTCTAGTTCTGTTCAGATTGTGTTTTGCATGGGACCATTCTATTTTCTTTTTTTTAATTTTAATTTTTTTAAAATTTCTTTTCTTTAATTTTTTAAAAAAATATTTCTTTATTGGATAAGGACAGCCAGAAATCAAGAGGGAAGGGAGTGATTAAGAGAGAGAGAGACACCTGTAGCACTGCTTCACCACTCACAAAGCTTTCCCCCTGCAAGTGGGGACCGGAGGTTAGAACCTGCATCCTTGCACATTGTAATACATATGCTCAACAAGGTGCGCCACCACCCGGCCTGTGACCATTCTATTTTCTAAATTCGTAATAGCTAAGTGAATTTTTGTTGTTGTTATTGCTAGACTTTACCACCTGGGACCTACTTTTTCAGAGAGAGAAAGAAAGAGGGGGGCGTGCCCACAGCAGCACAGCACTGAAGTTCTCCCTATGACACAGCCCTCTTATGTGGCGTATACAGTGGGGGAGGGGGGGCTGTTTTCAAACGTGGGTTGCTCACATGGCAAAGTAGGGTTTCTCCCAGGTGAGCTATCTCACCCTAATATTATCACAATACTTAACTTTAATATTTATTTGCTCTGAGGGTCATTATATCTTCTGCAGTAGAGGATTTCCAAGACCTTGCTTAGCTTCAATAATTCACTAGGAAGACCTGTCGAACTCTGTGAATACTATTCTCGTAGTCTTGACTTGTAGTGAAAGGTGAAGGTTTGAAATTAGCCAAGGGATAAGGCATATAGGGCAAAGTTCAGGACAGACCAGGTAAGAAATTTGCAGTTGTCCTTTCCAAGTTCTGATCATGTGGACAGTGCCTATTTCACCTAGCAACAGCAGGTGATAATATGCCCGAAATATTGCCAAGTAGGAAGCTCACCGAATCCAGAGTGTTTCTACTGGGGCTGAATATTAGTCACTTAGATATGACCGCCTGCCTCTCTAACCCCTCTCAGGCCTCAGGAAGTGTGTAGCCTAAGGGCCCCACCCATAAATCACATTGCCCATAAAGATGATCTGACTCTAGATAGGACACCTTTACTAGGCAAGACATTTCAAAGACTCAATGGCTACCATCCAGGAACTAGAGGCAAAGGGCCAAACTCTTCATTAGAGAGTTCATCCTTTTATTTCCCAATTGTTGATCGTGTCCTCTGTGCTATTTGCTTGTCTGTGCAACAATGTGAGTTTGAATCGCTAACAAATACAACGCGTGCAAATAGAATTTTGTGCAAAGCAAACATCCTGCAATGGACAGCCCCAGATCAAGAAATGCTACAGTAAGTGCTCCTTTGAAGTCTTTGGTCTGATCATCTCTCCTTTATCAAAGAGCTGCTGTGCCAGCACCCCCAAAGCTGTGTTCCTTTTCAGAGCAGATAACCTTGGTCAGGCCTGATGAACACTGATTTGTCTCTTATATAGACTTCACGTCCTGCCTGGCATATGTTAGAAATGGAGGCATCCTGGCTTTGTAAGTCATTCATACCTGGACAGTGGAAGTCTAAAGCACTTTGGTCTGGGGACCCCAAACTGCCTTCTGGGCGAGAACCGAGCTGACCTGGTGGACATTCACCTTTCAATTTAAGAGCCTAGAGGCTGGGGACGTGGTGGCTGGCTCTAACTGTGGTACCATTAGGTGTCTGTGAAGATCTATAGAAGCTCCAATGAACTCATGTGGAGCACTGGCCTATCTGTTCATCAGGTGCTGATGTTTCTAAAGAGAGGCTTTAGAAGGATATCTAGTCATATGTACATCGCTGTGTTATTCACAGTAGCCAAAATATCTATTTAACCTATATGACCATTAAATGGTGACTGGATAAAGAAGTTATGGAATATATTCTTTTAAAAATATTTTTATTTATTTATTATTGGTTAGAGGCAGGGAGAAACTGAGGGGGGAAGATAGGGAGAGAGACAAGGAGACACCTGCAGCCCTGCTTCACTACTAGTGAAGCCTTCCTCCTGCAGATGGGGATCAGGAGCTTGAACCTGGGTCCTTGTGCACTGTAATGTGTGCATGTAACCAGGTGGGCCACTTCCTAGCTCTGGAATACATTCATTTTAAAAAATTTATTGGGAGTTGGGTGGTAGCGCGGAGGGTTTAAGCGCACGTGGCACAAAGTGCAAGGACCGGCATAAGCATCCTGGTTCGAGTCCCCGGCTCCCCTCCTGCAGGGGAGTCGCTTCACAAGTGGTGAAGCAGGTCTGCAGGTGTCTGTCTTTCTCTCCCCCTCTCTGTCTTCCCCTCCTCTCTCCATTTCTCTCTGTCCTATCCAACAATGACAATATCAACAACAATAAAACAACAAGGGAATAAATAAATAAATATTAAAAAATTTATTTATTTATTATTGGATAGAGACAGAGAGAAATTGAGAAAGAGAGGAAGAGACAGAAACTGAGAGACACCTGCAGCCCTGCTTCATCACTCACGAAACTTTCCCCTTGCAGGTGGGGACCGGGGGCTTGAACCCAGGTCCTTGCACACTGCAATGTAAGCACTGCCTGGATCTAGAATATATTCTTAATGAGATCATTTCTTGTCCATTAAATGGGCAAAGACTTAACGTTGTTGCTAAGAGTGGTGTGCAGACAACCATCATGGGGATCTAAGAAAGTTGTGCTCAGAAGCCAACAGCTGTTCCATAAGCCATTATTTCCCCCAACCAAGTCATTAAAAAAATAATGGGACACTGTGTCATTTGGGACAAGATAGATGGAAGTAGAAGTGATTATGCTAAGTGAAATACATAAGCTACTGAAAGACAATTACCTGGTAGTTTATTTATGATATATATATATATATATATGTATATATATATATATATATACATATATATATATATGTATATATATATATATATATACATATATATATA
The DNA here is from genome assembly GCF_950295315.1 of Erinaceus europaeus. NCBI lineage: Eukaryota > Metazoa > Chordata > Mammalia > Eulipotyphla > Erinaceidae > Erinaceus > Erinaceus europaeus. The sequence continues at coordinate 10,920,978 of NC_080182.1, read as the reverse complement.
TATATATATATAACTAAAATAAACAAACTTGCAACAACAATAACAGCAACGACAATAAAAACAAACCAGACTGATTCTGTGAAAACTTGGTGATCATCCTCGGGAAAGGGGCTGGGGAAGGGTTCTGTTTGGCACGACGGCACAGGGAGTTTGGTGGTGGGTGCAAGTCATGTGCCCACACAAACACACACACCTAGGAAACTGTGCTCCTAAAGTGTTATAACATTGTCAACCAATGTTACATAAATAAAAAGGACTTTGCCGAGGAGGCAAAAATTTAACAAAGGCTTCTAAGTCAGTCTTTCAGTTTTCTTCTTAACAAAACAAACACTAGAAAACCTCTCCTCCATACCCCTCTGTGTATATAGCACAGTGGCGAATGTTGCCACCTCTGCTTTTAGGGGAATGATTTTTTAGAGATTGATCATAGATGAGGTCTGTCATCTATAGGCACCCAAGGCAGCTTTCCATGAGTGGGAGGCATTGTTTAAGAGGTGAAATTGGTTTCCTGCAGTAGAGAGAACAGGGAAGCTATAGCTTCTAAGCAAGTTTGACTGATAGTATAAGAACAGTGTGATAAGCTAAAATATATATATTCTAATATTCAAATCCCAGGTGGAGCAGAAATATATGAAAGAAAGTTATGTTTGCCTTGTCTAGAACTAGATGGCTGCCCTCTTCATCAAATCTTGAATGTGAAACACATGACTTTTCAATGTGGAAACTTCTCTAAGCAAATAGCTGGGCGGATATTTGCCACTATCCACAGGGAATACATTAGACTGATGTTTCTTCAGTTTATTTTATTGTTACTGTTGCCACTGCTTTGGGCAGACTTTTTCAAAAAAATTTTATTAGTGATTTAATATTGATTTACAAAATTACATGCCAACAGGGGTATATACCCACTCTATCCATTCCCACAACCAGAGTTCTGAATCTTCAGTCTCCTCACTGCAAACCACCACAGTTCCCCTAAAACTGTAGACATGGGCCAGCCATCATCTCTACAACTATCTATCCACATTTATACAACATTGCCTTTTTTTCTTCTAATTGTTTCCACTTTTCTCTACTCCTCCCCACATTCTCAGCCCCTCAAATTCACAGAAAGCCCCTGCTGGCTAAATATGGGCCATTGGCAGTTGCTTGCAGTTTGCAGCTCTGGCTAAGCTCATCCTGGTTTTTTTTTTTTTTTTTTCTGTCCAACTCCCCCCATCTTGTTTGTCTCCATGTCCTACTTTGTCTCTCATCCCTTAAATAGAGACCTAGTCTGGGGGGGGGGGGGCGGGGCTTATTGGAGACTATCTCAGATCTTCTCTTCCCAACTTATTCCTGACAGTAGGAAGTCTGCTGTTAGAGCAAAGTCACTTTTCTTGCTCGAAGGACAGTCTCATCCTGATCACCGGGTTCTCTATGGTAGTGGGGACACTTTAGAGTTTGATAAGCTTCCCTGATGCCATCAGGGTACTCTGTTCCATTGCTGGTTCCTCTGAACAACTCCCTGGAGTTTGCTTGGAGTCTGTGGTTTTTACAGCTAAAATGGCAGCTCAGAGGTCCTTTTAAGTCACAACGCCCCACCTACAGGGGGACAGCTTCACAAATGGTGAAGCACTGTTGCAAGTGTTCCTCTCCCCATCTTGTCTCTCCCTTTCAATTTCCTTCTGTTCTATCAAGTAAAACAAATAAAGTTAAAAAAAATTACAAGGGCTCTTTAAATCTGCCTTGTGTATTTGAAGTGATTTTAAAATGGCGCCCACTGGCAATGTGCTGCCTTATTACTTCATGAGCCCTTCTCTCCCATCCCCTCCTGCTCCTTCTGTCCATGGACAATCACCAACCTTCAGACAGTGGTGTTCCTTGCCTCACCAGAAACCCCAGCTCCTTTCTGATAAAATTTGTTGAATTATTTTCTTGTAAAGTTTGTGTCTGGGAGAGAGCCAACTTTCTGTGGCTAGGTTGCCTTTATATATTTCTTGGCTAAAACAGTTGTGGCTAGAACTGCCCTCACCTGTTCTCTACCCATTACAGAGCATGAGTGTGTGCCTGCAGTTTAGTAGTAAATAAGTCTTGTGATTCTTTAGTGACCACTAAAGGGGAAGTAATCAGTCAGTCAAGATAAAGGGACACTTTGTTACCTAATGTTGGCCAACTTATCTGCAAGATCCATTCTCTTGGTGAGGTTGACAAGAAAACACGATATGAAGTGGGAATACTTTTTTTTTCTAACTTGCAAGTATCTTCTTGCCTTACCCTTCTGCCTAATTTCTTAACAATTAATTATAGTAGGAGCCTTTCCACATTGTTCTGATGAATTGAGCAACATGGTGAATAATTGCCTCAGAACCTACAGAGTATAAACGGGATTTGTTTGGAAACTCACAGTGCTATCAGTTTGGCTCTGACTGCTGGCAAAGAAGCTGAACGGAGCCCAGGGCTTTGGATCCTTGGGGTGTAGGAGTGTCTTTGCATAATCACTGTGCTATCTCTCCCCCACCCTGACTTACCTCTTGGTCAGGAGCTAGTGATTAAGCTAAAAAACCTACTTATAGCTAAAAAGCCCTCAGGCTACCATAGCCTACAGGGCAGAAAAAGAACAAAAGAGGCTTGAACAGTCACTGTTATTCAACTCAGGGATTGAGATAATGTTGAAACAACTGTTAATTTTCATAACTGTGAACTCTTTAAGTACCTTACATACAAACAAGTTAATCCAGGCAAGAATGATCAGTGGACTGAAAAGTACTGAGAGAAGGACCTCATAACACACTATATATAATGGTTAAACCAAGGAGAAACATTGGAGAAATGAACAAGGACAAAATTCCAGCTAAAAGCCCCCTGGAAGTAGAAGAACTTAAGAATGAGGTCAACATCCAAATGCTAATTTAGGAATTAGTAATAGGAATGAGGAAAGAGTTTGCAAGTGAAGTAATCAGAAATGGGGAAACAACAAATGAGACTCTGAAATAAAACACTAACTATCTCGAGGTAATTAGAGAACTGAAAGCTGAAATAGCTGAGCTAAGAGCACAACTGGCTGAAGAAGCTAATACAGTATCGGAACACAATAGCTGAGCTACAGAAAACAACAGAGGGGAGAGAGAATAGAATGAATGAGGCAGAAAACAGAATTAGCAAGATAGAGGACAAATTAGAGAAAACTAAGAAAGAAGTAAAAGATCTCAAAAATAGATTAATAATACCAAAAACAACAACAGAGACATGTGGAATGACTTCAAAAGAATAATATATGAATTATTGGCTTACCAGAGGAAGAAAGAGAGGGAGGGGAAGAAAGCATTCTTGAGGACATAATAGCTGAGAACATCTCCAGTCTCGACAACATAAAGACATAAAGATTCGAGAAGCCCAGAGGGTACCAAACAGAATTAACCCAGACTGAGAGACAGCAAGACACATAATATTTAGAATGGAAAGGAATAATGATAAAGAAAAGATCCTGAAGGATGCAAGAGAAAAAACAAGAGTTACCTACAGAGGAAAACCCATAAGATTAGCAGCAGATTTCTCCATAAAAACACAACCTTGAAGGGAATGGCAAGATATCTATTGAGTGCTCAAAGAGAAAGGCTTTTAACCAAGACTACTGTATTCTGCTAGACTGTCATTCAGACTAGATGGAGGCACAAAAATATTCTCAGACAAGCAAAAGTTGAAGGAATCAATGATTACCAAGCCTGCCCTGCAAGAAATTCTCAAAGGTCTATAAACAACCAGATCACCATAAACATAACATATATCAGAACACTCTAAACACCTACAAAAATGGCATTAAAATATCTTCAGTCTATAATATCAATAAATGTCAATGGCCTGAATTCAGCTATTAAAAGGCACAGACTAGGAAGATGGGTCAGAAAACACAACCCAACCATATGCTGTCTGCAGGAATCTCACTTAACTCAACAAGACAAACACAGACTCAAAGTAAAAGGATGAAAAAATATCATACAAGCCAATGGACCACAGAAAAGGGCAGGAATAGCTATTCTCATATCTGACATGATAGACCTTAAAATAAATAAAATTAAAAAAGATAGGGATGGACATTATTTAACTCTCAGAGGATCAGTCAATCAAGAGGACTTAATAATTATTAACATCTATGCACCCAAATGAGAAGCCATCTAAATACATCAAACATCTGCTGAAAGAGCTACAGTAATATATTAACAGCAACACAGTAATAGCAGGGGCTACAACACCCCACTCTCTCAACTTGACAGATTATCCAGGCAGAAAATAAATAAAGAAATGAGGGATCTGGGAGTTGGATGGTAGCACAGTGGGTTAAGCACATGTGGCGCAAAATGCAAGGACCAGCATAAGGATCCCAGTTTGAGCCCTTGGCTCCCTACCTGCAGGGGAGTCGCTTCACAGGTGGTAAAGCAGGTCTGCAGGTGTCTATCTTTCTCTCCCCCTCTCTGTGTACCCCATCTCCATTTCTCTCTATCCTATCTAACAATGATGACATCAATAACTACATTAACAATAAAAAACAAGGACAACAAAAGGGGAAATAAATAAATATTAAAAAATTAAAAAATGAGGGACCTAAATGAAGAGATAGACAAGGCAGAACTATTGGACATTTTCAGAGTCCTTCATCCCAAGAAACTGGAATGCACATTTTATTCAAGTCTACATGCGTTATTCTCAAGGATAGACCATATGTTAGGCCACAAAGACAGCATCAGCAAATTCAAGAGCATTAAAATCAACTCAACTATCTTCTCAGACCACAGTGGAATTAAATTAACACAACAATAAACAACAACAACAACAAAACCAAGTAAAAGTCCCAAAATGTGAAACTCAATGGTACACTGCTTAACAACTACTGGATCAAGGAGGAAATTAAGGAAGAAATCAAAATACTTTGAGAGTTCAATGAAAATGAAATCATAAGTTATCAAGATATTTTGGACACAGCTAAGGCAGTACTGCGAGGGAAATTCATAGCCATAAAAGCACTCATTAGGAAACAAGAAAAATCTCAAATAAACATCCTGATGGCACACCTTAAAGACGTAGAAGAGAAAGAACAAAGGGACCCTAAAGCAACCAGAAGGACTGAAATCACTAAAGTTAGGGCAGAGATAAATAACACTGGAAATAAGAAAATCATACAAAAGAGCAACGAAGCTAAATGTTGGTTCTTCAAAAGAGTAAAAAATATTGACAAACTGTTAGCCAGACTCACAGAACAAAAAAGGGGAGAAGACCCAAATAAACCAGACTGTAAATGAAAGAGGAGATATCGCAACAAACTCCACAGAAATTCAACATATTTATGCGAGGCTTCTATGAACAAATAGGCCACCAACATAGAGAACCTGGAAGAAATGGACAAGTTCCTAGATACCTACAAACTTCCAAAATTAAATAAAGAGGAACTAGGTAACATGAACAGGCCAATCACAGCCAATGAAATTGAAACAGTTATCACAAACCTTCCCAAGAATGTAGTCCTGGATCAGATGGTTTCACAAATGAATTCTACAAAACCTTTAAGGAAGAGTTAATACCTCTACTTTTTTTTTTCTTTTTTTTTTTTTGCCTCCTGTGTTACTACTGGGGCTCAGTGCCAGCACTATGAATCCACTGTTCTTGGAGACTATTTTTTCTTCCTTTTGTTGCCCTTGTTGTGGTTGTTGTTCTTCTTATTGTTGTTAGACAGGACAGAGAGACATAGAGAGAGAGGATAGAAAGACAGAGAGGAGAAGAGAAAGACACCTGGAGACCTGCTTCACTGCTTGTGAAGCAACCCCTCTGCAGGTGAGGAGCAGTGACTTGAACCAGAATCCTTGAACTGGTCCTTGTGCTTTGCACCACGTGTGCTTAACCTGCTGTGCTATCACCCAGCCCCCAATACCTCTACTTTTAAAAGTCTTCCAAAAGAATGAAGACACAGGAATACTTCCTTCCAGCTTCTGTGAAGCCACATCCCAGACAGGGATACAACCAAGAAAGAAAACTACAGACCAATATCTCTGATGAACATAGATGCTAAAATATTGAACAAAATTCTAGCCAACTGGATACAGCAGTATACTAAAAAGATTGTCCATCATGACCAAGTGGAGTTTATTCCAGGGATGTGAGGTTGGTTTAATATACGTAAATCAATCAACGTGACCCACCACATCAATAAAAGCAAGACCAAAGCCTTTGACAGAATCCAACATCCCTTTATGATCAAAACACTACAAAAAGTGGGTATAGATGGAAAATTCCTGAAGATAGTGGAGTCTATATATAGCAAACCTACAGCCAACATCATACTCAATGGTGAAAAACTGGAAGCATTTCCACTCAGATCAGGTAGGTACTAGACAGGGCTGCCCACTATCACCATTACTACTCAACATAGTGTTGGAAGTTCTTGCCATAGCAATCAGGCAGGAGCAAGGAATTAAAGGCATACAAATTGGAAGACAGAAGTCAAACTCTCCCTATTTATGGATGACATGATAGTATACATAGAAAAACCTAAAGCATCCAGCAGGAAGCTTTTGGAAATTATCAGGCAATATAGTAAGGTGTCAGGCTACAAAATTAACATTCAAAAGTCAGTGGCTTTTCTTTATGCAAACACTAAGTTGGAAGAAGAAGAAAGCCAGAAATCAATTCCTTTTACTATAGCAACAAAAAACAATTTAAAAAATCTAGAAATAAACTTAACAAAAGAAGTGAAAGACTTGTATACTGAAAATTATGAGTCACTGCTCAAGGAAATAGAAAAAGGCATAAAGAAGTGGAAAGATATTCCATGTTCCTGGGATGGAAGAATTAACATCATTAAAATGAATATGCTACTCAGAGCCATATACAAATTTAATGCAGTCCTTATCAAGATCCCAACCACATTTTTTTAAGGAGAATATTTATGAGGAGGCTGTGAACTACAGACATTGGCTATTTACATCATTATGTCTCTCACTTAGGGAAGCCCTTCAGCTTACCCTAGATACAAAATTTGTATTTTTGTTTATCACGTTTTACTTTGTCTTCTGCTATCTGCTCTCTTCCCAGTGCTTGGTACATAGTGCTTCATAAATTCTTGATAACTAGACAGTCTCAGTTTTCTGAGTTGAGATTAAAGAGGAGAAAAGGGTGGGAGTGGGGGGCGTAGGGAAGAAAACTCTCTTGATCATAGTATTAGCCATGACCAGGAGAAGAATTTCAGTTGATGATAGGTCAACTGCCCTGTCCAGAAGATGAATGACTGTGATTAAATATTTGTTTGAAAATTGAAGGGAATTATTCCTTCTCAGGGGAAGAGGCTGAGACTCTCCCAGGATGGGGTCAGGGGTCAAGCAGAGATGAGGGGTTGATGCTGTTTAGCACAAGATGTCAGAGTGTCAGAAGTGGGCCAGAAAACATTCCTAGGTGAACACTGCATCTTCCATGGACCACTGGTCCAGGGAGGCTTGTGTGTGCTGGGTTGAGATAGCTAATTTCACCCATGGTCTGGGTTCCTTGAGCCATGAGGACAGTTCATAATAGACTCTGAGAAGACTTGCACCACTTAGATCTTAGCCTCTTTATTAAAAAAACCTCAAACTGGAAGTAATCCAAATATTCGTAAGAGGAAAACAGATAAAAGAGTTTGTGGGATGTACTTCCATTGTATTAATCAGATCCTACCAGATGATAAGAAGAGCAAACTGAAATACATACAATTGCGTGGATGAATTCCAAACATTACATGGACCAAAAGAAGTCAAACATTTGATAAGTACATATTCTGCAGGTTCATTTACATGAAGTTCTGGAGTAGACAAGTCCAGTGTTCAGTGATATAAATACACTTCTTGGTGGAGCTATGGAGGCCAGCCAGATAGTTGCATAAGAGCGCTTTCTGGAGTGATGTAAATATTTAACAACTCAGCTGGGATATACACTGAGGTCAAAACCAATACAGATCCAACAATTGATCTATTTATTTCTTTATTCACAACTGTTATATTAGGAAAATAATGATTTACAGGACAGTTGTAATATAGGTATGATTTATTATCTTCCTGTGATAGATACTTCCCGCATAATACTTGCACCGCCCACTTCAGTCCTCCTCCACTGAGGTGCATTGGGTCTCCAGTGCCCTTGCAAACCCCATTCTCACCCCACAAGAGTCCCTGAGTTACACCAACAAATTATACCTATTCTAATCTTCACTCTGTGTTTAACCTTTCCCTCCTTGTATCTTAAGTTTCACCTATAAGTGAGATCATCTGGTCTTCATCTTTCTCCTTCTGACTGATCTCCTTTAACATGATTGTTTCAAATTCTATTTAAGATGTGGTAAAGGATAAGATTTTAATATTATTTAAAAAATATATATGAACGAGTGCTGAGTGGTAGCGCAGCAGGTTAAATGCACATAGTGCGAAGCGCAAGGACAGGTGTAAGGATCCGGGTTCAAGCCCCTAGCTCCCCACCTGCAGAGGTGTCACTTCACAGGCGGTGAAGCAGGTGTGCAGGTGTCTATCTTTCTCTCCCCCTCTCTGTCTTCCTCTCCTCTCTCCATTTTTCTCTGTCCTATCCAACAACAACAATATTAACAACAATAATAATAGCAACAATAAACAACAAGGGCAACAAAAGGGAATAAAGACTAATAAAAATATATATGTACATATATATATTTCTTACTTCATATATATACTACAACTTTCTTTTTTATTTTATTTATTTTGGATAGACAGAGAGAGATTGAGGGAAGAGGCAGATAAGGAGAAAGACAGAGAGACACCTACAGTCCTGCTTCACCACCTGAGATGCTTTCTCCCTTTTGGTTGGGGGCTGCACGATTGAACCCAGGTTCTTGCATGTGGTAATGTGGCCCCATCACAACATTTTTAACGGACCCTCTGCTTGTGCTGCCTCTGTGTCAGGGCTATCAGAAACAGTGTTACCATGAACATAGCAGTGCACAGATTTCCCTGGACAGATATTTCTCTTTGCCTAAATCCTTAGAAGAGAAATTACGTTATTATAGGACAAGTCCATTTCTTTTATTTTGTATCTTTCTTCTTTATTGAGGTGGGGCTAATGAATGGTTACAGTACAGCTGCTGACACAAGGGTACAATTTCTCATCTCCCCGTGACGGCTATCTGCAGAGCACTCTCACCTCCACCTCAAGTCCTTGCCCACCACCAGGCCCCAGAGCCCCGGAACCTCCCCAGCCTCCTGGATTCTTCTTTCTCCCCAGAGTCCCAGTCTTTGGTGCAATACATCAACCCAGACCACATTTTAATTTGTGTTTTCTCTTCCTGTCCTTGTTTCTTTTTTAAAAATTTTTTATTTAGTTTTAATGAGAAGTACAGAGAGAATAAGGGAGGGAGAAAGGTAGAGAGAGAGAGAGAGACCCTAAAGACAAATAGTCCTTGTTTCTTTTTTAAAAAAGAAACTTCCTCTTCCAGGTGGGGACCAGGGGCTTGAACTTGGATCTTCACACACTGTAATGTGTGCCAGGTGCATCACTGCCCAGATCCCACCTCCCTTCTCCCCTACAAAACTCTTAATCCCTCCATCCTGCCTGTATGAGAGTTTAGAGTGCCCCTCAGCTAGAAGCCTCTCTTGCTGGGGTTTCTCTATGTATCCTTGTTGTGACCCACCACAGGAGTTTGGGAATATCAGCAAACGAATGACGTCAGCCCAAGGCAGGACACACAGAGACGGGAAGGTATAAAGCACAGGAATTTGAGCAGGTTGTGATTTTTGGCTGCTGCTGCTTCTCCTGGTCAGAAGTATCTCGGCAGAGGTGTGCCAGGTGTCCGCCATGGCTACTTCTCCTGGGAACTGAACACGTGTGACTCTGCTAGCCGGTAAACTTTTCTACAGCTATGAACAACTTTTACCAGGGCTGATAATTGTTTATTTTATGGGACTAAACTTTTAAACTTTTGATAGCTATACTCAGACCTTATGGACCTAGTGTACTCTTAACCCTTGATGATAATTGCTTATTTTGCCTTTTACCTGTTTCACCCTAATAAACCTTATATTGTTTAAACCAGTTCCCAGCTCCCCACTGTGAATTCTTTCACATACCACAGCAGCCCCCCACCAGAACCCTTTTTAAGTTAAGTTGCAACACACCCTGCCATTCTTTTCTGGCTTTTAGAGTTCTTGTAGAAAAACAATTATTGATAATTTGTTGGGGGTTTTGCTCACAGGTTTGTTTTGTTTTTCTCTTGATGCCCTCAGTATCTTTTATTTTATTTATTTTAAAGATTTATTTATTTTATTTTATAGGACAGATAGAAATTGAGAGGAGAGAGGGAGAGATAGAGAGACACCTGCAGATCTGCTTATGAAACTTGTGAAGCTGCCCCCTGCAGACTGGGACTGGGGGTCCTTGGGTATCTAGTGTGTGCACTCAACCAGATGTGTCACTATCCAGGCCCCTTTTATTATAATACTTAATATTTAATACATTTATATACTATATATATTAAAACCAGAGCTCTTGTTTGTAGTGGCACTAGGGATCGAACCAGGCGCCACAGCCTCAGTTACAAATACCTTTTGAAATGACATACCAGTGAATATATCCAGGAATAAACACAGGTCCTTGTACATGTATAGTATTGGTTATCAGTCTACTGTTTTTGCTCTGTATTTCAAGAGAAGGAGGAGAAGGGAGGGGAAGAGAGAGAGAGAGGAGGGTGTGGGAAGTGCCTTTCCACCATCCTTGGGGTTCACTCTGTGCTGTTTGCTGCATTCTATGTTGTTCTCTCATGCCATGCTGGGGATTGAACCAGGGCCATGCTCATGGTAAGGATGTGTGTTTCCTGTGCAGTTACTTCCTGGCCCTTAAGCTTGTCAAATTCTCACTGCCACTTGCCACTTCTGTGTCTCAGTTTCTCAAGTTCAAAGTGAGCAGCTTTTCTTGATGTGTTGAGACCATTTTAAAAATTTTCTTTATTGGGGAATTAATGTCTTACATTCAATGGTAAATACAATAGTTTTTACATGCATAACATTTCTCAGTTTTCCATATAACAATACAAACCCCACTAGGTCCTCTGTCATCCTTCTTGAACCTGTATTCCCCACCCCCACCCCAGAGAAAAATTATCTATTTAAAATAGGTTAAAAATAATTGAACAAAAAATAACTGAAAAGATATTTGTTTTATTTATAACATGTATGAGTCTCACATAAGGAAGAGAGGGGAGAGAGAGGGAGAGGGAAAGGGAGAGGGAGAGGGAGAGAGGGAGAGGGAGAGGGAGAGGGAGAGGGAGAGAGGGAGAGGGAGAGGGAGGGGGAGGGAGAGGGGGAAGGGAGGGGAGAGGGAGGAAAAGAGGGAGGGGAAAAGGGAGATTGAGGGGGAGGGGGTGAGGGAGTTTGAGGGGGAGGGGGTGAGGGGGGAGGGAGAGGGAGAGAGAGAGAGAGACAGACATACATCATATGCAGTATTAGGGTAAAGCCCTAAGCACAGGCATAAGTGTCTGATGGTCTCCTAGTTAAGTCACTTCCCCAGCTGTCACAGGAGCACTTGAAATGTGCCATGCTGGGCTGTGTGTAGTGATAACTAATGGCCTCTCATCCTAAATGGGCAATAGAAGTAAAAGTGATGCTGTAACTTCCTGTTCATGGCTGCTGCTGTTCTGAGAAGTAAAAGCAGAGATGCCAGTGTTGCACTAAGGAATACCTTTCAGAAACTGGTTAAACACCAACTATTATATAGATAGGAAAAGGAACCCACATTAAACACTTTATGTAGCTGCTGAATGAGAAAACTGGTAAAAACTTCACAAGGCCAAAGGACGATCTAAAGAAGAGATACAGTTGCAGCTCTGTTAAAAGCTCAATAGTAAAGCATACGTGCAAACAGATACAGAACCAGCTTTCCCATGGAAAGGAGGGTCATCTTTCTCTTGTGCAGGTTTTATTTATGTCTCCAGGCAAGACTGACTTTGCATTGTTCTTGGTTATCAACAATTTACAAAAGTGTGAATCATCTCCCATAGAATCAGGGACCAGGACCAGTGTAGTATGCTCTGAACAATGCGTTTTTTTCCACTGAAGCTCAAACATTTTCAATCTATTGATCAAATGATTTTTCCGTATAAACTCCAAGGACATCTCTATAAGCCAAAAGTATGTTGGTGTTTACATGGTCAAGAGTCACTGAGGACTGAAGGGCCTGGCTGAAGGAGTCTCCTGGGATGGCCTGGGAGCAGGCACTTGGGTCCTGATAATGTTGGCTGCCTGCTGCCCCCACTCCCATCCCACCACTGGATAGTTGCCACATATCTGCTGTCAGAGATAACACCAGATATTAACTACCGCAGCAAGGATAGTAGTAACCATTGCCATGAGGATGAGTACCCAGTGTAAACTTGGACTCAAATTTTATTTATGCAGAGAAAACTATGCTTTGAGGGGGAAATGAAGGAGAGGGATGCTTAGAAAAGGTTTCTTTTTTCCTTTTTAATTTTTTTATTGGGGAATTAATGTGATGTTGAGTTGCGTCGCAGGGGAGAGAGACGAGACCAGGAGCTCGTGGGGGAGCAGGAATGCAAGTCTTTATTCAGGCGGATGTCCCAGAATTGGGTGTGAGCACAGCGGTTCAGATCATGTGGAGCTAGCAAAATGGCCGCCTCCCACTATGCACACCAGCCCTTCTCCAGGTCGGGTCATGGAAGAGAAAAGAGCAAAGAGAGAGAAGGTGGAAGCAGGAGAGGCTTTTATGGGAGAATTCCAGAAGTGGCAAGTCGGGATGGGATTGGCTAGGAAAGGGGGTGGAATTGTGCGGAAATGTACCCGTATGGTCTTGTCAGTATTTCCATTTTATATATTAAAAAGTCCTCATCTTTTAAAAAATTTCTTTACTGGGGAATTAATGTTTTACATTCGACAGTAAATACAATAGTTTGTACATGAATAACATTTCCCAATTTTAAGGGCATGCCCCCATGTGGTCCTAGCAGGAGCTGGTTAGGGGTTATGTGGCAGTGTAACCACGAGGTGGCAGTAGTGCTGTATCTCTAAGGCTTCAGGGCGCTCCCAGTTTACAGGATCTACGAAAGGAGGGGCGATCAGGAGTGGAGCCTGGGCACTAAAACCACCCAGGTAAGCTGGGAGTTACTGCTCCACCAGGTAGGGCCTTCACATCTTGGGCAAGGGCTGAATCTGTACCTTGGTTTCACTGCGGCAGCTTTTAAGCCGAACAAACCTCTATGTTTCAGAATCATAATCTACTGAGGGTTTGCTATGTTTTATCCATCTCTAAAATCTTCACACATATGAATTCATGGGCTTCTCAGAAAAGCCTGTGCAGTACATGCTATTATCATCCTCACTTTCCAGACAAGGAAACTGAGGCACAGGGCAGTTGAGGAAGTTACCCGACAGCACACAGCAGAGCTGGTGTCCAGTCCCAGGCAGGCAGACTCCAGGCCCTCTTGCTTAGCTACTTGGCTGCAAGGGCTCATATGTCCTTGGCCTCGTGTGTCACAATCTACTTGTTACTGTCACTAGGCATAACCTGTGACAGAGGTGGTGGGCTGGGAAGGCAGTAAAATCAGGAGGCACTGAGAGATGTTTCCTGATCACACCATCCCCAATTCTTGTTGATGTCTCAGAAATTATGACGGGGGCGGGGGATCGTCCCAGATGTCTGGTAGAATTTTCCCAAAGAACATAAATGCCTTTTGCATCAGAGAGAAAGAGCTTCCTGGGCACCCCCCCCCCCCCCCGGAATCCCTCCTCCAGATTAGAGGGGACCCTGCATCCTGGATACTTAGAATGTGGGATTTGTGAGGGAGACACTGCTGGTGCTTCCCTGGGGACATTACTGTGTGAGAACTCCTCTCCAGATGGCCCTTTGTACATGCTGGTGTCTCTGCACTCCTGGTGAGTAGGGGCTCGCTGTCTTCGGAGTTCTGCAATGTCTTTGCCACGCTGCCCTCCTACTCAGGAACTCCATGCTGTTAGGACTTGACTCGAGGTCCAGGAGAGGACCCCTCTTGGAGCTCAGGACAGGGAGTCACCAGGGCACTTGTATGTTGACTGGGGAAGTGTCCAGCGCTGCAGCCACACTGGAACATTGCCTGATGGCTACACACAAAACAGAATGTCTACTTGCCCCACAGGGCAGGCCTAACTACCCCGTAATCCAATTCAAACGAGAGTTAGGAAGGCAAGAATCGAAACAAATTTTTTTTTTAATATTTATTTATTTTCTCTTTTGTTGCCCTTGTTGTCTTTTATTGTTGTTGTAGTTATTATTGTTGTTGTTACTGATGTCGTTGGATAGGACAGAGAGAAATGGAGAGAGGAGGGGAAGACAGAGAGGGGGAGAGAAAGACAGACACTTGAAGACCTGCTTCACCGCCTGTGAAGCAGCTCCCCTGCAGGTGGGGAGCCGGGGGCTCAAGCCGGGATCCTTACGCCGGTTCTTGTGCTTTGCACCACCTGAGCTTAACCTGCTCCAACTCCCGAATCAAAACAAATTTTAAGGACTTAACTGAGAATAATAAAAATCAATGGTCACAGAACTCCCTGTAAAAGAATATGCATAAGCAGACTGGCAAAATAGCTCATGTTAGTAGTGTGTGGCTTTGCCATGTGTGAACCCAGGCTTAAGCTCCGGCCTCACCTGCCACTGAATTGAGGGAAGCTGCAGTGTGGTGGAGTCTCTCTCTCCCTCTCTCTCTGGAGCACCACAGAGCAAGAAAAAAAAATGAACAGCTGGTATACACTGCAGGGAATGCTTCCAAACACAATGTTGGACAAAAAACTGAGACACAAAGAATTCTTACTCTAGAATTCCTTTTTTTATTTTCTCTCTCTCTCTTTTTTTTTTTTTTTTGCCTTTGGAGTTATCACTGGGGCTCTGTGCCTGCACTGGGAATCCACTGCTCCTGGAGGCTATTTTTTCCCTTTTGTTGCCCTTGTTGTTGATTGTTATTGTTGTTATTATTATTGTTGTTGTAGTTGTATAGGACAGAGAGAAATGGAGAGGAGGGGAAGACAGAGAGGGGGAGAGAAAGATAGACACCTGCAGACCTGCTTCATCACCTGTGAATCCACCCTCCTGTCCTTGCACTTCACACCATGTGCACTTAACCCGATGAGCCACCGCCCGGCCCTCTCTAGAATTCCTCTTATAGGTGCAACAGAAAATGCACTACTACCCCATGGTAAGAGAAATCAGAACAATGGTTGCTTTGAAGTGGGAATGGAGGGGACAGGAGAGGGGATTCCTCCTCACACTGCTCAGATCTCTGTGGATGGACACACCACTCTGTTGACTTAACACCATCTGTGACAGAATGGGGTTGAAAGAGGAGGGATTTGGGCAATGGGGACATCTGCTAGATCCCCTGTAGTTCCAAGACTTGAGCATTTCAGAGACGGTGAAACAGAGAATGCTCTTACACCTCAATCACCATTTTCTGCTTTATTCCTAATTGTAGTTGGGCATATTGCCAACCAGTCAAGTGAAAAATGAAGCCAGGGGTCAGGCAATAGCACAGTGGGATAAGTGCATATGGTGTGAAGTGCAAGGACCGGCCTAAGGATCCTGGTTCGAGCCCCAGCTCCCCACCTGCAGGGGAGTCGCTTCACAAGCGGTGAAGCAGGTCTGCAGGCGTCTAACTTTCTCTCCCCCTCTCTGTCTTCCCCTTCTCTCTCCATTTCTTTCTGGCCTATCCAACAACAATGACAGTAATGGCAACAACAATAATAGCAACAACAACAACGATAAACAACAAGGGCAACAAAAGGCAAAAATAGCCTCCAGGAGCAGTGGATTCCTAGTGCAGGCACTGAGCCCCAGCAATAACCCTGGAGGGGCAAAAAAAGAAAAATGAAAAATGAAGCCACGAGAATAAGAGGTAGGATGAGTGACTTTTTAAAAACTTTATTTTATATGATAGAACAGAAAGAAATTGAGAGGGAAAGGTAGAGAGGGAGAGAGCACAGACACCTGCAGCCCTGCTCATGACGCTTCCCCCTACAGCTGGGGACGGGAGCTTGAACTTGTGCATAGTAAAACATGTACTTAATAGTGCATAGTAATACATGTACATGTCCTTAATAGTGCATAGTAATACATGTACATGTCCTATGCATAGTAATACATGTACATGTCCTTAATAGTGCATAGTAATACATGTACATGTCCTATGCATAGTAATACATGTACATGTCCTTAATAGTGCATAGTAATACATGTACATGTCCTTAATAGTACATAGTAATACATGTACATGTCCTGTGCATAGTAATACATGTACATGTCCTGTGCATAGTAATACATGTACATGTCCTTAATAGTGCATAGTAATACATGTACATGTCCTGTGCATAGTAATACATGTACATGTCCTTAATAGTGCATAGTAACACATGTACATGTCCTGTGCATAGTAATACATGTACATGTCCTTAATAGTGCATAGTAATACATGTACATGTCCTGTGCATAGTAATGCATGTCCTTAACCAGGTGCACCGCACCACCACCTGGCCCCATGTAAGTGACTTCTTGAAAGAGTTTGGAAGGGACTCTTGGCCACAGGTTTAAAGGCCACTGACTGGTGGTTGAGGACTGTCTAGAAGGAACCCCATGTGCTGTCACACAGTCCTGATCTGCTGGCTTCTAGGCTTTAAAAAAATAAGAAATATGACACAATACATTTCTGCATGTCTGTGACTGTGGATTGGTATTTCCCAAGTGAGTTGTGGGCTCTGGACCCAGACAGGTGCCAACTGGGTCACTCAGGGAGTGACCTTCCTTCTATCCTGTGAGGGATACGGAGTTGCTGCGCAGATCAGATCTGCTGACAAGGACAGCATGATGCATTCAGAGAGCAGTGAGCACGAGGTTCTCAGAACACGCCGGCCACACAGCGAGTGGATGTTCTTTTTCTGCACAGAGGCACACATGAGTGACATGTGTGTGATCTGACCTGGCAGTCCACACCCATGCTCAGAAGAATTGTGCCTGTAGGTGGCGGCTGTGTCCCTCCCGCAAAGGCGGGCTCTGGGTCCCGCTCAGAAGCAGAGCTTCCTGTTCTTGCCGCCAGCCAGAGGGTGGCAACGGTCCTCGCCTACAGGAGGTCTGTGAGTTCTGAAGCTTCCTTGCCTTTGTCTTCTTCTTCACACTCTGGGTAAGGGGGGCTTTTAGGCTCTCTGAGGAGTGAAGTGCTTGTTGGGCTTCCAAGTGCAAATGAAAACAGTGCTCAAGATCTGGGAGAGGGCTGAGCAGGTAAGCAAATGCCTTGTGAGCATGAAGCTCTGAACCGGTCCCAGCACCACAGGGAGCACCACGGACAGCACCCAGCATTTGGTGCCTTTCCTCCCGCCTCTCCTTCCCCCTTTCCTCCAGAGAAATATGGAGTAAGCTTGACCAGGATCCTGAGTTTGATCCCAAGTACCACACACCTTGGACTGTCACTCTGGGTTCTCTCTCCCATCGTTCTTTCAACTAATTAATTAATTGGACCCAGAGGAGACTCAGCAGTATTGCACACAAGCAAGACCCTGAGTTCATTTTCCAGCACTATATACACAAAAAAGAGACTCCCTTCCTCCAATTAAATTTAAACTTCTAGCAAAACAATAGGTAATATTTTCCCCCCAAAGTATGGCTCAAATACCGTATTTTTTTCTGGCAATGGGACCTTTTCTCTTGGGGACACACCACACCTAATGAGGTCTCTGATTATACTTCACCCCTGCAGGTTTCCTCTGGTGTAGGGGGTGGGGGCTGAGAAGCAGGGTCATATCCAAGGAAACTCCCTGGGCCCCCAACTGTCCACATGACTTCTTGGAGTTTCTCTCTTCCTCTGATTTGCAAGTCTTCCATTCCTCTGGCACAGGGAAAAGTGGTTCTGACCCCCCATCACAGACTATGGAAATTTCTGGATTATCTGTCAGTTTTATACACTGAATCCTTCAGACTCTTACAGTTCAAAGTTGACTTTTGAAATTTAAAAATGAAGCTAAGTTTTTTTTTTCTTTGCCAGCTGGGTCATCGCTGGGACTCATGCCTGCACGATGAATCCACTTCACCTTTTCTCTTACCTCACCTTTTTTTTCTTTTTTTCACTTGATAAGGCAGTGATAAATTGAGAGGGGAGGAGGAGATAGACAGTGGAAGAGACAGACACCCAAAGCCTACTTCAAGGCTCACTGCTTCCCCTTGCAGGTGGGGATTGGTATCTTGAACCCTGGGTGCTTGCTCATGCTAACGTGTGTGCTCAGCCAGGTGTGCTATGGTCTTGAAATTCTTGCCCTCCCCCCGTACCCCAGCGGTGGTCATAGACCTTGGGCTGAAGAAGGAGCAGGACACTTGAGGAAATACAGCTGCTGCTCCCAAGTGCTCCCTGCGCCCTTGGAAGGCTTCATCATCTCCCCACACCATTGTTGTTCCCCGAGGCTGTAGTACTTTGTTCCATTGGTGTGTGTGTGTGTGTGTGTGTGTGTGTGTGTGTGTGTGTGTTGCTGCTGCTGTTACAGTTGTCAGGCTATTATAGGACAGGTGTTCTTGGCCCATGTCATCTGTCAGAAACCACAGCAATCAGTTCTCAGTGCGGCTTCCCAGGGGGCTGGGTCTGTCACTGCTTCTGTTCTGTCAGCTGATGCCAAGTGCATGAGAGAGTCCCAGCCCACCGCTGTGTGTGATTAGGACTGAGAGGAGGAGACAGACGAGGTTGCAGAGACCTTTGATAAGCCAGAGGCATTCGACTTTGTTCAAGCACATCTTCTGGCAGCTACTGCAGCCAGGTTCCTGCGTCTGCCTGACAGAACATCACTGCCCAGGATGCTTGGTCTCCACAGAGGTGTTCAGGAGACAGGAGGAAATGGAGAATTAATTCTGCAAGTGTCTGTCCTCAGCCACCAGGCTAAAAATGCACTCATTTGTCTAAGACACAGGCCTGAGTCATCCAGGAGAGTGTGACAGAGAGAAGCATCCCACACTTGGCAAACTCAGAGAGAATAACACTTCCCAAATCAAAACTGTTGACATTTTCGGAAGAGCCAGATTTAATCAAGACGTTTTTGAAAGACCCAAACAGAATCAGAAAAACATGACGTCCCGTTAGCAGCATGACTCTTGATAACGAGTTGGAATTGCTTTCATTAGGAAGCATAGTTTTCATAGCAAGTGATGAGAGATTCAGTGTTATGAGGCTTGGGGAGAGGATCTATTTTAAATTCTGTCTTTAGGGTTAAAGTTGCAAAGAACATCTGTGACTGGGATGCCATGTCTGCCCCTAGACTGAGCTCAGAATGTCTTGGGAACTGAATGGACAGAAGTTTGGCCCACTAGATATTGTAGTTTTTTTTTTTCTCTTCAGTGTGAGGATAGTAGACTCAAACAAAATCTCATTTAAAAGCCAATATGAAACACTAAAAGTGAGAGGGCTTAATAACAACAACAATGGGAAAAAAAAAAAAGCCTCCAGGAGCAGTGGATTAGTAATGCAGGCACTGAGCCCCAGCGATAACCCTGGGGGCAAATATCTATATATCTATATATCTACATATCTACATATCTATATATCTACATATCTACATATCTATATATCTATATATCTACATATCTACATATATATATCAGGGGAAAACCTGGAGGCCCCATCTTTCTGTCTGATGCTTGTGATGTCTGTCTGTCTGTATATTGGCTCTGCCCCTAACCCTGGTAGAGTGTGAAATCCTCATAAGAAGATTTTTTTTTTATTTAAGAAAGGAGACATTAACAAAACCGTAGGATAAGAGAGGTACAACTCCACACAATTCCCACCACCCGATCTCCATATCCCATCCCCTCCCCTGATAGCTTTCCCATTCTCTATCCCTCTGGGAGCATGGACCCAGGGTCATTGTGGGAAGATTTTTTTTTTCCTGCTATGCTAACTTATGTATCCCTGACATCTGGAACATTGTTAGACACAGTTCTTGAGTTGTAGTCACTGAGTGAATAAATGAGTGAACAAATGAATGAATAAAAGAAAGAAAGGACTTCCGAGGCCACAAAGACAGGTCCTCTCTGCTACAAGTGTCCATGTCCTGGGTGTGACCTGTCCTGTGTCTTAATAGCGCTCCGCCTGATCTTTTTCCATTCTAACAATTCACCTGAAGCGAGGATTCACGCCTCCATTTCACAGACAAGGAAACTGAGGCTCCAAGAGGTTCTGTCACTCACCCAAAGCCGCATGGCCGCTAAGTATCGCTGTTCAATACAGTCTGCTTGGCTCAGAGTATGGACAAGTAGCTTTACTGAGAATCAAGACGCAAACTCAGTGGTTTTCTATAGCCACAGATTTGCATAAACACCATCAAAGTTCTATTTCCCTTTCAAGGGAATTAATTAATTTTTTAATATTTATTTTCCCCTTTGTTGCCCTTGTTGTAGCCTTGTTGTGGTTATTATTGTTGTTGTTATTGATGTCCTGTTGGATAGGACAGAGAGAAATGGAGAGAGGAGGGGAAGACAGAGAGGGGGAGAGAAAGACAGACACCTGCAGACCTGCTTCACCGCCCGTGAAGCGACTCCTTTGCAGTTGGGGAGCCGGGGGCTCGAACTGGGATCCTTATACCGGTCCCTGCGCTTTGCGCCACATGCGCTTACCCTGCTGCTGCTCCCCTATTTATTTATCTTAACCATAGTACCACTCTGGGTTGAACTTGGGACCTCTGGGGCCTGAGACATGCAAGTCACAATAGCTTTAGAATATTTTCTTCACTTCAAATGGAAATCTGGCCCCTTGCTAGGAATTCTTCTCCACCAGCCTCCAAAGACTTCCAAACTGAGGCAATAATGATGTCCTCTCTGTCTCTATAGATTTGCTTATTTGAGACAAGTGGTTCTGATGTGCCCCATGGCCCACTCTGCTTCTGGCACCTTGGGTCACCATGTCTTTGGGTCTCCTGGAATGATTGTCTTACCCTCTTTTCTCCTAATGCTTTATCCGAGGATCCTCATCCCTCCCCCCCTGTGGACAGTGCAAAAACACTGACACTTACAACCTGCCTTCTAGAAAGTAGGGTGTGGGTTCTAGCTGCAGGTTGTTTTCTTTGTAAAGACTTAGTAGGGGTGGGGGCTGAGTGTTGACACCCCAGGCTTAGCATACACTCTGCAATATGCAAAGGCCTGGGTTCAAGTTCCTGGTCTGATCTGCACGGGGGTGGGGGGGAGCTTCACTAGCATTGAAACAGGGCTGCAGGGAGTCGGGCGGTAGCTATCGTTTCCCCTCTCTGTCTTCCCCTCCTCTGTTCATTTCTCTGTCCTATCCAACAACGACGACAACAACAATAATAACTACAACAATAAAAAAACAACAACAAGGGCAACAAAAGGGAATGAATAAATACTACAAAAATTTTTTTTTTAAAAAAAAGAAACAGGGCTGCAGGAGTTTCTCTTTCTTTTTCTCCACCTCTATCTCTCCTTCCCCTCTCAATTTACCTGTTCTATCGCATAAGATAACTAGCTAACTAAAGAAATAAGTTAAAACTCAATAAATATGCTTTGAAAAAGTATGAGACCCAGGAGTGGTTAGAGAAGGTCAGGTAAAAAAAAAAAATTTTTTTTGTCTTAGATGGTCAATTTACTTTTTTTTTTCCTTTGAGGAGTAGCTTTCTCCGGCCTCTGAAATCTTAAAAATATAATTTATTTATTTATTAGAAAGATAGTAGGAGAGAGAGAGAGAAAGAACCAGACATCACTCTCTTATCTGTGCTTCTGGGGACTGACCTCATGTTTGAGAGTCCAATGTTTTATCAACTGCACCACCTCCAGGACTATCATGAGGAATTATTTAAAATTCCACAAAGTATTTACTCAATCTTAGGTAACAGACAGTCACATGGTCATTTAAAATTAATAGTGAGAGGGGGTCGGGCGGTAGCACAGCAGGTTACGTGCAAGTGGCACAAAGCTCAAGGACCGGCGTAAGGACCCGGGTTCGAGTCCCCGGCTCCCCACTTTCAGGGGAGTCGCTTCACAGAAGGTGAAGCAGGTCTGCAGGTGTCTGTCTTTCTCTCCCCCTCTCTGTCTTCCCCTCCTCTCTCCATTTCTCTCTGTCCTATCCAACAATGAACGACATCAGCAACAACAATAATAACCACAACAAGGCTACAACAACAAGGGCAACAAAAAGGGAAAAAAATGGCCTCCAGGAACAGTGGATTCATGGTGCAGGCACCGAGCCCCAGCAATAACCCTAGAGGCAAAATAAAATCAATAGAGTGTAAGACCAGGGTATTACTCACCTGTAGAGCAGGCACCATCACGTGTGGGGACCTGGGTCCGTGGCACCTCTTTTTCTATCTGCCCTTCCTTTCCTCTCTGTTTCTTATGCTGTATCTAACTACCTGCCTACATAACTCTTAACTAACTAATTAAGTGAATAGGCATGGTTGATTCATCAATTAAAGAACAGACTTCCCTCCACTCTAAGACCTGCGGTTAGCACCTGTCTCACCCAGGGAAGGATTACTGACTTCTACCTTCCCATTTCTTTCAGACTGCTGTCTGAGACTGTCCCAAGGTTACAGGGATGAAGGTAAGAGTGCAAGTTGACTTGGAATGCCATCAATATGCCCACTTCTCCACTCGCTCACCCTGGGTGGCCCTCCCCGTCTAAGCTGTTGACTAGAGCAGGACTCCACATGACCCACACCTGGTCTGCAGGAGACACAGACACACCCTTGATTTCCCGGGCAGGAGTATGAGCTTGGTGCTCCCCTCCCCAGCCCCCACCCCCCCCCCAAGTCACAGAGAACACAGAAGAAGTCCCCAAGGAAGCCACACACATTAGACCAGAAGCAATTGGAGAGAAGACTCCATCCAGTCCCTTGAGACCCTGGTCCAGTCTTTTCCAAAGAATTCCTCCTTAGATCCTATTTCTCTTCACACTCTGATATTGTTTTATAGCCTTATCCAGCAGAGGGTTCCCACTTCCTGAGTAAGCCTGTAATTATAGCAAGGCCATGTCTCCAACTTAGTAGGCCCACTGATAATCACCATGGAGACGCATCCCCTGACACTAAAGTTCCATGTGAACATCATGCTAGATAGACATCAAGATCACACAGCTGTTCAGGGCTCTTTTTGTTCTTCCTCTTGCATATTGGGAACTTCCTGAGTCACAGAGCCAAGTTCTACACCCCCTGCCCCCAGGTTATTTTCCTGGCAGGACTACATCTTATAGCCCAGTTGTGAGTATAGTTTCTCTTCTCCCTATACAGATGTCAGCACACCACTCCCACCATTAACTTGGGCCCTTCTCCTCCATCACGCACCAGAACCCCAAAGCCTTCTGCATCCCCTCTCATCCCCTCCTCTTCCAGAGACCTTTGCTTTATTGCAACACATCATACCTAGTCCAAATTTTACTTTGTATTCTCCATTTGTTTCTTAAGTTTCACTAATAAGTGAGATTATCTAGAGTTTTTCCTCCTTTTGACTTAACCCATTCAGCACATATCCTTTGAGATCCATCCAATAGGAGGAAAAGGAGAAAAATTTATCATTTTTAACAGCTGACATATCTCTCGGCTTTCTTAGCCTCTCACCTGCCCTTAGACATCTGAAGCGCTTCCAAGTTTGGATTATTGGGAGCGGAGCCAAGATGGTGGCTTGACAGCACCTCCTGACTTTCTCTCTGCCAAGCAGCTGCTTAAATCCTGGGAATATAGAGTGAGGGCAGGATTTGTAGGCCAGTGGTTGAGGCAGCATACAGAAGAGGTCAAAGTAGAACCAAGGGGGAAAGCCACAGGTCACATATAGGCTGGAACAGGCTACAGAAAGGACAGGCCATACCAGATCCTGAGCTGTGGAGCTGGCTGAATCATAATTCCTCCTTTGTACCACCCCCACCCCCACCTCTCTCAGCCAGAGGAGTAAGGCAACAAGTTACAAAGGGGACTTCCTGCGGAGATGACCCTATGCTCAAGATTCTGAGCTCAGTAGGGAGTCATCAGCAGGAGGTGTGTCCTTTCTTTCTTTCTTTCTTTCTTTCTTTCTTTCTTTCTTTCCTTTTCTTTTTCTTTTCTTTCTATTTCTCTCCTCAAGAGGGCTCAAAGTCTCTCTTATTGGTCAACTTCCTTGACCAATCTTCTGCCACTTCTGTGGTGGTGGGAATAGCCCATTTGAAATAGTGTAAACTGCAGACTGGTCTTTAGGTGCTTCCCCTCCCTTTTTTCAGTTTTCTTTTTTAAATATATTTTATTATTTTATTTTTGAGAAAGATGCAGAGGGAGGGAGGGAGAGGGAGAGGGAGAGAGGGAGAGAGGGAGTGAGGAAGAGAGGGAGAGAGAGAGAGAGAGAGAGAGAGAGGCACCAGAGCACTGCTCAGCTCTGGCTTATGGTGGTGATCAGCTCTGGCTTATGGTGGTGAGGGGGCTTGAACCTGGGACCTTTGGAGCTTCAGGCATGAGAGTCTGTTTGCATAACCATTATGCTACCCCCCACCCTTTTTTCAGTTTTTTTTTTTGCTAGTTTTCTTGTTTTGTCTTTGCTGTTTGTTTATTTCCCCTTCTTATTACTTTGGCCAAAATTAGCGTTTGTTGGTGGTGCATTGCATTTACTGGTGATTAGTTATGCTCTCTGTTTTGATAGTAATTTTTTGTTGTTGTTGTTTATATGTTTTCTTTTGTTTTTCTTCTTTCCTCTCTCTCTCTCTTTTTCCTTCTCTCTGATTTGAAAAACCTTAGCTTTTGCTCCTGTATTTGCTTTATTCACTTGTGCTTATTTGTGATCTACCTTGTGTAATAAGTCTGACATAAAAGGGTTTTTCTTTCTTTTTTTTATTTTTTATTTTTTTTAAATTTTTTTATTTTATTTTATTTTTTTTTTATTTAAGAAAGGATTAATTAACAAAACCATAGGGTAGGAGGGGTACAACTCCACACAATTCCCACCGCCCAATCTCCATATCCCACCCCTCCCCCGATAGCTTTCCCATTCTCTATCCCTCTGGGAGCATGGACCCAGGGTCATTGTGGGTTGCAGAAGGTAGAAGGTCTGGCTTCTGTAATTGCTTCCCCGCTGAACATGGGCGTTGACTGGTCGGTCCATACTCCCAGTCTGCCTCTCTCTTTCCCTAGTAGGGTGGGTCTCTGGGGAAGCTGAGCTCCAGGACACATTGGTGGGGTCTTCAGTCCAGGGAAGCCTGGCCGGCATCCTGATGACACCTGGAACCTGGTGACTGAAAAGAGAGTTAACATACAAAGCCAAACAAGTTGTTGAGCAATCATGGACCCAAAGCTTGGACTAGTGGAGAGGAAGTGTTAGGAAGTGCTCACTGCAAACTCTAGAGCACTTCTGCTTTCTTACAGGGTTTTTCTTTCTTTAACTCTTTCTCTCTCTTCCTTTATATTTTCTCCCTTCTCACAATCTCTTAAATTTGTGCTTGATGGTAGATTTTTGTAATTATCTGTTCTTGCTTTGTATTTTTATGCTATTATTGTTGTTTTGCTTTTGGTTTGTTTTGTTTTTTGGTGGGGAGAATTTTTGAAGCTAACAGACTTTGGTTGAACTGCATTAACCGTCACTTTTGTTGTTGTTGTATTTGCTGAAGTTTATGATCTCAGTTGTAAGAGGCCTTTGGTTTAGTGGGGCTTTTCCTCACTCAACACAACAACTGAATGTAAATAGTCAAGGCACAAAAATACAAAACACACCAATAAAAAAAATATGGTAAAACCGAAAGCAACTAAATCAACTACGGCAATGAATCAAGACAGAATGCCAGAAAAAATATCCAGGTAAGCCAGAAGCAACTATAAATAAAGAAAATATCCAAATAATGATTTACCTAATAATCTCAGAAATGAGGACAACTATTGAGAAATAGGCTATCAGAAATAAGGAAACAACAGATGAGACCCTTGAGGAAAACACTAGTTACCTTGAGGTAATTAGAGAACTGAAAGATGAAATAGCTGAGCTCAAAGGCCAACTAGCAGAATGAGCTACTACTGTAACTGAGCAAGGTAAAAAAAAAAAAGCTGAACTGAAGAAAGAAGTACAGACCCAGGGTCATTGTGGGGTGCAGAAGGTGGAAGGTCTGGCTTCTATAATTGCTTCTCCACTGAACATGAGCATTGGCAGGTCAGTCCCTTTTTCGAAGTCTTTAAGGCCTTCAGTTACTAAATAGGCTTCAAAACATCCAGAAAAGGTCCTGGAGGTCTCGGCAAGCTGAAGAGTCTCTGGGATCACCAATCTTGAGTGGAACTGAGGGTTCTACTCTGACTTTATCTATTTGTCTCAAAGAATCACTAATGGTCAGCTAGTTTCGGGGTTGGCAGCCCATCAAAATCCACAAAAGTCATCCTTCTTGTTCTTTCTACACAGGTGCTAAATAAAAAGTGTGTACACCTAGAGTAGAGGCTTTAAAGATGTTCAGTTCCTGATAAGATAAGCTAGATGTGTTTTCAGGTGATTTGTACAGCACCTTCCTCAAGTTTTTGTAGTCTCTCTCTCTCTCTTTTCTTCTTCTTCTTCCTCTTCTTCTTCTTCTTCTTCTTCTTCTTCTTCTTCTTCTTCTTCTCCTTCTCCTTCTCCTTCTCCTCCTCCTCCTCCTCCTCCTTCTACTCTCTCTCTCTCTCCTTAGTGTTTCTGAGACCCAGTTTGAGGCAGAGTCTTAAATACATTTCAAGTTGTGATCACAGAAGCAATGGGTTCCCATTGGGGCTGATATTCTGTAGGGCATTTCATGAGAAATTTATCAAAGCCACAGGAGTCAATGCTTTATAAATAATTCTGGCCTCTTTCCTTATTCATTATTTGCTGTCAGCCCATTGGGAGCAATTAGTTTCCATAGAAAAGAGAGGCTTACCATTATTACAGTTGCATTCACAGCATTTTTATGTGTATAAACACTTAATTTCCTCAGGCTCCAGATTCATTTTTGCAAAGGAAGAGATTTCTCTTTACTTCAAAAGAATATATATATATTTTAATATTTATTTTATTTATTTATTCCCTTTTGTTGCCCTTGTTGTTTTATTGTTGTAGTTATTATTGTTGTTGTCGTTGTTGGATAGGACAGAGAGAAATGGAGAGAGGAGGGGAAGACAGAGAGGGGGAGAGAAAGATAGACACCTGCAGACCTGCTTCACCGCCTGTGAAGCGACTCCCCTGCAGGTGGGGAGCCGGGGTTCAAACCAGGATCCTTATGCCGGTCCTTGTGCTTTGCGCCACCTGCGCTTAACCCGCTGCGCTACAGTCCGACTCTCCAAAAGAATATTTTTTAATTTTTACTTTTTAGTGCAATAGATGCAGTAAGAAAGATACAGAGAAAGACCAGAACGCTACTTAGCTCTGGCTTATGGTGGTTCTGGGGATTGAACCTGGGACTTCTAGGCATGAAAGGTTTTGAATAACCATTTTGATATTTCTCCAGCCCAAGTTTCTACCTCCTCCTCCTTCTCCTCTTCCTCCTTCTTCATTTATGAAAATCCGATGAAATAATGACTCTTCAACTGAGTCTAAGGATTTGTCCAGCCATTGTAGGCTCACCTTATCACTGTTTCTTTTCTTTCTTTTTTTTTTTTTTGGGGGGGGGGGTGATGGGTGTTGCTGTGTTGGAAGGAGACACAAAAGCCATGCAGACATGTCTCTGCACATGAACTGGAGAAATTTACAAAGGTGAAACACTGCTGTCTCAGAGGGCATGTAAAACAGGTGTAGGCTATGTGTGGGGGAGTGGGTGTTTTGAAGGATGTATAGAAATTAGGTAGAAAAAGAAGAGTGAGCCGGGGTGGTGGTGCACCCGACTGAGGGCAAGGATCCAAGTTCAGTCTCCTGTCTTCACTAGCAGTGAGAAAACTTTGCAAGCAGTCAAGCAGTGTTTCCCATGACTCTCTCTCTCTCTCTCTCCTTCTCTCTTCCCCCTTTCCTCTTGACTTCTCTTCATCTCTAGCAAATAAATAAAATGTTAAAATTAAGTTAAAAAAAAAAGAGGGAAAGGTTTTCCAGGGATAGGGGAAACCATTTGTGAAGCAGGTAGGTGTGGCCCAGTGTGGGAGCAATGCAAAGGGGGCCTTCCCCACTTCTGGTGAACTCTGAGGGAGGCAGCAAGACCTGGGGAGAAGGGCTGTGTAGCACATCTTTCTAGAATGGGCTGGTTTCTTGATGTCTGAGGGTAGAACTACATGACCCTGGCAAGTCAGTTATTCAGAAAATAGTAGTTGTTGCTTTTTTTTTTTTTAAACCCCAAGCTCATGTGTTTCATTTTTCTCTGTTCTACATATCTGAGGGAAACTGTTAGTAGTTGTATAGCACTTCCTTTTTCCTTTGCTGAGCATAACCACCCCTAGTTTCATCCATTGTGTCCTGAAGGACACAATTTCATTTTTTTTCATTGCAGAATATAGTATTTCCTTGACTATAAATCCCATTAGCTTCTTTATGCAGAAGATATGGATATCTGTTAGTGGGCGTTTAGGCTGTTTTCACTCTTTGGCTATTGTGAATAATGTATCTATCAACATAGGGGTGCGTATGTCCCTCTGAATTAGTGTGAGAAAGTGAATTTTGAATTTGATTTGGCTAGTGGTTAGTGTATTGGACAGTTAGGTCCAAATCGTGTTCTCAAAGTAAGGTCTGGAGAGCGACAGATGGACAGCACCTGGGAGCTCAGGGAAGAATGAAGAGACTTAAACTTCATTCCAGACCTGGGGTCAGACCTGCATTCTGGCGAGATGCCCCAGGGGATGTGTGTGTCCACTGAGAATAAGCCTTTTAAAGTATTATGTAAATTTTAATGTGAATAATACCAAAACAAGAGAGAGAGAGAGAGAGAAAGAGAAAGGGAGGGAGGGAGGGAGAGAGAGAGAGAGAGAGAGAGAGAGAGAGAGAACTGTTAAGTTCTGGCTTATGGTGGCACTGGGGATTGAACCTGGGATCACAGATACCCAGGCATGGAAATCTTTTTCATAACCATTATGTAATCTCTCCCGCCCGAGAAAGACACTTAAAGAATATCACCACCCCTGCCCTAATTTATCATCTTAAGACTCAACATGGAGGACAGTGAATTGGATGACAAGAATGACAAGAACCTGGGCTTCCGAGTGAAAGAACTGGGTCAGATGCAAGCTGGGTGCCCCCGCTGGATGGTGGTGAGGAGATGAGGAATGTTCTGACGAATGTTCTCCCCCTGCCTTCCCCCTCCCCCATGGGCATTTTGCTGAAAGTATCCAAGACAGCCAAGAATAAGCTGGCTTTGTAGGACGACAGACTGACCACAGTTCTGGGTGCTCAGCTTCCCTCACGTTTTAGGAGGCTTGAGGACACCTAAACGCTTTCTCCCCTCACGACCTTCACACAATCTTGCAAACTTTAGAATGCTCCCAACTGCAAATATCCTTTGTGCTTTTCTTTATTCTTTAAAAAAAAATTTTTAAATATTTATTTTTCTTTTTGTTGCCCTTGTTGTAGTTATTGTTGTTGTTGATGTCGTCATCGTTGTTGGATAGGACAGAGAGAAATGGAGAGAGGAGGGGAGACAGAGAGGGGGAGAGAAAGACAGACATCTTTAGACCTGCTTCACTGCCTGTGAAGCGACTCTCTTGCAGGTGGGGAGCTGGGGGCTCGAACCGGGATCCTTATGCCGGTCCTTGTGCTTCATACCACGTGTGCTTAACCCACTGCGCTACTGCCCGACTTCCCTCTTATTCTTTTTTAATTGATTTAATAATGACAATGGATAAAAGGGGGGTACAATTCCACACAATTCCCACCACCAGAATTCCATATCCCATTCCTTCCACTAGAAGCTTTCCTATTCTTTATCCCTCTGGGAGTCATTATAGGGTGCAGAAGGTGGAAGGTCTGGCTTCTGTAATTGCTTCCCCGCTGAACATGGATGTTGGCAGGTATATCCACACCCCCAGCCTGTTTCTGTCTTTCCCTAGTGGGGCAGGGCTCTGGAGAGGTGAGGCTCGAGGACACATTGGTGAGGTAGTCTGCCCAGGGAAGTCAGGATAGTGTCATGGTAGCATCTGCAACTTGGTGGCTGAAAAACATTAAGATATAAAGCAGAACAAATTGTTTAATAATCAGGAACCCCTTTGTTCTTTTCTTTTGGATCAAGCCCCTTTCTTTCATCTCTTGGATCTCAAATGATTTCTTTATTTAGATTTACCTCTTCTGATTTCTATTAAATGCTATTTCTAGCTGCCAGGGACGGTGCTATGTCAACACATCCTGACTTGTTTTAATCGACACATTCATTTACTTCCCCTGAGAAATCTCAGTGACCGTGATTCTGCTTTCTACACCCCCAGCCCCCCCACTTTTGATGTCTGTCTTTTCAAACAAGGCTTTTCTCGATTTAGATCTCCCCTGGTGCTTCTTTCTCCACACTACCCTCAGCTTTGCTTTCTTTCCCTGTGCTCCTGTGACTGCTGTCAGCGCTGGGAAGTCTGAAGGAAGAGCATCTCCCCCCAGTGAAGGAACACGCAGCATCAGTGTGTTCTTGTGCGTTCCTTGAGGATGCTATGTATTTTTGGACAGAATTTCCTGGACGTGTCTCACTTCTCTAGAATCTTTGTTTTATCAAAACTGCAAGGCTTTTTGCTGTCTTGTTGGGAACTGGGAATAGGGGGCATCACTGATGGTACCTGCTGACCCCCCTCAAAGGATTCGGTACAGAACCACTCACACAGGATTTAGTTAGGACATACCATTTCCTCAGGAAGCATCTATTTCTTCAGTCACCAGGGGCTACACAGACTGCTCAGCCACAGCCCAGACCCCAGAAGCTTGCAAGTCATTCTAGTATCTCTTAGGAGAAAGGTGTGCCAGACAGGCTTGTCATCAGGTGGGAGCCCCGTGTAGAGGGAGATAACATGACGTGAACTCTAGAATGGAAAGTGTCATTCCAGTGACTTCTCAGCCTCCAGTGTCCACGTGCTTCTCCGTTCTCCATAGGGAGACAGCAATAGTGACTCCCCCTGTGGTAATGAGTTTGCTTAGGAAAAAAAAGGGTTTCATGGGGGACAAAATATATCTGTTGGGGGAACTGACAGGAGAGAGAAGGCTAAAGAAGAGAACAAAGCAATCAGATGATAGGAAATGGATAGGGAAGGAGGCAGATGAACTCAGCAGGGGAGCTGAACATAATGGCAGAGGAGGACCTAGTGGGGTTGAATTGTGTGGAAAACTGAGAAATGTTATGCATGTACAAACTATTGTATTTACTGTTGAGTGTAAAACATTAATCCCCAATAAAGAAATAAAAAAAGAGAAGTGGATATATATATATATAAATAATAGTCAACCCATATCTTTGATCTTGGGAGAATGAAAGCATTTTCCAATGGAGAGAATGGGGACACAGAGCTCTGCTGGTGAGAAAGGTGTGGAATTATACCCCATGTTATCTTATAATTGTGTAAATCAATATTAAATAGCTAATAAAAATTTAAAAAACCCACTTTCCAATAGGGGTAAAAGCTACAAAAACCGTATAAAGCAGGACAAAATGTTTAATAAACAGGAACCGAAAGGTAGGAATAGAGCATGAGAATATGGATCTTAAAGGGTAGAAAGAAGTGAGGACTAGGGGCCCATGACTTCAGTACCTTTTGCTTGAGCTTGATAGTTAACACGCAGATGGACCAAAAATATTGTCTGGGAAAGTTGTGTCAGAGTTGAGAATAGGGCTAGAAAGCTGGATTAGGGTGGAGGGTAGCTCCCAAACTTGACAGTATATAACTATGATTAGCTGTTTACCCCACTGATCTGCCCTAGAACTTCTGAGTCCCTGTCAGACTGAGCTCTCAGTTCATGGTCACAGCTGGGAACATTCTAGGCTGCAATAGTTTCAGGACCCGTCTTCCTCGAGGGGCAGAGTAGGGTGACCCAGCCTCCCTTCAGAGAGCAGGGCCATCCCTGGTTTCCTGTGTCTCACGTCCATTAGTCATTAGACAGAGGCTTGATCAGATCATGTTCGATATTTTCGCAAGTTTCATTGGTGTTGGTGGTGTTCCATTTAGGAGGTGCTCTATGCTCTGCTTTTGAGATATATACGACCATTGATGTTCAATGAGCAAATCCAATAAGTCACGAGGGATTGCAAATGTTTTAATTTATTTTTAATTTTAATTTAGTTTTAATTTATTATCTTTATTTATTTGCTGGATAGAGACAGCCAGAAATGGAGATAGAAGAGGGTGATAGATGTCTACTTAGACTTAGATACCCTCCTCACCTACTTCCTGTTACAGTTCTCTCACTAACTTCAAAACTAACCTTATCAAAGCAAGGACTGCAAAAGCTGAATAAGGGCAAGAGACTGGCATACTTTAACAATGACTCTTTAGTCACCATCAGGCCACCCCATCAGCTGGGGCCCTAGTTGGGGAGTCCTGAGATTCCCAAACAGACATGATGGGCCTAGACCTTGAATAAATCCCTCTCTCCACTGTTATTGATCATCTCTATCAGGAACAACACAATAGAGCCCTTTGTGAGCCCCATAGGACCTTGCCCTCAGCTTGGATCAACAATGGTAGAGAATGTTCTATTCTCCGAAAGGAAGCTGGACAACATACTCTATGCTATACCTGAGGAAGATGGGTCAATATTGGGGCAGCATAGAATGTTCCTACTCATGACCACAGAATGTGAGCTCAGATCTAGAGGGATGCAGAAGTCACAAAGGCTCCTAAGCTAAGTATGGGCCCCAGATCACATCAAATCGATGGGGTTTACAGTCAACAACATTTCTACCCCTTTCCCATATTAGGGAGCTACTCTCTTCCCTGATCCAGCTTTCTGGTCCTTTTCCCAGCCATGACATCATCTCCTCAGACAATAACTTGGATCCACTGGCATATCAGATTTCAGGCTCAGGGGCAAAGGAAAAAAAAAAAAAACTAGTATAGACACAGACCCTTTGAAATTTAGGTAAAATATGCCTACTAGCTATCTACAAAATGGAGGACCCCCAAACTCTTCATCTGCACTATTCCAGCCCTTAGGTCCATGATTGGTCAACAATTTGTTTGACATTGTATGTTAACTCTCTTTTCAACCACCAGGTTCCAGATGCTAGCATGATGCCAAACAGAATTCCCTGGACAGACAACCCCACCAATGTGTCCTGGAGGTCTGCTTCCCCAGAGCCCTTCCCCACTAGGGAAAGAAAGAGACAGGCTGGGAGTGTGGATCGACCTGTCAATGCCCATGTTCAGCAGGGAAGCAATTACAGAAGCCAGACCTTCCACCTTCTGCATCCCACAAGGATCTTGGGTCCCTACTTCCAGAGGGTTAAAGAATAGGAAAGCTATCAGGGGAGGGGATGGGATATGGAATTCTGGTGGTGGGAATTGTGTGGAGTTGTACCCCTCTTATCCTATGGTTTTGTCAATGTTTACTTTTTATAAATAAAAAATTAAAAAAAAAGAAGAGGGTGATAGAGAGGGAGAGAGACAGACAGACACCAGCAGACCTGCTTTACTACTCTCAAAGCTTTCCCCCTGCAGGTGGGGACTGGGGGCTCCAACCTGGGTCCTTATGCACTGTAAAGTGCACTCAACCAGGTGGCCCCCTGAAGTTCTAACTTAATCCCATCTTCATGAATTTGTTAGAATCCTTTTAAAAAGGGAAACTCCTGGGGAGAAGAATATTAAGGAGACACAAACAGATGTCTTTGAATTTTTCACTGTGTTGATGAAAAGTTAATTCCCATCCACTAAGAAAATAATAAAGACATAAAAAAACAACAAGAAACAAAAAACAGAAACTGGATAAGAAAGGAGCAAGGGTTGGGTCTGCCCTTTATACTAGTTTGTTAACAGTGGTTTAGGACGGATGTATACCATGATTCTGAAACTAACACCCTGTTTTGTTTTGTTTTTTTAACCTTGGAGCTCTAAGATTCCATAATCATGTCACTAAAGATTTCACAGGGACAACTGTATAGCCAAGAGGGGTTACTGGCTTTAAAAACCAGTCAAGTTGGAAAGGCTGATGGTAAACTTCAGTGAGAAGATGGTAGATTTTGGGTCTATACAGAGTAAGCTCATAATGATTGTCTCTAGGTATTTCTAGACTTTTCAGGGAAATTCACGCATATGTGTGACACATGCCCAGGCTAACTTACAGACAATAGTCATACATCCTAGATAAGAAAATGCCTTGTACACATCTATTAAATTGTAGTCATATAAATCACCATTTAATTAATATGAGGGGGGGGAATTGATTGTATGTCTAACAAAGGGACTTTTCAAAGTTAACCCAATTACCAAATAATGTGATGATAACAGTAACTATCCATTGTCTTCTTGAACCCTAAGACAGCAGGAACCTCACATTTCCACTATAGAGCCTAAACTTCCCCCAGTCCTGGGACCCTAGGGTAGGGCCCACTTTCCCTTATGCTTCTCCCAATTCTTATCAAATAATATTGCATCCACTGATGGCAACCTAATCAATGCAATGAGTGCCACCCCAGCATGCTTCACTTCAGACTGTGTCCAGAGACTTCAGGTGTAGAATGACAACCCTTCAGCTTCATCACTCGGGCGAGACCTTTCCTTTCATAGTATTCTCTAATTCCATCCCAGGTGGTTCACTCCCTAACAAACTCCCAAAACCTAGATATAGACCAGGTTCCAGGAGATAGAGCATATGTTCACATGTATCCATAAGCCAGGGCAAATATATACCTGAAAGCAGAAGTACACTAGAGTTTGCAGTGAGTACCCCCTAACACTTCATCTCCACTATTCCAACCTTTGGGTCCATGATTCTTCAACAATTTGTTTGGCTTTGTATGTTAACTCTCTTTTCAGCCACCAGGTTCCAGATGCCATCAGGATGCTGGCCAGGCTTTCCTGGACTGAAGACCCCACCAAATGCGTCCTGGAGCTCTGCTTCCCCAGAGACTCACTCTACTAGGGGAAGAGAGAGGCAGACTGGGAGTATGGATAGACCAATCAATGCCCATGTTCAGCAGGGAAGCAATTACAGAAGCCAGACCTTCTACCTTCTGCAACCCACAATGACCCTGGGTCCATGCTCCCAGAGGGATAGAGAATGGGAAAGCTATCAGGGGAGGGGGTGGGATATGGAGATTGGGTGGTGGGAATTGTGTGGAGTTGTACCCCCCCATCCTATGATTTTGTTAATGTCTCCTTTCTTAAATAAATAAATAAATAAATAAATAAATAAAACAAAACAAAACAAAAAAAAGAAAATGCCTTAAGGGATCAGAGGGTAGAACACATGTTACCTTGCACAAGGCCCTGGCCTCAAGCCCCCAGTCCCCACCTGCAGGGGGAAATTTTGACCAGTAGTGAAATAGGGCTGCAAGTGTTTTTTTCTTTCCTTCTGCATCTCCCCTTTCCATCTCAGTTTCTCTCTGTCTTTATCCAACACATGAATACAGAAATAAAATGAAAAATAAAACAAAAATGCAAACTCCCTGCACTGCATGACATATACTTGACCATTCTCATCATTTTCAGAACAATAAGTAGGTGCTCTAGCACTTGGGGAGCTGCCTTTGTGGATGACAAAAAGCTGAGGCAAAGGAGGAACCCTCAGATCATTTCCTTACTTTTTCAGGAGAGGTGTTAATATAGTAATTTTTTTAAAAAAAAGATTCCAGAGGGTTTTTTTTTCTCTAATTCCAGTATCACTTTATTGAAGACATGCTATTTTATAGGATTTTTGTTGTCACAAGGGCACATTTCCACAATTTACTTAAGACAGGTGTGAGTACATCTCACCCTTAGTCAAACCATCATCCTAAGGATTTAGGTCCCTAACTTCCCCTTAGTGCTCCTCCCACCCCTTCTGAGTCCCCAAAGCTGCTGTAATAGACTATATAGTCCACTGAGGTTTCAGCCTGCAATGCAGCCATTTTCACTGTGCTCTTTCCAGCAGATCTGGGCAATCTGAGGTGTGGTTGGGGAGGAGCTGAGAAAGTGAAGGTCTCACCAGACAAGGTCAGCCATAACCTAACATCTACAGATGAATGTTCTTAATTTTTAGCATAGTTCTTCCATTTTCTGAAAAAAAATATCCTTGCTAGATGTCTTATAAAACTGTGATTGTCTGGGGGTCTGACCCTCACCCCACTAGGGAAAAAGAGACACAGGCTGGGAGTATGGGTCGACATGCCAACACCCATGTTCAGTGGGGAAGCAATTACAAGAGCCAGACCTTCCACCTTCTGTACCCCATAATGACCCTGGGTCCATCCTCCCAGAGGGATAAAGAATAGGAAAGCCATCAGGGGAGGAGATGAGATACAGAGTTCTGGTGGTGGGAACTGTGTGGAGTTGTACCCCTCTTATCCTATGGTTTTTGTCAGTGTTCCCTTTTTATAAATAAAAATTAAAAGAAAAATGAAATCCACATTCTGTGGCCTGAACAAGATGGCATGTATATATCCTTGAGGCTTAAGAATAATCTTACACAAAGTTTTCATTACAATTAGAGCATTGAATGGTTTGACAGAATGCATGTGGTTTTAAGTAGTTTTTCCCCAAAATGGATCTTAGGTCAGTTGCTTTAATCAGATTTATAAAATTCACTTATTGCCTTATGATAGGATATGAAATCCTATAGAAGTTTGCAGTTCTATGGTGTGTTGATGACCATTGCTGGTATAAGCAAGTGAAGGAACATTATATCAGAAGTGGCTTATTTAAGAGAGTCAGGAAGAAGAGGAAGGTTCACTGTATGTAGGAATCAAGTGATTTACAGACACTGGGAGGTCCAGATTAGATAATAAAGAACATTTGCACTCTTGTTTCATTAGTGATCGCATGGTGAGTCATCAAAATAGCCAATGATTACAAGAATTATACACTGGAGGACCTCTGACTCCAAGTGTTTTAAGCATGGGCTTGTAGGACTTGTTTGCTGAGCCACATAGGGACAGATCTGAGAGGGCTGCAAGGCTCCAGTACTGTGTCTAGGACCTCAAATAATGTGTCTTCTCAACTTTGTTTTGAATCCATTCTTTCAAAGAGTCTCACAAAGTCTCTGATGGCAACTGTCAGCTCCTGGCAACGCTGTGACAACAGCCTTCCAGTTTCCCAATCAATAGGGAAGAATCAAGGGCCTTCCTTAGTTTTCATTGAGTCTTACTGTCCTAGATGAGTACAGGTTTCCATCCCTGAACCCATCCCTGGAATCAGAGGGAGGGGGCACACTGCCTGTGGCATCCTCCAGGTCACATTCTCCAACCTGGAGCATTTGGGCGGTAGACTCTGAAAGAAAGGAATGTGACCTTATCAGCAGTGTGAATGAATGATGAAAAAAGCAGATGGTGAACCAGGAAAATAGCATGATGGTTTTGCAAAAAAGATTTTCATGCTTGAGGCTCTGAGGCCCCCAGTTCAATCCCTGGCCCCACCGTAAGTCAGAACTGGTTAAAAATAAAACAAAATAATATAATAGGGGCTAGGGGATGGCTAACCCAATCAGAAGGTTCACCATCTGCATTTTAGTCACAGCCAAGAAATTAGAAGGGTTCAAAGAAGTGATGGGACAAGGGGTTGTAGAGCCTTGGAGTTGTGTGTGCAGGTTTGCATTTATGTCTTTCCTTCTTTTCGTCCTTCCTTCTTTCCTTTCTTTCTTTCTTTCCTCCTTTCCTTTCTTTCTTTCCAGCAAAAAAAAATCCATAGATTTTATTGATCATCAAGGGTCAACGGAAAGGGCTGGCTATTCTGAGATAATGGTGGCTATCGAACCAGACCCCCCCAAATATTTTTAAACAATCAAACAACCAAGTAAATAACCAAATATTTATATTTGTAATACTTTCACTTTATGATAGGCAATCTGTTTTTTATTAGCATTATTTGATTTTTACTGCTTTAAAATTTGATTTATTTATATTTAACTTATTTTAAACTTTGAGATTTAATTTCTTTCTTTTGATAGGACAGAGAAATTGAGAGGGAAGGGGTAGATAGGGAGAAAGAAAGAGAGACACCTGCAGCCCTGCTTCACCATTTGTGAAGTCCCCCTTTGCAGGGTATTACATGTGGTGATAAGTTCCCTCACCCAGGTTAGCCATCTCTTAGCCCCTGTTATATTATTTTATTTTATTTTTAACCAGTTCTGACTTACAGTGGGGCCAGGGATTGAACTGGGGGCCTCAGAGCCTCAAGCATGAAAATATTTTTTGCAAAACCATCATGCTATTTTCCTGGTGATACATCATCTGCTTTATAAGCTGCTTTATAACAAATGGCGGTGAACTTGTTGGGGTTAACACAGATAATAAACACTGATCAGGAGGCAACCTACACCACCCCTTCTAGATTTAGAAGTTTTTAGATCTCCCTTTCTCCCCCAGGAAAGGCTCATCTGGGCTTGCTAGCTCGGTCACAGTGGGCAAACTCACCGGCCTGCTGGGGGCACTCTGCAGCCCCTGCTCGGCCACGTTGTTTGTGGGCGAGCACAGGCTCCTCGCCAGTGATTTCCCTGTAAGGTTTCCAAGGCTTCACGCAGACTGATCTTCCCCTGCTGGTCCCAGGCCTGCGCCAGCATGCGCTCTGTTGACACCAGATAATACTGGTCCTCTGGCTGATAGAGTGGCGGATGAGCAAACACTGGGCCGCTGGCAGAATCCCGGACTTCCTGAGTGGCCCCAATCGCAGATTCATTGAAGTTTAAACACACAGTGACCTACCCCCTTCCACCTCCCCTTGCCCTTTGCGTTTGCCAGGAGATGAGGTTTTCCGCCAGCGATTACTGTCAATACTCAGCCCTCATTTGCCCCCACCCAACTGGCACTTTGGATTTTAATCAAGTTCGAAGCCCGCCTTGCATTTTGCTTACTTCCCGCATCTCGATAACCCACCCCCCTGGCTAAGCCTGCAGATGTCCCGACTCTAATGTGCTCACCGGGGAGATCTTGGGTCCCAGCCAGGAGATGGGGAGTGAGGCCCTCCCTGGATTGTCTATTTCACACCGCTCTCTGCTGCTGCTGCTGCTTCTCTGACATCCACCCACATGTCTAGGTGCACAGAACTATGTCACTGATGTCTGGGGTCACTTAGGTCCTCCTCTCAGACATGTGGGCTTCCTTGGTTTGAGGTGCGACTCCCCAGGGCTGAGACTGACTATGCTAACCCCGGCTGCTCTCAGCCTGGCCGGCCTGCTCCTCAGCTTCAGCCAAACCCACTCATACCACTTCCAAACTGGGCTCTCCTCTCCCTTGTCCTGGCCTTCACGGAGGGCTTATAGTAGACTAAAATGTTCTTTTTAAAAAACATGTTATTAATTTTTAATGAGGGGGAGATAAAGAGATAGAGATAGAGAGAGAGAGAAGCAGAGAGAAAGACCAGAGCCTTGCTCAGTTCTAGTTTTGGTGGTGCTGGGGATTGAGCCTGGGACCTTGGAGCCTCAGGTATGAGAGTTTTTGCACAACCATTATGCTATCTCTTCAGTCTAGACTAGCAGTTTCTACACAGTCAGATGAGGCCACAACGCCACTTCAAGTTTGTTGGGCACGGAGAGAAAGAGGTTTCGAGACTAAAGTGTCTTGTCTTTAGTTACATAGCTTCTAAGAAGCTGTGTCAGGCTCCACCTGGGCCTTCTGTCCCTGAAGCACAACAGTAGCAGATTTTGAGCTTAAGAACTTCCCAAGTAAGGCAGACAAGGACTCGCCCACTTACTATAGGTGTGAGCTTGAACAGTCTGCCTTAGTCTACCTTTTTTTTTTTTTTTTTTTTTTAACCTTTCTACTCCCCTTCCAGGCATGGCTCTTTTCTGTGTTACATTTTTACATTTTTGTTTTCTGCAAAGGTAGGAACAGGGAGTAAAAGTCTTCCTCCTTCCTCTCTCTAAGCCTTTTTCTCAATGGTGACTACTAATTTATTTAAAATTTAAAGCATGGCCCCTTGGGAAAACAGTTATAACATGCTAAAAAATGTACCCAGATATTATGACAATATACGATGATTTCATGAGAATGCTATTTATAAAGTCCTCACTTTTCAGAAGGCGATAACTAATATGTAGGGTAGTATATGTATTACAGTGATAGAAGACATCATAAATCATATTATATATGCAGATCTGTCCAGAATGATTGAGAGGAGGGTAAATAATGAAATGAGTCTGCCTATAGCTGACAGTTGTTAAAGGTAGGCATGGTTCTCTTTGTAAAACAGGGGTGGTGAGAGTACCTTCCTGCTGTAGAATGGTTGTGAGCATAGACTGAAGTGGCCCAGGAAACCAAGCCCTTGGAGTCTGGAGCACCAGTAAGGTCAACTCCATGCCAGCACCATGTGACATTTCCATGGCTCTTAGCACTTACCGTGCATGAGTCTATCTTCTCTGGTGCTAGGCATGGGGTTCTGGGTCATCCTCTCTCTCTCTCTCTCCCTCTCCCTCTCCCTCTCTCTCTCTCTCTCTCTCTCTCTTTCTGTCTTTCTCCACTACGGTTATCACTGGGGCTCAGCACCTCGACTCAATGACTTCTAGTGGCCATTTTCCCCCTTTCAATAGAGGATAAGACAGAAAGAGAGAGAGCTCTGTAGCCCTGCTTCACCACTTGGGAAGCTTCCCAGCTGCGGGTGGGGACGAGGGGCTTGAATGCAGGTCCTTGCCATACACTTTACTGGGTGAGTCACCACCCAGCCCCACAGGATCCCACCAAACTCATCTATCCTGTGCTTACAGTATTGACTCCTCAAATAGAAGTGGGTTTCTTTAGGGCAGAAAGGTACAAGCATGACATTTGTATGAATGTGTGTGTGTGTGTGTGTGTTTTTAATCCATGGCCTGAAGTGGAATTCCTTTTCTCCAAGGTGTCCATCAATGAGGGGCAGTGGATCCATTTGTGCTTGTCAGCTAATAGAATGTGTGTTGGTCAATGGAAAATATTCACGTTGAAAACACAACTGTCATTTCAATATTATGCTGTCTCCTTCTTGGAGTCATTCATTCATGTAATCACTGCTTTTTGTTTACTCTGACCCTGTGGAGGGATTTAAGGCAATACATCCTGAATCCCCTAGTTCACAGGTCAGGCTGCTCCTGCATCTTATTTCCTCTATGGTCAAGTTGGTGGTGTTGGGGAGGTGAAGGATAAATCCAAGTCATGACTTTTTAGAGGCTTCACATGCAGAAAATTTCCAGTTTTCCAGCTTGATTCCTAAACCATTCTGAAAGTCCCCTATCCTTGGAAAATCCATGGTTTCAGACAAATACAGTTGATCTACTTACCATAAGCATGTGGGATCTGGGGTGAGGGTGTCTCCATTCAGAAGGCTGACTGCCCCAAATCTCTCAGCCTTCCTCTTTACAGCAGACGGGAGGTGGTGCCCGTGGGGTGTTCTCTATCCTTTGTGATGTGGGATGTGGGCTTTGGAGACTGTGTGGCCTCCCGCCATGTCTGGATGTGCAGGTCGTGATGGGTTATGTTTCCTCCGTGATAAATGCTCCCTGCTCAGTATTTCTCTCCACACAGCCTGATGTCTTTCTCCTTCCATCTCAGAGCATTGTGGGTAGCCAAGGAAGGCTTTTTGTTCATAAAATAAGGACCCCCACCCCCGCTTCAAGTTCTCAGTCAAGCACTGGGTCAGAGCAGAAAAGTGGGGCTGTCTTCTTTCCTTCATGCTATTTCGGGTAAAACTGGATTTTTTTTTTTAATGAGGCAAACAACGCCACTGCTAAAAGTGCTTGAGTTTGAGAATAAATATGTGTCAGATTTGCGCAAATTCCTTGAATCAAAGATGTTTTCATCGGTAAATGAGAGCCATGAATGAAGAGGTGTTGGCTCATAGAACTTTTTTCTTTTTCTTTTTTTCTTCTTCTTCTTGTGTAACAAGTCTGGAGGTGAGTAGCTGCAGATACTATTCAAGGACCAATGATGCCAAGCTCTGAATTGGTCCTTCATAGCAGCAAGTCTGAACACCATGCTGTGCACAGCTGAGCTCAAATGGAAGCAGGACTGTCTTCCTGTCTCTCTTATCCTGGAGAAAACCATTCCCAGAAGCCTCTTTTCTCCAGCCTCTGCTCTTATTTCCTACAGGCTGGAGTTGGTTTATACACCCACCTACGTGCCAGTTATATGTCTCATCTTCTTTGCAAGTAAGGAGTCTCTGTCCAACGCCAGAAGATTATTTGGAATTATTTGAGAGAGGAGTGATCTTGGCTGACAGCTCCAAATGTATTCCTCATCCTCATTGGGATGCAAAATTCTGACTTCTAGTTCAAGTCCCACTTGTGTCTTGCTCAGCTACAAGTAGTATGGTAAACTGGCTGCATCATGCTAAGTCCCCAAATGGCTCCCATGGCCAATTGCAAAAGGAGGAAAGGGTGGCCAGTGGTGACAGTTCCTGTTTTTCATCAGTGAGGTTGCAGCAAGAAGTGAGTTTAAAAACAGGAAAACCCTACACCTACAGACATCTAATATTTATGAAGGGGGCCCAAAGTATTAAATGGAGGAAGGAGGCTCTCTTCAATAAATGGTGCTGGGAAAACTGGGTTGAAACATGCAGAAGAATGAAACTGAACCACTTTATCTCACCAGAAACAAAAATCAACTCCAAATGGATCAAGGACCTGGATGTTAGACCAGAAACTATCAAACACTTAGAGGAAGACATTGGTGGAACACTTTCTCACCTAAACCTCAAGGATATCTTTGATAATACAAACCCAATTGAAAGGAAGACTAAAACAAAAACAAACCAATGGGACTACATCAAATTGAAAAGCTTCTGCACAGCTAAAGAAAGTATCACCCAAACAAAGAGACCCCTCACAGATTGTGAGAAGATATTTACATGCCATACATCAGACAAGAGACTAACAACCAAAATATACAAAGAGCTCAGCAAACTTAGCAACAAAAAAAGCAAATGACCCCATCCAAAAATAAGGAGAGGACATGGACAGAATATTCACCACAGAAGAGATCCAAAAGGCTGAGAAACACATGAAAAAAATGCTCCAAGTCTTTGATTGTCAGAGAAATGCAAATAAAGACAACAATGAGATAACACTTCACTCCTGTGAGAATGTCATACATCAGAAAAGGTAACAGCAGCAAATGCTGGAGAGGGTGTGGGGTCAAAGGAAGCCTCCTGCACTGCTGATGAGAATGTAAATTAGTCCATCCTCTGTGGAGAACACTCTGGAGAACTCTCAGAAGGCTAGAAATGGACCTACCCTATGATCCTGCAATTCCTCTCCTGGGGATATATCCTGAGGAACCCAACACAGCCATCCAAAAAGATCTGTGTACACATATGTTCTTAGCAGCACAATTTGTAATAGCCAAAACCTGGAAGCAACCTAGGTATCCAACAACAGACGAGTGGCTGAGCAAGTTGTGATATATATATGCAATGGAATACTACTCAGCTATTAAAAATGGTAAGTCTTGGATGGACCTTGAAAAAATCATGTTAAGTAAAATAAGTTAGAAACAGAAGGATGAATATGGGATGATCTCATTCTCTGGCAGAAGTTAAAAAACAAGATCAGAAAAGAAAACACAAGTAGAACCTGAACTGGAATTGGCATATTACACCAAAGTAAAAGACTCTGGGGTGGGTGGGTGGGGAGAATACAGATCCAAGAAGGATGACAGAGGACCTAGTGGGGGTTGTATTGTTATATGGAAAACTGGGAAATGTTATGCATGTACAAACTATTATATTTACTGTCAAATGTAAAACATTAATTTCCCAATAAAGAAATAAAAAAAATGGGCAGAGAATATGAGCAGAACATTCACTACAGAAGAGATCCAAAAGATTCACTACAGAAGAGATCCAAAAGGCTAACAAACACATGAAAAATTGCTCCAGGTTACTGCTTGTCAGAGAAATGCAAATAAAGACAAGACTGAGTTACCACCTCACCCCTGTGAGAATGGCATACATCAAAAAGACAGCAGCAACACATGCTGGAGAGGCTGTGGGGGCAAAGGGACCCCTCTGCACTGCTGGTGGGAATATAAGTTGGTTCAACCTCTGTGGAGAGCAGTCTGGAGAAATCTCACAAGGCTAGATATGGACCTTCCATATGACCCAGTAATTCCTTTCCTAGCGATATACTCCCAGGACTTCACCCAACTAAAAAGGCATGTGCACACCTATGTTCATAGCAGCACAATTCGTAATAGCTAAATAGCTAAAACCAGGAAGCAATCCAGGTGCCCAACAACAGATGAATGGCTGAGAAAGCTGTGGTATATATACACAATGGGATACCATGCTTTATATTACAGTTCCCTCAGTCACTCACTCCAAAGCTAATCTTATCAAGGCCTGCAAAAGCTGAATAAGGGCAAGAGACTGGCATACTTTAACCACGACTCTTTAGTCACTATCAGGCCACCCCATCAGCTGGGGCCCTAGTTGGGGAGTCCTGGGATTCCCAAACATGATGGGCCTAGACCTCGAATAGTTCCCTCTCTCCATTGTTACCAGTCATCTCTATCAGGAACAATATAACAGACCCCTTTATGGGCCCCCATAGGACCTTCCCCTCAACATGGATCAATAATGGCAGAGAATGTTCTGTCCTCCGAAGGGAGGCTGGACAACATACTCTATGTTCCACTCGAGGAAGATGGGTCCTGAAACTGGGGCAGCCTGGAATGTTCTTACTCATGACCACAGAATGTGAG
Organism: Erinaceus europaeus; assembly: GCF_950295315.1. NCBI lineage: Eukaryota > Metazoa > Chordata > Mammalia > Eulipotyphla > Erinaceidae > Erinaceus > Erinaceus europaeus. Next base: position 10,876,343 of record NC_080182.1, on the reverse strand, counting down.
CTCAGATCTACAGGGATGGAGAGGTCACATAGGCTCCTAAGCTGAATATGGCTCTGGATCAGATCAAATTTATGGGGTTACAGTCAATAATATTTATATACCTTTCCCATATTTGGGAGCCACTCTCTTCCCTGATCCAGCTTTCTGGTCCTTTTTCCAGCCATGACATCATCTCCACAGACAATAACTTGGATTCACCTGCATATCAGATGTCGGGCTCAGGAAAACAAAAACAAAAACAACTATTATAGTCATGGGTCCTTTGGAGTATAACTCAAATAGGCCTATTAACTATCTACAAAACAGAGACCCCTCCCTCCAACTCATCATCTGAATTATTCCAGCCTTTAGGTTCATGATTAGTCAACAATTTGTTTGGCTCTATATGTTAACTCTTTTTTTTCAGCCACCAGGTTCCAGATACTAACATGATGCCAACCAGACTTCCCTGGCCAGATGACACCATTATGTGTCCTGTAGCCCTGCTTCCCCAGGACCCCACCCCACTAAGGAAAGAGAGAGGCAGGCTGGGAGTATGGGTTGACCAATCAACACCCATGTTCAGCAAGGAAGCAATTACAGAAGTCAAACCTTCAACCTTCTGTACCCAATAATGACCCTGGTTCCATACTCCCAGAGGGATAAAGAATAAGAAAGCTATCAAGGGAGAGGATGGGATATGGAGTTCTGGTGGTAGGAATTGTGTGGAGTTGTACCCTTATTATCCTATGGTTTTTGTCAGTGTTTCCTTTTTATAAATAAAAATAAATAAAAATAAAAACAGGAAAACAAGGACCATCAAAGAAAATGTCTACCTCTGATGTTTCTGAGTGTCTGCATCTGAGTTTCTGAGTGATGACCAGTATCTGTTCTTGTCTCTAAGCATTTTATTTTTTTACAACACTGCAGATATAGATGTAGATATTGACATAGATATCCCTGTAATTATAGATTGTGTAATCTTGTGATATCAGCAGAGCAGATGGAATTCCATCTGGTGGAGAAAGCTCAGAAGTCCAGCTAGACTCAAGGACTGGCACAAACTGAGGGACCTTATTTTCCTAAAGGCACATGAGACTCAGGGCTCCAAACAATTGAACCAGACCTGGATTTGGGTCTATTGGCTCCTGTAAGAGATTTGAGACCTGAACCAGTCAACTCTGTCTCATTGTTTGATCACAGATGACCCTTTTAGAAATCAGTGCTCTGGTGGGACCCCTGATAGCCCTTCCATAAATGCATTTTTGCATTCTAGAGCTACAGGTGGTCTTCATGTTTATTCAAGGATTTTTTTTTTTTTTGACTTGTGAAAGGAGAGAGCCCAGCAGCTTGGCCAGAAGACTTGGGATCAATTGGTAAATTGGTAAATGATTGGTGTCAGACCTGGGATACCAGGTCTGGGGGCCAGAGAACAGCCACTTGTTCTATAGCTCTCAATTATTTCCCCAGAAAGCTTGGAGTTGGGACATAGTAATTAGTGCTCATTTAGATAATCTTATTATTATAACTTATTCTTTTGTGATATTGATATTAGTCAACTGACTTCTAGATCTATGAGACAAAACCCTCCCCCAAACATAGACCAGCCTGTCTTGGGGAGCCCTTAATCCCCTTTTCCTCTTCCTCATGGGTTGTGGCATATAAGGTAACGGTGCTGGGCTAACACCACCTGGGGAAGGAGAAGGAAAACTAATATTTCCTTTGTCATCTCCTCCTGCATCTTACTCTAACTCATTGAGCTACTTATTGCACAGCTACTATGTTCCACACACTCCAGATCCTGGAGCTTTCTTTAAGCTGCTACGTCTCCTGTGCCCTAGTCACATCTAGATTCTCTGAGGGCCTTTACAGTTGAGGGTGCTGGATCTCATTATGAAGAAGCCTCCATCCAGGCTCCCAAGTAAGAGAGCAAGAGATTTCTTCATAAGAAAGTGAAGGTATGCTCCCCTCCTACTACGGTGGACTGAATGACACCTGAACACATTCGAAGGGGTGGGCTGGGGCCACATCCATAGCTTCGTGGGCTGCACAGAGAGCTGAGGGGGCAGAGAGTGGTGGGCAGTGAGCTCCACTCAGAATCAGTCTGAAGGAGGCCCCTGGAGTGCTGGGGGGCCTGGGTGACCAGAGGGCCTGGGAACTGCACATGGGGGAGGTTGCTGGATGGGTGTCAGCATGCACAGCTTAGAGAGAGAGAGAGAGAGAGAGAGAGAGAGAGAGAGAGAAACATTCCCTCCTACTCCCAGCACATACAGAATGGCCAAAGAATGAGACACTTATGTAATATCAGTTCCTAAGCCCACTGCTGCTTCTCCTCATGCAGGTCTGGGCTAGGTATTGGCACTGAGAGATGTGTGTTCAACTTTCATTCCAAGGGGGTGGGGGTGGGGGAGGGTGCATAGGGCAACAGAGCTTTTGTGGGGGTGGGGGTGGGGGAGCAGAAGAACCAAACAGAGTCACTGCCCTGGAAAGCCAGTGACCGCAGGAATGTTTTTCCATTTCTGTGTGTTTTCCATTTCTTTTTTTAAAAAAATTTCTATTTATAAAATGAAAATATTGACAAGGCCGTAGGATAGATAAGAGGGGTACATTTCCACACAATTCCCACCACCAGAACTCCGTGTCCCATCCCCTCCCTTGAAAGCTTTCCTATTCTTTAACCCTCTGGAAGCATGGATCCAGGGTTATTATGGGGTGCAGAAGATGGAAGGTCTGGCGATTACAGAAGGTCTGGCTTCTGTAATCGCTTCCCCACTGCTGAACATGGGCATTGACAGGTCGATCCATACTTCCAACCTGTCTCTCTCTTTCCCTTGTGGGGCAGGGCTCTGGAGAGGCTGGGCTCCAGGCTACACTGGTGAGTTTGTCTGCCCATGTTCAGCGAGGAAGCAATTACAGAAGCCAGACCTTCTACCTTCTGCAACCCTCAATGACCCTGGGTCCATGCTCCCAGAGGGATAGAGAATGGGAAAGCTATCGGGGGAGGGGGTGGGATATGGAGATTGGGCGGTGGGAATTGTGTGGAGTTGTACCCCTCCTACCCTATGGTTTTGTTAATTAATCCTTTCTTTAATAAAAAAAAATTAAAAAAAAAAATACCAACAACAATAATAACTACAACAATAAAACAAGGGCAACAAAAGGGAATAAATAAATAAAAAGAACCACTCACATCTCTTTTTTCTATGACCTCTCAATTTTTTCCCCAATTATTGTTAAGGGGAGAATAGCTGAATCCTCCCCCCCCCCCCACATCTACATCATTGAGTTTAAGCTTCAGTGTATGCCCTGTTCCTTTTTCTTTCAGGATCTACAATTTATCACCCCTGTGATAAACTAATTAGCCATCATAACTGAGTTAGAATGATGTCAGTGCTTGTTGTCCTCAATCATTTCAACATCTCTTAATCTTTTCAAAGCGATAGTGGGATCTTAAAGACAATCCAGGTTCATGTCCTCACGTCCCAAGTGAGGTTTCTCAGGCTCTAAGCAAGGGTGTCCTTGATGCGGCTCCGTTGTGAATCAAGGAGCACCATAAGGGCTTCTCTCTCTGTTTCACACTAGGGAACAGCTCCACTGGGCTCAGGAAAGTGCTGTGTAGGCAGAATAATGGCTCCCTAGATGTTCACGCCTTTCCACTTCACAGACTTCTGAATAAATTATTTACATGGTGAGGGGAATGGTGAGGATGTGATTGAGGTCAACGATCTGGAGATGGGGAGATTATCCTGGCATCCCCAGTGAGTCAGTCTAATCCCACACACCCTTATGAATGGGAGAGGGGGCACGGGGTTGAGTCAGAGATACTCCAAGGGATGAAGAGGCAGGAAAGCTTTAAACCATGAGATGATTTTGACCCTTTCTTTCTAGCTTTGAAGAGAGAGAAAGAGGCAGTGCCAACAATGCAGATGACCTCTAGCATTCAGGGAATGACCAGCAACTGACTGCTAGCCAAGAAATGGGCATCTCTGTAGTAGCACTGCAGGGAACTTAGTTCTGCCAATGATCTGAGGTAAGCAAGAGGAGCTGCTTTAGAGTCCACCCAACCCTCCACAAAGAGTACCGTCCTGCCAACACCTTGATTTGGCTCTATTCTGGGAGAATCATGTCAGATGTCTAGTTTACAGGCCCTAGAAACAGCAAATCTGTGTTATTCATATTGCAAAGGTTGAAATAACATGTCAGGGAGTTGGGCAGTAGCGCAGCAGGTTGAGCGCCTGTGGCACCAAGCACAAGGACCGGCAAAAAGATCCCGGTTCAAGCCCCCGGCTCCCCACCTGCAGGGGGGGGGTCACTTCAAAAGCAGTGAAGTAGGTCTGCAGTAAAGTAGTGTCTGACTTTCTCTCTCCCTCTCTATCTCCCCTTCCCTTCTAAATTTCTTTCTTTTCTAGCAAATAAAAAAGAATTTTTTTAAAAAAAGGGCAAAGCCAAAACAAAACCCAAATGTGATGATAATAGTCCATCCCTACTTTAGAACATCCTAGTGCATAGCAACTGATGTCATAGAAAAGATTCCGGAAGAGCCAGCCATGGAAAAGGATTTCTGGTTTAGAAGTTCTTGGTGATGGTGGATTGATTATCCCGAAAATTCCAGGGAACAAATGTAGTTGGAAGACGTTTCCTGCAGCAAATTCTGAAGCTTCCCAAGTGGCTGCTCCTTTCTCCCTTTTAGGAGGCACCCAGAACCAGAAGAAACACTGGTAGGCTGATCCATGGGGGCTAGGGACCGGGCAGTATCTTCCAGGGCAGGATATTCCCATGAGCGAAGTCATTTATTTTGTTACTGAAAAAAATATATCCGCAGCTCCAAGTGTTACAGCTCTGAGTGTTGCAGCTCAAGAGCCATATAGCTTCAGGTGTTACAAGAGTGATAGCGGCTTCGGGTGTTACAGCGCAAGGTGTAGTAGATCCAACTGCCACGCCAGATCACTCGAATCGGTTACAGGGTGGTTTTAGAAAAGATACATTTCAATTGGTTACAAGGTGGTTACAAGGAACACCAATCAGGTCAAACAAAGGATCAGGTGGATTGGTCATATTCCACACCCAATCTGGACTGCCAAGATACACGTGCATTCAATTTAGTTAGCGAAAAGATTCATCCTGATTGGTTACATCTCTAGTCCCCTAGGTTTACTGAAATGCAGGGACAGCGGACCGGCCTGCCTGTCCTCTATAAAATTGGCGAGCATTTTATTTCAATTTCTCATCTGTTGACAGGTTTGTTGGGCAGAGTAGGTCTTGTTCACTCAATGAACAAAGATTTATGGAGCATTTGCAGATGCTGTTCTGAGTTCTAGGGGTAAAGCAGGCAACAAAGCACAGTTTCCACACTCCTGGTGGTTATACTAGAGTCTAGGAGACAAATGCACAAATGCATGAACAAAATAATTTCTGCGGCCAATATGTACTGTAAAGAAGATTTGAGTCAAGACCATGACAGGAGAGAGCAAGTTATGTGAAGGAGTCATGTCATGAGGCAGAAGGAAGAGCCGGTGTGAAGGAAAACTAAGGGGAGAGGTGTGGAATCAGCCTGAAGAGTCACTCAGGGAGAGTAGTGTTAGCTAGGTGCAGGGGTTGCATCTTGGACATGCGTGTTTTCACTGCTCTGGTTCAATTTTCATTCAAATAGGGGAACAGGGATGGGAGCATTGGAGACACCATAGCATTAGAGCTTCCTCTGTTGTCATACCTCCTTCCATGTGGTGCCAGGGTTTGAATATGAGTCTCATACATGACAAAGCATGTGCTCTGCTTGTATGAGCTATCTCTTCAGCTTGAACCCCCCCCCCCCAGGTAATCAAAGTGCTAAATCTGAGCCCTTAAATGCTGGGCCCTTTTCATGAATCTTGATATCAAAAATTAATATTTGGAAGTGCATTTCTTCTAATTCAGAATAAATTTAAGTTTCTCTAATTTTTGTCCAAACTAGACATTTAGGTCACTTTTTCTCAATAAGGGACTGTCCTGTCCCCCCAGGAGACATTTGAGCACAGGTTTGTTTCTCACAGAGACATCAGGACTGTTGGCATTTAAAGGCCAGGTGTGTCCTTAAGTAATCTCCAATGCACAGGACAGCTCCTAGAGCAAAGGATTTTCTAGCTTAAACATCAACATTGAGAACCTCTTATATAGATGAATTTAGGCCAGAAAATATGCATGCGACAGATGCAGGGATGCTGGTCCAGCTAACTGTTCAACTGATAAGTACATCTATGGGATGTTAGGAGCTGTGGGACCATGCTAGGAAAAGATTCCAACTGCAATCTAGACTGCGGAATAGGACATAGCTCAGAACAGTGGCTGGGCAGGTGACTGTCCTGTGGAAATGGTACTGAGGGCACTGTGTGCTCAGAGAGTCCCGTGCATGGAAGACTGTACCAGTTTCCATGAGGTAGAAGATGGGGGAGGTACCTGAGAGTTCCGTGCCTGGATGATTATGCCCAGTTTCCATGAGGTTGAAGATGGGGGAGGTACCTGAGAGTTCCGTGCCTGGATGATTATGCCCAGTTTCCATGAGGTAGAAGATGGGGGAGGTACCTGAGAGTTCCGTGCCTGGATGATTATGCCCAGTTTCCATGAGGTTGAAGATGGGGGAGGTACCTGAGAGTTCCGTGCCTGGATGATTATGCCCAGTTTCCATGAGGTTGAAGATGCGGGAGGTACCTGAAGGTGGGGCAGCTGTGGGGAGGAAAAAGGCTTGATTAGGCCCCAGACATTGAGGAAAACCCCATGTGTGAAGACCCCCAAGGTATGAACGAGAAGGGACATGGGCAGTAGGGGAGTGGCATGGGGAAGTGCATATTAGCATAGGGACATAGTGACATGGAAATGAAACCTTGATTGAATTGCTTCCTCCTGATGGAGGGAGGGTTTGGAAAACCAAATATCTGTTGACTGGTAAGGAGCAGGGAGGTTCCCAGTGTGATACCCTGTACATGCTTAGGAGACAGTCCAGAGTAGAGAACACCTTGGGAAGTTGATTTGAAGGGGTGAGGGACAAGGAAGACTGCAATGAAAAAGCAGGCTTAGGTGATGGTGATGAGGTGAGTTTAAGTGGTGATTAGCAGAAATGGAGAATAACATTTGTAAGCAGTACAAATATATTCTCTGAGCACCATACCAACTACTCTCCTTTCACAGAGAAGGAAGCAGGGGCACTATGAGGAAAAGAGTCTTGTCTACTGTTGCTGATGTCAACATCATGTATTGACCTAATTAATACATGGTAGGTCTGAGCAGGACTGGAGTTTGTTTTTTGTGCAAAGCTAGATAAAAGTGTCAGTGGAATTCTATTGGTAGAAAATCTGGGTGTGGACAGGGGTGGGTAGAGAGGATAAGTGTTATGCAAAGAGACTCTCATGCCTGAAACTTCGAAGTTCCAGGTTCAGTCCCCTGCACCACCATAAACCCGAGCTGAGCAGTACTCTGGAAAAAAAAAAAATTGGATGCAGTACTGTGTAAAGCCCAGGGCCATAATTCTAGGGTCAGTAAGCCATGCGGAAAGCACTCAACATGACCTTAGAGGTTCTGTTCAATAGTAGGACCATGGCACTTGCCCCTTCTTTCCAATTTCAAAATATATTCAGTGAACAAATTCTAAATTCACATTAAAGGGAAAGGGGATTGGTGTATCTGTATCTGCTGCCAGAAATGAATGAAGAGCACCATCAAGAAGCAGTCACTGGACTCTGCCAGCAGGAAAGAGTAAGAAGACCTTCAAGAAAAAATATTTTCCTGAGGAAATAGGAAGCCAAGAAGAGGAGAGGCAGAGGTCTTAGGTAACCTGAATTTGTGGTGATGTGAAATAGAATCAGAACAGGAAGGAATATCTCAATTAGGCCAAGAAGGGTTCCACTTTTCTGAATGCATGGCTGTATAAACCCCCAACGCGACAATGGTGTTATTCTTCTTCCTTCAGAGGATCCAGTGTGATCTTGGCAGGGGTTGCCTGGGACTCTGCATTCTCACCTGTCCATCATTCCATCATTACCTTGAGTTGCCTGAGGTCAGGAGAGGATGAAGGTGTCTGTGGTTCTGTCCCTCGTTGGCTGCCTGGTAGTTCCAAATAGCGCGACTGTCCTGGGACGCTGTGTTGTGGCTAAGATGCTTCAGGCTGGAGGCCTGGATTATTATGAGGGTTATGGACTTGCAAACTGTGAGTAGGTGCCTTCCTACCTCCTTACCCTCCACCCCCTGCAAAAGCATGTCAGGTAGCAACTATCCTCTGAGTCTGTTCTCTCATAGGGGTGTGTCTGGCTTACTTTGAGAGCAAGTTCAACCCCTCAGCTATCTACGACAACAATGTTCTGGGAAACTACACTGGCTACGGTCTCTTTCAGATCCGAAACAATGATTGGTGCGACCGTGGCAAGAACCGCTGCCACATGGCTTGCTCTGGTGGGTACCTCCCTCTTTCCTGCACCGGGGGCCTTGGCATTGAGCTCTGAGGTCAGCTTTCTCAGTGCTGAGAGCTAAGAGGAGGAGAGGGCCTGGCAGGAACTGGGCTGAGTCTACTCCAAGGTGGGGTCCTTGGAGGCTAAGTGCTGCCCTCCCTGGGAACACAGGAAGAGAGGGGTGTGGGGAGCCTTAGAGACCACATCCAGCTTGGCAGAGAAGGCACTGGGCAGGGAAAGGAAGGAGGGAGGAGTCTGTAGACCTCAGAGTCCAACTGCATCTGAAGTGTGAGAACAGAGGCCTCCAGGGGGGCCTGACACCCCTCCCCCAGCCCCCAGCCCCCAGCCCACGTGGTTATGACTTTCTTCTTCAAGGGTAGCCTGCTGTCACACTGACACTCACAAGTTGTCATGTGAAGAGACAGCAGTGGGTTACCCCTAGGGAAGCCGCACCACTTGTGGGGAGTCCTTGAAGTCAAGAGGAGAGAGCTGCTCAGGGTTCACTCCATTCCTGAGCATGTACCTTGCACTTGCTAAGTGCCAGGCTGTTTGGAGGTGACCTTCTAGTGCTGGCTGGCTTCAGACTCAAGTATTAATTCAGCTGGACATTGGCATGTCTATTATCTCCATCCTGTGAGTCCATGAACCCCTTTTCCTTACCTACTCCTTTAAATGACCACATCCTAGGACTAGGGAGACAGAATAATAGTTATGCAAAAGACCTTCATTCCCGAGGTTCTGAAGTCCCAGGTTCAGTCTCCAGCACCGCCATGAACCAGAGCTGAGCAGTGCTCCAGTAAAAATAAAATAGAAATAAAAATGATGACAATGCTGGTAAAATAATAATTATAATATTTATTATAAATTGAGTAAGCCCCTTTACCAGGCAGTGTTATCTGAGACAAGTCTAGGGCTAGATATATACATGGAAACTCTCTAATGTGAATCCCTTTCCCTTCCCTGCCATCATTCTGAATCACCTGTCACATGATGGTCTTGTATTTCCCTCACAGATTTACTAAATCCAAATTTAAAGAAGACAATTGAATGTGCCAAGAGAATTGTAAAGGGAAAAGAAGGGATGGGAGCATGGTAAGTGGTACATGTTTTATTTTATTGTTAGTGATTTAATATTGATTTACAAAATTACAAGATAACAGGAGCACAACTTTACACCTTTCCTACCACCAGAGTTCCAGATCTCTAATCCCTCCATTATAAGGTACAGAAGTTCTCCCAAGGTGGAAGATACAGGTCAACTATTATTTCTACAACCATCTATCTATATTTGACCTTTTTTTCTTTTTTTTTTGGGGGGGGTGTCTCATCTTCTCTTCCTTCCCAAGTCACACATGCACCTATTACTACATCCAAATGTCTCTCCCCGTTTCCTCCTCTTTCTCCAGGTTCTGATGGAGTTGAAGTTCAGAGCCCTCTGGTCATCTTCCCTCTATCATTTGTCCCCCAGTGGGAATATGAATCAAAATTATTTTTGGGGTACAGAAGGTGGCAATTCTTGTTTCTGTAATTGCTTCTCCGCTGGACATAGCCTGTTTCTGTCTTTGCCTAGTGAGATAGGGCTCTGGGGAGGTGGGGTTCCAGGACACATGCATGAGGTCATCTGTCCAGGGAGGTCAGAATGGAATCATGATAGTGTCTGCAACTTCGTGGCGAAATGATTAATGAACAAGAACCAAAAAATAGGAGCAGAGCAGATGAGAACAGGGATCTAAGAGTGGAAAGAAGCTAGGAGGTCCATTTAGACATGTTCCTAGGGTGTCTTTCTCTCTCCCTATCTTTTCTGGGCCTGGTACGTAATAAGCACCCCCTAAATGTGGTCATTACCTGGAAGTCATTAATAATCTTAAAAACTCCTATATGCAAAAACAGACATGAGACATAAATATTTTAACATAATAGAAGCCAGATTCTTTTTTTTAATTTCTTTATTGGGAAATTAATGTTTTACATTCAATAGTAAATACAATAGTTTGTACATGCATAACATTTCTCAGTTTCCCACATAACAATACAACCCCCACTAGGTCCTCTGTCATCCTTCTTGGACCTGTATTCTCCTCCACAACTGCCACAGAGTCTTTTACTTTGTTGCAACATGACAATTCTAGTTCAGGTTTTACTTGCCTTTTCTCTTCTGATCTTATTTTTCAACTTCTGCCCAAGAGTGAGATCATCCAATATTCATCCTTCTGTTTCTGACTTATTTCCTTAACATGATTTTTTCAAGGTCCATCCAAGATTGGTTGAACACAGTGAAGTCACCATTTTTGATAGCTGAGTAGTATTCCATTGTGTATATATACCACAACTTGCTCAGCCACTCATCTGTTGTTGGACACCTGGGTTGGGATATATCCCCAGAAGAGGAATTGCAGGATCATAGGGTAGGTCCATTTCTAGCCTTCTGAGAGTTCTCCAGAGTGTTCTCCACAGAGGTTGGACCAATTGACATTCCCACCAGCAGTGCAGGAGGCTTCCTTTGACCCCACACCCTCTCCAGCATTTGCTGCTGTTACCTTTTCTGATGTATGACATTCTCACAGGAGTGAAGTGTTATTTCATTGTTGTCTTTATTTGCATTTCTCTGACAATCAAAGACTTGGAGCATTTTTTCATGTGTTTCTCAGCCTTTTGGATCTCTTCTGTGGTGAATATTCTGTCCATGTCCTCTCCCCATTTTTGGATGGGGTTATTTGTTTTCGTGTTGTTGAGTTTGGCAAGCTCTTTATATATTTTGGTTGTTAGTCTCTTGTCTGATGTATGGCATGTAAAGATCTTCTCCCATTCTGTGAGGGGTCTCTTGGTTTGGGTAGTGGTTTCTTTTGCTGTGCAGAAGCTTTTTAATTTGATGTAGTCCCATAGGTTTATGCTTGCCTTAGTCTTCTTTGTAATTGGATTCGTTACATTGAAGATGTCTTTAAAATTCATGTGGAAAAGAGTTCTGCCGTTATTTTCCTCTAAGTATCTGATAGTTTCTGGTCTAACATCCAAGTCCTTGATCCACTTGGAATTTACTTTTGTATTTGGTGAAATATAGTGGTTCAGTTTCATTCTTCTGCATGTTTCAACCCATTTTTTCTAACACCATTTGTTGAAGAGACTCTGCTTTCCCCATTTAATAGTCTGAGCACCTTTGTCAAAGATCAGATGTCCATAAGTGTGGGGGCTCACTTCTGAAAAGCCAGATTTCTTGTTGTGAGCAGCTACCTGATGGCTACATCTGTTAGTCTCATAAATCACAGAGGACTAGACATGCCAGCATTTAAAGGTACACACAGGGTCCCTATGCACACACTGGCTTGTGCTTAGATAAATACAGTTTAATTTTTTATTATGCTTATTTACTTATTGGATAGAGACAGCCAGAAATAAAGAGAGAAGGGAGTGATAGAGAAGGGGAGAGATAGAGTGACACCTGCAGCCCTGCGTCAGCACTGGCAAAGTTTCCCCCTTGCGGGTGAGGGTGGGGAACATGAGCCCAGGTCCTTGCATACTGTAACACATGCGCTCAACCAGGTGCACCACCACCCGGTCCCAATAATTTTTCTTGTAACAGAACTCATGAGTCGTGGCACATTACTCCCTAGAGGTCCTACCATCATCATGACACCTGCTTAATATTTGACTGGATAGCTGTTACAGGTGAAGATTTGCTTCCATTTTTGTTGGTGCCTCAAAGGATTCTACAATAAGCCTCTTCCTCTTAGTGGGTTCTTTCAAGTATGTCCTTAAGGGAACTCTTGCATCGAATTCACTGGGCCTGTCCAGAGCATCTGAAAGTTGAAGAGAGGTTTCTGGATTGGCATTCCAAGAGGGGGCCTGTGCTATCCCAGCTCACCAGCTCAGTTCTTTGAGATCTGTTTGGTTTTTGAAAATTGAAACTCATAAAATGATTCTATTCCACTCTGCCTCACATCTCTAAGCCATGAAGGAAGTTGAACATTTATTTTTGAGTTTGCCAGTCATTTTTCTGTGAACTATTTATTTTTATTTTATTATCTTTATTTATTTATTGGCTAGAGACAGCCAGAAATTGAGAGGGAAGGGAGTGATAGGGAAAGAGAGGCAGAGAGACACCTGAAACACTGCTTCACTACTTGCAAAGCTTTTCCCCCTGTAGGTGGGCACTAGGGTCTGGAACCAGGGTCCTTGCTCATTGTAATATGTGCTCAACCGGGTGGCCACTACCCGGCCCATGGTATTCTTAGCCCATTTTTCTAGTTGGAAGCTAAACTTTTCTTTTATTTTTGTTGATATTGCCTGTACACTTTATAAATTAGGGTGATTGGACCTTTGTCCATCAGATTCATGGGAACTCTCTTTTCAGGTTTGTAATTTTTAAATAAATATTTATTTATTCCCTTTTGTTGCCCTTGTTGATTTACTGTTGTTATTGATGTCGTCATTGTTGGACAAGACAGAAATGGAGAAAGGAGGGGAAAACGGGGGGGGGGGGCAGGCGGAGAGAAAGATAGACATCTACAGACCTGCTTCACCACTTGTGAAGCGACTCCCCTGCAGGTGGGGAACTGGGGGCTCGAACCAGGATCCTTGTGCCAGTCCTTGTATTTTGTGCCACCTGCGCTTAACCCGCTGTGCTACCACCTGACTCCCAGGTTTGTAATTTTTATTTTGAATTTGTTTATGTTGTTTTTATCATACAGGAATTACACATTTTAACAATTAAATTCCTCAGTCTTTCATGATTTCTGACTGTATAAATTTTCATTTTAGAAATGTCTTCTGGACTGGGGAAATAGCATAATTGTTATGCATAAAATTTTGAAGCCTAAGGCTCTTGAAGTCCCAGGTTCAATCCCCAGCACATAGTTTGTCCTATCCATTAGCCAGAACTGAATAATTCTCTCTCTCATTACAATAAATAAAAATATTAAAAATTTTATACTGTAAGTTTATAAATAAAGGGAATCATATTCTCATCTGTATTAGAGCAGTGCCTAATAAAAATAAATCCTATACTAATTTTTTATTATGTAACAGAATATAAAATTTTATGGTTTCATGTTTTTATACTTACTTTTTTTTGGTTTCTTGGAATTTGATTTTATATAAAGGGCAAGGTGGAGATACACTGTATTGTTTTTCAAATAGGTCAGTGGTTTCAGCATTACTTACTCATGAATCCATTTTTCTTACTAATTTAATAGATTTCATTTTGAAGGGGAAGTTGTCTTATTAATGTTAACTGTCTTCTGTGTATGAACTATCTTTCATACATAGTGTCAACTTTCCAATTAATTTGTCAGCATGACTGGCCTGGAGGGTAAGCACTAATGGGCTGGAATCATCTTCACTGGAACACACCAAGTAGAGATGCTCGGGGTTCGACTGACCAAGTCCTCTTTACTTGCTCAAGATTCCCAGTGAAACGGGCTGTTATTAATTGAGTAAGCAGTGTTGTCCTTTCCAAAGCTTAGATCAGGTGCCTCTGCAGAGTTGGAGGAGGTAGGAAGGGTGAAGATTAAGGCCATACATGCTCACGGGAGTCCCTTTCACAGTGCCTGAAAAGCAGTGTGCGGGGGAGTCGGGTGGTAGGTAGCGCAGCGGGTTAAGCACATGTGGCGCAAAGTGCAAGGACTGGCACAAGGATCCCAGTTCAAGCCCCTGGCTCCCTACCTGCAGGGGATTCGCTTCACAAGCGGTGAAGCAGGTCTGCTGGCGTCTATCTCTCTCTCCCCCTCTCTGTCTTCTTCTCCTCTCTCCATTTCTCTCTGACCTATCCAACAATGACGACATCAATAACAACAACAGTAATAACCTACAACAATAAAACAACTTGGGCGACAAAAGGAAATGAATAAATATTTAAACAAACAAACAAAAAATCGGTGTGTGGGTTTGTGTTTGCCTCTCTGCCCTGTATCTATGAGTGGGTGGGGACCCATTTCAGCTGTGGGACTCCTAGCCTGGAATACCTCAGGAGACTTAACTGGTTAATGGATAGGACAAACTAAGCAAGATTTCTGCAGGCTCCTGCTGATTTGATGATTCCACACAGCGTTTAACCTGTAATAGGAGGAGCTGGGATCTGGGTACTGGCACAGGAACTGTGGAGAGGGGTTCACTTTAGAGGCACTGGGAGAGAAGGTTAGAGAAGCTCAGTCCAGATGACTAGGCAGGGCTGGGGAGTTGGCAGGAGCCTTGGCAGGTGAGGAGAGAGACAGGTGCACAGGAAGGTGAAAGGGACCCTAGTCCAGGGGACAGAAGTCAGCTGTGGGGTCTCTAAGTGCTCAACACATGATTCCCAGTGCCAGACGATTCCCAGCGCACTGTGATACTTGCTTTTGAGACGTCAATGAAAGCTTGCAGTGTAGGGAAAGGATTGCGGTTTGCAGCTCATGCGACAGTGTGGGATTTGTGAAAAGTTCTTGAGGAGGGAACTGTAGGCACGAGGATGGAGGGAGCCCCAGCACTCATGCAGGATGCAGTGGAGACAGAAGGGAGTTGTAGTGGGACTCTTCACACAAAGCCTTCGGCAGCATGCCCACAGCAGGCGTGGGGTTCTCAGAAGCTTCAGGGGCCAAGCAGAGGATGCTAATGGAAGCTGGGGGGCTCGGTGATGGGAGGAAGCCCTCCACTAACTCTCCCTGGCCTTCTTTGCAGGCACTCCTGGTCCCTGAACTGCCAGTACTCTGACACTCTGGAGCGGTGGCTGGACGGGTGCCAGCTGCAGCTCTAGGGTGGTCCTCCTAACACTTAACAGTCGCAACTTCTGAAATGAAGATGCTGTCTTGTTTGCTGCCTTCACTCAGTCCAGATAGTTATTTCACCGTTTGACAACTCCAGACGGAAAAGGATCAAAAGTCTGCTTTGTCCAGGGAGGCAGATTGCAGAATAAACCAGTTAGTGACCCACCAAAGGGCCAAAGGTTTCCTCTTGTATTACTGTGATCATATTACTATCAAAGCCATTTGTTATTAGTTGAGTTAGTTCTTTTTATTATTTATTTTTAAAAAAGATTTACCTATTGGGGGTCGGGCCCCCAGTCCCCACCTGTAGAGGGAAAGCTTGTCAGGTGTCTCTCTCCCTCTCTATCTCCCCTACCCTCTTGATTTCTGGCTGTCTCTATCCAATAAATAAAGATAATAACAAATTTTAAAATAATAATTTTAGGGAGTTGGGTGGTAGAGCTGCAGGTTAAGCGCACATGGCTTGAAGTGCAAGGACCGGTAAGGATCCCGGTTCAAGCCCCCAGATCCCCACCTGCGGGGGAGTCACTTCACAAGAGGTGAAGCAGGTCTGCAGGTGTCTATATTTTTCTCCTCCTCTCTGTCTTCCCCTCCTCTCTCCATTTCTCTGTCCTATCCAATGATGACATCAATAACTACAACAATAAAACAAGGGCAACAAAAGGAAATAAATAGAAATAATAAGAAAATTAAAAAATCGGGAGTTGGGCAGTAGCGTAGCGGGTTAAGTGCAGGTGGCGCAAAGCACAAGGACCAGCATAAGGATCCCGGTTCGAACCCCGGCTCCCCACCTGCAGGGGAGTCGTTTCACAGGCGGTGAAGCAGGTCTGCAGGTGTCTATCTTTCTCTCCTCCTCTCTGTCTTCCCCTCCTCTCTCCATTTCTCTCTGTCCTATCCAACAACGATGACAACAACAATAGTAACTACAACAATAAAACAACAAGGGCAACAAAAGGGAATAAATAAATAAATAAAAAAAATAAAATATTTAAAAAAAAAAGAAAATTAAAAAATCATTTTAATAAACCTCCCCACATGTATTTTTGAAGAAAGGGATTAATTGCTCCAGCTTAGTGGCTTGGAGGATCTGGTGGGCCCACCTGCCTGAGATGAGGCAGGAGAGAAGGACCAGCAAGTGCATCTGCCTGGCAGAATCAGCTCTCCTACAGGAACCTGAGCTGTGGTGGGGTTGGGAGAGCACAGTCCTTAACCCTTTCAGGGATCTTTTCCCTGCATGCAGAAGAAGAACTGGAGGAACGCCAGGGAGTTAGTCTGCAGCATTTTCACTACCCTGGTGTGATACACGATGAAATTTCATCACAATGAAATGTTAGTGCTGGTTATTATTGCATTCGCTGAAGATACCATATTTGATTTAATTCTTATCCCCTTCTGTTAGGTTTTGATATACAGTCATTAAAAAAACCATTACAAAGACTGCTGCATTCCTGCTGGTGGCTGTCTTTAAAAAAAAATGTTGCACTTTTCAAATTACACAAACAGCATGTACTTAATGAAGCAAACATGGAGAGTACAGTGAAGGAGGAGATTAAAAATATTCATCACCCCCCCCCCCCACACACACACACACACACACTGGAAGGAAGTTTTCATCAGCACGTGAAGCCCTCTTGAGAGAACCCTCGCATAAGGGTGACATGACGAAGAGTGTGCTCCACCAGGTGCACCACCACCCAGCCCCTGCACAGTATCTTTTTATGTGGACAAAGAAAACTGTAACACTCAATGGATTCCCTGTCCAGTGTGAGCATTAGAGGGTCACGTCCCCACAGGGGAGTCTAGGCTAACTGAAGAAAGGAGAAGAAACACCTGCAGGTTAGCATTTCAGGGTCAGCACTTTTACCCAAGCTCAGCAATGATTAATCAGCGTTCTCCATTGCTTTGGTACTGTGGTGTCTTCCCCTCTCTCCCTGTGTCACTCTGTCTTTCTATCTGAAAAATCCCACCTAGAGTGGTGACGTCCCAGAGGTGACCAAAAGGAAAAAAAAAAAAAAAACCATCTTGCTTTTCTGTGTCTTCCCCATTCTCTAGAGAAAAGGATACTCGATAATTCCCAACATAGCATGAATCACTTGGTACTACACCTGCTGGTGTCTGTACTTGCTGTTGAGGCTCAGGGCAAGTACTGGGACTTTGAGAGCAACTTCCTTACTGTTCTGGGAACTCACACTGTTTCCAAGGGTGGGTCCAAGTGGGATAATGTACCTGTTTACAGCCCAACCTTCACCCAGACATGAATGTCAACGTGCGATTGATTAAAACACTATCCTCTCAAGTGCCAAATCCAGCCCACTGCCGCCTCCTTCCAGCCCATTACTTCTACCAGGGCTCATCATTATCCTCTAATGGACACTTGTGTCAACATGGGCGTGAGGTGTGAGGACAAAGCAAATGTTAATGTATTGACTGGAGCAGCCTCTTGAGGGTTTCCCAACATCAGCTTCTGACTTCTTGCTTTCAAGTTCACTCAGAATGGGCATATTACAATCAGTACTTATTCAGAAGTTCTATACCCCTGACTGGTTTATGGAACAATCAAACCTAGATAAAAAAAAAAAAAAAACCCAACAGCAGTGACTGCGTTTGCTATTCACAAATACTACACAAAGGCCTTTGCACACGGTGTTTTCAAATCTTGAAAGACCTTTAACGGTAAGTATGAATTGTAAACATATTACTGGTAGGAAAACAGGCACAGAGGGGATTAAGTAAGGACTCTAAGCTGGTGAGTGTTGGGTGGAATGAACAGACCCCCCTACACGACCCCCGCCAAACTCTAGTGCCATATTAGTACTGATTCTCCATTACAACCGTTACTTGGGAGATGGAGCCTCCAGTTTTCCCCTTTTTCCATTAAAATTTATTATTTATTAGAGATTAAGAAGGGAAGAAAACTTAGAGATGGGAAAAGAAACACCAACAGCACTGCTTCACCACTTTTGAAACTTCCCCCCTGCAGGTGGGAGCCAGGGGCTTGAAATTACATCCTTACACATGGTAACATGTGCACCACCACCCTGGCCCCAGGACCTCCAGTTATTGTTATTTTTAATGACTCTGCATTGTGTGCGGGGGGGGGGGGGGGGGGCGGCGCAAAAGACTCTACTGCTTGAGGCTCTCAGATCTCAGGTCAGTCCCCAGCACCACCAAAAGCCAGAGCTGAGCCGTGCTCTGGTCTATCTTTCTGTATTTCTCTCATTGAAAATAGATAAAATACTTATATAAAAAGACTTTGCAATGAAGAGGTTTTGTTTTAGACAAATAACGCAATCATACTTGTGCTTACATCAAAACCTAGGAAATGGAATCTCTAAGAGATGAAGAAACTTTCTCAGTTGCAAACCTCAACAGAGCAGACAGTGCGACCTCTAAGGATTGACTGCTACCCCTCTGTGGCCCCTCACCTCCCTTTGTCCCTACTTCCCTCTTTGCCTGAATTAGCTCCTAGAACCATCACCATGATGTCAGGTACACACTCTCATCTCTTTGGCATTTTAACCTGGCTAGTCAACCAATGTAAACCCAATTCTCTGTCACATCTGCATTTGCATCCAAATTACTTCATGTATTTGGAGAAAAGAAAAAAAAATATCCCACAAAACCATGTTGACTGGGATCACTTTAAATTCTTGACAGCGAGTGGGCCTTTACATTTCCAATTTCTTATTTCACACTTTCTCTGTTCTCTTCAAATCTCCAACACTTCCTCCCTCATCCACCCTCTTAGCTGATAATATTGCTTCCTATTTCACCAAGGAAATAGAAGCCATCAGATAAGACCATCTGCAGGCTTCCATAAGCACATCTGCCCACATCCTCCTCCTCCCCTTCTGGTTATTGATAAACAGGTCATGCTCCCAGGAAAGTCCAGCCTCATCACTTGGGTCCCGAATTTCATCCCCACAGACTTCAGGTGACAAGTAATAATTGACTACCACCTTTTTCTTCATCCTTTTTAATTTGTATAGAAATCTAATTTTATTAGTGTCAAGGTAGCCATTTTCTAATTTATCGATTTTCATAGGTAGCTTCTCTTCCTCCTCCTCTTCTTTCTCCTCCTCCTTTTTGATCCCCTCTTCCTCTCTCTGGATCCTGATGGAATTGGAGTTCAGAAACCCTCTGGTCACCTTTCCCATCATTTCTCCCCCACTGGGAGTACGGACTAGAATTCTTTTTGGGGAATAGAAGGTGGGAGTTCTGGCTTCTGTAATTGCTTCTCCACTGGATGTGGAAATTGGCAGGTTGATCCAAAACCTACTATTGTGTGTTTTTGCTTCAGGTCTATATTTTGCCTTAATAACTTGGTTATAACAGTCACTATCTATTGCTGTCTTAAACCCTAAGACAGCAGGGACATTCCCTCTATAAAACTCTCAGTCCTGGAACCCCTGGAGCATGGCGTCTTTTCCTTCACACTTCACTGGATCCAGACCATTTGATCCTGCATCTGCTGAGCTCAACCAAATCAATGCAACCAGTGCCACCTCAATATGTTTCACTTCAAACCATGTCCAAGGACACCAGGCATAGGATGTTGAGCCTTCAGCTCC
This sequence comes from Erinaceus europaeus, assembly GCF_950295315.1. Classification (NCBI taxonomy): domain Eukaryota; kingdom Metazoa; phylum Chordata; class Mammalia; order Eulipotyphla; family Erinaceidae; genus Erinaceus; species Erinaceus europaeus. The sequence goes on along the minus strand of NC_080182.1, from coordinate 10,856,648 downwards.
ATTACTCTGGTGAGACCTTTCCTAGATCATAGGACTCCTTAATCCCATTTCAGGTGGTGCATTTCCTAACAAAGCAACAGAACCTAGATCTAGAGCAGGGGCCCATGAGACAGGACACATGTGCACATGTATCCGTAAGTTAGGGGAAAATATAGACCTTAAAGTAAAAATGCACAGTAGTTTGCAGTGACTCAGTAAGTGCAGCAAGTCTTTAAAGACCTAAAAAAAAAAAAAAAAAACCCACAAAGTACTTAAATAGTTTCTACTTCAACCTGGATACCCTCCTCACCTACTTCCCATTTCACTTTCCTCAATCACTCCAAGGCTAACCCTGTCAGACAATGTAGAGACTATGAAAGCTCGATCAGGGTAAGAGACCTGTGTCTTTGATGGGTCTTTGGTCACTACCAGGCCACCCCATTATCTGGGGCCCTAGACAGGGAATTCTGGGGTTCCCACATAGATATGATGGGCCTAGACCTCTAACAGTCCCACTCTCCACCATCAGTGGTCATCTTCATCAGGAATAACATAGTGGACCCTCTTATGGGCCTCTACAGGAGCTTGCCCTCAATGTGGAACAACATTGGTAGGGACTGCCCCATTCTCTGAAGGGGGGTTGGGTCAACATACTATGCCACTCAAGGAAGATGGGTCCTACAATGAGTGCAGCCTAGAATGTTCCTAGCTACAACTACAGAATATGAACTTGGACTTACAGGGATGCAGAAGTTACACAGCCTTCTTTGCTGAATATGGGCCACAGATCAGTTCAATGCAGTTACCCGTATTTATATACTCTTCCCATATTTGGGAGCTAATCTCTGCCCTGATCCAGCTTTCTAGTCTTATTTCCAACTCTGACACCATCTCCCCAGACAATACCTTTATCCCATTTGCATGTTAGCTCAGGCAAAAGCTAGTAAGCTCATGGCCCCCTTGGAATATTCCTAAAATAGACCTGCTAGCTTTTTTCCAAAATGGAGACCCCAAATCTCTATTCCGCTATGCTATGCTATGCTATGCTATGCTATGCTATGCTATGCTATGCTATGCTATGCTATGCTATTCTATTCTAATTCTTACCTTTAGATTCCTGATTATTAAACAATCTGTTCTGCCTTATATCTTAAATGTTTTTCAGCCACCAAGTTGCAGATGCTACCATGACACCAACCTGACTTCCCTGGGCAGATGACCTCACCAATACGTCCTGGAGCCCCACCTCTACAGAGCCCTACCCCATTAGGGAAAGAGAGAAACAGGCTGGGAGTATGGATCCACCCATGTCCAGTGGAGAAGCAACTAAAGAAACCAGAACTCCCACCTTCTGGACCCCATAATTACCCTGGGTCCATGCTCCCAGAGGGATAAAGAATAGGTAGAGGGGATAAGATACAGAACTCTGGTGGTGGAAATTGTGTGTAATTGTACCCCTCTTATCCTATATGGTCTTCTCAATAATTATTAAATCAATAATAAAATTATAAAGAAATAAACAAGCAATCCCTCCCCCTCCACCCCAAAAAACCAGCTGGGAAACTTATAGAAAAATTAATGTGATTTTGAGGGTATACGAAGATTAAATGAGTTGTTCACAGTAAGTGATATGTACTAAGCATTTGGTAAATTCTAGCAAGTAATTTCAGAAATAGAAATAATGCCTTTTTGATAATTAGATATCAGTATGACATGTATCTTGTCTAAGAATATCTCTTACCTAGAACAAAGATGGTTTGTAAACACACACACACACACACACACACACACACACACACTCTACATTGTCTGCTATAGGCTAATTCAGTGACTAAGGATTACCTTTGTAAAACTTTAATGAGCAAGGGAAGAGAGAAATGGATCAGCCATTCCAATGGGAATATTATACAGCTTGACCCACAGAAGTGGTTTGTGGTTCTCTGCCTAGGTCACCATGTGGCCACCAAGTTCCAGATCCAGGATGCCAGGCCAACTGCCTTGGGCAGAGGACCCCACCATGTGTCTTGGAACCCCACCTCCCCAGATTCCCACTGGGGCAGGAGAGAGGTGGGCTGGGAGCATGGATCGACCTGTCAATGCCCATGTTCAGCAGAGAAACAATTGCAGGGGCTGGACCTTCCACTTCTTGCACACCATGGTGATCCTGGGACAGTGTTCCCAGAGGGATAGAGGATGGGGAAGATATCAAGGGAGGGGAATTTTATGTGGAGCTCTGGAGGTGGGCATTGTGTGGAAGTGTACCCCTCTTGCACTGTAGTTTTGTCAATATCTCCATTTTATAAATACATTTTTAAAAAGTGGTTTGTGAATGTTAGGTATTGCTGTTGGTAAGACTGTGATGTGCAGTGCTGAACACCATTCCTGGAACAGGGCAGATCATCCATCTGTGATCTCTGGATTTGCACCTTTTTCTTATTCCTTTTCCCTACCAGAATGTAATTGATTCTTTCTGCTTCACTAAGATTGACACTAAAAAAACAAAACAAAACAAAAACACCAAAGGTGCTGATTAGGACACAGCGTGTTCTGAGTGAGTTTCTTTTTCTTTACGGGAAGTTTCCGTTTCTAGCTTTATATCCTTGAGCATAAGAAGCCCATATCTAAGTGTAATCTATCTAGATTCTACTGAAATTCAGACACCCGAACTCAGCCTCAAGTTTCTCCCGTTGTGTGTTTTGAAGATCAAATGTAACTAAGAGTTTCTATGACTTTTTAAAATTAGATTGATTTACACATAATTTTATATTCTCCTGTTATCTCCCTCCAATAAGATGGGACCTGGAAAAGAAGTCAGTCAATCTTGTAAGCTTTCCTTTGAGCCTTGGCCTTAGAGACACTTGTTATTTGGGTAATTTTTTTTTTTATCATTTCAAATAGATTTTCCTTCCAGAAAGTTTTGATCTATTATCCCAGAAGTAAATGCTAACTTCTTCTGGATACACTACCATAGCAATGTTGGTTTTCATTTTTCTCCAGTTTCTTACAAAATTTAGAAACATCTGTCAATTTTAAGTCATGTGACTTTGATCACTCCACATGACCAGCAAAGGATATGACCCAAAGCACTCCTTCATTACTTTAAAATAAATTATTTTAAATTATCTCTTGGCATTACGAATGAGTTAGTATTCTTCGGATGAATTAATATAGACTTAAATGTAGCAGAGGAAAATTTAGAGTTTTTGCCCAGTCTTAATATAGACATTAATAAAGAGGTCAAGGAGTAGTTTGAAGATTAGAAAACATTTGTCACTGATTCCCATATCCGTTAGCTCTTGGCACAGTAATGTCACATAGCAAGCCCTCCAGACCACAGTGAACATTTGTTTTTCTCCCTTGTGTCTTCAGACTACCTGGAAATCATCTGATTTAAACTGGGACCAGCAGGACTTGGCTACAGCTCACAGCTGGATTCATTAGCTTTATTTTTCATTTTCATTTTCACTTTAATTAGCTTCAATTTTTCTGGGACCACTCTGCAACTCTTGAAAGATCTTCTCATAACAGCAGTGCAGGAAAGCAAGCCCAAGTACACGATTACCCAAGTACTTCAATTCTCTACTCATGTCATATCTGTTAATATCCCACTGACTAAACTTAAATATCTGGGAACTACTCTCTTCCCTGATCCAGCTTTCTAGTTCTATCCTCAACTCTGACACCATGTCCCCAGACAATCCTTTGGTTCACCTGCATGTTAACTGTCAGGCTCTGGCAAAAAACTAGTAAAGCCATGGACCTCTTGGAGTATACCTAGACTAGACCTACTAACATTTTTTCAAAATGGAGACCCCAAATCCCTATTCTATTCTATCCTATCTTATCCTACCCTACCCCACCCCACCCACTCTATCTATTCTATTCTATTCTATTCTATTCTATTCTATTCTATTCTATTCTATTCTATTCTTACCTTTAGGTTCCTGATTATTAAACAATCTGTTCTGCTTTATATCTTAATGCTTTTTTAGCCACCAAGTTCCAGGTGTTACCATGATGCCAACCTGACTTCCCTAGACAGACGACCCCACTGATGTGTCCTAGAGCCCCGCTTCCCCAGAGCCTTGCCCCACTAGGGAAAGAGAGAGACAGGCTGGGAGTGGGGATCCATCTGTCAACACCTATGTTCAGTGGGGGGAACAATTACAGAAGCCAGACATTATACCTTCTGTTGTACCCCATAATGACCCTGGGTCCATACTCCCAGAGGGTTAAAGAATAGGAAAGCTATCAGGGGAGGGGGTGGGATACGGGGTTCTGGTGGTGGGAATTGTGTGGAGTTGTACTCCTCTTATCCTATGGTTTTGTCAATATTTTCATTTTATAAATGAATTTTTAAAAAGAAAGGTAAAAAATGGAGAAGAAAACACCAACCACAAAATCAAAATAAGTTTTAAAGCCAATCCCAACATCTGTTGAGCAGGGCAGTGCATCCCTCTTACAGAGACCTGGTAGCAGAGTGGATAACTGGTACACTTAAGCAAGGGACTGCAAAAGCTAAAAAAAAAAAAAAAAAGTAAACCCTGTAAGGCAGATGTCTGGTCTTCTGGACTAGATCATCTTATCCTCCTTAGCCAGGAACATCAACTGAGAACTGACAAGAAAGCAATTTTTGAGCTCCACACTAGATTTGCTGAATCAGAAGGTCTGAGGGTGGGGATGATCATACATAAAGACATTGACCGTCTGATTTTAATGCATACAAAAGTGAGTTTACGGGAGTCAGGCAGTAGGTAGCACAGTGAGTTAAGTGCATGTGGCGCAAAGCGCAAGGACCGGCATAAGGATCCTGGTTTGAGCCCCAGCTCTCCACCTGCAGGGGAGTCACTTCACAGGTGGTGAAGCAGGTCTGCAGGTGTCTGTCTTTCTCTGCCCCTCTCTGTCTTCCCCTCCTCTCTCCATTTCTCTCTGTCCTATCCAACGACAACAACAATAATAACTACAACAATAAAACAACAAGGGCAACAAAAAGGGAAAAAAAATCTTTACAAAAGTGAGTTTACATTGTAGAAATATACTTAATGTGACTCAGCCAATCACCAACCACTTCCACCAAAGGAAATCAGCAAATTCAAGGACTGCCTGGATATGAGATATTACTGACTCCAAATCTCTGTATGGGAAGTGGAATATTCCTGAGAATAATCTTGGCTTCAGAGCTCAACTGTCATCTGAGCATGAGCAAATGGCTTAGACTCACTAAATTTCTGTTTACTCTATAAATCAGGGGGAGTACATGCTTCCTTTCTTCGAGGATAATATCTGATGTATAGTATGGGATCTCTGGACACAGATGATGAACCCAGCATGGACACTTCATCCCAGTGGACCAATCTGATGATCTTTTTGAGGAGTCTGGGAATTTATAACGGGAAGCACCGAGAATGCAAGACAGTGTGCTTAGTCACTCTGACGGCAGAGTTCTAGTGATGTCATTCCAAATGCTATTAAAGTGTTTGGATCTTTTGGTGGTCCCTGTTCTTCTGGAATCCATGAGATATTGTGGGCACTGTCAATAAACTTCCTCCTTTGTTTTTATTTTTATTTATTTATTTATTTTAGAAAATATTTATTTATTCCCTTTTGTTGCCCTTGTTTCATTGTATTTTTATATTTTTTTATTTTTGGATCGAGGCAGAAATTGAGATAGGAGGGCGAGATAGGGAGGGAGAGAGACAGAGACACACCTCCAGCCCTACTTCACGACTTGGGAAGTTTTATTCCTGTAGGTGGGAACCAGGGGATCCAGCCTGGGTCCCTGAGCACTATGTAATGTGAGTGCTTGATTTTTTAAATTATCTTTATTTGTTTATTTATTGGATAGAAACATCCTGAAATTGAGAGGGAAGGGGGTTATAGTTAGTTATAATGGTTATGCAAAAGAGATTCTCCTGCCTGAGGCTCTGAAAGTACCAGGTTCAATCCCCCTGCAGCACCACAAGCCAGATCTAAGCAGTGCTCTGGTAAAAGGAAGGAAGGAAGGAAGGAAGGAAGGAAGGAAGGAAGGAAGGAAGGGGGGAAGAAAGAAAGAAAGAAAGAAAGGAAGAAAGAAAGAAAGAAAGGGAGGAGGGAGGAAGTAAGAAAGAGGGGAAGAAAGAGAGAGAGAGAGAGGGAGGGAGGGAGAGAGAGAGAAAGGACTAAAGAAAGAGAAAAAGATAAACAGTGCCCATCCATCAAGTGACTGTGCAATTATGTGAGGTTGTGCTGTGTGTTTAGAGTAATTCCCAGCACAGTGACTCTGAGTGTGCACAGGAACGTCTCTCATTCTAGTTAACACAGACCTGGGCTTCAGGAATGAACTGCAAGATGACAGAGTTGCCATATGGAACTTGCTGAGTTGAGGTATGGTGGGAAGAAGCACAAGCACCCCGACCCTGGTTTGATGCTGGCAGGCCTTAACCTAGGGGCAAAGCTGCCCACTGATTGTCAACTAGGATCCAGACCATGGAGCCAGTGGTGAAGAATTTGGATCAGCAAAATGTCAGCGTTCTCCAGGGATTGGAGATTACCTAGTGGCCTTCGTAAGTATCTCAAGAAACAGATACGCCACAGGCAAGCTCAACTGGCTGCCTGAAATGATCTGTAACAGCAGGACAGATAGACAACTTCAGCATACTATGAAAACCCAACTGTCTGCCTCCCTCTTCCAAGTCCCACAAAATATTAAATGGTCTACACTCTGGGCACACAGGGAGAGTTCAAAGAGACGATAGTGCACGATGTAGGCTGTAGTCCTGTTTGCACACAGTGGCTGTTCCAGCTCCTCTTCCTTTCTCTTTTTACTGGACATGCACTGGGAGGCACACCCATCGGCCCCAGCAGCCCCACTGCCCTGGGCAGTGACCAATTGCTTCAGGATCCTGCAGCCCTCTGTCTATCTCATCAGCATGGTAATGCTTATAATATCTTGAGCTGTGGCTCAAGATCCTGAGAGATTTATTATGTCTCCTAGTTGCCTAGATCAGGAACCATTTTTTTTTTTTAGACTCATGCTTTCACTAAACAATTTAATATGCTATTGTCTAGGCAACTGAATACTTCACAATTAGATTTTAAGACTAACGCAGGGAAGAACTTTTCCCTTTCCTCTTCAACAATATTAGGAAAAATGATGAGTCCTTATGAACCGCAAAATTCACTGGTGCCTCACAAGGAACCTCAGCCCAGCTGCTCTTCAGCAGGCTCCTGTCATCTGCTCCAGGGCTCATGCTCTGGTGAGGGGTTGAGGCCATGAGTGGTGGGAGGAAGCCACAGGCCCCAAGGGCCCCTGTACCCCAGATGTTGACTTTGGAGAATGAGGTCTGACCTCCAGGAATGGAGATACAGAAATTTAATCTTTCAAATTCCAGATGTTAATGGAGATTTAAATAAACAGAACCAGTGAGAGACCTGAGAACAAACCAGAAAGAAAAAATGTGAATTTCAAGCAGCTAGAACACACTTCATCAACGAGGTCAACACAGTCTTACCCTGGAGACCTTGCTCTCAGGAAGCCAAGTTACCCAGTGGGTGCTTGGTGAACATGGATTTGGATTTATTTATTTATTTATTTATTTATTTTTCTTTTAACCAGAGCATTGTTCAGGCCTGGCTTTTGATGGTAAGGGAGACTGAACTTGGGGCTTTAGAACCTCAGGCATGACAGTCTTTTGCATAACCATTATGCTGTTTTCCCCACCCTGAACATGAACTTGAAATGCAGAAATAAAGCTTTATAATGTGAGCTTTTAAAGGCTCAGCCACTCTCTGGGCAGTCTGAATTCCTTCCTTACCACACTCTCAGAGGTTCCTTTCAGTCAGCTTCATGTGGCTAGAATCTGGGTTTTAAAAAATTAAATTAACTATATTTATAAAATAAAAAATAGAAAATATCAAAAAAATGATAGGATAAGATGGGTATAGTTCCACACATTTCCCACCACCAGAGTTTCACATCCCATCTTCTCCCCTGGTAGCTTTCCTGTTCTTTATCTCTTTGGGAGTACGGGCCCAGGATCATGATGGGAAGTAGAAGGTAGAAGGTCTGGTTTCTGTAATTCTGTAATTGCTTCTCCACTGGACATGGGTGTTGACAGGTTGATCCATACTCCCAGCCTGTCTCTCTCTTTCTCTGGTGGGGCAGGACTCTGGAGAGGTGGGGTTCCTGGGTACACTGTTGAGGTCTTCTCTCTGGGGGAGTGAGATTGGCATCATGGTAGCATGTGTAACTTGGTGACTGAAAGAAAGAGTATCAGTATACAAAGCATAACTAATCAGGAATTTTGGAAGAAGCTAGTAGGTTTATTTTAGGTATATTCCAAGGGGCCTATGACTTTACTAATTTTTGCATAAGCCTGACAGCTAACAAGCAGGTGGGCCAAAGGTATCGCTCTGGGGAGATATTTTGTCAGGGTTGGAAAGAGGACTAGAAAGCTGGATTAGGGAAGAGAGTAGCTCCCAAATCTGGGGGAGTTTTTGACTGGATTTGATGACGAGAAGGAGAGAGCAATCAAAGTTGATGTGGTTGTAGGTTTTGGTGATAGTATACTAACAGTTACTCTACAGAATTCGGTGCTTCAGACTTCAGAATCATTAGCTCATTTAATCCTCCCAACAATCCTATGAGGAAGACTCTGGTTTATTTCCCAAGTGGCTGAATGGCAAATTTGACTTTTTTTTTTACTTGTTTTACTAAGTTATTTTGCTTTCTCCAGTTTCTACTTTGGTTTTTATAGTAGCATTTAAGAAGAATGGTCAGTATCCCACTTCCCTTTTCCTATGGCTGCTACTGCTGAGGCCTAACTGTGGAAAGGGAGGAAATAGAGGAAAATGAAGAGATAATGTATTCATTAATAAAGAGAATTCTTATGAGCACACTCTTCAATCATGCTTTCTTATTCACGAGCATAATGTGTTTATAAGTCTTCATAACAAAGAACATATTCTCATGAATGTATTATCCCTGTGCACTCCCTTTACCTTCACTCTTTCTAGACCCCTCTTCTTTTTCTCCCCCTAGAAAGCCCCTTGTCGGCATCTCAGTCTTCAGTTGTATGAGCGGAAGACCACAGCTGACAAGTAAGTGACTAGTCTGTGGAATCCTGCTATGAAGACAAGATGAAGCTGATCCAAAAAAAAAAAAGTGCCTCAAAGATTTAAGTGGTTTGGTGTTGGTGAATTGTTCATCTGGTCATCTGATTGTCTTTTGGGGTGAACTAGCCATTTGGTTTGACTTTGAGCTAAATAAAGAAACCTAGAATCATTTTCCAGATGAAGAAACTGTGGTTGGAGAAGCTGAGCCAGTTGTTTGAGGCCACAATAACAAGTATTAGACTAACCACCAATCAAAAAAGTTTTATCTGAAACTGAGTTGGTGTCTTTGTGTTATTCTGCAGGATAAAACCACAGCAAAGGGAAGAAGGTGAAACCCTGAATGATTTCCTAGTGTAGTTCAAGAAATGAATTGGGGACATCTAATATTTAAGTGTGGAAACCACAGAGGAGAGGCCCGAAAGGAGAGGGGAAAAAAGGGGTAAAGGAGTTAGACAAATACAATCAACTCTAAGAAGGACGTACAAAGGCTGGGAGACAGCATAATAAAAGATTTTCATGTCTGAGGGTCTGAGATCCCAGGTTCAATTCCCAGCACTGCCGTAAGTCAAAGATGAGTAGTGCTTTGGTCTCTCTCTCTCTCTCTCATTAAAAATGAAGTCATGAGGAAAAGTCACAGGGTAAAGTGATGCTGTGTGGCTCTTGTCTTGGCTCTTGTCTTGGCTCCAAGGGCAGCAGAATATCATGGACCAGTGGTGAGCCCAAGAGTGAGTCCTCATCAATGTTGCCCATCCTGAGTTTTCAAAAAGAACCAGAAATCCTGATTTTGATACCAAATCACCCAAGTCATATACTTAATTTCAACTACTTGTAAACACCAGGTAGGCCAATCGCAGCAAATCTACATGTTGCGTCTGGCCCTTCTAGTGCCTGTTTATTTCATCTGAATTCTTGGTAGGCTTCAACGCAGTAAGGTTTGAAAAGCTAGAGTGCTGACAGATGGGAGGCTTCAAGAAATGGCTCTTGCTACGGTGATAATGATGATCATTATCACTGCTAACAGTGCTGATAAGCAGCACATATTTCTATGAACTCCATGGAAAGTGCCAATGAAACTGGCGTCCAAGAGGGTTTCCCAGGCGATTGAAGTACTTTGATCCTACTTTCTCATTTCATTAAACTTACATCTGGAAATAACTAAGTCTAGCATTTATTTATTTTTTTTAAAGTAGTTGTAGCTGCAAAACATTCAAGGGAATTCAAGTAATCTTTTCAGTTCCAAACCTGACCGGTCCTGGGCAAAGCCAAAAGGTCCCTGGGAGGAGGACAAAATAGTAACAGGGCACAGAAGGACTGATGATTTGACATCTTACCATATCATATTACACTGAAGACTAATCTGGAGTGCCCCTTTGCTGCATCAGAGGAGGGATACCCACTCAAAACAATTTGTAACACACTGCCGCTGTCCTGCTTGGCCTTCAACCCAGCTGCTGCAGTTTAAAATGCCCTAACTACACGTTCCCCACCACCCCCCCCCACCCCCGTCAGCATTGCCTGATAAGAGAGTACAACTTCCAGGTTAACCCTTCTAGCTTCTGTGAGGCAGGTAATTTTAACTCTTAAATTTCACTTTTAGACAATCAAGCCAGATTTAAACTATTAAACAGAAAAGATATACAAGCATCTAGACAGTTGCTGTAAAAAACAAAACAAAACACTTTATCATCTAATTAGGAACAGTTGAGCTCAATCTTGACTTAGGCTTACAGGAAATCTTTTAATCCTGTGGTAGGATTCATCTGCACCTGGGGCTTGTTGTGTTCCTGGCTCAAACCCATCACAGGCTGTATACCCTCTAAGCTTGGTCTGTCTCTGGAGAGACTGGCTGCTGCTCTGGGCTAGCAGAGACCCCCCCCCCAAGTTCCCCACCCCCGGGAAAGGAGGCGGGATTGTCAAGACCTGGGGGCAATCGATCGTCCTTCGCACCTGCGCAAAAGGATTGCTGCGGCTTCTCTGACTAGAAGGTGGGTCATGAAATGGGGTGGAGAGGGGGCTTCCTCATCTCTCACGGGAAATGGCCTGTGTGCCCAGGTCTCCCTTGCATCATTGGAGTGGTGGAGGCCAAGGGCATCTGTACCACGGGAAAGCCCTCTACTTTCTGGTCTGAATGAAAGCCAATCAGAGAGGGACCTGAGTCAGCTTTATCCTCCTACAACAAAGACCTGAATGGAGGGGGCTCCCTCTTTCTCTCAGCAGAGGGCCTGCTGTCAGAGGAGTCCTGTTGGGCCTGTAGGGAAGCATTGTCTTCCGATTCTGGTCTCAATTCTCGGGCCTGAGACATTTCATGACTGGGGTCTAAACAGTCCCTCATTAAATTCCACAAACTGAAAGTAGTAATGGAAACCTGTAAAGGTCCCTCTTTCAACCTCTTTCTCACTTCTTCCCACATTTGCAAATCTACAGTCTCTTCAGATGGAGCGAGGGCATTACCTTATGTACATGAGCCAAGAAATCCTTTGGTTGACTAGCAGTCACCCTGCAGCCTGGCGCCTTAAGCATAGACTGCAATACTCAGGCATGGGGTGCCTGCTTTCTGCCCCCTGATACTCGGGCATAGAGTGCCTGCTCTCTGCCCCCTGATTGCTCCATTTTACTTCTGTCACTATGCCCACCTATTTTAACAAGTGCATTGTTGTATGCGTTGTCCACTCACCCTTCCGTGCTCAGGGTCCCTGTTTGCCAAAATGAGCAGTCCAGATGAAATCACATTGTTCCACCCATGTGGAGGAGCAGTATTTTGAAAATAGGGAGAAAGTCTCTCAGTAGTCCCAAATTATTCCAAGTTACCCAAGCTGAGAGAAAGACCAGCCTCCCCTTGCAGTCAGAGCCCAAGGACATGGGGTATAGGGCTTCTAGGACTCTTGATGGCTAATACCTAGTGCTCCTCATTTCATTCCAGATTCACTCCCTAACTCTCAAGGCTACTTATACCCAGCTGCTGACATTTGGCTTCCACATCCTAATTCTAATCCAAGCTCTGCTCTGATTGAACAGACGTGAGTCCTCCTGATGGGCTTTGAGTCCTTGGAGTAGAGGCTGTGAGGGTCCTGCTCTAGCCACATTCCTTTGCCCAGGTCTCTGCAGCTGCAATCTGCTTCCTGAAGGAGGTTTTTTGTGCCCACACAAGGAAGAGACCTCCCAGGAAGGCTAATTTACTGGGAGGATGCAGGGCAAAGCCTTGCCCTCATGGGCTCTCAGCCAATAGTGGGTGAGAGTTGGGTGAGTAAATCCTTTAGCTTCATAGTTCTTTGCTGAGGGTGCAAATTCCAGAAGTGTTTCCTCCTGTCTCTGGGAAGGGGAGACTATATCAGTGGGACTGAACTCTAGTTTCTCATGATGCCACCTACACACTAAAGCACCCACCATCATTGCCTTCCCATCTCTGACTCACTTCCCACTCTCGTGATAGTGCTTCTCAGAATCACCTCCCAAAACAATGTCTGCGCAGGGTCTGCTTCTTGGGGAGTCCACCCTCAGCCTCTTCCTTACCCTATATAGCCGATAAAACAATACTCAATAGCCAACTTTCTACCAGACCCAGAATTAACCACCCCTCAGCACTCTAAGTGTATGCTGTCATAACTCTCACTTTTCAAAGGAGAAGGCAGAGGTCACAAGGACATCCAGGGTTTGAACTCTGATTCTTCTGTTGTATGCTTTACATTGGTTTGTTCTAGCCCTCCCCCCGCCAAGAGAATTGGATCAGTCCTATTAATTTCGCTGGCCTGCTTGGCCCCGCCCCAAGGAACCCGGAGAGAGGGTTCCTGAGTCCGAGAGTTCCTGAGTTCCTGAGTTCGAGAGTTTCAGGGTTACAGAGTAAGAGAGAGTTCCAGTGTGCCAGAGTTTCAGAGGGCTCTCAAGTACGAGAGTTCCAGAGTGCCAGAGTTGGAGAGTTCCTGAGTTCCAGAGTAAGAGAGAGAGTGCTTGCGCCACTGCAAAGAGACAGCAGAGTTCTGTTTGGTGATTAGTTTGTCTTAGTTTGTGAATCGTTGTTCTTGAATAAAGAAATACAGCTTCCCTGCCCAGCCGTTGTCTCCGCATCTCTGTTACCCGCCCGTGAAGCTAGACCGGCCGGCAAGAGCCTTCCGAAATTTTAACAACATTCTTCCAGTTTCAAATGTGCTGCTTGTTTGATCACATAAAACTCCTTCATTTCCTTCCATCTCAGATCTCCCTCCTGCCTGGGTAAACCTTGGTTACAGGGATAGAAGTAGGCACGAATGACCAGTTACTGTGACACCAATTACCACCAGCAGTATAGAGCAGGGAACTGTAATTCAGAAACCAAGTGTGATGAGACAGCTGGCTCCAGCCCACAGAGGTAGGCAGTGCTATTATTTTAAGAATCCTCCTGGGCACAGCAAGGCAGCCTTATGCCTGTGGAGGCTGGTGCAGGGCTGGCACTGCCCTCTCCATCACCAGGCAATTGAGCAAGACCCAGTGGAAAAACCCATCTCAGACCCTTCTGGTCTGCTTTGCCAAGAGCCTTTTCACTCTGTGCAAAAGAGAGAGGTCTAGCCAGATGGAAATGAAGTTTCCAGTTCTACCCCTCCATTTAGTGTCTGCATGAATTTTGGCTTCTCCTTTTCCTGCAGGGGACCTTGGTCTCCTGGGTTACATGTGCTGAATCTATGAGCACAGGCTGATGGGGACTCATCAACTAAAGTGGGAAGGATCAGCACATTCAAAAGACTGAGGCCCCTACATGGATATGTCCCCATGACGCTCATCCCAAACTTGACTCAATCCTCAGAAAGGGTAAATAAGATGACAACCGTGCTCTACTGCAGGATCAGAGGAAATATCCTATGGGCCAATATATATATTTCTGTCATGTGTTTGTTCTGATCCAAGATTCTAAAAGAGATGGGAGACATTTATCATGTCAATATTAAAATAACTAAAAGACTCTTCATAGCCTTTGTTCTCAGCTCTAAGACTTATACTACAGATATAAATAAAGATGATATGCTAAGTGTCAGGAATGCTCCTGGGAAGGGAGAGTAGTCAATAAGAATGTGGGTTCTCTTAGGGTGGGGCCCACCTTCCTGCATGCTGCTCTCAATTCAAGTCAAATAATATTGCATCTGCGGATCGCAACCTAATCAACGCAATGAGTGCCACCTCAGCATGCTTCACTTCAGACTGTGTCCAGAGACTTCAGGTGTGGAATGACAACCCTTCAGCTTCATCACTCAGGTGAGACCTTTCCTTTCATAGTATTCTCTAATTCCATTCCAGGTGGTCCACTCCCCAATAAAGTCCCCAAACCTAGATATAGTCCATGTACCCTGAGATGGAGCATATGTTCACACGTGTCCATAAACCAGGGAAAAATATATACCTGAAAGCAGAAGTACACAAGAGTCTGCAGGGAGTACCCCCCCAACACTTCATCTGCAGCCTTTAGGTCCATGATTGTTCAACAGTTTGTTTGGCTTTGTATGTTCACTCTCTTTTCAGCCACCAGGTTCTGGATGCCAGCAGGATGCTGACCAGACTTCCCTGGACAGATGACCCCACCAATGTGTCCTGGAGGTCTGCTTCTCCAGAGACCCGCCCTACTAGGAAAAGAGAGAGACAGACTGGGAGTATGGGTCAACCAGTCAACACCCATGTTCAGCGGGGAAGCAATTACAGAAGCCAGACCTTCCACCTTCTGCAACCCACAAAGACCCTGGGTCCATACTCCCAGAGGGATAGAGAATGGGAAAGCTATCAGGGGAGGGGATGGGATACAGAGATCTGGTGGTGGGAATTGTGTGGAGCTGTACCCCTCTTATCCTATGGTTTTGTTAATGTCTCCTTTCTTAAATAAATAAAATAAAATAAAACATAAAAAAACAACAAAGAATGTGGGTTCTCTCTGCTTCACCTGGGTGACAGCTTTAAGGAGCCTCCTACTTGTGGAGGGGGAACCACTCAAGTAGAAGGTACATGCCATCTGGACCAGGGTAATTGCTTCTGCACTGCAGAGAGTGAGGGACTCTCCTCACAGGAAAGGCTTCACAGAGGAGGTGACATGAGTGGTGCCTTGGAAGGCATATAGGACTTCGGCAGACTGGAGACAGCAAGAAGATGGTTCAAGCAAAGCAAATGGATGTAAACTTTGCAGGAACGGATATTAGGACCTTTAGGGAGGAAGGATTGTTTCAGTCACATGAAGCTAGGGCTACCTGAAAAGAAGATGTGTGGTGGGGTTGGGCAGGGCAGGGCAGGGCAGGGCAGCTGGAAACAGCCATTTGGATGAAGCTCCTAAATTGAGACACAAGAGAATACAGTCCTGCTGGGATGATTTGGCAGGTGAAATCTGACAATCAGGGGCCCTAAGTTCTAAGCCACACACATCAATTGTAAGTAACTTTAGCACAAGGAGGAATGACTTTTTAAGAGAAACACAGAGGAAGAGAATGAGAGAGAGTGAAAGAGACCACAGTGTGGACGCTTCCTGTAATACACTGTTCAACTGAGATATTTCACTGGTCCGGAAACTATTTTTGTAAAAGATTTCTTTATTAGAGAGAGGAGGGAAAAAAAAAGCTAACAAAACAGTCCAAGACCCAATAAAAATGAGACAAAAACTGTATACCTGAACTTAGCTGTAGCCCAAACTAGAGAAGTCTCAGTCAACCGGGGTAATTGCTTCTGCACTGCAGAGTGAGGGATTCTCCTCACAGGAAAGGCCATTCCCAGCACCCTTTTGTTGTCCTTGTTCTTGTAGGCTTGTTGTGGTTATTATTGTTGTTGTTGATGTCCTTCGTTGTTGGATAGGACAGAGAGAAATGGAGAGAGGAGGGGAAGACAGAGGGGGAGAGAAACAGACACCTGCAGACCTGCTTCACCGCCTGTGAAGCGACTCCCCTGCAGGTGGGGAACCGGGGGTTCGAGGGGGGATCCTTACGCCGGTCCTTGTGCTTTGAGCCACGTGCACTTAACCTGCTGCTCTACCGCTCAGCCCCCCTATGGTAATTTTATACATTTTTTTCCTCAGACCTGAACTACAAATGGGAGGACCCAAGGAGCAGCCTTGAAACCCAGATTCTTGAGTGAAGTCTTGAAATTCATCCCTCCACCCCCCAATACTGGCCACCAGGGAGCCCCAGAGGCTCCAGGGGTTCATATCTCTAATCATTCAGGGTTGGAGGAGTTGAAACTCCTTTGTGCGTGAACGTTGGAAGCACTGAGTTTCTGGTGACTCCCATGGGTGCAGAGAAAGATTCCAGACGTCCCTGGATTCATTCTCGACCCCAGCTGGGCGTCAGTCCGGGGTGCCTGGGTTTCCTCAGGAAGGACCATCCAGGCCATTGCATCTCATGAGCTTTCTAGGTGAAAGCTGAAACTTTTCAGTCCAAGTGGTGATTTTCCTCTCCTGGCCAGAGCGAGGCTGATGTTTCTATAAGTGGAGCCCTGGTTGCTAGGTGACATCCCTGCTGGTTCCTGGTTCTGAGGACAGTGAGGCAACCATGAGCTAGAGAGATGGAAGGCTTCCACTTTCAAAAGACAAAATCTGTACCCTAAAGATGAAATGAGACCTACACTAATTGGAGGGTTACATAACAGTCAGCCATGGCTGTAACATTATCTTCCCACCATTTGTGGGACCAGTGAGATCTATTTAAGTGCATTTTTTCAAAATGAGAGGGGGAGTAGGAAGTTGAACTGATAAATATAGTTGGCTCCTTTGACTGGGAGAGGAAACTTCTAATTATGTCGCTTTTCTAAACTGCATCCATCAGATCTTCACCTTCATTAGCCTCTGAATCATTAGAGGAAACATATTAAAACAATTAGATCTGCAGAGAACTGCAGCCTTCAGCATCTCTGACAGCTGCATCGGGGATCTAGGCTTTTCATTAAAATTGGATGGAGGTTCTCACAAATCAATAAGTAGATGTACAGTCCAAGTGAAAGATGAACAGAGATTGTGAATAGGCAAATCACAAAAGAGCCACAAAAGGCCATAAACATTTCTAAGCTCACATGCCGCCGAGGAAATACATTAATACAATCATTAGAAAGCCTTCATTTCATCTATTAAATGGCAAGTATCTTAAGTGGTAATATGCATAATGGATGCAGACATATGAAAATTACGATTTTGATATGCTGTTTGGTTAGAGAACATTTTCTGAAAAACGCTTTACCAAAAAATTAAAGATATTTTAAATATAGACACTATTTGGCTAAGCAATGTGTTGTCCTTGATTACAGGGATGGTCATGTACAATTTTTGATTAAAAAAAAAAGTAATTGGAGGGGGTCGGGCGGTAGCGCAGCGGGTTAAGCGCAAGTGGCGCAAAGCACAAGGACCGGTATAAAGATCCCAGTTCGAGCCCCCGGCTCCCCACTTACAGGGGAGTCGCTTCACAGGCGGTGAAGCAGTTCTGCAGGTGTCTGTCTTTCTCTCCCCCTCTCTGTCTTCCCCTCCTCTCTCCGTTTCTCTCTGTCCTATCCAACAATGACCACATCAATAACAATAACAATAATAACTACAACAAGGGTAGCAAAAGGGAATGAAATAAATAAATAAATAAAAATTGAAAATAAAAGTATATTTATGATGCAGGAATGTTGTCTAAATAGAAAGAAATGCTAAGTAAATAGAAAGTTAAATTTAAAAGTGTGTCAGAGTAGTAGCAATACTGCACATTCACCCTACCTGTGTACTATCACTTAAAGAATACTTGCTGCTGACTAGTCATTAGTTGTATCAGAAGTAATCTCGAGATCATAAAAGAAAAAAGCAGGATACAGAGGAGGAATATTGGGTCCCGTGCATGGTGGTGGAAATGGCCCCAAGTGGCGTGAGGGTCTTTGCAGACGCAGCGAGATAAGAATTTGTACCTATTTGTCAACAGCTGTATTATAATCCAGTAACACCTCAGTAATGCTAAAAAAAAGGGGGGTGTATAAATTGCATGTTTATATAAAATTGCAAAATGAAAAAAATGTTGTCTGTGCTTTGTAGAATACCATGAACAGTGGGCTCGCGTCACAAGCAGTAAAGCAGGTCTGCAGGTGTCTGTCTTTCTCTTCCCCTCTCTGTCTTCCCCTCCTCTCTGATTTCTCTCTGTCCTATCCAACAACAATGACAGCAATAACAACAACAATAAACAACAAGAGCATCAAAAGGGAAAAAAAAGTAGCTTTCAGGAACAGTGAATTTGTGGTACAGGCACTGAGCCTCAGAGATAACCCTGGAGGCAAAAAAAAAAAAAAGTATGATGGTTATCCTTGGGAGGAAAAGGGGGAAAAGTCGGGGTGGGGGAGAGTCGGTAAAGACCTGGCAAAGAACTGTGGGGGTATGGAGCTTTATCCTTGTAATCATATGATATTGTAAACTATTATTTTCTAAATTTTTTATTGGGGGATTCATGTTTTGCAGTTGACAGGAAATACGATAGTTTGTACACGCCTAACAGTTCCCAGTTTTCCACATAACAATACAACCCCCACTAGGTCCTCCTCTACTTGAACCCTCCCTCCCCATACATCTCAGAGATTTTTATTTTGGTGCAATATGCCAACTCCAGTCCTGGTTCTGCTTAGTTGTAAACCATTATTAAATCACTAGTAAAGTTAAAAAAAAAGAATAATAAAAAGAAAGACATAAAGGGACAAAATGAAAGCTGGCCTGCATGTGGTATATTGTATAAGCAAAGGATTTTAGGGAATGGGAAGGGAAGGAAAAGGGGAGAGAAGGAAAGGGGCTTTGGGGTCCCAGTGCATGATGGCGGAAATGGAACTAAATTAGGAGTGAAAGTCTCATAGACAGAAGTTGAAAAACAAGATCAGAAGAGAAAACACTAAACAGAACTTGGATGGGAGCTGGTGTATTGCACCAAGGTCAAAGACTCTAGGGTTGGGGAGGGGGGGAGATGGGGGTGCTCAGGTCCTGGAACATGATGGCAGAGGAGGACCTAGTGGGGGTTGAATTGTTATTTGGAAAACTGGGCAGTGTTATGCATGTACAAAAGATTGCATTTTACTGTCGACTGTAAGCCATTAATCCCACCAATAAATAGATACCAATAAAATAAAAGGAATGAGTGTTTTGCAGGCACCTGTCATGGGGAGATGTGAAATTGCACCCGTATATCAACAACCGTCCTGCAAGATCACTAAGCCCCCAGTCAATTATTTCAAAAAAAATAATAAGTCAATGTATTGCTTTTTACATGAAAATAATTCTGAAGGGTGAGAGTTGCCATGATTTCTTCCCAGAGGTTGTCCAAGTAGGAGCTTCTCTGGCATTACTCTGCTGTGGCCAGCTGGGCATCATGTTCCTGAGAAAGAAGAGGGTGGGAGGGAAGAGTGACAGGTCAGACCAGTTCCTCCTTGTCCAGCTATGAAGAACTGCTGAGCACACAGCTTGGGGCCTGGAATGAAAACCGTTAATTTACATCATCTGCTAAGTAAGCTAATTATCTGAAGGGTACTTTTTATGTAGTCATAAAAAAGGCATAATGAGCACAATTAGAAAGAGATCTTTCCCCGTTTTTTTCTTTCTCTTCCTTTTTTACTGTTGCCTCATGATGTTTTTTCTTTCTTTCTTATTTATTTATTACTTTTAATTTGACAGCACAGAGGAAAATTGAGAAGGATGAGGAGATGAGGGGGAGAATGACCTGTGTCATTTCTTCCTTATTTGTGAAGCTTTCCCCCTGCAGGTGGTTGACTGGGGACTTGAACTCGGGTTCTTGTATACTATACTGTGTGTGCTTAACCAGGTGTGCCACTACCTGGCCTCTCTTCCATTTTTTCCCTTTATTTTTTAATTATAACTTCTTGTCTGGTATAATTACAAGCCCTTGGTACAGAAATCAAACTGGTTCCTCAGAGGACATTGAGTTCATATTCCTATTCTGCTAGAAGCTGGCCTTGCCTTATTAGGAGCTTCTGGAATTAAGAGCACTTCTCTCTGAATGTAGGTTTTTTGGGATGTGTTCTGGTCACCTGGAGACGGGCAATTTAGAATACCGAGAGGGATTCTGGGAAGGGTTTTCCACAGTGGGGGAAATGGCATATAGTGAAAGGGGAACGTGGTGCTATTGTAGAGCTATGGATGAGTAGGCTGGACGAGAACACTGCCCTCAAAAGGACAATGTCTATCTGTGCGGTATGGAGGAAAATGAGCAGTGCTGTCACAATGAACATGCTACACCCTGGGCTCCTTAAGTGATAGGCCTTGTAGAGTTCTTCTCCAGCGGCCAACTGGGTGACAGATTCCTGACAAAAGAGATTGGGTGGGTGGGGGGAGAAAAGGCTCACTAGGTACCTGAGATGATATGGCCATACCCATTGACAAGAACTACTCTGGGCATTACTGTCGGCGCCCACCTATATCCCTTGGAGAACCAAGCCATTTATGGTCTGCTGACAGACTGATTTCCATCTGCCATCTTTGTTGGAGAGTTGACCATTCAGAACCCATTTTGTCTACATGGAGAGGAATGGTGGTAAAGCAGGGAATTAACATCTATCTCTCTGTGCTACTGGGGGAAAACATCCAGGAAACATGTCAGGTTTGTACTTGTCACAAGCCTGTGACATGTAACCCAAGGCCTAATTGCTCGGCATGTCTAGCAAGGATCTGTAACTTCTCAAACACTGGGGTGTCATTGAGAGTCAGAGCTCTAAGTGCCAAAGTGCCAGGCCATAGCCACTTTGATACCGGATATGAGTGAGGAGGCGAACGACTTCATGTCTTTGTAGCCATAGATCTGCTGAGATCCCACTAGGACTGCTAGTTAGTAAGGGCCTTGAAAAACAGAATCCCAGTTAGAAGACACCTGATGGCCATGCTACCCCTTATCAGTGGCACAGTCCTTTCGAAGATAACCCTTCTCCATTTTGTTCCTCTTTTAATGGACTGTTATGCTTTTTGCTGACATAAGCTGTTTGGGAATTTCTTTGATGCTAATAAAATGCAGGGGACCCAGTGGTCAGCACCTCACCGCCTACAATTCTCCCTTATGAGGGAAAGTTGCTGTGAACCTCCACGGGCCTTTCAAAAGACTGGACTTGAGTCTTGGAAATCATTTGTTGTTCCTGTGCGAGCTACTTCGTTTTGCTTGCTCATGGTGCCATCCTTACTCAATGATGGTTTGAGTCCCCAGCTGTGAATACCCTTTGCGCCTGAACCCTAGAGTTCCCTTTACAGGGACTGTGGCTGTTCCGTGAAGTTGCTAGCTGAGCAGTAGACACTTAGTAGCTGCCTTTCCTTACCCAAATACTTGCCCTCTTCACCTACCCATGTTTTTCCCATCTTCCACGTAAACCGCAACCCAGACCTTTGTCTTTGAGGTTGGCCTTTAGGGGGGAGTACAAACCAAAAACCCCTGGTACAAACCTTTCTGTCGGCGTCCCTACTCATAAGCCTCTAAGCATTTGATCACTTGCTTCAGCCCCGGCCCTCTGACTCCTCAGACTGCATTTGGTTATATGTTTTCCATTATGTTCTGCATCTTTCTATGGCCAAGGGATTAAGGTAGTCGGGGGGCGGGGGGAGGCTCACCCTGCCACCAACCTGAACAGTTCTGCTTTAATTTCCTGATTATATTGGTTTAATCTGAAGTGCTCTGCTACTGCTGTTGAAAAAAAAAAGGTGAGAATCCCTGAGCAAATCTAGGGATCACCTCAAATGGGAGCTTCTGCTCCCATACCAAACTCCAAGTCCCTGGGTGTGCGCTGTTCCTGGGTGACACGATGAGGCCAGGGTTGATTCATTTCTAATCATGAAGTGCTGAAAAGTAAAAAATTGCAGTGGAATAAAAGCCTGGGACAATGACAGAAACAGAGTGATGATGAATGCTAATTCTTATAGGAGAGAATGTTCCTCATCCTTTTCTGCATGGTTAATCAACTCCCACAGGCCCTTGCCTAAATGTGCTCTTTGCTTGGATCTCCAGCCTCATGCATTATGGATGAGGTGTGTGCAGACTGCAGGGACTCTGACTCCTTCAAAGCCTAGTCAGTGCTCAGCTTAACCACCGCAAGCAGTAGTCATCCAGGGCTTGAAGGACAGCAAAATAAATCTGTGATAAGAAGCAGGCATATCTCCAGGGCCTCCAGGCCTGGGGCTGAGGGTGAAGGGAGAAGCCCTGTCCTGGGCTGTCACCACAGCTCCCATATGTCTTAGCAAGTAATGCAAGCAACCGCTAAAGATGAAAGCAAACACTACAGTAGCTAGACCTCAGGAGACTGGGGAACCAGTCCTCTGACTCTGGATGTAGCTTCCTGGTAGACACGGTTTGGGAGAGCCTTAAGAGTCTTCAAAGGTAAATCAGCCATTTCTGGAGCCTCCCTGAGTAAAGGGAAAGCAAGAGTTCCTATATCCACTCTGAAGCTTTAGACCTGCCTTCCAGCTCTCCTTCCTGGCACCATGTGGCGTTTCTGAGGGGGATCTGCTCCACAGAATAAATGTAGGAGACAGGGCATGTGCATCTCCTTCCCAGAAATTCATAAAGTCACATGAGCCATTGACAGTTTTGAGAAATCATGAACAAATCATGCACGTAGAGACCAGGGTTTACTCTCCTGTATGAGACAGCTTACCCAGAGTGATCTGAGCACAGAGTCCACTGTCCTCACAGAATGCTGGTTAACCCTCCTTGGATCTGACCCTGCTGTTAGTGTCTGACCGCCAGTCAGGCTCCTGTGTCTGGGGAGTTCCCATGAGTTTAGGGGCTGTCCCCTCTGCTGGCTCGAGCAAATGGACAGATGGGTGATAGTCCATAACTGCCCCTCAGGGGTTCTTCAGCCCGAGCCAGGAAGAGTTAGACTGTTTATTGCCAAGATGGCCAAATGGCCTGGCTGGCTAATAACAGTTAGTTTCTACCTGATTTCTAAATACTCTCCCTTCTTTGAAGTTGAACCTCAGGCCTGTACAATTTCACCACTCCAGAGCTGATTTTTCATTCAGAGAATCAGAGAGAGAGAGAAATCCCAGAGACTCCCCAGAGCTGTGACACTCTCATGTGAACTGGGGTTGTGCACGGCAAGGCATGCAGCCCAACTGGTCAGCTATAACTCTGGCACCTGAGAGGCAATTATTGATATCAGTAACCCTTCACTCTCAAAACTGTCCCAATCAGGCAACAAACCACATAGCCACTACCACGAGGAGCCTCAGGAAACTACTGTCTGCTTTTGTAGATTTTATCTAGCTTTGGAATTTCATTCCGCTATGTAAAAGGTGTCCAACTCTGAGCACAGTAAGCTGGACTCTGAGAAACTTCTCCACTGGGGGGGGGGGCAGGTGGTAGTGCAGCAGGTTAAATGCACATGGCATGAAGTGCAAGGACTGTTGTAAGGATCCCAGTTTGAGACCCCCCACTCCCCACGTGGAGGGGGGGTCACTTCACAAGTGGTAAAGCAGGTCTGTAGGTGTCTCTCTTTCTCTCCTCCTCTCTGTCTTCCCTTTCTCTCTTGATTTCTCTGTTTTATCCAACAACAACTAAATCAATAACAACAATAATAATAATAACCACAACAACGATAAAACAACAAGGGCAACAAAAGGGGGAAAAAAAAGCCTCCAGGAGCAGTGGATTTGTGGTATAGGGACCGAGCCCCAGCAATAACCCTGTAGGCAATAATAATAATAAAAGAAACTTCTCCCTGGAAGTTCAGTGTTCTTTTTTTTTAATATTTTATTTATTTATTCATTCCCTTTTGTTGTCCTTGTTGTTTTATTGTTGTAATTATTATTATTATTATTGATGTCGCTGTGAGATAGGACAGACAGAAATGGAGAGAGGAGGGGAAGACAGAGAGGGGGAGAGAAAGACAGACACCTGCAGACCTGTGAAGTGACTCCTTGCAGGTGGGGAACCGGGATCCTCATGCTGGTCCTTGCTCTTTGCGCCACGTGCACTTAACCCGCTGCACTACTGCCCGACTCCCCTTTTTTTTAAAAAAAAAATTTTATTTATTTTAATGAGAGACAGATACAGAGAAAGAAAGAAAGAAAGAAAGAAAGAAAGAAAGAAAGAAAGAAAGAAAGAAAGGAAGGAAGGAAGAAAGATAGATAGATAGATAGGGAGAGAGACCAGAACACTGCTTGGCTCTGGCTTATAGTGGTACTGGGGATTGAACCTAAGATCTCAGAGCCTCAGGCATGAGAGTCTTTTGCAGAACCATTATACTCTCTCCCCAGCCTGAAAGTTAGTGTTCTATGGCTCACAAGCTTATAGTCATAGGTCTCCCTATAACATGAGGCTGATTTTGGAGCCAGGGTGTCCATTTCCACGCCCCGCCTCCTTTGTTGCCACCAATGTTACTACTGGGAAAAGTGACTCTACCACTCCACTACACCTACTGTTCATTTTTCTTTAATAGAGGGTGAGATTCAAGGAGAGAGAAGGGAAAATACCTACAACACTGTGCTACCACTAGTGAAGCTTCTCCCTGCAGGTGGGGCCTGGAGTTGGAGCCTGGATCCGTGTGCTTGACAACGTGTGCACTGTGCTGGGAGGCCCACCACACAGCCCCAGTTCCCACCACTTCTTACTCGAGAATGTCTCAGATTCTCAGACACCACGGGCAGAGAAAGTGAACTCGTTAGAAGCACAGAACTCTGATCTGGAGACAAAGCATGACATAAATCCCAGTTTGTTTCTGAAAAAAGAAAAAAGAAAAAGAAAAAACTGTGGAATTTATTCAAGTTATTCAATTTAACAAACACAGGGCCATAAATAGAAATGTTTCAGCTGTAAGGAAACTAACACATGATTTGGTTCAGAATGTCTACTTTACGAAGTGAGTTAATTTGAAAAAGAAAAAGGAAAAAAAAAACAACCTCTTGCCTTAACTGTTCATTTGAGATAATAGTATTACATTCTTATTTTACAAGTGAGCCAGATACACATGGTTAGCTGGTTCTGTCAAAGTGGCTGTCAAGTTAAACACCATTGCTATATTCAGATTCACTTTAGGCTGCATTAAAAAAAATTAACCACATGGGAGTTGGGCGGTAGCACAGTGGTTGCAAAGTGCAAGGAGAAGCGTAAGGGTCCGGGTTCGAGCCCTGGCTCCCCACCAGCAAGGGGGATCACTTCACAGACAGTGAAGCAGGTCTATCTTTCTCTCCCCCTCTCTGTCTTCCCCTCCTCTCTCCATTTCTCTCTGTCCTATCCAACAACGACAGCATCAATAACAACAACAATAATAACTACAACAGTAAAACAAGGGCAACCAAAAGGGAATAAATAAATAAATAAATAAATAAATAAATAAATAAATACTAAAAAAAAAAAAAAGAGTAATCCGGAAGTTGGGTGGTAGCGCAGTGGGTTAAGTGCAGGTGGCTGCAAAGCGCAAGGACTGGCATAAGGATCCTGGTTCAAGCCCCCGGCTCCCCACATGCAGGGGAGTCACTTCACAGGAGGTGAAGCAGGCCTGCAGGTGTCTTTCTCTCCCCCTCTCTGTCTTACCCTCCTCTCTCGATTTCTCTCTGTATATCCAACAACAACAACAACAATAATAGTAACAACACCGATAAACAACAAAAGGGAAAAAATGGCCTCCAGGAGCAGTGGATTTGTAGTGCAGGCACCAAGCCTGTCTCGTTCTTTCCGTAGCAGGGCAGAAGCCTAGTACTTCTATTCTCACTGTTCGCTGCCCCTTGTGTCACCTCTGGTCCCACCAACAGCCAAGCAATGACCACACAAAAATTTTATTTGCTCATTCCTGACAAACACAAAACACCAGAGCTGGACTTGGCATTCCCGGTACATCTCCCACCTCATGCTCAGGCCTCTGCAGCTTGACCCTGTCCTGCACTGCTCCATTAGTCCCTAGATTGGCCCAAGTGTCAATCACTGAATTTGTTCAACCTCTCAAACTAGAGACTGAGATCTCCCAGAGCATGTCCTCATAGCTCTTACGCAATGTGAGGGGTACATCCTGATGCCCGATAAACGTTTCCATTGACTGAATGAGGCCACTGAGTAGTTTTCCTTTCGGTGGCTCCTGGCAGGGAATGGCAGGAGGGTTTTTTGCTAATAAGCTGCTCTGTATAATGTTGGTTTTGGTATTGTTGTATTTGGAGTTGCTTATTGGGCTGCTGGCTTAAACAAAACCCAAGGAAGCCCTTTAAGAGTCCAGTATTTTAAAGTCCACAATTAAAATAAAATAATGAATTCCCTGGAGAGATCTTGAAGTCAGGGCTGGAATTTTAAATTTGTGATAATTATTTTCTGTCTGGCTTGAGAACTATGCAAACAACTGAGAATTTTCCTTATGTGCCATAAACAGCCTCAAGTGAGGAAATCAAGGATCCCGGTTTGAGCCCTGGCTCCCCACATGCAGGGGAGTCACTTCACAGGTGGTGAAGCAGGTCTGCAGGTGTCTGTCTTTCTCTCTCCCTCTGTCTTCCCCTCCTCTCTCCATTTCTCTCTGTCCTTTCTAACAACAGTAACAAGGGAAATAATAACAAGGGCAACAACAAGGGCAACAAAATGGGAAAAATGGCCTCTAGGAGCAGTGGATTCATAGTGCAGGCACCGAGCCCCAGCAATGACCCTAGAGGCAATATATATATATTTCTAAGAGAGAGAAAACACCAGAACATCACCTTGGCATATGTAGTGACAGAGATAGAACTCAGGACCTCATGCTTAAGGGTCCAACACCTCCAAGATTGCTAACTTTCCTTATTTATTTATTTTTAAATTTATTTACTCATGAGAAAGATAAGCAGAGAGAGGAAGAACCAGACATCACTCTAGTACATGTGCTGCTGGGGGCTGAACTTGGGACCTCATGGTTGAGAATCCAATGTTTTATCCACTGCACCACCACCCAGACCACTAATTTTCCTCTTAATGCCAGTCTTGCTGCATCCCATAAAGTCTGGTACCTTGTCGCTTCACTTTCATTGATTTCCAGATGATTTTAAATTTTCTCTTGGTTTCTGCACTGACGCAAGTGTAATCCAGAATTTAGTCTCCATGTTTTTCAGGTTTTCTTCCCCATGTTTTCTTTTATTCCATGGTCTCTCTCTCTCTCTCTGCCTCTCTCTCATTATTTTAATTTTTATTAATGATCTAATAGTAATTTACAAGATTATAAGATAATAGGGATATAATTTTACACCATTCCCCCCTCCTTCAACAGTAAGCACCACTGTTCTCCAAGGCTGTAGAATATGGGTTGACTATATATATATATATATATCTTTTCAAGTTCATGTGTTTCAGTTCTCTCTATTCCTCATATGAGTGAAATCATCCCATACTTACCTTTCACTTTCTTACTTAACTAAACATAATTACTACCAGTTCCATTCATTTTGTCCTGAAGGATATAACATATATTTTTTGTTGTTAACTGCTGAGTCAAACTCCATATGTCCCATAAATTTCTTTTTGTATTTATAAAACCAAATGAATGATTTTTTATTTCATTGTTAAAACTCCATCTAACTACTCATCATAGGGTTCCCAAATGTCTTAAACTATAAATGAGGAGAATGAAACGGCCTTCCACCAGAGCAGCTCTTGGGCCATTGAGCAAAGACAAGTGATCTCACGTGGGAGCTGAAGCTTGCTTTTATTTACTTCCAAGACCCTGCCTTCACACCCTTTCTAAGCCACACCCACACCTATTGTAACTTCTGAGTGTCCTTTGTTTTTACTGTTTCTTCTTATAAGGGGAAGGGCCCGACTTCCTCAGTGATGGTGCCAAAACAAAGGTTCATGGTCACAAAAGTTCTGGGTCTCAGTGGATCTGAGGCTCAGAGTATTCTAGTCATTTCTCTCTAACACTTCCCCCTCTGAGAATATGGACTAAAACTTTTGGTGTGCAAAAGGAAAGAGAGTTGGCTTCTATAATTGCTTCCATACTGGACATAGATATTGGCTGGTGGATTCATACCCCTAACCTGTCTTTGTGTTTCTGGAGAGGTGAGGTTCTTGGACAAGTTGATGAGGTCATCTGCCTAGGGAAGTCAGAATGGGGTCATAGCAGCATCTAGACCTTCGTGACTGAAATGCAGTGAGGTATAAAGTGGGACAAAATGTTTAATAGGTAGGGTTGTTTAATATGTAAAATTTAATAAACAGGATTAGAGCCCATGAGAATACAGACCCTAGGGTGGAAATAAACTAGGCTATTTTAGTTATGTTCCTTGGGTTTTCAAGACCTTAGTGATTTGCTTGAGCTTAATAGCTAACTTGAAAGTAGACGAGCTCAACAATTTGTTTGGCTTTGTATGTTAACTCTCTTTTCAGTCACCAGGTTCCAGATGCCATCAGGATGCCGGCCAGGCTTCCCTGGACTGAAGACCCCACCAATGTGCCCTGGAGCTCCGCTTCCCCAGAGACCCACCCTACTAGGGAAAGAGAGAGGCAGACTGGGAGTATGGGTCGACCAGTCAACATCCATGTTCAGCGGGGAAGCAATTACAGAAGCCAGACCTTCTACCTTCTGCAACCCACAATGACCCTGGGTCCATGCTCCCAGAGGGATAGAGAATGGGAAAGCTATCAGGGGAGGGGGTGGGACATGGAGATTGGGTGGTGGGAATTGTGTGGAGTTGTACCCCTCCTACCCTATGGATTTGTTAATTTATCCTTTCTTAAATAAAAAAATAAATTAAAAAAAAAAAAAGAAAGTAGATGAGAAATACTATCTAGGAGGATGGCACCAGAGTGGAGAATGGAACTTGAGAGCTGGGTTAGGGTATAAAGAGTGGCTCCTACACTTGAAAAAAATAACTGTTTACTCCATCAATCTAACTGGGGCACATGTGTATAAATAATTAGGACAGGAACCTGTATGATCTGTGGGCCACTGTCAGTCTGTGTTTGCAGTTCATGGTCACAACATTCCTCGAGTGGCAGGGTAGGATGACTCAACTTCTCTTAAGAGAGTGAGAAGTCCTTCTCATTGCTGGCTTATAGTGAAGGTAAGGCCCTGGAGAGGCCCATTAAAGGGCCAATGAGTCACCCCATCAGCTGGGGCCCTATTCAGGGAGTCCTGAGATTCCCAAACAGACATGATGGACCTAGACGTCGAATAAACCCCTCTCTCCATTGTTACCGGTCATTCCTAGCAGGAACAACACAATAGACCCCTTTTTGGACACCCATAGGACCTTGCCCTCAACTTGGATAAACAATGGTAGAGAATGTTCCATCCTCTGAAGGGGGGCTGGACAACATATTCTATGCTACACCTGAGGAAGATGGGTTCTGATATTGGCGCAGCTTGAGACGTTCCTACTTAACGACCACAGAATGTGACCTCAGATCTACATGGATGCAGAAGTCACATAGGCTCCTAAGCTGAATATGGGCCCGAGATCATATCAAATCGATAGGGTTTACAGTCAACAATATTTATATAGCTTTCCCATATTAGGGAGCTACTCTCTTCTCTGACCCAGCTTTCTAGTCCTTCTGCCAGCCATGACATCACCTCCTCAGACAATAACTTGGATCTACCTGCATATCAGATTTCAGGCTCAGGCAAACAAAACAAAACAAAACACTAGTATAGCCACAGGCCCTTTGGAATAACTAAAATATGCCTACTAGCTATCTACAAAATGGAGACCCCCCAACACTTCATCTGCACTATTCCAGCCTTTAGGTCCACGATTGGTCAACAATTTGTTTGGCCTTTCAACCACCAGGTTCCGGATGCTAACAGGATACCGACCAGACTTCCCTGGACAGACAACGCCAGCAATGTGTCCTGGAACTCTGCTTTCCCAGAGCCCTTTCCCACTAGGGAAAGAGAAAGACAGGCTGGGAGTACGGATTGACCTGTCAACACCCATGTTCAGCAAGGAAGCAATTACAGAAGCCAGACCTTCCACCTTCTGCATCCCACAATGACCTTGGGTCCATACTCCCAGAGGGATAAAGAATAGGAAAGCTATCAGGGGAGGGGATGGAATACGGGGTTCTGGTGGTGGGAATTGTGTGGAATTGGACCCCTCTTATCCTATGGTTTAGTAAATGTTTCCTTTTTATAAATAAATAAATAAGTAAGTTAAAAAAAAAAAAAGAAATCTGGAACACATAACCTATTTTTACATTTTAGGACTTTAGGAGGAGGAAAACAAGTAGCTAAACCATAGCTTATTGCTTTTGTCCATCTTACGGAATTTGATCTACTCTTGTGGGCTAGTCTGGTCTTGATCTGTGAACCCAGCCATTCAGTTCAGAGACTGGCTAACTTACTGAGGCTAACTTATTGTGTTATGTTGGGTTTGTAATTTCTCTAGGAATTTGCTCCTATACTAGATGCCTTGGGAATTCCCAGGCCAGATGGCCCACTGCCACTCTGGCCTTTGTCTTCAAATTTGCTCAGTGGTGATTTTTCTTCTAAGCTCCTCTGAAAGTTATTCACTATTTTCAATCTCATGCCAGCTGATGGCCATCTCCTCTCTCTTGAATCCTTCAATAGACTCACAATCAAGATGCTTTCATGTGAATGGAGTTAGAACTTCTTTTTCCGAGAGGAGAGGAGAAGAAGGGAGAGGAGGAGAGAGGAGAGGAGAGAAGAGGTAATATCAGGAAAATATACAGGAACCAGGCCACAAACAGTTCCTGTTGTTCTGTTGGAAGCTGGTTTTTTTTTTTTTGTTTTTTTTTATTTTCCCTTTTGTTGCCCTTGTTGTTTTATTGTTGTTGTAGTTATTGTTGTTGTTGTTGCTGATGTCATCGTTGTTGGATAGGACAGAGAGAAATGAAATGGAGAGAGGAGGGGAAGACAGAGAGGGAGAGAGAGAGATGCACCACAGCCTGGCCCTTCATAATATTTCTGGTTTACATAAACATTTGAGATTTTCCTTAGAAGTTTTCTGACAAAATTAGTGCTCTGGGTGTAAGCAATGCTTTTATGTAACAGTTTCTCAGACTTCTGAGATGCCTGGGGTGCCACCAGGAGTGGGGCCACTTACACTGGCATGAAAAGTATAGGATGGAGCCCACAAGGCAGGTGTTAGAAAGCTGCAGGTCCTTTCAACTCACCTAGGTCCCTACACCACCAGCAAGAGCAGCAAACAATTCCTTAGCACTGCGGTTTCTGGTCTTAGGGTCCTTCCCTAGACTCCAGAGCCAGGTAGGAGGAGCCCCCACCCTCTCAGACTTCTCACTGGCCATTTGTTCCGAATGGCAACAGCTCCTTATTACTGTCCATAAATCTGACCGATTTTCACAACAGTGATATCTTCCCTTTTGTAACTCTCGGACCGTTCCCAGCCAAACATGAGCCATTCTTATTAAAACCTGTTTAAAGATGCCTTCTTTTGATAAAGTGGTGATTACCAGGCATTTTGGTTGTGTCTCAGGATCATTAATCATCTTGGGATCAATGGCATTGATTTAGCTTCTGAGCACCATGAATCTCAGTGTTTTCTAGCCAAGTGTAGCACCACTAACTGGTGCAAAGACATTGTTATTACAGTGAATAATAGATGACCCCTGACAGTAATGGTATTCAAGAACACCATGAATCCCAGTCCTTCCTCTCAGTCTTGGGATTGTGAACGGGAAGTAGTCCAGATCTTATCCTTGCAGTTTCTCTTTCTTTGCTCTGAAAACTGAGGTACATCCTTGTCAATGGAGTCAAGTTACCTGATTATACTTTAGAAACGATACGTCTCTTGGAAACAGAGAAATATATATATATACAGAACCTCTATAGTTCTCCCATATGAACCTCCAGAAATATAAGAAAATTATCTTTAAAGATTTGTAAGTATTTAGCAGAGCAAGAGAGGGTGTCATTAGCAGACATTGTGAAGCCTTGCGTGAGAGTGTGAGAAGGCAAATGGGATCCTATTGGAGGAGGGAAACCAAATCCCAGGATAAACAACATTAAGAAAGCTTACGAAGAAGGGAAGTGCTCTCAGAAGGCTCCAAGCTTGGGAAAGACAAGTACAGAGATTGGAAGGATTTCTGCACGGGGGATGGCACCTTCCTTTTCTTATGCAGCAGTAGGTGACAATGGTGTCAGCATTCAGGTGGCAGGAACATGAACAGACACTTAGTACCAAAGCAGGGAGGGCCCTTCCTGGCTCAAGACTTGAGAAGAAATCAGTACCTTCCCTCACCCCTGTGTCAAAAAATGTGGACCTTCCCCAGACAGCTACATGTCACTCCTTGGCCGCAACCAGGATGATAGGTTATGATAAATAACAGTACTTACCTAGACTTTCACAACAACTTAAATGCAAAAATGAACACAACCAAAATTTACAGGACACATGAGGAAAATAAACATCCCAGGAGAGAATAATAATAATCACAGAGGGGTCCAGGCACCTGGTTGAGCACACATATTACAATGTTCAAGCCCCTGGTCCCCAGTTGCAGGGGGAAAGTTTTACGAGTGGTGAAGCAGGGCTACAGGTGTCTCTCTATTCCCCCCTCACCCTCTACCTCTCAATTTCTGGCTATCTCTATTCAATAAATAAGGATAATAAAAAAATTTTTCTTAAATCACAGAGAAGAATAAATACTCAAGGAAGCATAGCTAACCAAGAAAACAGAACTTTAAGGGGATAACAGTAGCATGCACACATTATCAAGTATAAGGGCCCAAGGTCAAGTCCCAGACCACCCCATAGGAACTCCTTCAAAGGTGAACAGGGGTGAAACTTCATAAGTGGTGAAATGGTGTTTCTCTTTCTTTCTCTCTCTCTCTCTCTCTCTCTGTATGTGTGTGTGTGTGTGTGTGTATCTGACCCTCTATCTACGGAAAAGAAAAAGGTCCCCTGCAGCAGTCGAGTCATGCAGACATTAAGCCCCAGTGATAACCCTGCTGCTGGCAAAAAAATAAAAATAAAAATAAAAAATAAAGACTGTAGATGGGTAAGAGAACTTCACATCAAACTTCTGGGAGGTGTAGCTATGGAATAACAGCAAATATCCCCACCCCACCTCCCAAGATAACAAATACTGAGAACCATGGTATCCACAAACCTCACTGAATTGCAGCTGGGACATCCACAGACAGTGAGGCCTCTGGTGGGTGCTAGTGAGTGTCAGTGAGTGAGAGGAGGCACAGGACTGAAGCCAGCACCTGGAGGCCGGGAGCTCAGGCAACAAATAGCACCACTGGTCTCTCAGCAACAGCAGTCAAGGCTCTGCAGGGTACTGACTGTGAGTGGGAGTTACCCCTGAGTTTTGGCCCATGGCCTCAGAGTGAGAGTCTGTTGTACTACTGGTGGGGTCACACCACAGTAGCAGGGGACTTCCCCAAACCAAACATTCAGAAGGTCATTTGCGGCAGCTGGCAGCTAAAAAGTAATGGGCAGCAGCTGATGGCCAAGTAGTAAACCGAGTCCTGCTTCTTCAAACACAACTGCCACCTAGAAGCAAACATTGTGGCTTGAATTCAGACTGAAAGCTTACAGAGAAGAGGAGCCATATATACACACTACACAGAGTTACAAACAGCCCAAGATAATAATAAGCATAACCCCAACCCCCAAGCCCTCACCTTATAATACATAAACAAGTGAGATCTAGTAATTATAACAACAGCAACAGCTGTTGGCTCAATAATAACCCACACAATAAATGTGTAAACAACAGGGAAATAGCAAAAACAAAAATCAGAACATGACTCAAGAAGACAAAAAGGAAACAGCAGGACTCCAGGAAATTCTAGATTCTAGACATAGAAGAACTATCAGAGAAAGACTATAGAAAACTCATTATGAGGTCTCCCAAGAGTCTATGCACAGTAGTGATAAGCATGCTCAAGAATTGAAAGAATATTTTATTAAGGAGTTAGGAAACTCAAAGGAAGAGCTCCAAGCAGAGTTCTCTAAGCAACCAGAAGATAAGAAAGAAGAACTTCAAACAGAATTCAGCAAGCAGTTAAGAAGCATGAAGAAAAAACTTCAGGTACAATTGCAGGGTGCAAAGGACACTGAGCTCAGTACAAACTCAAGAATCAGGCTCTGGAAGTAGACTCACTCAGACAGAGGAGAGAATATCTAAACTAGAAGATGAAATTATCTCTCTCTTTCAACTTAAAGGTGATGATGGAGAGGAAAGGTTTAGCAAGAATAAAGCAAACCTCTATGGAATAGAAGATTCCATCAAAAGGTTAAATATAAAAGTGACAGCAATTCCTGAGGAAGAGGACAGTGTGAAGGGAACAGACCCCATATTCAGAGAAACTATAGCTGAGAATTTTCCTCATCTAGGCAATCCTCACAACACAAATGACATAATTAAGCTTACATTTTTAGTAAGATTGCACTGACAAATATTTCAAGAAAGAAAAACAAAAAAACAAACAGCAAATCGAACACTACCCAACAGAATAAACTGGAGAAAGAGCAAGTTGTGTGCAGAACAAAATTCAGTCACCTTTTTCTGCATGTTATACTTATTTTTTTTTTTTACAACAACTTAAACATCATGGTTAGAACTAAGAAAAAGGGATTATTCTATTGCCAGAACCCGAGAGTTATGCTAGGGAGGTGTAGCTGAGTCTCTACCTGATGTTAGAGGAACCAAGAGGGGGGAGACCTGATCAGTCAGCCCTTCCCCACCAAGAGTTCCCTCAAACATGACAGGGGGCCTGGGCCCCCTCACTGCAAACCCTCACTGTTCCCATTCACTGAGGACAAGACTCTCCTTTTCTGTTTTCTTGAGTGGCATGCTGGAAATTGTCAAGTACAAAGCATAGCCCAGTGGACAAAGACAATGATGTTTGCGTTCATGAAAAATTCAACCATAATTATACCACTGGGAGTCAGTGGGGACTATGAAATACTGTTCCCAGGATGTTCATCTTGCTAATAGACGCCAGTTATGGGGTTCGCATTTTCCATGCCATTTATAAAGGCCCTGGCAGACAGAAGCTGCTTGCGTCAGTCTATGGAACTGTCAGATCTAAAGGACATTATGATAATTGTTTTGGATAGTTTTCATCTAGTTTGTAGACTATAAAAATGCTTTTCTTCCTACCAGTGCAATAGCCCACCAAAATGTGATAGTCAGTCTAACAAGGACGCTAGCATTGGCTCAGAAACTAAGAATATATTTTGCTGCCACTTGAAAGTAATAACATATTTTTTAAGGAAATGATTTTTAAATTCTATTTCTAACTCTCAATTCAGGAGTGGTATAGCTTGGAGATTTCAGTCACATGAGTTGGTTGAGTTAGAGGAAGTCATAGTTGTTGACCCATATAAGGTATATAGAGAAATATGTAGAGAAAACTTTTTTATTTTTATTATTTTATGTTTCATTTTTTTCCTAGTGATTTAATATTGATTACAAGATTCTAAGATAATAGGGATATAGTCCCATACAGATCCCACCAGCAGAGTTCTGTGTCCCATCTCCTCCATAGAAACCCCCAGCCTGTTTAAAGAAAACTTTTTAACAACCAACCAACAGATCTACTTTCTTATTTAAATTTTTTAAATTATCTTTATTTTTTGGATAGAGACAGCCAGAAATCAAGATGGAAGGGGGAGATAGGGAGGGAGGGAGATGGAGAGTCATGTGAAACACTGCTTCACCAGTCGAAAGGCTTTCCCCCTGCAGGTGGAGGCTGGGGGCTTGAACATGGGACCTTGTACACTGTAACATGTGTGCTCAACCAGGTACTCCACCACCCAGCCCCCAAAAGATCTACTTTTTTAAGCTATTTGCTTTTTGAAAGTAAATGAGCAGTCAGATGAGGTAACTACAAAAAAAAAAAAGGTAAAAAGAGAAAACTGACTGGTCTTTTCATTAGGGCAGAAAATCTATCTGTAGGCAAGATTCTTTATCCTGAATCACCCTTCAGAGACAGTTTCAAGAAATTTCCAGCAATGTTCATGAAGATTCAGCCATCTAAAGTTTCTAATGTTCTGGTTTTTTTTCCAGTGATTTCATGTGGTTTAACTTGATAACTTAGGAACAATGTCATGTCCACACTCTAGACCTTGAAACAACTTATAGCTGCTTTGACATCTGTCTTAAACTCCATGAGAGTAGCCTCTGGTCCTTCTAAACTTCTCACATGCTTTAACCACAAGTCCATGGCTTCAACCCAGATCACTTTGCAGATTTTTTCCACAAAAGAGCCAGAAGTTCCCTGGGAATCTTCTTAAAGTACTTCTACAGACACCTCAGCATGATCGCCTTTAACTAGGTTCCTCATTATTAAACAACCCTAACCACTTTCAAGTATCCCAGTTCAAGCCCCCAACTCCCCACCTGCAGGGAGGTCACTTCACAAGCAGTGAAACAGGTCTACAGGTATCTGTCTTTCTCTTCCCCCTCTGTTTTCCCCTCCTTTCTTGATTTCTCTCTGTCCTATCCAACAACAAAGACAGCAGCAACAATAATAGCAACAACAACATTAGGGAAAAAAAGGGGGGAGCTCAAGGTGCAGTGGATTCGTAGTGTGTGCACCAAGTCCCAGTAATAACCCTGGAGGCAAAAAAAAAAAATATTAAGTTAGAGTATCAGCTCCTGCTAGAAGATTTTTCTGGGCCTCTTGGCACTTGGGGGATTTTCTGATGCCTCCCTACTACTTCCCTCTACAGTATGTAATTCTGGGCCCATCTTTCTCTTGATGGTACACATTCATGAAGTTCCCTAATCATATCCATGTCCACATACATTTTTATTTCTTAGTGCCTGGCACGGTTACTATACAAGGTAGCTGACTGCTTGCTAGCTATTAAGTGATGGAATGATAGCATCAGGGAAGGCAATATTTATAGCATGAATCTAAAAACCTCTGGCCTGTTTGAAAAAAAAAAAAAAGAAAACCCAAGTTCCTTCTGTGATAGCATACCTTCACCCTTGTTTTAATTTAATAACATCCAGAATTCTAATAAGCGGGAGTCAGGCGGTAGCACAGCGGGTTAAGTGCACGTGGCGCAAAGCACAAGGACTGGTGTGAGGATCCCGGTTCCAGCCCCTGGCTCCCCACCTGCAGGGGAGTCGCTTCACAGGTGGTGAAGCAGGTCTGCAGGTGTCTCTCTTTCTCTCCTTCTCTCTCCATTTCTCTCTGTCCTATCCGACAACAACAACATCAATAATAACTACAACAATAAAACAACAAGGACAACAATAGGGAATAAATAAATATTTTTTATAAAAAAAGAATTCTAATAAGCATGGTTATGAGTATATGCTGTCTTCCTCACCAGCTCAAATATTTTAGAAAATACAAATTTATTTTTCTTTTTATTTTTTAATTTTTTTTACTGAAGACAAGAAGCAGAACTCTCTTGGGTGAGAAACTGAGAAATGTGTACAAATGAGAGACGTATGATAATGAGCCTGTGGGTCCAAGTGTCATTGTAAACAGGTGGATTGATCATGACGTGCTCCTCTGTGGCCTTCCCCTCGTACTTCTGGAAGCTAGATTATGCTTTGTGGACAGTCAGATTCAACCCTGCTCTCTATCATCGTATGTGATTCTCAGGAAAACACTCCAAAGTAAGGACTCAGCCCCACTTGGCAGGGGAAGGAACTTTGATCCCTGCACACAGGATGGGTGGCGGTCACCAAATTTGATGAAGAGAAGAAGAGAAAACCTGGAATTGAGGTCTGACAGGACAAGTTTATTAGGAGCAGAATATTCCCTCAGGACGGAAGGAATAAGAGGGAAAGTAACTGGGAGTGAGGTCTCTACATTGGGCAAGGACTGGGGCCTTTATAAAGAGCTCCACTGGCACTGTGGTCGAGGTAGAGGCTTCACAGGATGAATCCATATACACTCAGCTCCTAAATACGGTCCCCCGTATAAGGTTGGTCGTGTGGAAAGTTCATCCTCTGCATAACTAGGTGTGTGGCAACTTCTGCAGCTTCATGAGACAACACACTGTCTTTTCTTGTTAATTTTTAATTATCTTTTTTAGTAAAATGTTTATTATCTTTATTTAATTTTTGGGTAGAGACAGCCAGAAATTGAGAGGGAAGGGGGTGATTGATTGGGAGAGAGACTGAGAGACACCTACAGCCCTGCTTCACCACTTGTGAAGCTTTCCCCCTGTAGGTGGGGACTGGGGGCTTGAACCTGGGTCTTTGTGTCAACCAGGTGTGCCACCAGCCGGCCCCCCTTAATTATCTTTACTTATTGGATAGAGACAGTTAAAAATTGAGAGGAAAGGGGAAAGAGAGAAGAAAGACAGAGAGCCACCTGCAGCCCTGCTTCACCGCTCACAAAGCTTTCCCCCTGCAGGTGGGAACTGGGCTCAAACCTGGGCCCTTGTGCACTGTAACATGTGTGTTCAACCAGGTGCACCCCCACTCAGCCTAAGCACACTCCCTTTTGATGACATGGGGACCAAAGAGCTTCCACCTGGAGCCCCACTGCCTTCCTGCCATCACAGTCCCTTTTCTGTCTGATATATAGAGCTTACAGCTAGTGTGTGGTGGGGTCAGAGCTGGGGACGTGTGTGTGTGTGTGTGTGTGTGTGTGTGTGTGTGTGTGTGTGTGTGTGTGTGTGTGTGTGTGTGGCTCCAGAGTCCCTGGTCTGCCCCTGCAGCCCAGTCCTCACATCTCAAGGAGCCTAGGAGCTGCTTCTCTGTTTGCCCTCTCTACCTTGACAGTGTTCCTGGGTCCCAGCAGAACAGAAGACTTCATCTATCTGCAGCTATCCAGTCCTACACAGACTCCTCATACCTCTCCTCTGAGCTTCAGACCTTTGCCTAATGCTTCCAGCCAAAGATGTCTACTCGGAGCCTGGAGGGACAAACAAACTGAACTTCAGTCCAGCTTAAACTCCTGGATTTTGCTGTTTGTTCCAGGCACAAAGGCCACCTCCAGGCAGTGAGTAGGTGGAAATGCCACTTGCACTAAATCTGTCGCCCCTCCAGGGTTTTTGCTTTGTAATTCATCCACCCAGTGGGAGGGGCAGAATGTCTGCCCAGGAGCTAAGTCTCATGCACCCAGTGTGCTAGCTGGAGCCTCCTGCAGGTCTCCAACCAGGGAGGAAAGGGACAAGGTCAGAGGGAAACTTCGCAGTCATTATCCCTTGCCCTTTAGCCAGAAAGGTTTGGGGTTAAGTCTCCTCATTTGTTAAATAGCTGAAGTAGACAGACTGGGCTTGAGGGAATCCGACAATTGGCCTCCAGTCCAGAAAACATGGTTACAATTAGAGGCCAGGGGAGTTGTCAGAGGATCTCTGTTTCTAGCAGATGGAGGGCCTCTGTGGCCTCAGGGGAGGGAGGAGAGAGCATTTCCAGGGACTGCACCTGGGCTTCCCACAGCTGCCCCTCCATGCCTACCTCTCCACCCCTGTAGAAACACAAGCCAGGCAAATGCAGATACCTGCCTGAGGGCAAGTAGGGTTTCCATATGGAACAGCCACACCCTTGATGGAGGAAACCCAACAAGAGGGTGGGCAGAGGGGAAGGGTCTCTAGAAGAGAGCTTGGAAGGGCCAGAAGGAACCACAAGCTGGCCTGAGAGAAAGGCCTGGGACTCCAGTCTTGAGGAGAAATGAGAGAGTGATTTAGGAAAGAGAGGAGAGGCTGGTGAGCCTCACCTATCAAGATGGGAAGGCTAGCAGTGGCCTGACACACCAGAGAGAAGTCAAGAAGGAAGCCAGGGAACGGCAGGACTGAGCACAACAACAGTCTCAGGGAGTCTCCTGTCAAATGTGGAGAAAAGACAACTCTGCGTCTGAAGCCCAGTGCTGCATATACCACTGGAGTCTCCTCTCTCTGTCTCTCTCTCTTTTCTCCAGTAAACAGCATTTTATTTTATGACAGTCCATGCCAATACAATAAATATATAAAACTTCCAAACCACTGAAAACATGCAACATCTGGAAGACAGATGAAAGGCGTTAACAGAGAACCAAGACAATCATCAGGATGACAGCATAATGCTGCTGACAAAATAGACAAGTTTCTCTAGATAAATAATCCAAGTTCCAAATCACACATCACTAAACAATTTCCAGTGTTCAAACTTTAGTTTGAAATGAAATAGCTACAATTAAATATTGCAAACTAAAATATGGTGTGGGTATTAGAACGTGAAAGACCACCCCAAAACTGTGATGCTAGGAAATCTTTTTTTTTTATTATTTACTTATTCTGTTTTGTTGCCCTTGTTTTTGTTGTTGTTGTTGTAGTTATTATTGTTGTCGTTGTTGTTGGATAGGACAGAGAGAAATGGAGAGAGGAGGGGAAGACAGAGAGGGGGAGAGAAAGATAGACACCTGCAGACCTGCTTCACCGCCTGTGAAGGGACTCTCCTGCAGGTGGGGAGCTGGGGGCTCGAACCGGTCTAACGGGGATCCTTATGCCGGTCCTTGCACTTTGCGCCACATGCGCTTAACCTGCTGGGCTACCGCCCAACTCCCTGCTGGGAAATCTTAGCGTTAAGTCAAGACGTCAATGCCAGATCTCTTGCCGAGTGAAAATGTTACTTACTGATTACTGCTAAAAGAGTGTAAGGAGTTACAGATCCCTATAGGTAATGAAATTGTTAAACACTGCAGCTATTTTAACGCATACTTTTGTAATGCAGTTTTCTCTCATAAGCTTGTTATCATGCTAGAAAGCTGAATTTTCCCCACTCACATACAAAAAAAAGCATCACTGGTGGAAATTACTCTTTGCTGTTTCACAATGCTACTTTTAGAAATGCTTATTCTGAAGAAAATCTTCATTATTTATTAAGTCACTCTGATATTATCTTGTGTAAAGAACACCAAGATAGACTTGAGAAAGCAAAGATAAGAGTTCTTGTTGTATTCTGTGATTGATATTTTGAGTATTTGTAAAATTCAGATTTAGTGAAGCATACTGATATGCTTCACATAGCGGTGCGCCGCTATGTTCCACCGCTGGGGAGCCAGAGACGACCCGAACTGCCCCTGCGGCTACAGACAGACTATGACCCACATAGTCAACGACTGCCACCTCTCCAGATTCAAAGGAGGTCTTGAAACTCTACATCAGGCTCAACCTGACGCTGTTGACTGGCTACGGAAGAAGGGCAAACGTTAGAAGAAGAAGGAGGAGGAGGAGGAGGAGGAGGAGGAGGAGGAGGAGGAGGAGGAGGAGGAGGAGGAGGAGGAGGAGGAGGAGGAGAAGAAGGAGAAGAAGGAGAAGAAGAAGAGGAACTGATAGAATGTATTTTCAACAAGGCTGTAAACTGAAAAACGTGAGCTGGCTTAGTTGGGTTGAGAAGTAGATAGAGATGATTATTAGTGATCAGAAATATTAAGAGTTTGGGAGTCTGGCAGTAGCGCAGCGGGTTAAGCGCACGTGGTGCAAAGCGCCAAGGACCAGCGGAAAGATCCCTGTTCGAGACCCAGCTCCCCACCTGCAGGAGCCTCCCTTCACAGGCGGTGAAGCAGGTCTGCAGGTGTCTTTCTATCCCCGTCTCTGTCTTCCCCTCCTCTCTCCATTTCTCTCTGTCCTATCTAGCAACGACGACATCAGTAACAACAACAATAATATCTACAACAACAATAAGAAGCAACAAGGGCAACAAGCGGGAAAATAAATATAAAAATTTTTTAAATAAATATTAAAAGTTTGAATTCATAATTTGAATCCTTTTTTTCACTAGAATAAAAGTAATTATCTTCCAAGTATATTATTAAATAAATTCCAAATCAATCAAATGTAAGCATTATTTGGATGGACCCTCATTACTAACCTCACACAAAGCATCTTTGATAAATTATGAGAAATCACCATTCCACACCCACATGAGAAGAATGAAAATGACTCAGCCAATTATGTACACCTGATTTCTAAGGGATTTGCATTTTCAAATAATGTGATCCAAAAGTTACCCATACTTAAAATCAAGCTGAATAAATCACTACTATTCTGCAAGCTTAAATTAACTGATTTTCAGAATACAGTAGTAGCATAACTTTACAAATGTTTTTGACTGGCTTAGTTGTATTAAAATTGATTCAAAGTTTTAAATTTGAATAAGCTGTGCAATGAATTAAATTTTAATGTAATCATATGAATAATTATGTATTTCATTTTCTTAGTTGGTACAAGTTAAATGTCTGATTTTTCTATTGAACAAAATGTTTGATATATATTCCAGTCTATCTCAGAAACTGAATGACTGATGTCCATTAGAGACTTACATGAATGTGATATGCCAGGGTCTTTTTTTTATTTTTAATGACACTGAGGATGAGAGGCTGAAAAAAAAATATCTTTAAATACTGTATGTTCTTTTTCGGACAGTTAGACTAGACTTTAATAATACCTCTCTTAAAAAGTACAAACACACATCCCAAAAAAAGAGCTACCAAACACAGTCTCAGCTCAATTCAAAAAGGTGGCCACAAGAATATACCAAAGTTTCCATACAGTAATATTTTGCTATGACATGAATATTGAAAATTTAAAAAATAAAAGTATCATCACTACATTCTATTCCATCAACTAACTACCTTTTTCTTTTGGATAATGCACTGCATGTTATATATTACATATTCATACTACAGACAAATAATTTTTTTAATTTAAAATAAGCTACTACAGAAAACCATTTCTAGGTGGTAGGAATATCCCAGTGCTCCAACTCTGAGCAGTGCAGAACCCAAAATACTATTTTTGATTTGAGAAATGTGCTACCCATGCAGGATCAGAGTCTGATATCAAAATAGCAACTACTCTAAAATAAAAGGATAAAAATTACGTTATCTAGTATGAAATGCACACAGGCTCTTCTTTGTCGGTGACTGAACTGCTACAAAGCAAGCCGTATCCTGTAAGTCTCTCTCTGATGGCCTATTTCTTCCAATATAAGAAGGGGGAAGAAGGAAGCATATGTTCATTGCTCCTCTGTGTAATCTTAGTGTGCGGGTCTTGAGCGAATACTGCTGCTGATACGAGAAGAGTTTTTAATTGGATGTACCATGTTACTATCGGTGTCTCACCACTGAAATAGTCTGCTAAGCATTCATCCCCCCAGAAATATGGAGAATATTTATTTAATGTGTAATTTTGCTTTTCTACAAGGGGCACTGACATATTAAGAAAATTTTATGTAAATAATCACACAAGGAAGTTTTTCTGGTTTTAGCCCATGCACAAGTGAGTAGGAACTATACATGCTGTGTGTACTGTGTGTTTTGAACAGGAAAATATTCGTGGAATACAGTAACTGGAGATAAAAGTACAGTCAGAAGGTACCCGTGTATTGTCGGAAGATTCTCTAAATCTGGTTACCCTTAAAAGCATTCTGAGGGGACTCGGGCAGTGGCGCAGTGGGTTAAGCGCACGTGGCACAAAGCACAAGGACCGGCTTACGGATCCCAGTTCCAGCCCCCGGCTCCCCACCTGCAGGGGAGTCGCTTCACAGGTGGTGAAGCAGGTCTGCAGGTGTCTCTCTTTCTCTCTCCCTCTCTGTCCTTGCCTCTTCTCTCCATTTCTCTCTGTCCTATCCAACAACAACGACATCAATAATAACTACTACAACAACAAGGGCAACAAAAGAGAATAAATAAATAAATATAAATTTAAAAAAGCATTCTGAGTTGCGCTGGTGGCTGCAGTTGAAGTTGCATTTGCTGCTGCAGTCTGCAGTCTTGTTGCACATCACACCTGCTACAAAGTCTTGCTGGGCCTTCTCCTGTTGTGCAATATAGTCCGTGCACCTTTTTGAACATAATTAGTGAGATGACTGCCGATGCTGTGAAAAGTGCTGCTATGATTATCATCATGATGCCAACAGGAATACTTTTGTTAAGACCAGTAAGGGATGAAATTCAACTACAGTTGCCCCAGTTATGAAATCCTGCAGCCTGGAGCACGTATACAGCAAATTAACAGATACAAACAAAGAAGAAAACAAAGAATCTGAATGAACTGTCACTCCTGAACGCTCCGTACAGTGTTCTGTACCAACAGACAAATGAGCAAGGAGTAAAAAGCAAGAACCACAGGACACTCAATCCAAAATCAGCCCCTCTTGTAGGATCAACACAAGCAGCCGAAGATGATCAGAAACAGTGTTACAGCATGGACCATCCCTAAGTAATACATAATCTTCACTGGCTTTTGGAATTCTGCAGGAATGTCTACAGAAAAGTCCTGGTAGAAGCAAGGTCCCACAGGAAGATTGTCTGGTAGAGGTGGCCAATTATTTTCCCTTCCATGTTGACTGAGGTTTTTGCATTTCTCGTTCTCGACGATCTAATTTTGCTGCTTTTCTTTCTAGTTCTTCCTGGAGCTTAAGAACTTCAGCTTGGGGAGTTGGGCGGTAGCACAGCGGGTTAAGCGCCCTTGGTGCAAAGCTCAAGGACCGGCGTAAGGATCCGGGTTTGAGCCCCCAGCTCCCCACCTGTAGGGGAGTCACTTCCTCTGTCTTTCTCTCTCCATTTCTTTCTGTCCTATCAAACAACAACAACAATAACAACAACAATAATAACTACAACAATAAAAAAATAAAAAAAGAAGAAGTTCAGCTTGGGCTAAGGCATGTTCTTTAGCAATCTGTGTGTAAGCGGGGTGTTCCTCTGTTGGTTTCATTATTGCGGGCTGTGTACTGGCTACATTGGGCATTTTCATGTTGCACGGTGGAGGTGTTCTGGAGTCTGAGAAAGGATTGTATTTGTCAAGTCCAGGTGGAACATTTCTTGTCACCTGTATGACAGGTCCTTGAAGGGGTTGTTGAGGTCTGGGTTGGCAAAGGGGTTGCTGTCAAAATCTGACATGTCTGTGATGCGCAGTGTCATCCAGCCAACTGTCTCCTCTCTTTCTCTCTCTCTCTCTCTTTCATGTGAAAAGCTATCTCATATGAAGTAACAGAAACACTTTGAAAAACTATCATCATCCCTTCTGTATTCAACATTTACCCAGGAAAAATGAAAACATACACTGATAACAAATTCCAGTTGGTTCCTTCCAC
Source organism: Erinaceus europaeus (assembly GCF_950295315.1). NCBI lineage: Eukaryota > Metazoa > Chordata > Mammalia > Eulipotyphla > Erinaceidae > Erinaceus > Erinaceus europaeus. Next base: position 10,811,721 of record NC_080182.1, on the reverse strand, counting down.
AGTAAAATCCCCTTGGACATGGCTTCTTGAATTTTTCTCCCCCTGTGTGGTTGACAGCACAGCAGATCATACCGTACTGCAGGTGTCTTACTGGGAATTGGTAAACAAAGTCATGACACCTAGGGGTTACTGGAAAACAGAGTTTTTATTTCTGGCGTGCCAGACTCAGAATTGGCTAATGCCAAAAAGCTCCTGGACCCCGTGTGCTGTAAGATTTCCCTTTTGTAGATTAAAAAAAAAAGGTAAGAAAAATGATTCACAATTATACATATAAAGACTGAGAGAGAGGCAGAGGTCATAAAGGTCAAAGGCTGTCAGGACTTAAAAAAAATTTTTTTATTTATAAAAAGGAAACTTTGATAAAACCATAGGATAAGAGGGGTACAGCTTTGCACAATTCCTACCACCAGACCTCCGTAAACCAACCCCTCCCCTGATAGCTTTCTTACTCTTTACCCCTGTGGGAGTATGGACCCCTGTCAATGCTCATGTTCAGCTGTCAGGACTTTTTCAAACACCAGAAGCTGACTTTTGCTGGGATAGCCTGAGGGTGCTTCTTCCCGAGCTAATGCTCTCTGGGTTGGAGAGAACTCAACTGGAGCCGATCTAGGCTGCTGCGTGGGAGAGGGATCAGGAACTCGTGCCACACTAACTTCGCAGGAGATACACTCTGGAACCCTCGGAGCCGGAAAGCAATTTCCAAGTGTCTTTAATCAGAAGAGCAGCTGTTTTTATACTCTCCAAGTAGGGTGGAAACAGGATGTGACATAGAGAGGGTGGAGCGAAAAGTGACTGGTGGAAGATCAGGGTGTGACAAGGAGAGGGGGCGGAGCAGGTGAGAATTCTACCACTGAACCACCAATGCCCTGGAGGGAGTGTGGTGCTTTACATAAATGTAAAAGTGATTTATGTAAATAGACCACAGAAGCCAGGGGGAGCTGGCATACTACCCAACAGACTTTAAGTCTGCCAGGCCTTTACAAATACCAGGAGGAAGAGGTAGGGTTAGGATTTATGGGTGACCTGGAGGAGCCTGGTCCAGCCATCATGAATTTTAATATCCCTACTTCGTAGGCTCTTCTTTTACAAGTGACCCTTCTCCAGATAGGAGTATCCCAACCCTCCCTCTGCCATCCCAGGGACACCAACACCAAAGACACCTCCTGGCTGGGCTGGGTAAGCTAAGGCCCAGCTCCTCCTGCATTCCCATATGCTTCCTATATTCTGTTCTTTTGGTTCAGTAATCCTGGAATTTTCAATTTTAGCCTCATCTGATGTCATTTTTTATTCCACCATGAGAAAATTTCACATATGTAGACATCACCCCAGTCAAGATGACAAGCATTTCTGTCATTAACAACTACACTGACACTTGAGCAGAGTTTGCATTTTACAGCATACCATATGATCTGTGTGAGCTACAGATGTGACAGATGCTAGACATCATGGGGTAGAAATAGAATTACATGGCATACAATTTTTTTCCCCCAGAATACTGCTCAGCTCTGGCTTATGCTGATGCAGGGGATTGAACCTGGGACCTTGGAGCCTCAGACATGAGAGTTTCTTTGTGTAACTATTATGCTGTGAACCCCCTCTTACCATATGATTTTTTAATCTGGGGCCAGGTGGTGGCGCGCCTGGGTGAGCGCATGTGTCACAGGGCTCAAGGACCTGGCTTTGAGCCCCAGGTCCCCACCTGCAGGGGGAAAGCTTTTCGAGTGGTGAAGCAGGGCTGCAGGGGTCTCTCTGTCTCTCTCTTTACCTCTATCACCCTCTTCCCTCTTGATTTCTAACTGTCTCTATCCAATAAAGATAATAAATTCTTTCAAAAGTAATAATTTTTTAGTCTAGCTTCTTTCATGTACCACAATTATTCTGAGATTCACCCATACTGTTGTATATATTAACAGTTCCTTTTTAATTGCTGAGTAATATGCCATAGTAAAATATATAAAGTTGATATAGATAGACACACAGATAGATAGATAGATAGATAGATAAATAGATAGATAGATAGCCTGATTTTTAGCACTAATTTATACCTCATGAAACCCACCAGTCCCACGTCACTGCAGGTGGTGGGTGACTGGAGGCTTGAACCTGGGTCCCCGTGCATGGTAATATGTGCACTCAACCTGGTGCATCACTTCCTATCCCTGTCAAGGGCTTAGTATAAATTAATAGGCCCTATTGAGATCACTCATCAAGCACATTTTGAAATAGTAACTGGAATGTTGGTTCCCATTCTAAAGACCAGAAAAGAAGGGATGGTGACACAAGTACTTGTTGGCCGTGGTGTGAGCTGAGGCTCAGGGACCAGTCCCAGGAACTTGTGAGTTAAACCTGCAGCCCACCCTGCTCATTAAAAGCATCATCGCTTCTGGAGCCACCAGGTTCCAGATGCTAGCAGGATGGCGGCCAGACTTCCCTGGACAGACAACCCCACTAATGTGTCCTGGAGCTCCACTTCCCCAGAGCCCTTCCCCACTAGGGAAAGAGAGAGACAGGCTGGGAATATGGATCGACCTGTCAACGCTCATATTCAGCAGGGAAGCAATTACAGAAGCCAGACCTTCCACCTTCTGCATCCCACAATGACTTTGGGTCCATACTCCTAGAGGGATAAAGAATAGGAAACAATAGGAGGGGATGAGATATGAAGTTCTGGTAGTGGGAATTGTGTGGAGTTGTACCCATCTTATCTTGTGGTTTTGTCAATGTTTCCTTTTTTAAAAAATATTTATTTACTCCCTTTTGTTGCTATTATTGTCATCATTGTTGGATAGGACAGAGAGAAATGGAGAGAGGAGGGAAAGACAGAGAGTGGGAGAGAAAGATAGACACCTGCAGACCTGCTTCACGGCCTGTGAGGCAACTCCCCAGCAGGTGGGGAGCTGGGGGCTTGAACTGGGATCCTTATGCTGGTCATTGCGCTTTGCACCACCTGTGCTTAACCTGTTGTGCTACCACCCAACTCCCAATGTTTCCTTTTTATAAATAAATTTTAAAAAGCTTCATTGCCAGCCCGAATCTACTGAGTTTCCCAAACTGCAACAGTGCAAAGCCTCAGTGCAACACTTAGTAGATGTAATAATAATCAGTTCTCTAAAGATGATGTGTCCAGAGCACAGGTAGAGGGTAATCAGTTCATCTGCAGAGTTAATTGCCACTTCCTTGGTCATCTGGGCTAACAGAGTCAGGGAGAAGGAGAGAACAGGGCCAATCAATTAGAGCCTAGCAGAAAGTGCTCCTGGAGGAAATGCCAGGTACGGTCTAACGATGGAGTCGTCACTATCTGCTTTCCCCCCAATGACTTTACTAGAGGGAAAATAAGCTATCCTAGACCAGTGAGATAGCTCATTTGGGCAGTGCACTGCTTCACCTGTGTGAGTCCGGCCTCCATGACACTGAAGGAAGTGTTGACTCCGTGGTCGCCTTGTCTCCTTCGCCGTCTGCCTCCCTGCCTGACTTCCTGTCTGTATCAGTAAAACAAAAACACAGTCATCTTCACCTGAGTACAGTTTCTCATTTCTTGTGAGAGGATCTGCTCACCACATTGTGTACTGGGTCCTCAACATCCTTTCAGACTTTTCTCACTCTTCCTGTTAGAGTCTTTGGCTCTGCTGCAATAGCCCGTCTGTAGTGTAAACACATCTGTTTTATCTCTTTTTCCTTGTGTCTTGAGTTCCATCTATGAGCAAGGCCATCTGGTGACTGTCCTTCTTCTGGATCATCTCTCCTCTCAAGATTTCATCAAGTTCCATCCAAGACACACCAAAAGGACAGATTTCATCATTTCTCACAACCAAGTGGCATTGCCGTGTATGAGGCCATGTATGAGGCCACAGCTTTCCTAAGCACTGGAAAGATGAGTGATTGGTTTGTTGCCATAGTCTGGCAACGTGTGTGTGTGTTTCCAGTGCCTGCACGGAGCCCAAAGGCAGTGATTATCTGACGATTGAGTGGAGATGTTAAGTAGACAAAAGTAAGCAATACTTACAAATTAATTCCACGTATTATTTTAAGAAGAGCTCAGCGTATCCAAAAGATATATATTTCATGCCTGTATGAATACAGAATATCTGAAAGGATGTGTAAGAAGCTCCTGCAATGCCAAATTCTGAACAGAAGCAGGGAAAACGGAATTTTTCATTTCAGAAAAAAAAATTAAGTCAGACTGCTTACCTAGCGGTAGTGCCTCTGCACAAAGGCCTTCGTGCCTGAGACAGAAGAGCTTCAGGTCCAAACCCCAGTCTCACTAGAAACCATAGGCACACCCCTTCCGTAAAAACCAAAAGCAGGGGCTGGGCTGCAGGAGACTCACTTCAGAATCGGTGAAGCAGGCCTGCAGGTGTCTCTCTTTCTCTCCCCCTCTCTGTCTTCCCCTCCTGTCTCAGTTTCTCTCTGTTCCATCCAACAACAACGACAGTAACAATAGTAACTACAACACCGATCAACAACAGGGGCAACAAAAGGGAAAAAATGGCCTCCAGGAGCAGTGGATTCTTGTAGTGCAGGCCCCGAGCCCCAGCAATAACCGTGGAGGCAAAAAAAAAAAAAAAAAAAAAAGCAAAAACAAACAAAAAGCTCTTTAAAGGGGGTCGGGCAATTACACACCAGGTTAAACGCACTTAGTACAAAGTGCTAGGACCCTCAAAAGGATCCCTGTTTGAGCCCCTGGCTCCCCAAGGGGGGTTGCTTTACCGGCAGTGAAGCAGATCTGCAGGTTCCTTTTTAATTTTTAATTTTTTCTCCTCCTCCCTACCTTCCCCTACCCGTCCTCTCTCAATGTCTCTCTGTCTTATCCTATAAAAACAATGGGGAAAATGTTTTCCAAGAGCAGTGGATTCATAGTGCTGGCACGAAGCTCCAGAAATAACCCTGGAGGCAAAATAAATAAATAAATAAATAAATAAATAAATAAATAAATAGAAGTAAGTCAGGTTCTAGCAGATAAGGGTTCAAGATACACGAAATGGCAAAGCCAAGGCATTAAATTGTACCTCCATACAATAGCATTTTTTTATTCCTAAGAATAAAGATATTTATTTTGCCCCCAAACTAGTCTATCAGGGAAAGAACTGTGCAAATTTCCCTTAACTCTTGTTTTTATTTTCTTTTTTAAAAAATTTATAAAATGGAAATATTGACAAAACCATAGGATAAGGGGTATAACTCCACACAATTCCCACCATCAGAACTCCGTATCCCATCCCCTCCCCTGATAGCTTTCCTATTCTTTATCCCTTGGAAGCATGGACCCAGGGTCGTCGTGGGATGCAGAAGGTGAAGGTCTGGCTTCTGTAATTGCTTCCCTGCTGAACATGGGCGTTGGCAGGTGAATCCATACTCCCAGCCTGCCTCTCTCTTTCCCTAGTGGCACAGGCGTCAGAACCCCGGACAATCACATTTTTATAACACATCTAGCAAGGATATTTGTTTCAGAAAATGGAAGAATTATGCTAAAAATTAAGAATAGTCATCACTAGATGTTAGGTTATAACTGACCATGTCTAATGGTTTATTTCATATTTTACAAATACTATATATCTAATTCTTGTCACATCTGCTTTTAAAAAGGAAATTACGAAGCATTTCTCGAACTCAGCTTTGATAGCATAAAGACATGTTCCCTATGGGCTGGGTAGCAGCATACCCAGTAGAGACTACAAGGACCTGGGTTCAAGCCCCCAGGCCCCACTTACTCCGGGGAAGCGTCATGAGCAATGGAGCAATGTTACAAATATTTCTCTCTCTTTTTTTCTCTCTCTCACTCCTTCTCTATCTTCCCTCTCTGTTTCTCTCTGTACTATAAAATTAAAAAGTAATAAGTAAATGTTTTTCTAAAAGACATGTTCCTATATCTAATCAACTCAAGTGAAATTTGCCTGGGCTTCCTGCCTGTAAAACAAAGAACATCTTCCCAGTGGTAGATGTTTCAACTTTGTGACACTTCCAAATGTAAATACAAGCACAGTGATCCGATGGGGGGGGGGGGTCTTTCAGTAAACTTCCCCAGATTTCCTTACTATGTGCACTTAGCCCGGTGCACCACCGCCCGGCCCCCTTCTCCAGATTTTTCTCAGCCCACATTCAACTTTGTCTGTTGAGCTCACTTGCTGAAGGTTCTAGAACATTCACTGTGTCAAACCCTGTCCCAGCCAGAAGGCATCATAGTTTATCACACACTCCCAGTAGATTTAGGGACTGGGCCACTTCACACCAGAAGCAGATGAGTTCTATATAAATAGGCAACTATCACAATGACTGATGTCAGTATACATGCTTCTATTTCTGATAAGTACCCCAGAATACATTCTATAAGAGAGAAAGTAAATTCAAATTCCACTTTGTGGAAACATTGGATTTTTGGAAAAGTCATGAGGCATTTTTGCATAGAAAAATATGTCGTAGAAAAGAAAAACATGATCCCGGTTCGAGCCCCAGCTCCCCACCTGCAGGGGAGGGAGTCACTTCACAAGTGGTGAAGCAGGTCTGCAGGTGTCTGTCTTTCCCCTTCTCTGTCTTCCCCTCCTCTCTCCATTTCTCTCTGTCCTATCCAACAATGACAACAACAACAATAACTACAACAATAAAAAAAAACATGGAAAAAAGAAAAGAAAACATGCTATGACTTTTCTTTTACTTATTAGTGATTTAATATTGATTTGCAAAATTACAAAACAACAGGAGTACAGTTATGCACCGTTCTCACCAGTCTTGGACCCCATTCCCTCCATTGTAAACTTACAGTAGTTCTTCCAAGGTAGCAGATGTGAGTTAACTATTATTTCTATAACTATCTGTTTATATTTTTACATATTTGCCCTTTTTTTTTTTCCTATGGTCCCATCTTCTCTTCCATTCCAAGTCACACCTACACCTATTCCTTTTTTTTTTTTCCTCTTCTGTTCCTAATGGAGTCGGAGTTCAGAGCCCTCTGGTTATCTCCCCACTATCACTTCTCCCCCACTGGGTGTATGGATAAAAATCATTTTGAGGGTGCAGAAGGTGGGAGTTCTGGCTTCTGTAATTGCTTCTCTGCTGGGCATGGGTGTTGGCAGGTGGATCACCCCCCAGCCTGTTTCTCTCTTTCCCTAGTGGGGCGGGGCTCTGGAGGCGTGGGGCTCCAGGACAGGTTGGTGGGTTCGTTTCATGATTCCAATAACCCAACATGTAACTTATGTATGTAATGTATGTTATCATTTATGCCCTTTTCTGGAAGTTACACATCAATAGAATTTTTCACTCTTGAAAAGCTTCAAAACAATGTAAAGAAAACAACTGGGATACAGGCTCTCTGGATTTAGATATATCTTGGACTTGGAAATTGAAATTCTTTGGTCAGCCATTTTATTTTTATTTCTGCTTCTGTCCTAAGGCAACTCCATGTTCAATTTAATGAATATCATTTCCACAGCAATTAAATGGAACTGCTGACCAGTCTCCAGGACATTGTCTTATCACGAGTCCTCTGGGAATCAGAGTCAGAGGCTGTGTTCAAAGTATTGAAAGGTTATTTAGGGAATAAAACCCCAGAAAAAAATGAGGGAAGGAACGAGAGAAGAGTTGACTGGCGTGATGGATAATTTCTTAGATCACTCCCTCAAATTTTGCTTTCACTTCTTTTTTTTTAAATCAGGTATTATTTTTTTGTTGAAATCTAAGATTACAGGGGTATAGTTCCAAAGTGCACCCAAAACTGTGACCCAGCCACAATAACCACCATGCAAAATCTCAGTTCTTTGGGAAGTAGTAAATCTATCTGTGTTTAATATATATTAATGAGTGTTTTGATAGAAGACCTATAAAAGAACCTAGTGACAGATTTGGAATACACTAGGGTTTAACAAATGTTTGCAACATTTTAATTTAAATCTTACTTATTAATTAAACCCATATACAAACTGTTGTTTGAAAAGCCATTGATGTGATCTAAGTCGAATTCCTCTCTCCTCAAATTGTCATCTTCTGCGTGTGCCTTTATTTATTTATTTTATTTGCTTCCACTTCTTTTTTTAAATATTTATTTATTTATTTTCCCTTTTGTGGCCTTTGTTGTGTAACATTGTTGTGGTTATTGACGTCGTCATTGTTGCTGGATAGGACAGAGAGAAATGGAGAGCGGAGGGGAAGACAGGGAGAGAGAAAGACAGACATCTGCAGACCTGCTTCACTGCCTGTGAAGCGACTCTCCTGCAAGTGGGGAGCCGGGGCTTGAACCGGGGTCCATATGCTGGTCCTTGCGCTTTGCTCCAGGTGCGCTTAACTACCACCCGACTCCCTCAATTTCTTTTTTTTTAATATTTATTTATTTATTCCCTTTTGTTGCCCTTGCTGCTTTATTGTTGTAGTAATTATTGTTGTTGTTATTCATGTTGTTGGATAGGACAGAGAGAAATGGAGAGAGGAGGGGAAGACAGAGAAGGGGAGAGAAAGACAGACACCTGCAGACCTGCTTCACTGCCTATGAAGCGACTCCCCTGCAGGTGGGGAGCTGGGGGCTCAAACCAGGATCCTTCCGCCAGTCCTTGTGCTTTGCACCATGTGCGCTTAAATCGCTGTGCTACCGCCCAACTCCCTTGCTTCCACCTCTTACTCCAGCCACTTATGCTGTGACAGTTCCACATGGGTCCCTGCCAGTTCTATACAGGTACCACTGGAGAGTCTGCCAGTGGACCTGCTCCTTCTTCCCCAGGGCTACTCTGATCCCATGACTTGGGATGCTGGCTAAGTCCATCCAACACTCACATGCATACCCTGAACTTACACTGATAGCTGTGAGTTAATTAGAACTAGTGGACAGATGTTTCCCTTTTATTTCATCCCTTCTGCACCCAAGAAAGGGTTTTCTGAGATGCTCCTTAGAGGACAATTGAGTTGCATATTAGTAACAGAGTGCCCATGTGCAGTTTGACCAGTAGCTTTAAGTGTGGGAGAATGACTCACACACCTGAGCTGGGAGACTAGCCCCACCAGTGGTGGACTTCCACTCAGCCATTAAATAAAGATGAAGGAAATTCATGTTTCTCAACACAGGGAGTTCTCAGTCATAAGTAGCAGCAAGAAAAACAACCTGATAACATACACTGTAACCATATTCATTCAAATATAAAAGCAAGCATACAACCAAACTGTGTCTATGTAGTTACGGTAATGTCCAATTCCATTCCAGGCAGTTCACTTCCTAACAAAGTCCCAAAACCTAGATAGAGACCAGATGCCGTGAGATAGAGCATATGTGCCGCCGTATTTATAAACTAGGGCAAAATATATACCTGAAAGCAAAAGTACACAATAGTCTGCAGTGACAACCCCCTCCAACACTTCATATGCACTATTCCAGCCTTTAGGTCCATAATTGTTCAACAATTTGTTTGACTTTGTATGTTAACTCTCTTTTCAGCCACCAGGTTCCAGATGCCAGCATGATGCCTACCAGATTTCCCTGGACAGATGACCCCACCAATGTGTTCTGGAGCTCTGCTTCCCCAGAGCCCCACCCTATAGGGAAAGAGAGAGGCAGACTGGGAGTATGGATCGACTAGTCAACGCCCATGTTCAGCGGGGAAGCAATTACAGAAGCCAGACCTTCCACCTTCTGCATCCCACAATGACCCTGGGTCCATGCTCCCAGGGGGATAGAGAATAAGGGATAAAGCTATCGGGGGAGGGGATGGGATACGGAGTTCTGGTGGTGGGAACTGTGTGGAGTTGTACCCCTCTTATCCTATGATTTTGTTAATGTCTCCTTTTTTAAATAAATAAAAAAATAAAAGCAAGCATACAACCAAATTGCGTCTATGTGTTACAGTAATGTCAAAGGAGAGAGAGAGAGAGAATGGAGGAAAAAGAGAAGGGGAGCGGGAGAGTTGGGAGGAGCTGGAGGATAAGACAGCCAATGGGAAATCATCTTCTCTTTTTAAAATTTTTATTTATAAAATGGAAACTCTGACAAGACCAGAGGGTAAGAGGGTTACAGATCCACACAGTTCCCACCACCAGAACTCCTTACTCCATCCCTTCCCCTGATAGCTTTCCTATTCTTTATCCCTCTGGGAGTATGGACCCAGGGTTATTGCGGGGTGCAGAAGGTGGAAGGTCTGGCTTCTATAATTGCTTCCCCACTGAACATAGGCAGATTGATCTGTAATCCCAGCCTCTCTCTTTCCCTAGTGGGGCGAGGCTCTGGGGAGGTGAGGCTCCAGGACACATTGGTGGGGTCCTCTGCCCAGGGAAGTCCGGTTGGCATCATGTTAGCATCTGGAGCCAGGTGGATGAAAAAAGAGTTAACATAAAGCCATACAGATTGTTAACTAATCATGAACCTAAAGGCTGGAGTATTGGAGATGAAGATTTGGGGTCTCTGTTTTGGAAAAAGCTAGTAAGTCTGTTTTAGGTATACTCCAAGGGGCCCATAACCCAACTAATTTTTGCCTGTTCCTGACATCTAATATGTAAATGACCTAAGTTATTGTCTGGGGGGATGGTGTCATAGTTGGAAATCTTCTACGGTTCACTATCCTGCAATGAGAACATGTTCATGCACTCTGTATTTGCATGTTTCTAGAACAGGAACGGAAGCTACTTCTTTGGTAATCACCACATGAACCACATCTATACCTGACTTTTCTTGGATAAAAAGTAAAACTCCCTGTTAAGCAAAATGATTTCTGTGGTTCTTTCTCGAAGTTCAGTAGTTTTTAATAAATGAATGCTTCTCAATTGGTGGTTTGTCTTTGGTCTGGTCCAAAGTTTTGAAGTACTTGCTGCTTTACAATAACAACTTTGTCCAGTTTTATAGTTGATGAGGGAAGGGAAGGATTAGTCATCTTTTCACCCATCAGCACTGGAATTCAGTCACATAGTTTTTACTGGAATTTATGGTGATTGTTTTTTCTGAGTCAGTGTTTTCATTTTTTCAGAAGTTATATAAGTTTCTGGAGACTTTGCAAGTACCAAAATTTGGATGACTTAAAGGAAATGCGTTTTCTCACAATTAAGGTCAGTAGTCAGAAATCAAGCTGTTGACAGAGCCAAACTCTTTCTAAAAGCTCCAGTGGGAGAATTTGTTCATGCTTTTTACTTCATTCCTGGAGTTGTTGGTAGTCATTGGCTTATAGGCATGTCACTCCAATCTCTACCTCTGTGGTCACAAGGCAGCATTGTCCCAGTGTTCCTTATCATTATTTCCCCTCTGTTTTTTTTTAATTTTATTTATTTATTCCCTTTTGTTGCCCTTATTGTTTTATTGTTGTAGTTATTATTGATGTCGTTGTTGTTGGATAGGACAGAGAGAAATGGAGAGAGGAGGGAAGAGAGAGAGGGGGAGAGAAAGACAGACACCTGCAGACCTGCTTCACCGCCTGTGAAGGGACCTGCCTGCAGGTGGGGAGCCGGGGCTCGAACCGGGATCCTGACGCCGGTCCTTGAGCTTAGCGCCACCTGCGCTTAACCCACTGCGCTACAGCCCGACTCCCCTCTGGTCTTTTTTTTTGTTTTTTTTTTTTTAACCTCCAGGGTTATCTCTAGGGCTCAGTGACTGCACTGACATCTGCTGTGCAACTCAGGCATCCAAGTTTGACATCCTCGAGGAAACACTCACGAAAGACATGTCTCTGATATCTGATTACTGTAAAAAATGGCGACTAATCCCTAGCACTGCAAAAACGGTATCATCTGTTTTCCATCTACACCATGCCTCGGCCTCGCGTGAGCTTAATGTGCAGCTTGGCAGTACGAGAATCCGGCATGAAGCCCAGCCAGTCTATCTTGGCGTTACTCTCGATCGCACCCTGTCATTTCACGAACATCTCATAAAAACTGCAGCAAAGGTGGGCGTGAGGAATCACATCATTGCAAGACTGGCCAGCTCCTCATGGGGCGCGGGCGCTTCCACACTACGATCATCATCTCTGGCATTATGCTATTCCACTGCAGAATACTGTGCCCCAGTATGGTTCCGTAGCCCCCATGTCCACTTGGTCGATTCCAAATTATATTCCTCCATGAGGATAATTTCTGGAACCATCCGTTCCACCCCGGTTCCATGGCTGCCAGTTCTTAGCAACATCGTCCCGCCAGATAATTGTCGGGATGCGGCATCATCTAAGTTCATTTCCCACGTCTATGCTCGATCGGACCTGCCAATATACGCGGATATCTTCGCCCACCCTGTCCAACGCTTGACGTCTCGTCACCCAATCTGGTCCCCTACGCCTACACTGAACTTCTCTGTTCCAGTCTCTTGGAAACAGAGTTGGCAGTCAGCTGAGGTCAAGAACAAACACCTCACCACAGACCCCTGCAAGCGTCAACCCGGCTTTGACCTAGCACGTTATGATTGGGCCCTCCTCAGTCGCTATCGAACAGGCCATGGCCGGTGCACCGCTATGTTCCATCGCTGGGGAGCCAGAGACGACCCGAACTGCCCCTGCGGCTACAGACAGACTATGACCCACATAGTCAACGACTGCCACCTCTCCAGATTCAAAGGAGGTCTCGAAACTTTACATCAGGCTCAACCTGACGCTGTTGACTGGCTACGGAAGAAGGGCAAACGCTAGAAGAAGTGACTGCACTACAAATCCACTGCTCCTGGAGGTCATTTCTTTATCATTTTATTGCTATTGTCATTATTATATTGTTGTTGTTGTTGCTGCTGCTGTTGTTGGATAGGACAGAGTGAAATCAAGAGAACAGGGGAAGACAAAGAGTGGGAAAGAAAGACACCTGCAGACCTGCTTCACCATTTGTGAAGCGACCCTCCTGCGGTTGGGGGCAGGGGGCTCAAACCGGGATCCTTGAGCTTTGTACTGTGTGTGCTTAATTTGGTGTGCTACCGCCCAGCCCCTTCTGTGTCTTTTTTTGTACCAGAGCTCTGCTCAACTCTGATTTATGGTGATACCAGAGATTTTGAACCTGGGACCTCAGAGCCTTGAACAGGAAAGCCTTCTGCACAACCACTATGCTATCTTCCGAACTTCTCTTCTTCTCATGGACATTAGCCATATTGGATTAGGGCCCACCTTAATGACCTCGTCTTCATTGAACATATGCAAAAAAACTTATTTCTTGTTACAATAACACTCACTAGTACTTGGGATTAAGACCTCAATATATCTTTATGAGTAATATAATTCAATCTGTAACAGTTAAATATGTTATATTTTTTCATATCTCTTTTGGCTTCGGCATACGAAGTTTGTTTATGTGCAAATATAGTTTATGACTTGATTTTTACATTTAAATTGTTTGCCGGGCTAGCTTCGTGGGCAGGAGAGACAAACAGGGACTTATGGCTGAGCTGGGATGCAGTTCAATCTTTATTGGTGAGCGAGGATGCAGTGCAATCAATCAATCTCTATTCGTTAGAAAATCCTGTCCTTTATATCTCCTGAGGCAGAAGTGTCAGGTCAGAAAAGGATGTATGTAGGATAGGGGGTGGGGAGAAGGAAAAAAGCACATGAACTAGTGGGGATTAAACCAGTGCAGGTCTCAAACAAAACAATGATTATGTAAATAGCCCATAGCGTTAAGCAATGCAAGCAAACCTAATGTGATGATCAAAACAGAAGGGGACTGAGAAGCAGAATTAGAAGCAGACCAACAATTTTTGAGTCCTCTAAAATTGTTTTTGGGTGAAGAGTGAGGTCATGATTCAATTTTGCATTTCCCATATGCCTAGACAATTATTTTCAGGCTGATCACTAAAAGATAGTTCTTTCATGGTCCGGGACGTGGCGCAATGGATAAAGCACTGGACTCTCAAGCATGAGGTCCTGAGTTCAATCCCTGGCAGCACATGTGCCAGAGTGATGTCTGGTTCTCTCTCTTTTCCTATTTGTCTCATGAATAAATAAATAAATAAAATCTTTTTTAAAAAATAATTCTTTCTCATTGCTTTGAAATGCCACACATTTAACTCAAGCATCAGAAGATCTGGAGATCAAGACTCAAGGGGAAGTTGGAAGGGATGTGAGTTCAGCCACTTCCCCATGGGACCTGATTTATAGCACGGGAGTACCATCACGGTACATCACGTGGTGCAGAGGAACACAGCTGCTTTTTGTTCATGCCAGTCTTCCAGATCTTATGCAAATGCTTCTTGTGACTCATGCTGGTTTACAAATATGCAGAGAGTCTATTCAAAGCTAATTTGACCCAATAGGGTTTGAACATAGGCATGATGTAATTTAATTAATTAATTAATTTTTATTCATTTATGTATTTATTTTACCAGAGCACTGCTCAGCTTTGAATTATGGTGGTGCTGGGGATTGAACCTGGAACTTTGAAGTCTTAGGCATGAGAGTTTCTCTGCATAACCACTATACTATCTATGCCCTAATTTGTAGTTTTTTGTGTGTTTTTTTTAATAGATTTAATAATGATCCACAAGTCCACTGGATAAGAGGGTGACAGTTCCACACAATTCTTACCATTTGAGTTCCATATCCCATCCCCTCCATTGGAAGATTTCTGATTCTTTATCCCTCTGAAGCATGGACCAGCGATCATTATGGGGTGCAGAAGGTGGAAGGTCTGGCTTCTTTAATTGGTTCTCTCCTGGACATGGGCATTGGCAGGTGAATCCATACTCTCAGCTTGTTTCTACCTTTCCCTAGTAGGGCAGGGCTTTGGGAAGGTGGGGTTCCAGGACATATCAGTGAAGTCCTCTGCCCAGGGAAGTCACGTTGTTATCATGGTAGCATCTGGAACCTGGTGGCTGAAAATCATTAAGATATAAAGCAGAACAGATTGTGTAATAGTCAGGAACTTAAAGGTAAGAATACAGCAGATGAGATTTGGAGTCTCTATTTTGGAAAAAGCTAGGAAGTCTATTTTAGATATATTCCAAGGGGCCCACGACTTTACTAGTTTTTGCCTGACCCCAACAACTAACATACAGGTAGACTAAAAGTATTGTCTGGGGAGATGGTGTCAGTGTTAGATATAGAACTAGAAAGCTGGATCAGGGAAGAGAGTAGCTCCCAAATAAGGGAAAAGTATGTAAATACCATTAACTGTAAACTTGAATTTTAACACTGGTTGTGGGGGACAAAGGAACTCTGCTTCACTCAGCAGAAGGAATGTAAATTGGTCCAGCCCCTGTGAAGAGCAGTCTGGAGAACATTCACAAGGCTAGAAATGGACCTTTCTTATGACCCAGTAATTCCTCTCCTAGGGATATATCCTAAGGAGTCAAACACACTCAT
This sequence comes from Erinaceus europaeus, assembly GCF_950295315.1. NCBI lineage: Eukaryota > Metazoa > Chordata > Mammalia > Eulipotyphla > Erinaceidae > Erinaceus > Erinaceus europaeus. Next base: position 10,796,500 of record NC_080182.1, on the reverse strand, counting down.
CCAAAAAGATATATGTGCACCTATATTCATAGCAGCACAGTTTGTAGTAGACAAAACCTGGAAGCAACCCAATTGTCCCACAACACTTGAATGACTGAGAAAGTTGTGGTATATATGCACAATGAAATACTACTCAGCTATTTAGAATAGTGAACCCACCCTCTCTGACCCATCTTGGATGGAGCTTGAAGGAATTATGTTAAGTGAGATAAGCCAGAAAGAGATAGGGGAGTTTGGGATGTTCCCACTCATAAACAGAAGTTGAAAAAGAAGAACAGAAAGGGAAATACAAAGCATTTGGAGTTTGGAGTATTGCACCAAATTAAAAACTTGGGGTAGGGGGTTGATTTTCAGCTCCACAGTAGGGGGGTAGGGGTAGGAACACACACTTTAGGTTGCTATGGTGTTAATATACACTCCTAACTTACAGTCTTATTAACTTATAAATCACTATTTAATCAATCTGAAGGGGAAAATTGACTGTCTCAAACTTTTAATGCATAGACTTCAGTTCTGAGTATATACTCCTTCAGTCTAAGCACATAAGATTTCAAATGAATAAATTGAATTTTAACATTGGGCTTATATTGTTAATGCATTTCTAATAATAACTTTTTTATGATATATTAAATCACCTATAATCTCATACCAAGAAAACCACAAGCAACGGGTCTTGTTAGTATATAAGATAAAGTTATTTGTAAATAGCTTTAAATGACATAAACAATGTAATATCTTATTTGGTACAGAAAATCCTAACTTTGGGATTTTCAAAGTAAATAAAGTTCCCAAATAAGTTGGTTATGGTAATAATTATCTGTTGCCTTCTTAAACTTTAAGACTGCAAGGAACCTTCCTCATTCTCTACAAAACTCTTGTACTTCTCTCAGTCTTGGAACTTCTGGGTCTTTGCTCATTTTTATTTCTTTTTTTTTTTTAATATTTACTTATTTATTCCCCTTGTTGTTTTATTGTTGTAGTTATTATTGTTGTTGTTATTGATGTCATTGTTGGATAAGGCAGAGATAAATGGAGATAGGAGGGGAAGACAGAAGGGGAGAGAAAGACACCTGCAGACCTGCTTCACCACCTGTGAAGTGACTCCCCTGCAGGTGGGGAGCCCAGGGCTCCAACTGGGATCTCCACCGTCACTGGTCATCTCCATAAGGAACAACATAATAAACCCTCTTGTGGGCCTCTCTAGGACTTTGTCCTAAATGTGGAACAACAGTGATAGAGATTGTCACATTCTCTGAAGGGAGACTGGGTCAACATACTCTGCCATTGGAAAAAGACAAGTCCTGAAATAAGTGCAGACTAGAATGTTCCACGGAATAAAGCTCAGACCCACAGCAATGCAGAGGTTACACAGGCTCCTGTGCTAAATAAGAGTTGATATGAGCTGAAGGTCAGATTGATGGGATTTACATATTTTCCCCATATTTGGGAGCCACTTCCCTGATCCAACTTTCTAGTCATATTTCCAACTCTAGCACCAGCTTCCCAGGCAATGCTTTTAGCCCAGCTGCATGTCAGCTATCGGGCTCAGGCAAAAATTAGTAAAGTCACAGGCCTCCTAGAATATATCTAAAATAGACTTCCTAGCTTCTTCTAACATGAGGACCCCAAATCTCATCTGCTCTATTCTTACCTTTAGGTTCCTGATTACTAAGCTATTTGTTCTGCTTTATAACTTAATGCTTTTCAGCCACTAAGTTGCAGATGCTACCATGACACCAACCTGACTTCCTTGCGCAGATGACCTCACCAATATGTCCTGGAACCCCACCTCCCCAGAGCCCTGCCCCACTAGGAGAAGATAGAAACAGGATGGGAGTATTGATCCATCTGCCAATGCCCATGTTCAGGAAAGAACCAATTAAAGAAGCCAGACCTTCCACCTTCTGCTCCCCATAATGATCCTGGGTCCATACTCCCAGAGGGATAAAGAATAAGGAAGCTTAATAAATAAATAAATAAATAAATAAAAAATACAACAAGTACAACAGAAGGGAATAAATAAATAAATAAAGAATAAGGAAGCTTCCAATGGTGGAGATGGGATGTGGAACTCCAGTGGTGGGAACTGTGTGGAATTGTACCCCTCTTATCCAGCAAACTTGTCGATCATTATTAAATCACTAAAAAAAAAAAAAATCCTTACATAACTAAAGTAACACAATAATCAGCAAAATTAATAATACCTAACTATGTTATCTAGTATTCCTTCCAAGTTTTTGTTTCCCCAGTTGTCTTTTAATAATATTTTAGCTAATTTGTTTGAATTAAGATCCAATCAGGAATCACACATTGAATCTGTTGTTATAACTTTTAAACCTCTTTTAATCTAGAATAGTTTCCACCTTATCCTTTTAAATTTAATTTGATTTTATTTTTATGAAACTTAAAAATTGAAGAGATCTGGCCAGATGTCTTATAGAATGACTCATGTCCTGAGACTAAAATTTACTTCTATGTTTAGGTCAAAATATTAGGCAGAAAAGCACGCTATAGGCAATGCTGTGTACTTCATATCAGATCACACCAGGAGACACATAAAATCTGATCAGTTCATTATTGGAAATCTTAAAGTTGCAATTTGATTTTAAAATTACTTTTCAAAGCAATATAAAATGCACACCAAAGATGAAAAGATACTGATATTCCTAATTCGGCTCATGGATTTATACCGTAAGGGAATAGTGAACTCAAAAGAAAAAGGTGTCCCTAGACTTGTTGCTCTTATCTACTTTAAGACAACAGCTAGTAATAATACGAGTGCTTCAAAGTAATGACTTTGGTTCACTCATTGACTGAAGACTCAATAAACATGTTTTTAGTTCTTACTATGTGCAAGACACGAGGTCAGAGACTAGAAACATGAGGTCAATCACAGTACGGCTCCTACCTAGGGATCTGCTGCAAGGAACAAGCAAATATTTCTTCATCTACTTCACAGTGTGAGGGAAAAGCCCAAGAACATACGGCCGAGGTGGCCTAGCTGTAGAGTGCAGGACTTGCATGTGTGAGGCCACAGGTTCAGATACTGGCATCACACATACCAGAGGGATTCTCTGTCCCCGCCTCTCAGAAAAATAAATCAGAATCTTTAAAAAACAAAAAGCACACAACAGCAATCATTTTCCATCTTGAATGATTTCATTGTACTTCCCCACCCCATGCCTTCCTCAGATGAAGAGGCACTCAAAAATTGATTTCTAAGTCCTATGACATTGATTTCTCAGGTGATTGCAATTTGGTCTCTGTAAAAGATAAACGAAGTGCTAGTTCAGTGGGTGGGTATTGATTGCCTATAGCCCTGAAACACTGAAGAGACCCAAGATATGGGAAATGATATTTGTTTAACTATAGACATGTATCCATCAAGTTTTAATGACCTGGAAGAGGATATATGGGTAGAGGCTGATTATAGTTTATTTGTAGATGTGAGTCATGCCAGTATTTTTTTTTTACTGAATCACTAATGATCAGCAAGACCGTAGAATAAGAGGGGTACAACTCCACCCAATGCCCACCCTCAGAGCTCCATATCCCATCCCCTCCCCTGATAGCTTTTCTATTCTTTATCCTTCTGGGAGCATGGACCCAGGATCATTATGGGGTACAGAAGGTGGGAGGTCTGGCTTCTGTAATTGTTTTTTCCACTGAACAGGGGTGTTGGCAGGTAGATCCATAGTCCCAACCTGTCTTTCTCTTTCCCTAGTGGGGCAGGGCTCTTCAGAGGTGAGGTTCCAGGACATATTGGTGAGGTTGTCTACTCAGGGAAATCAGGTTGGTGTCATGGTAGCATCTGCAACTTTGTGGTTGAAAAGACATTAACATATAAAGCAGAACAAATTGTTGAATAACCAGTAATCTAAAGGTAGGCTTGGGGTCTCCATCTTGGAAAGGGCTAGTAGGTCTGTTTTAGGTATATTCCACGACTTTACTAATTTTTGCCTGAGCCCGACAGCTAACATGCATGTCAGTTTTTAATGATGACATCTGCTGTCTTAGAGATTAAAATCATGGTCCAGTCATAATTCGTTCATGGTGGTGTTAGGGAATGCTGGCTTCCCAGGTGCTATACATCAGGGAATCTAGGCAGTGCTTCTTTGCAGGTGGCTTTTCTCTGCAAAGAAGCCAACTACCTCAAAATAGAGCTGCCAAGATATACTGAGTAGTTTTTCTTCAACATATGTTTATACTATAACACTTATAGGGGGAGATAGCATAGTGGTTATGCAGAAAGACCTTCACACTTGAGGCACCAAAGGTTCCAGGTTCAAATCCCTGTACCACCAGAAGCCAGGTTTCATCGAGTTCTGGGAAAGAAAAAATTAAAAACTTTAAATGGCTAGGGGAACAGCATAATCATTATGCAAAAGACAGCTTCCATGCCCGAAACTCTGAGATCCCAAGTTCAGTCCCCAGCACAACCATAAGTCCAAGCTAAACAGAGATCACAGAGATCTGGTCTGTCTTTTTGTCTAGATTTTTCTCTTATTAAAACAAAATAAGGAATTTAAAAAGACACTCAGAAACTTTATGACTGAGTCAGGCTTGGAGGAGAATTTAGAATGTCTTTATTTCACTCTTCTGCCTTTAAGTTAGCTCATGACTACTTCAACTCACAAAGGTAACCATTTATCTTTTCAAAAGAATGCCAGTAATAATCATCAGTACCCCATGGTACAGTTTTGACATTTGTCCCAATGGCAATTACAAAGAGAGTGAGAGAGAGAGAGAGAGAGAGAGAGAGAGAGAGAGACTCTCATATGGCATGAGGAGGAGGAGAGGCAAGGACACCACTCAAGTATATGTGACACTGGGGACTGAAGCAGAAACCTGAGGTGGGCAAATTCTATGGTCTACCAACTGAGCTTTCCCCTAAGTCAAAATATCAGTTCTTGGGGGCCTGGTGGTAGCACATCAGGTTAAGTACACATGGCATGAAGTGCAAGATCTGGCACAAGGATCTCGATTAGAGCCCCTGGCTCCCCACCTGTGGGGGTGGAGGGGTGGGTCACTTCACAAGCGAAACAGGTCTGCAGGTGTCTATCTTTCTCTCCCCCTCTCTGTCTTCCCCTCCTCTCTCGATTACTCTCTGTCCTGTCCAACAACAACAGCAGCTGCAATAATAACAACAACTAGGGCAACAAATGAGTGAGACAGAGAACTGTGGACCCATCCAAACCACATGAACTAATGTTCTCCAAGTCCTAAGGAGTCTTGGTAGCACTGGAAGAGGAGAAGGTGTTCTGGAAATGTCATGGTCCACCAGAGAGGGAAAGAATGAGCATCTGGATCAGAAGAATTGTAGTCTCAGTGGGAAAAACCTCCTCCACTTGCTGTCGGCTGCAGCATCACACAAATTGTCTTGTCTCTTGTGGACTTCTGTGGTTCTCAGGCATCTGGGGGAAAGTAGATCCTCGGCTTAGGAGAAAGGCCAGAGCCCTGCCCTGCCTTGTGCCACTTGTCATCTGTCTTTTGTGCTATCTTGCTTCTGCAGCAGGACAAAAGGTCACTGGACTGCCCTCAGCATTCACAGGAAAGGGTCGTGCTAGCCTGTAATTTATTCAGAATAGAGAAGAACTCGACCTTCATGGAGAAGTAAACAACTCTCGGGGGAGTTCAGTGACCTTGACCTAAAAGATTCACATATACAGTGATGGACATTCATGGACAGAAAAGGGCATCTATAGTCACCTTCTGCCATGAACTTCATGCTCTCAGAGAGTGTCCATGAAATGAGAGTCTTTCTACGCCCCCCACCCTGCCTTCCTTATTCAAACTATTCTACCTAAGAGAAAGGACATTTTTGCTGATTTTCCTGGGAGTCAAAAAACAAGGCTCAGTGACGGTAAAAGTTCTGTTTTTCCCATTGAACTCCCCCCTTCCCTGGTTTCTGTTCTGTCATTTATTTGCTACAAGGCCTGGGGTTGGAGTTTGTTTGTATCCTGCCTAGACTGTTCTCTCAGGGATGGGTAGTAATAATCAAACCTGTACAAGAAGACACACACACACACACACACACACACACACACATCACACACATGTTCCCTCAATTTTCTTTCCCCAGAACCTAGGACATATTTTTGAAACTTCTTTTTTTTTTCCTTTGCAGACTGTGCTAGTGTTATGAAACAAGGGCTCTATACCAGTGAATGTTAATATCCAGACCTACTCAAATTTATATTTATTCACACTTCACAGCTCCCGGTGTTATGCTAAGAATTGTGGTTTGTTTTTTTTTTTTTTTTGTCTGGATATTCATCAGAATGCTAGAAATGGACCTGCAATTCCTCTCCTGGGAATTTACCCAAAAGAAACACAAACACCTATCTGAAGAGACCACACACGTCTATGTTCACAGAGGCAACCCAGATTCTCAACAACAGATGAGCAGAAAGATGTGATATAGATAGACAGATAGATAGATAGATAGATAGATAGATAGATAGATATCATATATATGATGGATTACTATGAAGCTATAAAAAGGATGAAGTCACTTCCTTTGCCATATCTTGGGCAGACCTTGAAGGAGTCACGTTAAGTGAGACAAGCCAGAAATAAGAATCAGTAGCAAGTTATCTCAGTCACAGGTAGAACTTAAACAAGGACAGTAAGGGAAAACACAAGGTGAAACTTGGTCTAAGTATGGTGTATTGAACCAAAGCAAAATACTCTGGGAAAGGGGCCAAGCAGTGGCACACCTGGTTAAGCATACACATTACAGTGTGCAAGGACCCTGGTTCAAGCCCCTGGTCCCCACATGCAAGGGGAACACTTCACAAGTGGTAGAGTAGGGCTGTAGATATCTCTGTCTCTTTTCCTCCGTATCTCCCTCTCCCTCTCAATTTCTCTTTGTCTCTATCCAACAATAAATAAATAATATTTTTAAAGATTCATCATTTTGGAAAGCCAGGTGGTGGAGCACCTGGTTGAGTGCACATGTCACAGTGCACAAGGACCCAGGCTCGAGCCCCTGGTCCCCACCTGCAGGGGGAAAGCTTCACAAGTGGTGAGGCAGTGTGACAGGTGTCTCTCTGTCTCTCTCCCTCTCTATCTCCCCCTACCCTTTTGATTTCTGACTGTCTCTATACAATAAATAAAGATAATAAAATAATTAAAAAATAAAGATTCATCATTTCTAAAAAAGTGAAAAAGAAACTCTGGGAAAGGAGAGAAAAGAATAGAAGGGAAGGTCATCGGGAGAAAGGAGCTGGGTTGACCGAGTGAATTTCTGACAAACACCTATCATGGGGAGAGAATTTGTCCCTATGTGTCAATAAAGTATTAAGGAAAAGAACTGTGCTTTTATCAGCTACTTTGCTTAATTCCATACATAAGAACATTACCTGGTTTGCTGATGGAAGCCATTCTCTCAGGTGTGAGGTGTTATCTCAGTGTCGTTTTAATTTACATTTCTCTAACGACAAGTGAAATGTAGTATTTCTGCATGTGTTTGTGATCCATGAGTATCTCTTCTTTAGAAAACTGTCCAGTTTTCTTTCTTTTTTCTTTTTTTTTTTAGCTTACATTTTATTGGGTTGTTTCTGCTTCATTTATAGATCTGCACCAATTCTGTATAGACGTTTGGTATTAGTCATTTGTCTGATGTGTGATGTGCAAAAATCTTTTCCCATTTACTCGGTTTCCTGGTTATCCTTGTTTGCTTTTTTTTTTTCCTCCAGGATTTTTTTTTTAATTTTATTGTCTTTATTTATTTATTGGATAGAGACAGCCAGAAATCGAGAGAGAACGGGGCTAGAGAGGAAGAGAGACAGAGATACACCTGCAGCACAGCTTCATCATTTGTGAAGTTTTCCTATGCAGGTGGGGACTGGGGATTTGCACCTGGGTCCTTGCGCATTGTAACATGTGCGCTCAACCAGGTGCGCCACCACCCGGCCTCATCCTCCAGGATTATTGATGGGACTCAGTGTGCCTGCATCACAAATCCACTGCCTCCTGGAGGCCATTTTTCTCATTTTGTTGCCCTTGTTCTTATTGTTGCCATTGCCGTTGTTGTTGGATAGGACAGAGAGAAATCAAGAGAGGAGGGGAAGACAGAGAGGGGAGAGAGAAAGACAGACACCTGCAGACCTGCTTCACCGCTTATGAAGCAACCCCCACGCAGGTGAGGAGCCGAGGGCTCGAACTAGGATCCTTGTGAGGGTCCTTGAGCTTTGTACTATGTGCGCATAGCCCACTGCACCACCACCTGACCTCCATGTAGTTTGCTTTTGATGTGTGGAAGCTTTTTAATTTTATTTACTTTTGTCTTCATTTCCCATGTCCAGGGGGTTGAATCTCCAAATACTTTTTTTTTTTAGTTTGGGTAGTGACAGAGAAATCAAAAGTGGAGAAGTGGAGTGGGGAGACAGGAAGAGAGATAGAGAGACACCTGCAGCACTGCTTCACCACTGTGAAGCTCTTCTCCTGCAAGTGAGTGTTGGGGGAAATACATCTTTGATGTAAAGACCCTCCAAAGGTTCGCTGACATTTTCTTCTATAAATTTTAGTTTCTGGTCTAATATCTAGATCTTTAATCCATTTTGGTTTGACGCTGGTGTGTGATGTTAAGACTAGTTTCACTTTTCTTTTCTTTTTTAAGATTTTATTTATTAATTAGAAAGATAGGAGAGAGAGAGAGAGAGAGAGAAAGAACCAGACATCACTGTGGTACATGTGCTGCTGGGAATTGAACTCAGAACCTCATGCTTGAGAGTCCAGTGCTTTATCTACTGCACCACCTCCCAGACCACCAGTTTTACTTTCCTGCATGTGGCTGTCCATTTTCCCAGCACCACCTGGTGAAGAGACCTTCTTTAACCCCATTGAATGCTTGTGGACCCTTGTTATATATTAAGTAGTTGTATCTGTGTGGGCTCATTTCTGGGCTCTCAGTTCTGCTCCACTGACCCGTGTCCATTTTTATTCCAGTACCATGCTGTTTTGATGACTGTTGCTTTGCAGTATAAACTGAAGTTGGGAGCACAATGTCTCCATATTTTTCCTTTTTTCTCAAAAGTTCTTTGGCAATTCATGACTTTTTGTGGTTCCACACAAATTTTTGGACAAGTTGTTTAATTTGCTTTTTAAAAAAATCTGAAATTTTGATAGGGATTGCATTGAAACTGTAGATTGCTTTTGGTAGAAGGGCTATTTTAATGATGTTTATTATTCCAATCCAGGAACAAGGGATGTTCTTCCACTTCTGTGTGTTTTCTCTATTTCTGTTAGCAATGTTCAGTTGTTTTTGTTGTAAAGGTCCTTCACCTCCTTCATGAGATTCACCCCAAGGTGTCTTATGTTTTGGAGAATCAATTGAAAATGGGGTTGAGTCTTTTCTTTACCTTTCCTCTGTTCCTCGTATACAAAAATATCACAGATTTATGTGTATTGAGTTTGTATCCTGCTACTCTACTGAATTTATTATTTCCACGAGTGTTTGGTGGAGTCTTTGGGGTTCTCTAAGTATATTATCATTTCATCAGCAAATAGTAATAGTTTGAGTTCTACTTTTCCCATCTATATACATTTGATATCTCTTTCTTGTCTGGTTGAAGTGGTGAGAGCCTTGAGAACTATGCTGAATAACAGTGGGGATAGCGGGCATCCTCGTCCAGTTCCAAATTTCAGGGGAAGGCTTTCTGTTTTCCCCACTGAGAATGCCGTTAACTGTGGGTTTGTCAAAAATGGTCTTTATTATGTTGAAGAATGATCCTTCTATTCCCAGTTTCTGGAAGGTCTTTATCATAAATGGGTGTAGGATCTTGTCAAATGCCTTTTTGGTGTCAATTGATATGCCATGTGATGATTTGTGCATATTGAATCATCCCTGTTTCCCAGGAATGAATCCCACTTGGTCTTGGTGAATTATTCTTTTGATATGACGTTGGATTTGATTTGCCAAGATCTTGATCAGGATCTTTGCATCAGCGTTCCTCAGCAATATAGGTCTATAGTTTTCTTTTCTGATAGAGTCCTTTCGGGTTTGAGAATCAAAGTGATGTTAGCCTAATAGAACATATTTGGTGGTGTTTGCCATTCTTCAATTTTCTGGAATAGTGTGAGGAGAATACATATTAGTTCTTTTTTATTTGTATTTATTTTTTAATTTGCTTATTTATAAAATGGAAACACTGACAAGACTATAGGATAAGAGGGGTACAATTCCCACCACCAGAGCTCCGTATCCCATCCCCTCCATTGGAAGCTTTCCTATTCTTTAATCCCATGGGAGTATGGACCCAGGGTCACCATGGGGTGCAGAAGGCAGAAGGTCTGGCTTTTGTAATTGCTTCTCCACTGAACGTGGGCATTGACAGGCCAATCCATACTCCCAGCCTGTCAACATTCCGAGTTGCACCAATTTCAGGTCCCATCTTCTTCAAGTGGAAATAGAGTATGTTATCCAACCCCCCTTCAGAGGATGGAACATTCTCTACCATTGTTAATTTACATTGAGGGCAAGGTCCTATAGGGGCCCACAAAGGGGTCCATTATGTTGTTCTGATGGAGATGACCACCGACAATGGAGAGAGGGACCTATCCAGGTCTAGGCTCATCATGTTTGTGTAGGAATGCCAGGACTCCCTGACGAGGGCCCCAGCTGATGGGGTGGCTTGATAGTGACTAAAGAGTCATCGTTAAAGTATGCCAGTCTCTTGCCCTTATTCAGCTTTTGTAGTCCTTACTTTGATAAGGTCAGCTTTGGAGTGACTAAGGGAAGTATAATAGGAAGTAGGGGAGGAGGGTATTTATGTCTAAGTAGAAGCTATTTCATTAGGTACTTTATGGTGTCTTTTTAGATCTTTCTATTTGCTTGCTTCATTCACTGGCTCACTACAAACTATTGTGCACTTTTGCTTCAATGTATATATTTTGCCCTAATTTATGGATACATGTGTACATCTTCCCTATCTCATGGGAACTGGTCTATATCTAGATTTTGAGGCTTTGTAAGGAAATGAACCGCCCAAAATGGAATTAAGGAGTCCTATGAGAAAGGAAAGGATTTAAAAAAAAGTCACACTGCTTGTTGCTTTGAATTGTTTACCCAGTCTAACAAAATCACAGTCTCTGCTGCCTTCAGTTATATGGTTTGGACAGTATCATTTTATAATCATCTTAGTACAAATACATACACCTTCATCTGCTGTGTGATGGGGCTTCTTCTGATCCACATAGAGTATTTGGTAATTGTTTGGTAAAAAGCAAACATGAAATTGTAATCACTTCTCCAACAATGAATATTTGTTTCATCGACAAACTCTCTTAAGTTTTATTGCTATTTCTGTGCCTTTCTGAATCACAACAACCTCTCATGTTAATGTCAAGATGGACTGTAACCTTTCTAAAGATGGGTTAATGGTGTTTAACGTCAACACAGCACACTCCTCAGTGAAGTGTTATCAGTAGGAATAACCAAGGCCAAGTTTGCACCTGCAGACAACAATATTCACAGACCTTCTAGTCTCCAGTGAATGTAAGTTGCTATTGACTATAATGAGTGTCCTGACTTCAAATGTCAAAGTGTAGAAAAAATGATAACGTACAATTGATAAAATGTGACAAGTGAAAATTGCATGCATATACGTGGACATGCACTTACATAAGCTACATCCCAAAGGAAATAATAATTTGTTCACTAAATTTTTATTAGTAATTTAGTAGTGGTTTACAAGATTATAATATTACTAATTATTTCTCCCATTCTGATTTCAAGTACTGTACATATGCATTGCTATTGAGCTGTCAGGTGGCCACATTTTGTAAATTGGACTAAATTTATGTATAGTTCTCCTAAATGAGAGTAATTATAGTGTGAGCATCTGGATGGGCAGGCCTTGCTCTCACCATCCATTGGCATCATTTTGCGGTAAGAGTTGCCTTTAAATGAAGTTTATCTTTTTTAAAGTTTGTATTTGTTTATTTTGATAGGGCAGAAAGAAGTTGAGAAGGGAGGGAAAGAAAGGGACACCTGCAGCACTGCTTCACTGTCGTGAACTGCCGTGCTGCAGGTGGGGTACTTGAAGGGAGAAGAGAGAAAAGAAGAAATTGAGGGAAGAAGGAGAGAGAGAGGGAAAGAGATACAGAGACTCTGATGATGATTCAGGTAAGAGTTCATGAGGCTCTAAACTACATGAGGTCCAAACACATTACCAAACCCAGGGCTCCTGCCCCCAGTCCCAGGGCTCCTGCCCCCAGTCCCAGGGCTCCTGTCCCCAGTCCCAGGGCTCCTGCCCCCAGTCCCATCTATAGAAGATGGGAGCAGAGGGGGCTAAGCTTAAGGAGAAGTGGAGTTATGCTACAGGTGTCTATCCTTCTCTCTTCTCCCCTTTATCACTCTCTGTTTCTCTCTGTCTTTACCAATAGAGGAAAGAAAGAGAAAAAAAGGGTACCAGGAATAGTGGAGTTGTCCTGCAGGCACTAAGCCCCAGAAATAACCTTAGTCTCACACACACACACACACACACACACACACACACACACACACACACACACACACGTCCTGGATACATCCATAAGGATCTAAATTATAGACTATTGTTAAAGTCTTCCAAATTGGACAATAATCATTAGAGATTTTGGCCATTGCCTCAGATTTGTAATGTAATTTTTAATTTGTAATGAGAGCTTGTTCTCATTCATAGCTGGGGATCAAGTCTGAGCTACATAGAGGCTTCACTGATCTCAATGACAAGCCCTTCAAAGGAGTGTTTTTTCTGAGAGGCAGCTGCTGTGGGGCACATATAAGACTGGGGAACAGGGTGTAACAAGCCCCCAAAGCACCTGACATCCTTCCTTCTCACTCCTCAATGCATCTAATTCTTTCCTTTCCAGAGTGATTCACAAATTCATTTGTTCTATGCGGACACAACCCCACCCACACACAACAGAAATCATAATAAGCTTGGACTTTTCCAGGACAATTCTAGTGCTTGACACAAAGACAGATGCTTCAAAGTGACTGTGAAGTGACTCTCTCCCATCATTTGCACAATTGCATGGTGCCTTCCCATTCAGATTCTATTAGGGATTTGGGATGTCCTTTGTAGTATCTGTGGAGAGAGGGGCAACTTGGTAATAAGCCTGGGAGCTTCTCCTACCCCTCCATCAGAGATAGGCTCTTATGATTTGACCCACATAGGCTCACCAAGAGTTTGCATTTGCTCCGAAAGTTAACCATCAGGCAACCACAAGGAATAACAAGGCCCATGGGTGCACCTCAGAAGGAGCTAGTCTTTCTCATAGATGGGGCTTAAGAAGCGAAGAGAAGAGAAATAAAAGCTTAAACTGTAATTAGATAAGGCCTACTGCAGCAGACCCAAGGACTCAGAAGGGAAGGCTGAGATGGGACTGAATAGGGGTGGACTTAATGTTAAATGGTGGAGGAAGAAGAGAGTGGTGAGAGAGGGTGTGGCAAGCTAACACCTTTCATGAGCAGGTGTGAAAGTGTGTACATGGGATGTCTTGTAAATCAATACTTCCTCCCAAAAAGTCATTTCAAAAGAGCTTCTTCTTTCTTTCTTTCTTTCTTTCTTTCTTTCTTTCTTTCTTTCTTTCTTTCTTTCTTCTTTCCTTCCTTCCTTCCTTCCTTTCTCTCCCTCTTTCTTTTTTTTCACCCCTATTCAGTCCCATCCCAGCTCTTCCCTTCTTTACTCTTTCTTTCTTTCTTTCTTTCTTTCTTTCTTTCTTTCTTTCTTTCTCTCTTTCTTTCTTTCTCTCTTTCTTCCTTTCTTTCTTTCTTTTTTTCTTCCGAGGGCACAGAACAGAAGCTTCCTTCAGCGTGGTGGAGATTGAGCTCAAACCTGGGTTGTACACGTGGCAAAGCAGTACACTATCCAAATGAGCCATTTTTCTGGGTTGGAGCTACTTTGAGGATTATGACATATCTGGAATTGTCCAGCTAAACCTCGCTCTTCATCCCCCAGACCCTCACACCCTTTTCCCACCAATAGCTTCACTCCATAGAATTCTTGTTCAGCATTCTGATTTTGTATGAGAATCACAATCCCCCCAACTGTGCCTTTAAGTAAGCATATCTCTCTGTTATTTATTATTTTTTTAATTTTTACTTATAAAATGGAAACACTGACAAGACCATAGGATAAGAGGGGTACATTTCCACACAATTCCCACCACCAGAACTCCATATCCCCTACCCTCCCCTGATAGCTTCTCTATTCTTTATCCCTCTGGGAGCATGGACCCAGGATCATTATGGGGTGCAGAAGGTAGAAGGTCTGGCTTCTATAATTGCTTCCCTGCTGAACATGGGCATTGGCAGGTGGATCCATACTCCCAGCCTGCCTCTCTCTTTCCCTGGTGGGGAAGGGCTCTGGGGAAGCAGGGTTCCAGGACACATTGGTGGAGTCGTCTGCCCAGGGAAGTCCAGTTGACATCATGGTATCATCTGGAACCTGGTAGCTGAAAAAAAAGAGCTAAGATATAATGCAGAGCAAATTGTTGACTAATCATAAACCTAAAGGCAAGAATATTGACGATGAATATTTGGGGTCCCCATTTTGGAGGAAAAGTTAGTAGGTCTATTTTAGGTATATTCCAAAGGGCCCGTGACTTTACCAATTTTTTTGGTTGAGCCTGACATCTGATATGCAGGTGGACCCAACTTATTGTCTGGGGAGATGATGTCATGGCTGGAAAAAGGGCTAGAAAGCTGGATCAGGAAAGAGTGTATTTTCCCAAATATGGGAAAAGTGTATAAATATTGTTGACTGTAAACCCCATCGATTTGATCTGATGCCAATTTTCAGAATAGGAGCCTATGTAACCTCTACATCCCTGTAGGTCCGAACTCGCATTCTGTGGTCATGAGTTGAGGGTTGGGTGGTAATGCAGTGCGTTGAGTGCACGTGGAGCAAAGCACAAGGACTGGCTTTAGGATCTCGGTTCAAGCCCCCGGCTCCCCACCTGCAGGAGGGTCACTTCACAGGCGGCGAAGCAGGTCTGCAGGTGTCTATCTTTCTCTCCCCCCTCTCTGTCTTCCCCTCTTCTCTCGATTTCTCTCTGTCCTATCCAACCACAACAATGACAACAAGAATAATGATGACGACAACAACAACAACAAAAAGGAACGTTCCAAGTTGCAGCAGTTTCAGGATCCATCTTCCTCAGGTGGTAGATAGCATATGTTATCCAACCTCCCTTTGGAGAATGGAAGAGTCCCTACCATTGTTGATCTACATTGAAGGCAAGGTCCTATGGAGGCCCACAAAGGGATCCATTATGTTGTTCCTGATGATGACCAGTTACAGTAGAAAGAGGGATCTATGAGATTCCCACACAGACATGATGGGCCTAGACCTCAAATAGGTCCCTCTATTTATTTATTTTTGTTGCCACCAGGGTTATCACTGGGGCTCAGTGCTGGCCCACTGCCCCTCATGGCCACTTTTTTCTTCTTTATTTTTCTATTTTATCCGATAAAACAGAGAGCAACTGAGAGCGGAAAAGGAGATAGATAGATAGATAGATAGATAGTAGATGATAGGTATAGATAGATATGACAAATATAGATAGATGATAGATAGGTAGATGATAGATAATAGATGATAGAAATAGATAATAGACAGCTGATAGCAATAGATGATAGATGATGGAGATAGATGATAGATGATGGAGATAGATGATAGATGATGGAGATAGATGATAGATATATGATAGATGATGGAGATAGATGATAGATATATGATAGATGATGGAGATAGATGATAGATATATGATAGATGATAGATGATGGAGATAGATGATAGATATATGATAGATAGATGATAGATGATGGAGATAGATGACAGATAGATGATAGATGATAGCGATTGAGATAATAGATGATAGAGATAGATGATAGATAGATAGATAGATAGATAGATAGATAGATAGGGACCTGTAGACCTGCTTTACCACTCATGAAGTGTCCCTGATGCAGGTAGGGAGCAGAGGCTCAAACCTGAGTCCTTGTGTGTGTCCTTCCACGTAGTACTATGTGCACTTAATCGGGTGTGCCACTGCAGAGCCCCCCTCTCCTTCTCTATCTCTATCTTTATCCCTTTTTAAAATATTTATTTATTTTCCCTCTTGTTGCCCTTGTTTTTTGTTGTTGCCATTGTTGTTGGATAGGACAGAGAGAAATTGAGAGAGGAAAGGAAGACAGAGGGGGAGAGAAAGATAGACACCTGCAGACCTGCTTCACCGCTTGTAAAGTGACTCCTCTGCAGGTGGGGAGCCGAGGGCTTGAACCTAGATCCTTACGCCGGTCCTTGTGCTTCGCGCCATGTGCGCTTAACCCGCTGAGCTACCACACAACCCCCTATCCCTTTCTTAAATAACCATCTCTAACTACCGTATCCGAGGATCAATGAGGAGTTCCTCCCTGACAATGAGCAGTCCACATATGTGATCTAGACTTCAGGAAATATATACTGGTGGTTTGTCATGTAATCTGATGGTCTTAAAAACTGAGAGTGGGGCTGGGCAGTGGCACATCTGGTTAAGCTCACACATTACAGTATACAATTACCCAGGTCCAAGCCCCCTGTTCCCACCTGCAGGGGGAAAGCTTCACAAGTGGGAAGTAGGGCTGCAGGTGTCTCTCTGCCTCTTTCTCTCTTTCTCCCCTTCCCCTCTCAATTTCTCTCTGTCTCTATCCAGTAAATGATAAATTAAAAAGAATAAATAAAAAATTGAGTGTAAGACTTAAGAAGACGTGCTCAGGGACTTGCAGAGGCGTGGCTATGGAATAGGAACCATTTTAGATTGCACTCCTGATAAACTAGAAAAAAATAAAGATCACCTGAAAACTCAACAAAATACAAGCAGGATCTCTCTGGAAACTCACTAAACCACAGCCATCAGGTTTGCAGATGCTGCTATGATTCCATCTTGAACTCACTGGGCAAATGACCTCACCATTGTGTCCCAGAACCTCACCTCTTCAGAGCTCTGCCCCACTGGGGAAAGATAAAAAACAGACTGGGCATATGGATCAACCTGCCACCATCCATGTTGAGCAGAGAAGCAATTACAGAAGCCAGAACTTCAACATTTAGCATCCCATAAATAATTTTAGTCTATACTTCCAGAGGGGTAAATGTTAGAGGAATATGACCAGAGGGCCCTGAACTCCAAATTCTATCAGGACCTGGAGAGAGAAGGGGGGTGGGGAGAGGGAAAGCCACTAAGAAATAGTAGGTGTGACTTAGAAAGGAAGAGAAGGCAGGACCATAGGAAAAAATGAACAAATGTATATATAAATATAGATATGTAGTTATAGAAATAATAGTCAACCCATGTCTGTGATCTTTGGAAAACTAATGCAGTTTCCAATGGAGGGAATATGGACACAGAACTCTGGTGGTGGGAAAGGTGTGGAATTATACCGCTGTTATTTTGTAATTCTGTAAATCAGTATTAAATTACAAATACTTTATTTTTAAAAAATTGAGAATCAGATGTTGAGGTGAAACCATTCCCACTTCCCAGTGAGGGACCATAAAACATTTGGCAAATGCTCTGGCAGCCTGTGCAACAGGAAGCCTCTCCAGCTTCTCAGAGGAATCCCTAATATCTGCATGTTAGCCCAGGCCCATTGGAGAAGCAGGCTCTTGAAAGGCAGCCCCACTCCCTTGTTACCATAATGTCTGAGGACAGCAGTTTCTTTACCACATGGCCAAAAGGGAGATGCTGCCCTTGACAGGTAATAAGCACGAGGAATCTGCGTGCAGTGCCTCAAACTCAGCCATTATAGTTCAAGCTCGCCTGAGCAAAGGTTTTGAGGATAAGTGCTTTACCTGGGAAGCGATTCCAGGAAACATGGGTGCAATAAAGACGTAAAACAAGACCGGAGGGCAGCCAATAAAGTATACGTCACTGGGGCCAAGAGATGGC
Organism: Erinaceus europaeus; assembly: GCF_950295315.1. NCBI lineage: Eukaryota > Metazoa > Chordata > Mammalia > Eulipotyphla > Erinaceidae > Erinaceus > Erinaceus europaeus. The sequence continues at coordinate 10,778,578 of NC_080182.1, read as the reverse complement.
TCAGTCAATAAAGCACTTACCTGCCTTACCACATGTGAAGCCCTGAGTTCAAGTCCTAGCACCACAAGAAAATGCCATAAAGAGCACAGGATGGGGAGTCAGCAAGGACCAGTGTAAGGATACTGGTTCGAGCCCCCTACAGGGGAGTCGCTTCACAGGTGGTGAAGCAGGTCTGCAGGTGTCTGTCTTTCTCTCCCCACTCTCTGTCTTCCCCTCCTCTCTCCATTTCTCTCTGTCCTATCTAATAACGACATCAATAACAACAACAATAACTACAACAACAATAAAAAGGGCAACAAAAAGATAAAATAAATAAATACAATTAAAAAAGGAGCACAGGATGTTCTGCAGATAGTGGAGTCTTTCCCCTCACCTCTTTCTGTATTTATCCCTCTCACCTCTTACACACACACACACACACACACAATTAAAAAATTGGCCAGGTGACTGGCAAGATGGCTCAGGGGGTACTGCAAGAAGCCCTGGGTTCATTGCCTAGCACTGCATTTAATAAAAGGTGCATATGGAGCAGGAAAGCACCAAGGGCCTTTGAGGTTGAACCCTCATGAAGAACTATGAAAGCCAGGGTAGAGCATGGCTGAGTTGAGAGGGAGAGGGAGAGGGAGAGGGAGAGGGAGAGGGAGAGGGAGACACACACACACACACACACACACACACACACACACACACACACACACACGGGGGGGAAAGGGAGAGGGAAAGAGAGAGGGAGAGGGAGAAAGAGAGAAACAGAGAGAGAGAGAGAGAAAGGGAGAGAGACAGAGAGAGGTCTTCACTTCCCATCAGTACTAGTTGAGTGCAGCTCCCAAAGACAACAGCCCCCAGCACCTGCAGCAGACCCGTGCAAGGACAGTCCAACACCAGAGAGAACACTACAGACAAGAATCGCAGAGATCTGCAGCTGGGGTCAGATCACCACTGCACTGGAGTGGCTTCCTGTAGCCAGTGCTGTGGAGACACAGGCCAGCACTGTAGCATCTGATGGAGCCTCCACATTCACACAGGAAGTCCTCTCTGTGAAGATAGGTCACTTCTAATCACAGTGCACTTTTTTTTTTATAGCCACCAGACTTAACACTGAAGCTCAGGGCAGGCAAGTCTCCACCATTCCAGACCACCATTTTCTTCTTTCAACAGTGACTGAAAGAGAGAGAAATAGAGAGGAAAGGGAAAAGAGGGAGGGAGATGATAGATACATAGATAGATAATAGATAATAGATAGAAAGATAGATGCCAACACTAACCCACCACTTGTGAAGATTTTGCCCTGCAGGTGGGGACTGGGAACGTGAACCCATGTCCTTGCACATAGGAATATATACACTCTACCAGGTGAGCTACCACTTAGTCCTGCACAGTCTCTCTCTCCTTCTCTCTCCCTCTCTCCTTCTCTCTCTCTCCCTCTCTCTCTTTCTCTCCTTTTTTTCTCTCTCTCCCTCTTTCACTCTTTCTCTCTCTTTCCTTCTCTCTCTTGCTCTTTCTCTCCTTCTCTCTCCCTCTCTCTCCCTCTCTCTCTCCTTCTCTCTTCTCTCTTTCTTTCTCTCCTTCTCTCCTCTCTTCCTCTACTTCTCTTTCTTTCCTTCTCTCTCCCTCTCTCTTTCTTTCCTTCTTTCTCTCCTCTCTCTCCCTCTCTCTCCCTCTCTCCTCCTCTCTCTCTTCCTATCTTTCTCTCTCTTTCTCTCCTTCTCTCTCTTTCCTTCTCTCTCTATCCCTCTTTATTTCTCTCTCTTTATCTCCTTCACTATCTCTCTTTCTCTCATTCTCTCCCCCCCCCCACTCTCTCTAAGAAGCCATGGTTGTGGGTGGAAGGAAGAGAAGCAGTCATATTCATGAATTCTCCCGATCCCTAAGACCCATCTGGAACTTCCCAAGGAAGACAGATTGCTTTGTAAGTTGCAAGGCTTTGACTGGTAACAAACCTGGCTCCTTGCATCTGATTTTCCCAGCTGTGTGTACAGCATAGGCGAATGCCTTTAGCAGCCTGGCAACTCTTGCAGCAATTAGGACTGCCAAGAAATAGCTGCACTTTCTCTTCTGCTCTCTGCATCCATAACATCTTTTTAAAATTAGCATCCTATTATGCAGAGGATTGTCCACAGGGAGCCCAGAATAAACCTCCTAGAATATGACTGTGTTGGAAGACTGGAGCTCTCAGTGTGGCTTCCCTCTCTGTTTAGGAGTCAGCGTGCCCAGAAAAGAGAGTGGGTAGCCATCCACAGGAACCTTAGCATAGGGCTGGGGAAGAGACATTCCCAAGATACCTTTCGGCTCCAACCCATCCTTTCCAAAGTTCTCTCTCCTTCAGCAACTCACTCAAGACAAGTTCGTTGTTGTTCCAAGAAAAACGACTTTAAGGAAGGGCTGAAAGGCAGAAGTTTTCCTGTCCTAGGAAAACCTGTCCTTATATGGCAATTGCTAACGGAGGGTCTCTTGTGTTCAGGGAGGTGACTAGTACCCAGCTTGTTTGAGCAGTGTGCAAACCCGGAGTGGCAGAACCAAAGCTCCTGCTGTGGATCACACGACCGCCAGTGATATATCTACTAGCACTTCCGAGGCCAAGTTCCCAGGATCAGAGAAAAAAGAGAACAGTGTTCAGCCTAAGAATAAGCACATGTTTCTTGAATGGTTTTCTCCAGGGTGAAATATAGCGACTTACTGCTGCTCATGTGCCCCAAAGAACAAGAACAAAATAGTGAGACTTGAGTGTCTTCTGTGTGTATGGAGACCTTTCTCAAGATCTTCACTTGGTAGCTACAGGACATGCATATCCTGTACCTCTCAGCCTGCCCCCAGCCCACCCCCCAGCCATTCACCTGCAGCTGCAAGCACAGGTCCTGTGCATTGGCTTGTGAGGGCAAGTTCTCTCTGGCCCTGGCAGATGCACCTCTCTTTTCTGCCATTTAGGTCGCATTTGACTCAGCAACCCTTTTTTAATTATTATTCTCTTTTGTTGCCCTTTTTTATTGTTGTAGTTATTGTTGTGGTTATTGATGTGGTCATTGTTGGACAGGACAGAGAGAAATGGAGAGAGGAGGGGAAGACAGAGAAGGGGAGAGAAAGATAGACACCTGCAGACCTGCTTCACCACCCATGAAGTGACGCCCCTGCAGGTAGGGAGCTGGGGGCTCGAACCAGGATCCTTATGCCGGTCCTTGCGCTTTGCACCACCTGTGCTTAACCGCTGCGCTACCACCCGACTCCCAGTAACCCTTTAACAGTAGGACAGAGGAGTCATGGGTAAATGCTCCAATGGAAGAAATCTGAGGTGTTTTCCATGAGGCTTCATAGAGGGGGCATCACAGCTGAGCCCACTTGTCCCATCAGTAACCTGCATTCCCCCAGGTCGTAGCCACCTTCCTCCCTTCATGTCCTCACCCTCTCAGCTCTTTGCAGACCTCCACTCCCAGCAAGCACACGCCCCTTGGCTTTGGGTCCTGGTGGGATTTGTTTTTAGGGGTATCCCAGCTAAGGCAGGGAGCCAAAATCAAAACCAGCTTTTTTGCTTGAAGAATGAGCTCCAGAAACTTACATAAGCAACACTCTCTGGGGGAGTCGGGCGGTAGAGCAGCGGTTTAAGCCCACATGGCGCAAAGCACAAGGACCGTCATAAGGACACTGTTTTGAGCCCCCAGCTCCCCACCTGCAGGGAAGTCATTTCACAGGTGGTGAAGTAGGTCTGCAGGTGTCTCTCTCTCCCCCTCTCTGTCTTCTCCTCCTGTCTCCATTTCTCTCTGTCCTATCCAACAATGACACCAATAACGACAACAATAAAAAAAAGGGCAACAAAAAGAAATAAATAAATATTAAAAAAAAACACACTCTCTGGCAGATGAAATCATATTCTCATTTCTCCACAAGTGCTTGGCAGCCCCTGGCCTCAACACCTCCAAACTCCCCGCTCATCTGCAGGCCTGTCTGTTGCCAGATGTCTCTGGGGAAGACTCGGAAGCTGGTAAACAAATGCCTTGCTTCATTCGTCCTCTCTGCTGCTGGGAAAATGCAAGCACACGGAGCCCTCCTTTCCGGGCTGCCAACTGTGAGCATTTCATCGCATACGCGGTAGGCTCAAACTATTCCTCATGGAATGGATGCCACGAACATCTAAGTGAAATGTTTGTGGTGAAATTCCCTCTGTCCACATAGCACTGCCTGTTTAGCATGAGATGTTCTTGTTTTGTTTTGTTTTTTTCCTTTTGACTGCCTTCCCTGACAGCATGTCCTTTGAGTGTCAGTCAGTACTACCACTGTCCAAAGGAGCTCCAGACTTGGTTTCCCTAAAACACAGACCTCTGGGCTGGCTCTGTAACTTCTAAGCTGAAATCTGGGACCTCCCTTTCCATTCTGGTTCCCAGGAGAAGTCAGCATAGATTGGATGGGGGGTTGAGGGAGGGGGTCAGGTCCAGCAGTTAGTAGTGTGGTAAGGAGGGAGAAGAAAAGTGTGCACAATTCTCTTTTGATGACAACACCCTGCCCCCTGCCCTGCACACACACACACACACACACACACACACACACACACACACACACACACACACACACTTCCCTGCATCTTCTCAGCATCCTGTCTACACCCCGATCCCAAGGTTTGCTTTTCTGTCTCCTCCAGTTTTGTTCAGGAGAGTAATAAACAAAGCATGGTTTGGTCTTTAACATCCTGGAAGTAATTTCCACACAGGTCATTTGACAATAATTTGTTTTAAAATTTTATCTGCACGGTCATTTAATTTAGCAATTCTATTTCTAGGATTTCATCCCCTAGGTTTAACTTGTGCAGGTGAAAAATGTGGCCTAGTCAAGAAGTTTTATAATGGAAAACATTGAAAACAACTTGTCTTATGCTGAGAACAGCCCTGGCTTCAAAGGAAGCTGGGTCAGTGGAACCAGACAGACTGTAGCCTTCCCCGTGGAGAACCTGAGTATCTCTGGACATTGACCTGTGTTAAGTACAGTTGTAGACTTTTTCTAAAACTTCTACAAAGGAAAGTGAGTCAAAGGAATGGCCGGTGGTTGACATCTACCGGTTTCCTTGACAACTACCATTCCTCATGGCTCTTCAGTGTTAATTTGAAAAGCAAAAGGCTAGCACCACATAGAGATCAATTGGCTGGGAGGCGACCTCTTCCTCCTGTCAGCCATTCAGAAGATGGCCTCCCGGTTCCAGAGGCTTTTTCATCCTTATCTAAAAGAAATGATGCTTAAAAAAAATCACCCAGTTCCTGTTGTTATTTTGGAATCAATGATCCAACCATGAGTTAACCAGTGCCTATTTACTTACCTCTATATGCTTTGTAAATGTATTCAACCAAACGGACAAGAGTTGTTTACTTGATAAATGTCTCTGAATCACTTAGCATGTGTCTAGCACACATGAATGAGGACAGGGGTTCTCTTCTGGTCTACCGGCAGATGGGGTGTAGACCTAATTCATGTGCAGATGTTCATGTGGATGGAAAGTCCTGGCCACAAATACTTATCAGCTAACTACTCTGTACCAAGCCCTGTGGTACTATGGAAATTTCGACTGAGTTCATACATAGTTGCTCTGACACACACACACACACACACACACACACACACACACACACACACCCCTCAGGTCTTACAGTCCCTGAAGACTTTATATACCTCCTGCAGCTTTGCCCCTGAAGGTTAGAAGCCCTTGGACCCAGAAATCTGGCAAGCAGAGAGGGAGTGCTTGGGAATGAATGCTCCTGAATTGCCCTCAGCCAGGAGCTAACAGGAGTTGATAAACACTTAAGAGAGCTGCCTCACTCCTCAAGTGAGTGTGCAGAGTCACAGGCTCTCCAAGAACCCAAGAGCTCTTCAGTGGGATTAACTACCACCCTCACATGTCTCTGGCTTCTTTTCACTGTGGAGTTGCTATTGCTGTTTTCAGGACACAGTCTGTGTCCTGAACTCAGCTGGGGTTTGGGTTCAGATGAGATGGTCTTCAAGCTTCTCCCCAGACTTCAGCTTCCTTGATTTCAGCTAACCTGATAGAAATGCAAAGTAAAGAGGGTCTGGCGGTGGCACGGCACACGTGGTTAAGCACACATAGTGCAAAGTGTGAAGTGCGAGGATCCCGGGCCAATCCTCTGGCTCCCACCTGCTGGGGGGGCGGGCAAGAAAGGTAGATTCACAGGCGGTGAAGCAGGTCCGCAGGTGTCTGTCTTTCTCTCCCCCTCTCTGTCTCCCCTCCTCTCTCTATCTCTATCCTATCCAACAACAGCAATGGCAACAACAACAATAACAGTGACGACAACGACGATGGAGAAAAGATGGCCACCAGGAGCAGTGGATTCATAGTGCAGGCATCAAGCCCCAGCAATAACCCTGGAGGCAAAAGAAAAAAAGAAAAGAAATGCAAAGGAATGACATTTTCCGAAAGGGCCAGCCAGTTGGTGGCCCACCTGGTTGAGCACACATGTTACAATGCACAAGGACCCAGGCTTCAAGGCTCTAGTTCCCAGCTGCAGGGGGAGAGCTTTGCGAGCGGTGAAACAGGACTGCAGGTGTCTCTCTGCCTCTCTTCCTCTCTATCTTCCTTTCCTTCTTGATTTCTGACTGTTTCTATCCAATCAATAAGTAAAGGTAATTATTTTAATTAAAGAAAATGTGTTTTTAAAAAGACATTTTGGGCACTGGGTTGTGGTGCAACTGGTTGAGTGCACATGTCACAGCGCACAAGGACCCAGATTTGAGTCCCTGGTCCCCACCTGCAGGGAGAAAGCTGTGTGAGTGATGAAGCAGGGCTGCAAGTGTCAAGAGCAAGAACCAGCCTAAAGAGCCCAGTTCCAGTCCCTGGCTCCCCACCTGCAGGGGAGTCACTTCACAGGCAGTGAAGCAGGTCTGCAGGTGTCTGTCTTTCTCTCCCCCTCTCTGTCTTCCCCTCCTCTCTCCATTTCTCTCTGTCCTATCCAACAACGACAACATCAAAAAACGACAACAATAATAATAACCACAACAATGATAAAACAACAAGGGCAACAAAAAGGGGAAAAATGGTCTCCACGAGCAGTGGATTCAAGGTGCAGACACTGAGCCCTGGCAATAACCCTGGAGTCAAAAAAATGGTGGGAGAATGGTGAAGGGGTGCACTGCTGCAGCACCTGACAGCCACTGTTGGCAGCAGCCCTTTTGCAAATGAATAAACGCCTTGCTCCCGCTCCTTATATTTTGCCTTGATAAGTAATTTTAATTGGATGTCATTTACAACACTTCTAAAAAGGAATCACAGAGCTTGCTCTCTTTCTCTCTGCACTGAGCAGATACAGCAAGAACAGTCATTTATAAACTAGAAAGAGAGTTCTCATCAAGCTTCTAATCATGCCAGAACCCTTATCTTAATCTTCCCAGCCTCCAGATTGTGAGAAATAACTCTTGCTATTTAAACCACAAATGCCTGTTTTGCTGAGCTAGTTCCCTTGGCTTCCCTCTAACTGTTCCTATTTCAGCCATCTGCTTCTCTCTTCTCTGCCCAGGGCTGCTCTGGCACAGCAGGGCAGGGGGACCTATTAAAGCGCAGAAAGGGTGCTAACATTCCCGTAGCCAAAGGGCATGGTGTGGGTAGGTCCAGGCTTTCCTCTGGACCTCAGCTGGGCTATTGAGGAGACATTTTCCCAGAGACATTTCACAGAGACCCAGTAGGATTGAGTCCACAGCAGTGATACACTCATCAGCCTGAAGAGCAATTGTCCTCTCCCTCCCTCTCTCTCTCTCTCTCTCTCTCTCCCCCCTGCTCCATCATGCCCACTTCCTTGAGATCACACCCAGGAGCTTCTTTCTCCCCTATTCAAGGAAGAACTCAAACTAAGATAGGCTCTTCTAAGGAACTCATTATAATTATCATTATTTGCAGATGATGTGCTGTTATACCTAGAGGGCCCCCAAAACTCTACCCCTACTGGAAGTCATCAATAAATTCCAGTAGTCATCAAACTACTGGAAGTCATCAATAAATTCAACAAAGTAGTAGCTTACAAAACCAATACTTGATTGTTGGGCAGTAGTGCAGCAGGTTAAGCGCACATGGCACGAAGAGCAAGGACCGGCATAAGGATCCCAGTTCGAGCCCCCAGCTCCCCACCTGCAGGGGAGTCGCTTCACAAGCAGTGAAGCAGGTCCGCAGGTGTCTATCTTTCTCTCCCCCTCTCTGTCTTCCCCTCCTCTCTCCATTTCTCTCTGTCCTATCCAACAACAATGACATCAATTACTACAACAATAAAATAACAAGGGCAACAAAAAAGGGAATAAATTTTAAAAAATCAATATTCATAAATCTGTGGTATTTCTTTATACAAAAGGAGCTTCTTATTGAAATAAAGAAAGGAAGGAAGGAAGGAAGGAAGGAAGGAAGAAGGAGGGAAGGGGGGAGGGAGGGAGGAAGAAGATGCAGAACAACCACTGCTGCTTCCTTCCTTTCAGTGAGGTGACTCTGTGTTACAGCAGATGACACCGGCTCTGTGGGCCTTGGGAAAGCTCCGGGACAAATAGTGGCATTTCTGATACGTTTTTAAGAGAAAAAAACTCCTAAGATCAGAATAGATGGCTTCAGATCACTGCATCTCCAAGTACAGCAATCATTTGACTTACTTTCTATCAGTATTCTTATAACAAGTGTAATTATTAGGAATAACAAATCCAGAGGTTCTAGCTTGTGCCTGCAAATTCTATAGATTCGAAGTTCTCTATAGATCTGGACATATGACTTTGAGATACTTCTCTTTACTAAGAACTCCAGCAGTGAAACCATCACATCTGTTTCAGGGACTGCTCTTTGAGGCTGCCTCCTCAGCTCTGAGTTGAACCTCATGAAAATTCTTTACACTGCAATCAGGCAAAAATTCCCAGATTCTAAAACCAGTCAACCATCACAAGTCTCATCTCATCACTTTTCTCTCTCTTTCAAAATCAATAGGTGGATATGACTTTCTGAGGAGGGCAGGAACCTTCCACCGCTTCAGGTACTTGGGGCTCCAGCAGGTGCGTCTCACTCAGTGATGGGTGGGGTCAGCAGGGGCACCAGGAAGAGAGCTAAGAGGACACTGCACTTCCTGTTCCCTCCTTGGGACAAAAGGATGGACTAAGGGTAAGGTTTTATTACCACGTCACCGTTGGTGAAATGCTAACACCACCAAAAGAGGTATAATTCTATTGCAACTTCCAGTACCTACCTTCTCTTGTCCTGAGAAGCACACTTCTTTTTTGTATACACAGTAAGGTTACACATATCAAGAGCCTACGGGGGAGGAGGCACAAACAGGGTTTTGAATAAGTTCATTCACGTCCCTGTCTATGCCACCTCAGAGGCCCTCCTATTCCACTTTTCTCCTCGGCATTTGAGGACCTACTGCTAAGCATTTTTCTTGTCTATTACGTGTCTCTCCCACTAGAACAGAAGCACCAGGGATTTTGTCTATTTTGCTTCCTGTCCTATTTCACAGCACGTGATGACAGCTGGTGACTTCTTAGAATTAGACTACCCTGGGTCTATGCTCCCAAAGGGATAGAGAATGGGAAAGCTACTGGGGAGGGGATGGGATATGGAGATTGGGTGGTGGGAATTGTGTGGAGTTGTATCCCTCCTATCCTACGGTTTTGTTAATGTCTCCTTTCTTAAAGAAAGAAAGAAAGAAAGAAAGAAAGAAAGAAAGAAAGAAAGGAAGGGAGAAAGAATTAGTCGAGATGAGGTGTGTTCAGGGAGGTGTGGCTGTAGACAGAGTATCCTAGAATTACACAAAGCGTTCAGGGCAGGTAGTTTATTCTGAAGATGATCCTGGCTAGCAGAAATGAGGAAACAGAACACTAAGACAGGGAAGGTAGAAAAAAAAAAAAAAACCCTAAAGAGATGTTATTCAAATGTTTGCTGCAAAGAACTTTTGAGAAACTCCTAAAAACAGTCCACACAGAGGGTGAGATACTGAGCTAGTTTAAACTCCCTAGTTTAAAGCTGTTCTCTGAAGAGTTAAGACCCTTGTACTTCCTGGCAGGGAATTTGCTGGGGATCTGAGGTAGGGAAAGCACTTAAGTGCTCAAAACTGCCCAGCTCAACTGCAGTTAGAACCACTGGAGGGACATGTCACTGCTGAAAAATATTAAAGCATCTGCCACAGGAATGAGCAAGCAAAGGCTTCAGTCACTCAATGAATTTTCTTTAATGCAGATGCATATATGACTCACAGGAGAAGTATGAGTTCAAGATCCGTCTGAAGAACAATGGTCATAATTTAATCATTAAGGCAGAAAACTCAGGCCCAGCAAGAAGGGAAGCTTGTCACTATCACCTAGGAGTCAGACATCCCTCTCCTCTCCTCTCCTCTCCTCTCCTCTCCTCTCCTCTCCTCTGCTCTCCTCTCCTCTCTCTCCTGTCCTCTCTCCTCTTCCCTCCTCTCCTCTCCCCTCCCCTCCCCTCCCTTCCCCTCCCCTCCCCTCTCCTCTCCTCTCTTCTCCTCTCCTCTATCTCCTCTCCTCTCCTCTCTCCCCTGTCCTCTTCTGTCCTCTCCTCTCCTCTCTCTTCTCCTCTCCTCTCCTCTCCTCTCCTCTCCTCTCTCTCCTGTCCTCTCCCCTTTCCTCTCCTCTCCTCTCCCTTTCTCTTGTCCAGTATCAGAGCCTCACATAGATATGATGGCAGCACTCCTAGACCAACTTTTCTATTCTTGTAATTGTAGGTATGGGGGGAGGGAGCGATGACAGGGGGGAAGGGAAAGATATCACAGACCACTCCACCCTCTGTAGAGCTTCTCTTGATGCCATGGTGCTGCCAGGTGGTGTGACCGGGACTCAGACTTAGGGCCTGTTGAATGGTCAGGCAGTTGCTTCACTAGGTGAACTATCTGCCAACCTTATCTTCCTAAATATAAATTTCCATTCCTCCTGCTTCTCTCCATCCTAGAACCATCCTAACCAGTTCCCTATTTCCGGTCTACCACATCGCAACTCCTCTCTCTAGTACCCCAAGTGCAGGCTGAGAAGATAGCTCACCAGGTAGGGGGCCTGCACTGCCATGTGTGTGACGTGACCCAGATTCTGGCCTGGTGCCACATATGAGATGCTAGAACAGAGGAGGAAGTTCCTGTGCCATGGTGTCTCTCCTTCTTCTGTCTTTCCATCTGAATGAACCCAGCGACCCAACGCAACAAATCCACAGACACAAGGCCCTGGCTCCACCGCGCCCACAAAACCTCAGCCCTTCACTCTCATCTTCACCATGTTTCTCTGGGAGGCCTCCTGACACCCCCCCCCCCCCCCCGTTCCCAAATACATCAGAATCAGCTGGGGGGGAGGGGTGTTCACTGACTTGCTCAGTCTTTTTTCCCTTTCTGCAGCCAGCCCTCCCTCAGACTTCATCCTCTAAGCCTGAAACACAGCTAGTGTTCAATGAACACTAAGCAGATGGATGGGGGGAAGGTGTTAAGCTATCGTCATTAAAAAATAAAAGACTTTGGGGGGTGGCTTAGTGGAGGCTTTAGACAATCAAAGGTTTATTACATGGCATGGCGGTACAGCAGTATGGAACTGTATATCTGAGGTACAGCAAGATAGGCAATTATTGGCAGAGATATAGGTTACTCATTACAGCCGTTACTCATTAAGCTAAGTTTACCGGAGTTTGGCTACACGTGTTCAGTTCCTGGGAGAAGCAGCCACGGCTGGCACATGCAGGAAAAGAGAGAGCTGCAGCAGTTTGCCTGCACGTGTTCAGTCTCCTGGGAGAGGTGGTGTGGCAGGGGTCCAAGGGGAAGGAAAGCACGCAGGAAAAGAGACCATCTTCTGCCCACCCGCTTAAATAAGTGAGGACATACCCACAATGCCTTGTGGGCTTGTGTAAGTTCGTACTGTGCTTGTAGGCTGATGTCAGTTGTATGTTAATTACATCCATCAGCCATATGCTAATTATACCCCCAATCAGTGTCACAAAATAAGCAACTGGTTCAGGGCAGGAAACTATTGCAGTGGTTATTTTTTTTAAAAAAATATTATCTTTTTTATTTATTGGATAGAGACAGTCAGTAATTGAGAGGGAAGGGGGTGACAGACAGGGAAAGAGACAGAGAGACTCTTGCAGCACTGCTTCCCCACTTGCAAAGCTTTCCCCCTGCAGGTGAGGACCAGAGGTTTGAACCTGGGTCCTTAAGCATTGTGACATGTGTACTCAATCAGGTGGCCTGCAATTCTTTTTTTTTTGACTCATTTATTTATTTATGTTCATAAAAGACATAGAAAGAAAGAGACAGAGAGAGAGAGAGAGAGATCAGGGCACTGCTCAGCTCTGGCTTACAGTGCTGGGAATTGAACCTGGGACTTCAGAGCCTCTGGCATGAGATTCTTGTGTAACCACTATACTGTCTCCCTCCCTTTGGCAGTGGTTCTTACAGTGGGTCCTACAACCTGGGAGCAACATCACTCTTTCTCCTTGCTATTCCCCCTTGCCCTCTCAATTTCTGTTTTGTGGGGAAAAAAATGACCGGGAGCAGTGCATTCATCATGCAGGCACTAAGCCCCAGCAAGAACCCTGGTTAGAAGAGAAAGGAAGGGGATTCGGGCTGCAGGGCAGCAGGTTAAATAAATAAGCATTTTAAAAAGTGACACTACTTGCCCCACCCCCACCCCACCACCAACACAGGTTCCCCTGTGCTCCAAAGACCACTGCTGCCTTGGGTGCTCAGAAAAGATGATCTCAAATTGCCCCTCACTGACACACACCGACACACAGTCTAGGACCATTGACCCCTTGGCAGCTTCTCCATCGTGGAGCAGAATTCAAACTCCCGGGCCTCCCACCTAGACTGCCCCGGAGTAGACCTGGGTCGGAGAGGGGGCGGGACACAGTGGCGCAGGGGCCTGCCCCACCCCCCACTCCGAGGTGCCGAACGCCGAAGGTCCCTCCTGGGAGAAGCAAAACCCGCTGGCAAGGGCTGCGCCCCTCCCTCTCCTGGGAGCCACTTGGCACGTGGGAGGCCGGTGACTGGCCCGCTGCGCCGGGCGGGGCTTTTTAAGAGGCGGCCGCCCGCCCACCTTGAACTTAGCTGGGCTGCCCTGTTGCCGGCACAGAAACCCAAAGCCAGCTGCTCCCTGCTCCAAAGGTAGGTGGCCCTCGCTCTCCTCACGGCAGGTGTCCCTGAAAGATGTCTTTGGTGTTTGTGACCTTTGCATTTTATTTGTCTGCTTTCTGCATCTTCCTTCCCATAGCTCGAAAGACCGGTCTTAAAGTCTGCAGAGCACTGAGCTCTGGGTGGGTCGAGCTGCTAGGAGACCTGCACTTGCCTGCTTTGTTCTGTTCTTAGGTTTGCCATATCGAAGGGTGTGTTTGCTAGGATTACCATGCAGAATCTGGTAGATGTTGTCCAGGAATCTCTTCAGATAAAGCCCCGAGAGGTTTTACCTTCTAAATACTGCAGAAAAAAAATCCAAGACTTTGGGATATAAATACTTCGTGTTCACCTCACTGAGATGTAACCCAGTATTGTAAAACAGTGCATGGTGAGACTTTTGTAACAGCACATGATGTGACACACGGCACTACATTGGCAACCATGATTACAACAGGTAAATGCGCCCAGGTAGAGTGGACACCTTCGATTGGCACATTGTTCCACATTCGTTTTTTTTGGTTTTTTTTAATATGCAACACAGTTGCCAATGCTGCATGAGCGCCTCATTCTGAATTTTAAACCCTGCCTGTGTTTTGTCTTGTGTTATCCCCAACTCTCAGGTCCTTAATGAAGACACATTACAGAGTGGCTTTTAGAAATCATTCCCACCTTTTAAACTATGCTTTTCTTTTCTTTTCAAAAGAATTTTTTAACAGAGCACTGCTCAGCTCTGGCTTATGGTGATGCAGGGGATTGAACCTTGGACTTTGGAGCCTCAGGCATGAGAGTCTCTTTGCATAACCATTATGCTATCTACCCCTGCCCTGTGCTTCTCTTTTCTTTCACCACTTGTTTCCCTAATAAAACTTACTGCTTAACTGGCTGTAAAACGGTGTTAGTACAGCAGGCATGGGGCAGTGCGCTAACCTGGAGCAGCCCTGTGGAGCAAAGCCATTCTCCCGCGGAGTGAGTCCTCCTTTTAAGTAACATACTCCTCATACTGTTGACTCTTACTTTCCTCCTTAGGAGAAAAGCGATGCTGCAAAACGGTCCTCAGACCAAAGGAAAACAGGAAACGTCTCTCTTGCTTAGGTGTCCAGCCCTCCGCGCCCTAAATGGGTGCGTCCTGGCTGCGCCTGGGGAGCTCTGGTGCCAGCACCCCGCGTGTCCCCTGAGCCCGGCTCTGTGGTCCCAGCCGTCTGGACCCTCCTAGCTCACCTCTCCGTTTTGCTCCCCGCAGCCATGAACAGCAGCGTGTGCCTGTGCGTGGTGTTGGCGATGTTGGCTGCCAGCGCCCTGGCGCAGCCGCTACACCCGGCCGAGCTGGGGGGCTCCGGGGCGCGGCGAGAGGAGGAGGCGGCCAGGCGGCAGCTGAAGGCGCTGGAACGGGCGGACAGCGACCCCCGAGCGCGCCTCGGAGCGCTGCTGGCCAGATACATCCAGCAGGCGCGGAAAGGTACCGCTCCACCTCCCCAGCCCTCCTGTGCCTTTGCCCACAAGGGCAGGTTGGGGTGGAGGGAGGCGGTGGGCAGTGCTGGACCCCTTCTTCTGACTGGTGGAGTGGGCTCACTCCTAGGCAGGAAGCTTAGGCAACATATTAAGGTCAAAGATTCTTCACTCTATGTTCTTTAATTTTACTGCACCAGATAGTAGGATTTTTCTGAATGCCTTTTGTAGTGAGCCTGGAGAGAGGAGGGGGAGAGAGAGAGAGAGAGAGAGAGCGATTAATGTATTAGGAAAGGAGAGCTTTTAAAAAACTTTATTTAAAGCAAGTTTTGCCTTGGTGTTACTATTTCATTTCAACACTACACAATGAAAACACTGAGAAATAATGACCCAGCACCTTCAAAGAGCACAGACCCACTAAGCGCCTGGTGCTGTTCATGTGAAGGAAGCGGGAGTCACCCTGAAAGGGATACTTGGGAACTCCCTGGTGGGAAGCCATCCATGCTGAGGACACTTGAGACCCAACAACAGTGACAAGGTGCTGGGGGGGAGGGCGGTTATCAGTAGCAATCTTGAGTTCTCCTTGGCAGTGACTGAAAATGATTAGAGACTTGTTTTTATTTTGTCACTGGAGAGATGGTCCCATTTGCAACAGCAGGAACCGAGAGAGAGGGAGGGAGGAAGGGAGAGAGAGAGAGAGAGATATCCAGCATCAAGGCTTTTCTCCAGGAATGAGCCAGTTCAGCAGCTCACCCCCTTGGTGGCACAGAGACAACTCTATCCCGTCCTGTGCCTTTCTCATCCTGAAAGGAGGATGAGTTCAGAGTGTCACTGAACTTCCTCCAAACCATTCAGTGTCATTCAAGAGACTCACCTATCTCCTGGGTCCTTTAGGGGTCAGGACTCAGGCAGTTTTGTTCCTGTCCCTTCTGCCAGCTTTACCTGTATTGCCCCTAAATGGGGATACACTAGCTGTGGGGCAGTGCGCTAAACCGGACCAAACCGGCTGAGCCAAACAGACAGGCGGAACACTGCTGGGAAGGGTGGGAGTGGGCTCCGTCCTGGGGCAGCTCTCTCAGCCTGCTGCTGCTGCAACTAGAGCCTGGGCTGCACCTACACTGGGCTATCAGGAAATGAGCTCAGCCCTCTGGAAGGTCTTATGACCTCATATGAAAGTGGAACTGGGAATTTATGAAGCTGGAGATTTTCAGAAAAAGAAGAAGACACAGAAGATAGTTCATTGTATCTCTCTCTCTCTCTCTCTCTTTTTGGGAAGTTGAAATAACTGTCTTCTGTTTTGCTGTCCTACTGATGAAATTGGAAAGAGTAGAAAAATACTCATCAGAGGACAGAGAAAAGCTTTGGGACACTTCCTGATTGTTTGAAAGTAATTTTTGTGCCTGCCTATGGGATGCATGTCAGCAGGATCACTAGGAAATGTACTAGACTTGTCTTTGGGTACTTTTGTTTGTTTGTTTGTTTGTTTGTTTTATTACTTGGGGAGGGGGACTGCTTTGGTGCCAGGACTTAAACTCAGGACCCCATACATGCAAGGCATACACTCTACCACTGACCTATATCTTTGGCCTCCTAAGCTTATAGTTACAAAAGGTAATCTCCACCTTCTCCTTTGCTTTTAAGATACAGTTTCAGAAAGAAACCGGTTTCCAAATTGTTTCCCCAAAACTGACATTTGCCGGTGGCTAAGTACCACATATTTTACCCAGAAGATTCTTCCCCGTAGCTCCTTCTCCCCTTCTTTTACCTTCAACCTACAAGGCCAAAAAAATAAAAAGTAAACACAGATGAAGATAGCAGTCACTTAAAACACAGGCTTCAAGCACAGTGCTTGATCAGTGCTAGTGAGAAAACCATCATATTCTTCCATTTGATACATAGTCACCAAGAAAGAACGTTTGTATATACAAATACTGCCCTGTTTCTTTGAATATTTAACCTATTTTGTGATTGGATTTTTTTTTGGCCCAACTATAGTACTGATCATGCTTAAACGTTCTATAATGCACACTTTGAGCAGTGCCTAAGAATTTGTAGTTAGGGAGTTGGGCAGCAGCGCAGTGGGTTAAGCGCAGGTGGCGCAAAGCACAAGGACTAGCGTAAAGTTCCTGGTTTGATACCCCGGCTCCCCACCTGCAGGGGCATCGCTTCACAAGCGGTGAAGCAGCTCTGCAGGTGTCTATCTTTCTCTCCCCCTCTCTGTCTTCCCCTCCTCTCTCTATTTCCCTCTGTCCTACCCAACAATAACTACAACAATAAAAAAGCAACAAGGGCAACAAAAGGGAATAAACAAATAAATATTTTAAAAAGAAACAAAAAAGAATTTGTAGTTAAGTATTGACTGCAGGGCTTTCAAGGTTCTGAAAAGAAGTTCTACTCAGTTGCAGGGGTCACCTCATTTCCTCCTGCACCATACCCGGCAGAGTCCCAGTGTTACATCAGATAATAACCCTGCACAGAAAGGCTCGGTATCTTCATTCTGTCAGTGTAGAAGTCAGGGCTTTAGAAGAATGGGTAGCGTAGATGAGGTTCACAGCTGAGTAGCAACAGGACTGAGAGTCTGTTGAAGTCCTACCCTCCCTAGAGGGTCCAGAAGCCATTCAGCTTCCCAACTCTGCTGCCCATTCAAGATTTTCACATTTAAAGGAGCCTGGTTATTCAAATTAAATTCCATAAGTCACCTGTAAGCTCCTAAATTGTGCCCATGCTGGGGAGGTGAGTGAGGACAACCCTGGTTAATGTACACAACCCAAGCAGAGTTGTGCATGGTCTGGGGAGACTGGGGTGTGTACCCAGTGCAGTGTCCAGAGCTGAATACGTCACTCCCCCAGCAATCCAGAGTCTTCACTCATCTTAATGGGGCTATTCCGCTTCCACTAACTGGAGCTCCAGGCTGTGTCTGAATGCCCATGGCAATCGGAATTCATTCCTCTTGGTGCCAGGGCTGGGAATGGGTAGGGTGACGGGGGAGAGGAAGAAACGTTGGAGTTCTCAGTCTGCATCATTCTAGATGTTCTTTTAATTTAGCTTGCTTTATTTGATTACCCAAAAGTCACTGCAGGGTTAACTGCTTCTGGAGTGTCATTTATTGATAAATAAGACCTTTATTGGACTCTGTTTATCAGCCTCTGGGTAGAAGTAAGCAAGGATGGCCTCATGCAGAAGGACTAGATTCCAGCATCACCAGAGGTGGGGACACCGTGACTCCCTCAGTTAAATGGGAACTATGCAATAGTTCACTCTTTCCTCTTACCCACTGAGGCTCCCAAGGGGTATCTCCTGCTCCTTAGTTTGTGGGATACTGATTTCATATCCCTGGCAAGGAGATAACATAGTTGTTATGCAAAGGATTGGCTCTCCAAGGTTCAGTCCCCCACATCACCATAAGCCAGAGCAGAACAGTGCTCTGGTAAAAGAAAGAAAAAAAGGTAATTCACATAATTTCCTATTCCAGAGACCTGTGCTAGGATCTGTGGGCTAGGACTGTGTCATCCACTTTCACAGAAAGCGCCTCTTTCTGCCCTCGCTGATTCAATATTACACAGAAGAATCATCCTGAGCCTAGAGACTTAACTCCCATCTCAGATGGTTCCTTTGGAGTTCAGATATTTTGATAAAGGTGACAGAATTAAAATGGCCTCTTGATTACCTTTATGCCCCCCCTTCTTTGAGATGTTAGGGTTTAGATGTGCCTCTTTCACAATCTCCTTTTAAAAAAAGAAAGCAGCAACTTTCAAGTGTATGATGTGAAATGCTGTTTATCTGCTAAGCTTTCTAGGAAGCTTGATCTCATTTTTCAGATCATTTCAATGTTCGGATATTGTCATTGTGGCTAGTAAAATAACTCACTGAAGGGAGCTTCATCATTGTGGTCTTTTATCCTCCTCTTCTTCCTCTTCCTCCTCCTCCTCCTCCTCTTACATCTCTCTCTCTCTCTCTCTCTAAAAAAAATAAGATGAGGGACCTGGTGGTAGTATACTCGGTTGAGTGCACACACTATAGTGCCCAAGGACCTGTGTTCAAGCCCTTAGTCTCCCCGAGCCGAGGGGATTTCTCACTAGCAGTGATGCAGATCTCTCTCACTCTCTTCCTCTCCCTCTCTCTATCTCCCCCTCTCATCTCAGTTTCTCTCTATCCAGAATTAATTAAGATAAATTTTAAAACTGGGTGGGGAGTGGGGCGGTAGTGCAGCGGGTTAAGCACACTTGGCGCCAATCGCCAAGAATGCCGTAAGGATCCTGGTTCTAGCCCCCGGCTCCCCACCTGCAGGGGAGTCCCTTCACAAGCAGTGAAGCAGGTCTGCAGGTGTCTATCTTTCTTTCCCCCTCTCTGTCTTCCCTCCTCTCTCCATTTCTCTCTGTCCCATCCAACACAACGACATCAACAACAACAACAATAATAACTACAGCAATAAAAAAACAACAAGGGCAACAAAAGGGAAAATAAATAGCTAAAAAAATGTTTTAAACTGGGCATTGCCTTAACAAGAGTCAGGTGTGTTGATAGCTACTAAGTGGTGAAGTTCACCAAGAGATAAACACCGCTTGGCTTCTGCTGGGGACCGACTTCACAAGGAAGACTCTCCTTAGCGTCAGGGAACCAAGGTAGCTCCTGGCTGTGACAATCTGGAGGCAATAAATCCATGTCATCACAAACTGCCCCAACACCCGTCAATATAGCCTCTCTTCCGGAAATGAGTCCTCTGCTCTTACGGCTGTGGTTCAGCCAGTGCACGATCCTGATAGTTGAGTGATAGCTTTGAGAGGCTGGATGTGACATACTGCCCCCCCCCGCCCCTGTCCCCACCCCATGTTGTCCTCCTTTGTACCTTGAACTAGTGGTGTTCTTAGACTTAACGGCCCTGCCTGTTTCCTAGCTCCTTTTGGCCGAACGCCCCTCATTAAGAATCTGCAGAACCTGGACCCCAGCCACAGGATAAGCGACCGGGACTACATGGGCTGGATGGATTTTGGCCGGCGCAGTGCAGAGGAGGAGTATGAATACCCCTCCTAGGAGAGCCCGCCTTCATCAGCACAGCAGGAAGCTGCCGCCTGGTGCAGAGGAGGCAGAGAAAGGAGTCACACTCCTAGCCCCTTGTTTCTGAAGTCTGATGTCTTAAGTATCTATTTATTAAGTTCCCTATGTGAAAAATCTCTTAAGATTGTCCAGTGCAACTGTACACCTCAGCAGAATTGTACAAACAAAAGATTAATAATGTTTCCCTTGTCTGTGACTCCTGGTCCCCCGGTGTTGCTATGCTATTAAAGTGATTTCACTCTGTCTGTCTTTGTCTGTGTCTGCTGAGAGCAAAGGGCTACATTTCATCCCCAGAATGTTCAAGGAGGGTGGCGTGATGTCTGGTGCCCAAGGAGGAATCATTGCTACAAGCAGATGGTTTTTTTGTTGTTGTTGTTTTTTGCCGCTAGGGTTATTGCTGGGGCTCGGTTCCTGCACCATGAACCCACTGCTCCTGGAGGCCACTTTTTCCCCTTTGTTGCCCTTTTTTTTTTTTATCGGTGTTGTGGTTATTATTATCGCTGCTATTGATGTTGCTGTTGTTGGACAGGACAGAGAGAAATGAAGAGAGGAGGGGAAGACAGAGAGGGGGAGAAAGACAGACACCTGCAGACCTGCTTCACTGCCTGTGAAGTGACTCCCCTGCAGGTGGGAAGCCGGGGGCTCGAAGCGGGATTCCTGACGCCTGTCCTTGTGCTTTGTGCCACGTGTGCTTAACCTGCTGCGCCACCGCCTGGACCCCTGAAGATGTTTCTAAAGGGCTTGATAAATGAAGGTTGAGTGTAGAACTGACTTCCCCACTTCAGGCGAGGTGGCCAGTGAATCCTTCTGTGTAAGTGCCATGGCCCAGGCCGGGCCAACGTGGTTATTGGGGCCCCACTTGCAAAGAGAGCTCTTGCCCTGCTTGGAGTAAGTGTTCATTTGTCTAGGTGATGCCCAACATAGGCACACCTGAGGACAGAGTCTTCCACCAGCTGAGGTCCATAGACTATTCTTCTCCATGGCCAAACCCATCCCACACCAGGGTTTCTTCAGGATTTCCTTTATCAGTTATGGGTTTGTACTGACAGCGCTTCTGCACAACTTTCGTCTCTGCAGGGCCATGCAGCACAGGGGATTCTGTTATCTTTTACAGATGAGAACACAGGCCTTGAGACGCGAAAGACAGTGGCCCACACTTCTCATCCCTAGTGAGGAAACTCATAGACTGAAGGCTGTCACAGGAGTGTGCCCTCCATCTCCAAGCAAGCACTGCCCCCGGAGTGCATGTGCGTCACCTAGGGAATCTTGTTAAGCTGCACCTTGTGCTGCAGCCAGTTGCAGGTGGAGCTCCCACGTGAGTCAGTGTGGCTGGTCCTAGGCTACGTGTGCAATTGTGATGGTTCAGATGCAGGCCTGCAGTGCCTGTTCCTGGGCCCCATCCAGTCCACAGGGGTAGAGATGTCGGGGTAGCTTTGGTAGCTGTCCAGAGCAGAAGCTTTCCTCTGCTAAATGAATCCCTCTGTTGGGTTTCTGTATTGACTAGTAAAGGGGACTAGTCTATGGGGGGGGGCATCCACAGATGACCTAGTACCACCCACCCACAGTGCAACCTTTCCGCATCGCCTACCTACAGAAGCGGGTTCTTCCACAGAGGCCCCAGGTGACCTGCAAGAGCATCCACAAAAGATTAACAGCTGGTCTTGGTGGTGGGGGCAGAGGGGCCACCTCCCTGGATGCTCAGCGCTGTCTTCTTTGGTGGCAGAAAGAGGACACCATGAAAGTCCTTGGAGAAAGGACAGGTCTGTGCCAGTTCTTGAATTGGTCTTGGAAGTAGGTCTCTGTCTGGAACGTGACTCCAAATCAACTCCAGAGGATGTTATCTCATTCAGCCCTTACAGTGTTGTCTCCAGGACTGTTTGGTATCTTAGATGCTCAATCCCACCTCAGTCCAAAATATCCAGATGTTTATGTCTTATCACACGTGGACATGACGTCCACTGTTTTTCAGACTTGGTAGGAGATACTCAGTGTCTACAGGGAGGGGAGTGTGTCCCTGTGTGTGATGCGGGTGAGGAAAAGCAAGGGACTTGGACTTGAATGTAAAGTCGCCAGTGAGTAGGATGGGTCTGATCTGAATTAACGATCTAAAAATCATCAAGTGAGTGGGTGTTAAAATGTTATCTTCAAGGGGAGTCAGGCAGTAGCGCAACGTGTTAAGTGCACGTGGTGCAAAGCGCAAGGATCCTGGTTCGAGCCCCCAACTTCCCACCTGCAGGGGAGTTGCTTCACAGGTGGTTGCCAGACTAGCTTCGTGGCGGTAGACAGATGACCAGGGACACACGGCTGAGCAGAGAAGCAGTATTTCTTTATTCACAAGCTAATGGTTCAAAAAACTAATCTAATCTAATCACAACCCAAATCTGTCCTGCATCAGCAGCGTCAGGAACTCAGGAAGTACATAGGCTAGGGGGCGGGGAGAAGGGAGAAGCAGGAAACTAGCAAGGGCTAAACCAAATTTCCCAGAGGCGGAGGAAGTGAGACCAAACCAATGTAACAGAAAAGACCATGTAAATAGACCACAATGTCAAACAATGTAACAGAAGCAGAACTAGATCCCAGAAGCATACCAACAGGTGGTGAAACAGGTCTCCAGGTGTCTGTCTTTCTCTCCCCCTCTGTCTTCCCCTCCTCTCTCCATTTCTCTCTGTCCTATCCAACAACAATATCAATAACAACAGTAACTACAATAAGAAAACAACAAGGGCAACAAAAGGGAATAAATAAATATTTTTTTAAATGTTATCTTCCAAAGTTAAGTCATGACATTTACATATAAAAGGAACCCATGTCCTAAATGCCATTTAACTCATTGGCTAAAAAAGGGGGCCGGTAAGATGTCACAATTGTTTTTGAAGGAGAATCTTGAGGGCAGACTCAGGCAGTCAAAAGTGCTGAAATGGGAAGCCCAGCAGTAGTACAGGGGGTTAAGCTCACATGGCGCCAAACACAAGGACCAGCACAGGGATCCTGGTTTGAGTCCCCAGCTCTCCACCTGCTGGGAGGTCACTTCACAAACTGTGAAGCAGTTCTGCAGGTGTCTATCTTTCTCTCCCCCTCTGTCTTTCCCTCTTCTCTTGATTTCTCTCTGTCTTATCCAGCTATAACAACAGCAATAACAACAATAATAATGTTAACAATGATAAACAACAATGGCAACAAAAGGGAAAAAACGGCCTTCAGTGGATTCATAGTGCAGGCACTGAGCCCCAGCAATAACCCTGGAGGCAAAAAAAAAGAGTGCTGAAATGGGGACAGAACAGAGACACATCTGATTGAGCACACTCATTCCCATATGCAAGGACCCAAGTTCAAGCCTTCGGTCCCCATCCACCTCAGAGAAGAAGCTTCTGGAGCAGTGAAATAGTACTACAAATGACTATCTTTCCCTCTCTCCCCCTCTTCTCAACTTCTCTATCTCTATCCAAGAGAAATCAATAAAATAATGCATCAAAAGCAATTAACTGGGTCCAGGTGATAGCATAGTGGGTTAAGCACATGGGGCGCAAAGCACAAGGACTGGCATAAGGATCCCAGTTCCAGCCCCTGGTTCCCGCCTGCAGGGGGGTCTCTTCATAGATGGTGAAGCAGGTCTGCAGGTGTCTGTCTGTCTCTCCCCCTCTCTGTCTTCCCCTCCTCTCGATTTCTCTCTGTCCTATCCAACAACAATGACATCAATAACAACTAGGGCAACAAAATGGGGAAAATGGCCTCCAGGAGCAGTGGATTCGTAGTGCAGGCACCAAGCCCCAGTAATAACCCTGGAGGGAAAAAAAAAAAGCAATTAAACATTGGAAAAAGAGAGTGCTGAAATAAATTTGCAAACAGACACAAAGACCAGTTTAAACCTATAGGTCAATAGAACTGTAATGTCTGAAGAAGAAGAAGAAGAAGAAGAGGAGGAGGAGGAGGAGGAGGAGGAGGAGGAGGAAGAAGAAGGAGAAGGGGTCTCAGGGGAGCTCGTGGGACAGACAGAGTAGCGGAGGAAGCAGCACTGCACTCAGGCTGTTCTGCTCAACCTGTTTGATGGCTGTCACAGGGCCTCAGGGCCCAGGAAAGATAACCTGCCCTTTCTTCAGCCCTTGCTCATAGCCGTAGCCTGCGGTGCCTATGCCAGACAGATTGGCAGAAGAACCAGCAGCAGCTCAAGCTTCATTTAATTTTCTATTTAAAAGAAAAAAAAAATATATATATATATATATATATATATGGGGGTCGGGCAGTAGCGCAGTGGGTTACGCGCACATGGTGCAAAGCGCAAGGACCGCATGAGGATCCAGGTCTGCAGGTGTCTATCTTTCTCTCCCCCCTCTGTCTTCCCCTCCTCTCTTCATTTCTCTCTGTCCTATCCAACAACAATGACATCAATAACAACAACAACTACAACAATAAAAAAGGGTAACAAAAGGGAAAATTTATAAATATAAAAATGTTTTTAAATATATATATATATATATATATATTTAAAGATATAGATTGAGAGAGAGAAAGAGACTGAAGCTTTCTTCAATACAGTGGAGGCCAGGCTCAAACTTGGGTGAAACACAAGGCAAACCTCACCATGGAAGGGACACACACACGCACACGCACACGCACACACACATGCAGGAGCGGAAAACCATGTCTCTCCTCTTTCTCCTCTTCCTCCTCTCCCATGGCCTTCCATTCCACCGATACTCACTTCCACCCCCCACACCACACCCCATCACCTCTCTTTTGCCACCTGCCACCTGCCTTCTTGAATCTCTCTGCTCCCAGCACCTCTACACCAGACCACATCCTAATACAGCTGTTTCTCCTCTTTCCATCTCCAACTCTGCTCCTAATAGCTGCTTCAAGACTCTCTTGTGTCAAGGGAATCTGAAAGTTGAAAAGAGCATCATTTGTCGTTCTAGTCCAACACACACCTCTCCCCTTTTATTGCCACGAGGATTATCACAGGAGCTCAGTGCTGGCACTACAAATCCACAGCTCCCAGTGGCCATTTTTCCTTTATGGGACAGATAGAAATTGAGAGGGGCTAACAATATTTATACACCTTTCCCATATTTGAGAGCTACTGTCTTCCCTGTTCCAGTTTTCTAGTCCATTTTCCAACTATGACACCAAACAATAACCTGGGTTCACCTGCATGTCAGGCTCAGGCAAAAACTAGTAAAGTTATAGGCCCCTTGGAATATACCTAAAACAGACCTACTAGCTTTTTCCAAAATGGAGACCCCAAATCTCAACTGCTATATTCTTGCCTTTAGGTTCCTGATTATTTAATAATTTGTTCTGCTTTACATGTTAATGCCTTTTCAGCTACCAGGTTCCAGATGCTAACATGATGCCGACCAGACTACCCTGGACAGACAACCCCACCAATGTGTCCTGGAGCTCTGCTTCCCCAGAGCCCCGCCCCACTAGGGAAAGAGAGAGACAGGCTGGGAGTATGGACTGACCTGTCAACACCCATGTTCAGCAGGGAAGCAATTACACAAGCCAGACCTTCCACCTTCTGCATCCCACAATGACCCTGGGTCCATCCTTCCAGAGGGATAGAGAATGGGAAAGCTGTCAGGGGAGAGGAGGGGATACGGAGATCTGGGAGGGGTGAGAATAGTGTGGCATTATACCCCTCTTATCCTATGGTCTTGTCAATATTTCCATTTTATAAATAATTTTTTTTTTAAATTGATGGAAGAGGGAGGTAGAGAGGAAGAGACAAAAGAGACACCCACAGACCTGCTTCAACGCTTGTGAATCTACCTCCCCGCAGGCAGGGAGCTGGGACTCAAACCCAAGGCCTTGTGCACAGTGTCGAGTCCTCTCACACAGGTGCACCACTGGCCCTGGCCCCATACTCGCCCCATTCAATAGGCAATGAGCATGCCCATGGTCACACCAGGATGCACTGGTGATGGAGTCTGTGACTAAGTCTGGAATCAACTCCTCACCCAGTGGAGACATGAGGAACTTGCCCAACGTGCCTCACCTCTGCAGAGACCTTTGGACCTCGGCCTCAAGAGGCCTGGCCTCCTCTGACGCTGACCAGCAGCCACAAGAGAGACAGGATTCATTTTTCCAGACCGTCTTTACCAACGTCTGACTGGAGCTTACCTTTCCACAAAGCAAGGGAGTCTCACTCCCTGTGGCCCAACTTATAGAGCCCCAGAAACTGGACTCAGCCAGCCTGGACTCAGGTAACAGGAAAGTGGGCTAAATGAGAATATATTATATTTCCTTTTTTTGCTAATAACATACCCATCATCTTTTTTTTTTCTTGTCTTGCATTTAGAAACCCAAAGGAAATATTCCTGACCATTTAGCTAGATTTCCAGGTTTCTGGAGTATTTTTCCAGGACTTCCAAATAATTGCTAGTCCTGAAGATGAGGAAAGCAAAAGTCAAGCAAAATGAGAAAAACCTGTTGTCTCACTAATTTCCCCTGGGCTCTGGGAAAGGAAAGGAAAGGAATCATTTAAATGATCTGTGTCTGTCTTTGATTCTCAGTTCTGGCCTCCCAGAGAACCAAGACCCTACCAGTGCTGAGTTTCCCATCACACTGGAAATCCCCTCTCAGACAGACCTCCTCCAGACACCTTCCTCACCCTCCTCTCTTTGGCCTCCTCTCTGTTCACCACCCCACACCCTGCACTCCAGTCTCACCTTCCTCACTATTCCTAGCAAACGCCAAACTCACTACCACCTCAGGCCTCTGTACCTGCTCTCTCTCCCTATCCATCTCTCTTCTTCTCTCCCTCTCCCTCTCCCCCTCTCTCCCCCTCTCTCCCTCTCTCTCCCTCTCCCTCTCTGTCCTTCTCTCCCTCCCCCTCTCCCTCCCACTCTCCCTCTCCCTTTCTCCCTCCCTCCCCCCCTCCACCCACCCACTAAAGCCATGAGGCTCTGAAAATGCGCCCTCTACTGATGGAGGTAAGAGTCTTTGGCTGCTTTGTCTATGCTCCTTGGATTCCTGTCCTCAGTGTGGGAGCCTGGGCCACAAGGCTGCCATCTTCTCAGAGGATTCCATTGCACATCACAGGCCCCAGGAAGCACAGGAACCTCTCTCTCACGACTAAGAATATTAACAAGGTAAAATAAAATATTTACCTCTTTAAATCTTGATTTATTTATTGGAAGGAGACAGTCAGAAATGTATAGGGAAGGGGGTGGTAAAGAAGGAAGGGAGACAGAGAGACACCTGCCATACTACTTCACTACTCACAAGGCTTCCCCCTGCTGGTGGGGACCAGGGGTTCGAACCTGGGTCATTGAGCGTTGCAAAAGAAAAAGATTTTAAAAAGGAATCCTTGGTCATGAGACAGCTTAGTAGCTATCACCATTTTCTCTCTGTGTGTCTCTCTGTCTCTCTCTCCATAGCTACACATGATAATACAATAAATTATAAATATTTCAACTAAAAAGACCTTGTGCTTAGGAGCTATCTTAGGAACTCTGCCGAGGACTTCCACGAACCCAGTTTCAGTCCCCAAGACAACTTTTGCTTAAGCAAGCTGACAGTCTTCTGGTGTTTCTCTGTGTGTTTTTCTCCCTGGATCTGTGTCAGAAAAAGAAAATGAAGAGAATATTAGGAGAAATACGGCACCCCTTTGGTTGGGTCTGTTCTCTAGTAAGGTGCGTTCTGCTCTGTGTCCACAAGGCAGCGATATAACCCAGCAGAGCCCCTGCTGGGCGGGCCTTGCTCCCACTGCTCCGCCCCTTGGTCTGGACTAGTTCCTTTGGGCAGGGTGTTTGCAGTCTGCTTACAGGATCTGTTCTTGGGAGCTTCCTTCCCAGGAGCTGGAGAGAGGCAGGAGACAGAGTTCACAGGCCAGAGCCCCAGGCTTGTGAGGCTGAGGTGCCACATTCCCTCATGTGGTGGGGTGGCCACTGGGACAGAAGGGTCCTGGAGCTCTGCCTTTGCTCCCCCTCTGTCTGTGCCGTGGGCCAGTCCCCTTCCATCTCCTGCACTGATCCAACCCCCTGCCTGGGAAAAAGTGATTTGAGCACCTGTGCTGGGCTGCTGGGTGGTGGGGAACCCGCTGGAGTTCCCAGGGTGGGAACCCCATTCATTCCCCCCATGCAGAGGGAGGAGAGGTGAGGCAGGTCTGCAGGGGTCTCTCTTTCTCTCCACCTCTCTACCTCACTCCTTCACCTCAGTTTCTCAGTGTACTTTAAAATCAAAGAGAAAGAACAACTGGGAGGTGGTTGGAGACGGTGTGGGAGGGACTGCTGCCAGCATCCCCGGCTTCCTAGTGCAGCACCGAGGCTCAGCCATCAGCCTAGTGGCATCCAGACTAGAAAAGGGGGTGGAGGCAGAAAGGAGAGTGGTGATGCAGAGTCACTCGCGTGCCTGAGACTCTGAAGTCCCAGGTTCGATGCCCCACCCACCAGATCACTGCTCTAGTTTTAAAAGAGAGAGAGAGTAAAAAGGGAAGAAAATAGTGGGGGAAAGTACAGGTAAGAAAAAATGGGAGAAAGAAAGAGAGAATGGGAGAAAGGAAGGAAGGGACAGTGTGGGGAAAGCACATTTGCAGGAAGCCTCGCAGGTCCTGCTGGGGATTGAACTGGTAGAATGAAGGACAGGGCTTGTTATTGGGCCAGCAAGCAGAAACTGCATCAAAGCTTCCAAGCTGTGCACAGTGCCTGGGGTCAGGGTGGAGGTCAACTCAGCAGGAAGCCTTCAAGGGGCTTCATTCCCTTGCAGCTACTGACCCAGGAAGCTCTGTGCTGCCCCCTCATTGAGATATGTGACTCTGGTGTCCCAGGAGGTGGGTCAGTGCACAGGGCCTTGGAGGGTGATAGGTCTGAGTTCCTTTGACCTTTATCTGAGCAAGAAATGTTCTGAATCTCAATATCTATCTCTCTCTCTCTCTCTCTCTCTCCACACCCCCATGAGGGTGGTGAGTGGTTGTAATAATAACATCTTGAAAATGTTACATCCTCTGTTGATGCTATTTGGAAAAAAAAAATCAGAGAGAGACAGTGTGAGAGAGATAAATCCCTTGGCTTGGGTTGTTCAGTGCTAGGAAAATGGAAAACCCATACAGCAGGAGCAGAGTTGTGGGCAGCACAAGGGGGGGACTTGTGTCAAGGTCTCCTCGTTGGCCAGGGAGCGGGAGAGTTTGCATTTGCCAGGCCGCACAGGAAGTCTCTCTTTCTTTCTACAGGGGAAAAACAAGTTTGAGTATTTAGCCAAATAAGTCAAGGGGTGAGGGATCACAGCACTTGTGCCTGGGAAGGGCAGGGAATGGAACTGGGGCTCTCAGGTGTCAGCATCACTGTCCTGCACTGAGCCATGAGGCAGGCTGCTCCATTCTGGGCCTGAACCAACACTCTGGGGGCTCCTATAGAAAGAAGCCCTTTGGGGCTGGAGAGAAAGCTTAATGGTTCTGTTCAAAGCTTTCATGCCTGAGGTTCCAAGGCTTCAGGCTGAATCCCCGGCTCTCCAGCATCAGTCTGAGCCGACACTGCGCTCATTCTCTTCTATATGTGATATAAATATGGTTGTTGTTTGTTTCACCAGAGCTTTGCTCAGCCCTGAGTCATGGTGAGGCAGGAACCTCAGAGCTTCAGGTATGAGAGTCTCTTTGCATCAGCATTATGCTATCTGCCCCTACCCATCTCCCTCTCTCTGCATCTTTCTGTATCTCTAGCTCTCATCACTAAACATAACTATAAAATAAAATATGACCAACTAGTGAGTCAAAAAGGAGCTTGGGGAGAAGTGACTGCCCAGTAGTTATCATCTTTCTCTCTTTGAACCTACGTCTCATTACTAAAAATATTAAAGTCAAAAAAATATTAGAAAAGAAATCCTTGGATTGGGAGACAGCTTAGTAGCTAGCATCACTTCCTCTCTCTCTCTCTCTCGATAGTTTAACATAATAATACAGTGAAATATAAATATTTAAAATAAGTTTACCTTGTGCTTAGGAGCTATCTTAGGGGTTCTTCTAAAGACTTTCATGCAGTGGCTTCAAGAACCCAGTTTCACTCCCCAGCTCCACCGTTAGCTTGAATCAGATAGTGTTCTGGTGTTCCTCTCTGTGTGTTTTTCTCCCTGGCTCTGCGTGACGAACAGAAAGTGAAAACAATATTGGGAGACATTCAGGAGCGCTTTGGTTGGGTCTAGCTTCCCATAAGGTGCATTCTGCTCCGTGTCCACAAGGCGGCGACATAACTCAGCAGGGCCTCTGCTCGGAAGGCCTTGCTCCCAAGGCTATTTATTTATTTATTTATTTATTTTTTTTTTTACCATAGATCTGCTCAGCCCTGCATCATGGTGAGTCAGGACCCAGAGAACTCCAGGCATGAGAGTCTCTTTATATCATCAACCTTACGATTTTACCCCTGCCCATCTCACTCTCTCTGTATTTCTAGCTTTCATTACTAAACATTAGAAGAAAATAAAATGTGAAAAATATATTAAATAAAAAGGAGAGCGTGGGTGTAAGTGACTGCCTTGTAGTTATTATCTTTCTCTCTGTAAACCCATCTCATAACTCAGAATAGTAACAAAGTAAAGTAAAAATATTTTAAAGGGAATTCCTTGGCTGTGAGACAGCTTCATAGGTAGCATCATTCTCTCTGTCTCTCTCACAATTTCTGTCTCTCCATAGCTAAATATAATAATACAAGAAATTACAAGTATTAAAAGTAAAAAAGACCTTTTGTTTATGAGCCATCTTAAAGAGTTCTTCTACCAAGATCTTTCATGCCTGTGGCTTCAAGAACCCAGTTTCATTCCCGGCACCACCTTTAGCTTGAGCTGACAGTGTTCTGGAGTTTCTCTGTGTGTTTTTCTCCCTGAGTCTGTGTCAGGAAAAGAAAATGAAGAGATTATTTGGAGTAGTACAGGAGCCCTTTGATTGGGTCGTTTCCCATTAGGTGCATTCTGTTCCGTGTCCACAAGGCGGCGACATAACCCAGCAGGGCCCCTGCTAGCCTGGCCTTGCTCCCACTGCTCTGCCCCTTGGTCTGGACTAGTTGCTGCTTTGGGCAGGGTGCTTGCAGTCTGCTCACAGGATTTATTCTCAGGCGCTTCCTTCCCAGGAGCTAGAGAGAGGCAGGAGACAGGGTTCAGTGGCCATAGCACCAGAGGCTGAGGCGCCAGGTTCCCTGGCCTGGTGGGGTGGCCACAGAGACAGAAGCGTCCTGGAGCTCTGCCTTTGGTCCCCCTGTGTCTGTGCCGTGGGTCAGTCCCCTTCCTTCTCCTGCACTGATCCAACTCCCTGCCAGGAAAAAAGTGATTTGAGCACCTGTGTTGGGCTGTTGGGCTGTGAGGAACCCGCTGGAGTTCCCAGACATCCGTGAACAAGGGTCAGTCTGGAGAACTCTCAGAAGGCTAGAAATGGACCTACCCTATGATCCTGCAATTCCTCTCCTGGGGATATATCCTAAGGAACCCAACACATCCATCCAAAAAGATCTGTGTACACATATGCTCTTCGCAGCACAATTTGTAATAGCCAAAACCTGGAAGCAACCCAGGTGTCCAACAACAGATGAGTGGCTGAGCAAGTTGTGGTATATATACACAATGGAATACTACTCAGCTGTAAAAAATGGTGACTTCACCGTTTTCAGCCGATCTTGGATGGACCTTGAAAAAATCATGTTGAGCAAAATAAGTCAGAAACAGAAGGATGAATATGGGATTATCTCACTCTCAGGCAGAAGTTGAAAAACAAGATCAGAAGAGAAAACACAAGTAGAACCTGAAATGGAATTGGCTATCGCACCAAAGTAAAAGACTCTGGGGTGGGTGGGTGGGGAGAATACAGATCCAAGAAGGATTCAGAGGACCTAGCGGGGGTTGTATTGTTATATGGAAAACTGGGGGATGTTATGCATGTACAAACTATTGTACTTACTGTTGAATGTAAAACATTAATTCCCCAATAAAAAAAAATACTTCACATACTGACATTTAATGATGAAAATATGAAACATGACAGCATGGGGGCGGGGGAGTGCTGGCGTGTGACAACCCGGGTTCAAGCCCATCAAGTCCACACCTGCAGGGGGGAAGCTTCCACAAGGTGGAGCAGGGCTGCAGGTGGCCCTGTCTCTTCCCCTATCCTCCCTCCTGATTTCTCAGTCTCTCTCCAATAAAATGTAAAAAATTACAGGAATGTCAAGGAGTCTCGGGACTCCAAGTATGGGTGGGCCGGGAGGGATCCGTGTCCCCTTGTCATGCTGGGCGCTCAGAGCAGGTGCAGGAGCCAGAGGCAAAGCTGGGCGGGAAACGGCCATGGGGCCCAGCTCTCCTGGCTGGCACTGTCCTCCTCGGACTTGGGGACACTGAGGACCCCAGGCAGCGCCACCCCTGGGCCCCTCCCTCCATGCCTGACCTTTGACTTCCCACCCACGCCAGGGCCCCCAACCCCCTGCCAACACCAGCAGGACTCACCATGCCTCCGGGTGAGGGGGGCTGCCACGGGGCCAGTGAGAGGCCACTGCATCTCCAGTCCTGCATTTGCGCAGGCGCGGGGTTTACGGCCACGCCCACACGTGCTAGACGACCTTGTGGTGCATGTCTGGCCACGCCCACCAGAGTCTGCCCCGCCCCGCAAAGGCTGGCCTCGGGTTGCCCATTGGCTGATCCTGCATCCACGCAGCAGGGGGAGGGTGTTGACGCTTGCCCCCCGGATTAACCACACCTGCAGCCCTTGCACTCAACACATCCATCTCCAGGAAAGTGACTTAGGAGGGTCTGCGTTGGCATAGCCATAAGTCCAGCCAAGTCAAAGGTGGGGCTGCACAGACAGGGGCGCTCTGATGGTGGAAGGTGGGGAGGGACCAGATGGTGGTCCACCAGGCGCCATGTGCTTGGACCCAGGTTCAAGCCCCAGGTCTCCACCTGCATGAGCAACGTTCACGAAGAGTGGGTCAGTGTTGCAGCTCACTCTCTCTCTCTTTCTTTTCTTTTTTTAAAATATTTTATTTATGTATGAGAACGATAGAGAGAAAGAACCAGACATCACTCTGGCACATGTGCTGTAGGGATAGAACTTGGGAACCTCATGCATGCGAGTCCAAAGCTTGACCACTGTGCCACCTCCTGGACCACTACTCTCTCACTTTCTCTCGCTCTCTCTCCATCTGCATTGATGTCTCCTGTCCACATTATCTCACTGGCTCTGACCTCTAAATTAAAAACAAAACAGCAGTGGAATCTACCAGGTAACTAAAGAAAGATGTTCATTGAATATAAATTTATATATTATAAACACCAGATACTCCATACATCATAGGGAAAAAAAACAAAACAATAGTTTGAGGGTAATTGTGGCACTCATGTGCTTAAATCCACTGTGCAAAAAGCCACATTACACAGAATGCTTAGAAACAACCAGGATGGCAGTGTTTTGCTGCCGCCCTGTGGACATACTGAAGAATGCATCTGAATATAAAATTTTGTAACTCTCCATATACTCTTCAGGCAAGTGTGTGTGTGTGTGTGTGTGTGTGTGTGTGTGTGTGTGTGTGTGTGTGTGTGTGTGTAACTTAATTTTAAAAAAGTATTTAAGAAATGCACTGTGTACAAAGTGTGAGCTCCTCTTTTTACAAAATATTTAGAAACAACTAGATTATTGTGTTTCGCTGCCACCTTGTGGACACACTGTAGAATGCAATTGAATAGACAAATTGATCAATTCCCAGTGTAAGCTTTATATACTCAAAGATATTCGTCTCACTGCACTTAAAAATAGCATGGAGGGCAAGGGGGAAAGCAAAATGGTGATGGAAATAGACTCTCCAGCCTGAGGTTCTGAGGTCCCAGGTTCAATCCCTTGAACCACCATCAGCCAGAGCTGAGTAGTGCTCTGCTAATATAGAAGCTGGGGAGATAAGTCAGTGGTGGAGAGCAGGACTTGGATGTGTGATCCCAGGTTAAATCCCTGTCCATCCTGGGCCTGGTTGTTTCTCTGGAACCCTTTCCCTCATTAGATGGCTAGAAAGTGTAGAAGGTGTTTTTTTTTTTATATTATTAACTTTTATTTATAAAAAAGGAAACACTGACAAAAAACATAGGATAAGAAGGATACAACTCCACACAATTCCCATCACCAGATCATCTCTATATCCCATCTCCTCCCCTGATAGCTTTCCTATTCTTTATCCCTCTGGGAGCATGGACCCAAGGTCATTGTGGGATGCAGAAGGTGGAAGGTCTGGCTTCTGTAATTGCTTACCTGCTGAACATGGGCGTTGTCAGGTCAACCCATACTCCCAGCCTGTCTCTCTTATTTTGCTAGAGGGGTGGGGCTCTGGGAAGGGGGGCTCCAGGACACATGGTGGGGTCCTCTACTCCAGGGAAGTCCGGTTGACATCACGATTGCATTTGGAACCTGGTGGTCTCTCTGGAGAATCCCAAGTTGAAAACTTTTTTTTTTTTTTTAACCAGAGCAATACTCAGCTCTGGCTTATGGTGATGTGTGTGGGGGATTGAACCTGGGACTTTGGAGTCTCAGGCAAGAGAGTCTCTTTGGTTTGTTTTTTTATATTTTTATTATTTATTTTCCCTTCTGTTGTCCTTGTTTTATTGTTGTTGTAGTTACTATTATTGTTGTCATTGATGTTGTTGTTGTCGGATAGGACAGCGAGAAATGGAAAGAGGAGGGGAAGATACGGGGGGGGGGGAAGATAGACACCTGCAGACCTGCTTCACCGCTTGTGAAGTGACCCCCTTTGCAGGTGGGGAGCCGGGGGCTTGAACCTCCTTGTGCCGGTCCTTGTGCTTCATGCCACGTGCACTTAACCCGCTGTGCTGCTGCCCCAAGAGTATCTTTGCATAACCATTATGCTATCTACCACAACCCAGAAGTGCTTTTATTTTTATTTTGAACAATATTTTTATTTCGTTTTTATATTTATTTATTTTCCCTTTTGTTGCCCTTGTTTTTTATTGTTGTTGTAGTTATTATTGTTATTGTTATTGTTGTTGTTGTTAGGACAGATAGAAATGGAGAGAGGAGGGGGAAGACAGAGGGGGAGAGCGAAAGACAGACACCTGCAGACCTGCTTCACCGCCTTTGAAGTGACTCCCCTGCAGGTGGGGAGCCGGGGGCTCGAACCAGGATCCTTACACTGGTTCTTGCACCAGAAGTGCTTTTAAATGAATGAATATAGACCACCAGCTTCTCAGAAGAGGAAAAGGACCCCAAGACCACAGGGAGGTGGACAAACACACCAGAGAGCTGTAGCCTCAGAAGAAGGGCAGCTCGCCTGCTCCTCGGGGACTTGATTCCAAAGACTGTATCTGAACCGCACCTTGTGGTGAGCTAGCGGTGCTCTGATTCCGTTATTAAACCGCTCAGCCCAATTATGTCAGGAGGCCTGCTGCCTTCCCTTCTGTGTCTGAGGAACGAGCGTTTATACCTCAGCGCTCTAGAGCCAGGGCTGCCCTCGGTCAGCAGGGAGCTGCTGTGGTGTCCGTGGGGAACCTCGGCTCCATCAAGAGGCCTCCCCCTCCACCAGGCTCTAGCCAGATGAGGCCAGGGAGCTTTCTCCTTCTCTCATTTTCCCCTTTATTTAATAGGATAGAGAGAAACTGAGGAGAGAGACAGAGACACACCTGCAGACTTGATTCACCACCACTCCTGAAGCTTTCCCCCTACAGGTGGGGACCTGGGACTTGACCCCAAGACCGCCTGTATTTTACTATGTGTGCTCAACCAGGTGTGCCAGCACCTAGCCCCAAACCACTTTCATTGTATAAACTCGCTATTAACTGGATCCTGCTTGGACAGTGAGGTTGTTTCGAGCTGTTTTCTGTGACAGTGCTTATTTAGATTACTCAGTCTTGGCTGGAGAGCCGAGACGCTGAAGATCAAAGCCCTCTCTGGGCACCTGGCTTTGCCGGAGGCACCTGGGCCTCAGAGCTGAACATCTGGGTACTCTAGCACGGAGAGGTCTCTAGACCAATGTCAGGGATGTTGTCTGCCCTGTCCTGTCCTTTTTCCCCCTCCAAAATCAAATTCCAAAGAAGAGCAGCACAGGGACAGTTTCACAGGGGATGGAGCTACACAGCGGCATCTCCCTGTCTCCTTCCCTCTCACTCCCCGTCTACTTGGATCTCCCTAAGTCACCCCCACCCCCAATAAAACAAGGAGTCTGTCATGAGCAGGGACCCTGCAGACACCTATTTACACAGAGACACTCATGGTTAAATAAAGAAAGACATGCTAAGTAAACACACACATAATAGCCTGTCTCCACACTGACTGCCATCAAAGCAGAAGGAAGCATTTCATGGATAATCTGTATAGTTCACAGGGTAAGATCTGGGGAAAGTCTGGGCTCTCAATAGTCCACAAGTCAGAGACACCTGACTGCAGCTCTCTGCTGCCACTTCTTGCCTGTGCCACAGGATGGGGAGGGGCTGCCATCTGGGGTGAGGTGAGCTGGGGTGGGGTGAAGATGCCGGGCTCAGGGGTCAGGAAGTACGTGCCTGTGGAAACAACTGGCACAGACATCATTTTCCCCAATTGTGACTTTTATTTTTCTTAAAGAAATATGTCTGGGGGCCACTCGGTGGCACACCTGATTAAGCGCACACATTACAGTCCTCAAGGACCCAGATTCAAGCCCCCACTTCAGGGGCAAACTTCACAAGTGGTGAAGCAGGTCTGCGGGAGTGTCTTTCTCTCTCCCTATCTCCAATTCCCCTCTCATTTCTCTGTCTCTATACAATAATAAATAAATAAATAAGTCCTAAAGTGAGCTGATTTTTTTTTTGGATCCATATCAGAAAGGAATATATTGCTCCTAAAAGATCGGGGAAACATATATCCACAGATATAATCAGCCCATATTGGTGACCTTGGGAGAATCACTGCAGTTTGCAGTGGGGAAGATGGGACACAGAACTCTGGGGTGGGAACGGTGTGAAATTCGATCCCTA
This sequence comes from Erinaceus europaeus, assembly GCF_950295315.1. Lineage (NCBI taxonomy): Eukaryota > Metazoa > Chordata > Mammalia > Eulipotyphla > Erinaceidae > Erinaceus > Erinaceus europaeus. The sequence goes on along the minus strand of NC_080182.1, from coordinate 10,742,054 downwards.
TTACCATACAATTCTGTCAATCAATGCTGAGTCACTCATGATTAAAAGAGCTCTCTGCTGTTTGTAGACTAACAAACTGACTGATCTGACCGAGATAAATCTGCCTTGTTTTCTTGCCGACACAACTCACTGAAGAAAAGGTCAGAACTCTCCCCACCTGCAGGGGAGTCGCTTCACAGGCGGTGAAGCAGATCTGCAGGTGTCTGTCTTTCTCTCCCCCTCTCTGTCTTCCTCTCCTCTCTCCATTTCTCTCTGTCCTATCCAACAATGACGACAACAATAAAACAACAAGGACAACAAAAGGGAATAAATAAATACATATAAAAAATTTAAAAAGAAAAGGTCAGAACTGCTTAGCCTCAGGCCCTGCCCTCCTCGTGCGGTGGGCACACACACACAGGAGCAAAAAGCAACTGGCTGAGGACAGCTTGACCCTCAGATGGGTCAACTTGGAACCAACATCAGAAGACACAAAGCTGGGGGGGTGAGCAGGGGTGCACCTGCTGAGCACACATGTTACAATACACAAGGACCCATGTTCCAGGCCCCCAGTCCCCACCTGCAGGGGGAAGCTTCACGAGGGGTGAATCAGGGCTTCAGGTGTCTCTCAGAACCTCCCCTCCCCAGAGCCCTGCCCACTAGGGAAAGACAGAAACAGGCTGGGGGTGTGGATCCACCTGCCAATGCCCATGTCCAGTGGAGAAGCAATTACAGAAGCCAGGCCTCCCATCCTTCACACCCCATAAAGAATTTTGGTCCATACCCCTGGAGGGAGAAACATCAGGGCAAGATGACTAGAGGGCTCTGAACCTCAATTCCATCAGGACCCAGAGAGAGAAGAGGATAAAAAGAAGGACATTTGGAAGTAGTAACAAGTGTAGGTATGACTTAGAAAGGGAGAGCAGGCAGAGCCATAGGAAACATAGGCAAATATATGTATATATATGAATATAGAAATAATAGTCAGCCCCCATCTGTTACCTTGGGAGAACCACTGTGGTTTCCAGTGGATGGAATAGGACACAGAATTCTAGTTGTGAGAAGGGTGTTTATTCCTAGTGCAGACACTGAACAAGCAATAACCCTGGAAGCAGAAAAAAAAAGATTAAATTTATTTGTTACGTTTGAGAGAGTTTCCCATGAGGCAGAGCACACCACTGCAGTGCCTGCATGCAGGGGTCAAACCTGACTCTTCAGGCATGAAAGACTGACAGTATACCAGCTGAGCTACTGTCCTAGTTTTGGCTTGGGTTGCTCCCATGACAAGCACCAGTGTAACTAATATCAGAGCCCGCCCCCCCCCCCACACACACACACCATTTCTAGGAGGAAACTCCCAAGTCTAAAGGGATGGTGACCTGTCATTTGGAGACATTCCACCGACAGCATGCTTCTCAGAGGGCCTCCTGTCCTTTGCGTGGCTCAGACGTGTGAGGGGGAGAAGGTCTTCATTGTTACTTATTGGATTAAATGAAATGAACCCTTCATTAAAAGCACAAACAAGCAGAGTCGGGCGGTAGCATAGCAGGTTAAGCGCATGTGGCGCAAAGCTCAAGGACCAGGGAAAGGATCCCAGCCTGCCAACCAGGCCAGGGAACCTGGAGCCTCAGCCACACAAGCCTGGTGCTCTGCCCAGTCAACTCTGCCTCCTGCCTCTCTCTAGCTCCTGACAAGAAGCTGCCAAGAACAGACCCTGTGAACAGACTGCAAACACCCTCCCCACATGAACACTCAAGAGGAACAAGGAAGCTCACCAGTGACAGTGCTGTGAAATGTCGCCACCTTGTGGAAACTAAGTAGAATGCACCTGAAGGGAGAGGAGCCAAGCAAAGGGCTCCTGTCTTTCACCAATATTCTGTTCATTTTCTTTTCCTCACACACATCCAGTGAGAAGAATACACAGAGACACACCACACCACCACTCAATTCAAGCTCATGATGGAGCCAGGTATTGAGACTGAAATTTTGGGAGGGATTGATAGCATAATGCTTATGGAAACAGACCCTCATGCCATAATCCCAGGTTCAATTCTCCACCCTACCAGAAGACAGAGTGAACAGTGCTCTGGTAAAAAATCAGTCAAACAAACAAACAAAACCCTGGGTTCTTGGAGTCACAAGCCTGAATGTCTTAGGATAACTCCACTCATAGCTCCTAAGCCCCAGATTTTATTCTAAACATTTGCATTGTATTGTGTTGTGTTGTGTTGTGTTGTACTGTATTGCATTGCACTGCATTGCATTAAATTTAGCTACTGATAGAGAAATAGAGAATGTTGCTATCTAGTAAGCTGTCTCCCAGCCCATGGAATTCTTTCATAAATAAGTTTATTTTACTTTACTTTGTTAATAAGTTGAATAATGAGACACAGGACGCTTCTGTCTCTGTGGACACCCAACCAGGCCAGAAAACCTGGCACCTCAGCCTCAAAAGCCTGGTGCCCTGCCCAGTGAACCCTGTCTCCTGCCTCTCTCTAGCCTACTGGAAGGAAGCTCCCAAGAACAAATCCTGTCAGCAGGCTGCAAACACCCCGCCCAAAGCAACAACTAGTCCAGACCAAGGGGCAGCTCAGTGGGAGCAAGGCCCGCCCAGCAGGGGCCCTGCTGTGTTATGTCGCCGCCTTGTGGACGTGGAGCAGAATGCACCATATGGGAGACTAAAACTAACCAAAGGGCTCCCGTATTTCTCCTAATATTCTCTTCATTTTCTTCTTCTGACACAGATCCAGGGAGAAAAACACAGAGAAACACCAGAACACTGTCAGCTAAAGGTAAGGGAGGTGCCAGAGACTCAAACTTGGTTCTTGAAGCCACAGGCATGCAAGGCCTTGGCTGAAGAACAATGTAAGATAGCTCGTAATCAAAAGGTCTTTTCAGAGATTTCCCCGGGGGAATGCTGGCTTTCCCACCCTCCATTGGAATTAGCAGTCAGACCTGTGGCCAGAAGTTAGCTAGCCTAGGGCATGCACCTGGGACACCCACCAGTGGAATTGGCAGGAGAAAAACCTGTGGCCAGATTCTCCCAGGAGTCATCCCCTCAGTGGTAGAGTCTTGGCCTAGCTAGCTAGTGCTGGAAAGACCCTATCGCCATACAGGTCAAGAAGGAAAGAGTGAAGGATGCCTGCATCCGCCTAAGAGCCCTCCAGACATTGGGGCTGTCTCCCCTGGCCTCCCTGCTGGAGAGGTACCTGACCTGGACTGGCAGTCAGCTAGGGCTTCCTGCAGCAGAGGACAGCTGAGCTGACTGAGCTGAGCTGAGCTGAGCCTTAAAAAGCAGCTGGGTGGCCCTGGGGGAACTAGATGGATGGTGGAGTGGCGCATTGGTGCATCTCCTTTCTGTCTCTCTGTCTGTCTCCTCTCCCATTCTCACTCTCTCTGCATTTCACTCTAAACTAAAGAATAGAGCTGGAGAGATAGCATAGTGGCTCTGCAAAATTTCATGCCTGAAGCTCCAAAGGACCCAGGTTGAATCTCCCACACCACCAGAAGCCACAGCTGAGCAGTGCTCTGGTGAAAGGGTGAAAGGAAAGGAGGAAGGAAGGAAGGAAGGAAGGGTGAACTGAGATGTCTTCCTTTTTTTTGTCTTTCTTTTTTTTTTCAAGATTTTATTTATTTATGAGAGAGATAGGAGGAGAGAGAAACAACCAGACATCACTCTGGCACCTGTGCTGCCAGGGATTGAACTTGGCACCTCATGCTTGAGAGTCCAAAGCCTTATTACTCTGCCCCCTTCCAGACCACCACACTATTCGTTAATTCCACAATGAACATATTTTAACTCAGAAAGGTGGAGAGCACCTCATTCTAAGAAAGACTTTTTTTTTTTCTTTTTAACCAGAACCTTGATAAGCCAACTGACTTATGGTGGTGTGGAGGACTGAACATCACACTTCAGAACCTCAGGCATAACACTCTGTTTATGGGGGCTGTGCAGTAGTGCACTGGGTAAAGTGCACATGTCACAAAGTGCAAGGACCAGCTTAAGGATCCTGGTTCTAGTCCCTGGCTCCCCACCTTCAGGGGGTTGTTTCATGGGCAGTGAAGCAGGTCTGCAGGTGTCTATTTTTCTCTCCCCCCTCTGCTCCCCTCCTCTCTCAATTTCTCTTTGTCCTATGCAACAATGACAACACAATAATAATAACAACAACAAGGGTAAAAACAAGGGCAAAAAAAATGGGAAAAATGGCCTCCAGGAGCAGTGTATTCCTAGTGCAGGCAGGGAGCCCCAGCAATAACCCTAAAGGTGAAATAATAATAATAATAATAATAATAATGCCAAGGGGCTGGATATGGTTGAGCAACCACAGTGGAATATAACAGAGGCACAGTTTCCCATGGACCCCACCCAGACCGTATTTTTGCACTGCCCTCCAAATATATATTTATGTCACCAGGGTTATCTGCTCACTGCTGGTAAAACTTCCTACACACAAGCTTATGAGGTTGTGGTGGTAGCCAGAGGGATTGAACTCTCCTCCCTCTGAGCTTTACTAGGGAACCACCCACCCCATTTTACATTTAAAAAAGAACAAGTGTGGGGTGTGGGAGTTAGCATAATGGTTATGCAAATGTACCTCTAATTGCAAGGCCTGAAACACAATCCCTCATAACAACATATGCTAGAGCTAAGCAGTTCTTTACTTTGGGAAAAGAAAGAAAGAAAGAAAAAGAAAGAAAGAAAGAAAGAAAGAAAGAAAGAAAGAAAGAAAGAAAGAAAGGAGAAGAGAAGAGAAGAGAAGAGAAGAGAAGAGAAGAGAAGAGAAGGGAAGAGAAGAGAAGAGAAGAGGGACTGGGTGTGGCCCGCCTGGCTGAGTACACATGTTACAGTGTGCAAGGACCCAGGTTCAAGTCTCAGTCCCCACCTGTTGGGGAAAGCTTTGTGAGTATTGAAGCCTGTCTGTAGGTGTCTCTCTATCTCTCTGTCTCTCCCCCTATCACCTCCTAACCTCTAGATTTCTGGCTGTCCCTATCCAATAAATAAATAAAGATAAGAAAACAGAAAATATAAAAATGAAAGTATAACTTAAAAATCAGCATCAATGCCTGGTGAAATAGCTCACTTGAAAGTTTCTTTTTTCCATGTGTGCAACTCGAGTTTGAGCCCAGCCTCCACCACACTGAAAAAAAGTTTCAGTGTTGTGTGTACTCTCTCTCTCTCTCTCTCAGATATACAACTCCCTATGTCTCTGTTAAATGAAACTAAACCCAGCAAGGATACAATGAAATACAGCCCCATACTTCAAAAAGATGAGCCTGTGTCATTTGAAAGAAAACTCATAGAGCTGGTGGCTATGCTAAGCTAAAAAGAACTGAGAGACAAGTCCAAGATAACATTCCTTATATGTGAAACTTATAGAACCACAGCAAACCAATTTACAAGAAAAGGATCACCACACAGGAAGCTCTGCCCCAGAGACCCCCTGGTTCACAGGGCCCACCCACCCAAATGCCTGACTCTAATTCTCACCCGCATGCTCCACCAGGGGTCCCCACACCTCCATAAAGCAAAAAGCACCCCCCCCTAAGGTGCTCTCCAACCCAGAAATCCACCTAGAGCATGACTGACCTGGTCATGTGGCTTTGAAAGCTGCAGACAAGTCAGGAAAACACTAAGTCTAAACAACTCAGTTCAGTCATGCAGCTCACAAGATCTTCAGCAGCAGAGATGGTGGCCCACTTGCCCCATGCCTTGTGTCTGTGGCCTGGCTGTAAAGTCTTCTGGGGGTCAGCCATTTCAAAGCCTGCTTCCCTACAGCAGACCAAGCCTTGCTCACCTCTCCGGAAAAGCCAAAATCAGATTTCAGTCAAAACAAGCCCACTCACCTACCAACTCCAGGCTGACGCTTTACAATGTCTATGGGGGTGGTGGCGGTGAGGGTTAAGAACCTGGAGGCTGGGGCTTGAATTCTTAACTGTGCATCTGCTCAGACTAGCCTGCTGCTTCCCCTTTATGCAGGTTCCCCTCTGGGGGCTGGGGGCTGGGGGCTGGATTTTGGCTTTCTGGGTAGTTTCTTTTCTCCTCTTCTAAATGCTAGGATTTATGGTTTGCTGAAAACTGAACCTGGGACTTCAGTGCCTCACGCATGAAAGTCTACTGCAGGGTGTGGGGCGGTAGCATAGCGGGTTAAGTGCTCGTGGCACCAAGTACAAGCACTGGTAAGGATCCCAGTTCCAGCGCCTGGCTCCCCACCTGCAGGGAAGTCACTTCACAGGCAGTGAAGCAGGTCTGCAGGTGTCTATCTTTCTCTCCCCCTCTCTGTCTTCCCCTCCTCTCTCCATTTCTCTCTGTCCTATCCAACAACGGTGACATCGATGATAACAACAACAGTAAGTACTACAACAATGAAAAACAACACAGCAAGAAAAGACAAAATAAATACTTAAAAAAAGGAAGTCTATTGCATACAATGCTCCGAAAAATTTTTATGACTGTCTTCAAAGCACTAATTTCCAACTTCATCTGTTCTTGACATTAGTAATAGCCAATGTGTAGGTCATATTGCAAATAGTTGTATTTCATCTCTACCAACTTGTCATGGGTCTTCCTATTTATTTATTTACTTACTTACTTTCTTCTTCTTCTAGCGTTTGCCCTTCTTCCGTAGCCAGTCAACAGCGTCAGGTTGAGCCTGATGTAAAGTTTCGAGACCTCCTTTGAATCTGGAGAGGTGGCAGTCGTTGACTATGTGGGTCATAGTCTGTCTGGAGCCGCAGGGGCAGTTCGGGTCGTCTCTGGCTCCCCAGCGATGGAACATAGCGGCGCACCGGCCATGGCCTGTCCGATAGCGATTGAGGAGGGCCCGATCATAACGTGCTAGGTCAAAGCCGGGTTGACGCTTGCAGGGGTCTGTGTGAGGTGTTTGTTCTTTACCTCAGCTGACTGCCAGCTCTGTTTCCAAGAGTCTGGAACAGAGAAGTTCAGTGTAGGCGTAGGGGACCAGATTGGGTGACGAGACGTCAAGCGTTGGACAGGGTGGGCGAAGATATCCGCGTATATTGGCAGGTCCGGTCGAGCGTAGACGTGGGAAATGAACTTAGATGATGCCGCATCCCGACGAATATCTGGCCGGGCGATGTTGCTAAGAACTGGCAGCCATGGAACCGGGGTGGAACGGATGGTTCCAGAAATTATCCTCATGGAGGAATATAATTTGGAATCGACCAAGTGGACATGGGGGCTACGGAACCATACTGGGGCACAGTATTCTGCAGTGGAATAGCATAATGCCAGAGATGATGATCGTAGTGTGGAAGCGCTCGCGCCCCATGAGGAGCTGGCCAGTCTTGCAATGATGTGATTCCTCGCGCCCACCTTTGCTGCAGTTTTTATGAGATGTTCGTGAAATGACAGAGTGCGATCGAGAGTAACGCCAAGATACTGGCTGGGCTTCATGCCGGATTCTCGTATCGTCAAGCTGCACATTAAGCTCACGTGAGGCTGAGGCATGGTGTAGATGGAAAACAGATGATACCATTTTTGCAGTGCTAGGGATTAGTCGCCATTTTTTACAGTAATCAGATATCAGAGACATGTCTTTCGTGAGTGTTTCCTCGAGGATGTCAAACTTTGATGCCTGAGTTGCACAGCAGATGTCATTGGCGTAGATGAACTTCCTTGAAGAAGTTTTTGGGAGGTCATTGATGTAAATATTAAATAGTGTGGGAGGCCACTTGAGACAAGTCTCCATCTGCTAGATTTGTCACCCAGATGCACCCGGAAATCTTCTGCTTTGGAGAAGAAACAATATAGTGTTGGCCACCCATGGAGGCAGGCATCTTGAGATCTTGACTAGGAGACCACGGTGCCAGACCGTGTCATAGGCTGCTGTGAGATCAACAAAAACAGCACCCGTCTTTAAATTCTTCTGGAATCCATTTTCAATGTAAGTTGAGAGGGCCAGGACTTGTTCGCAGGTAGATCTTCCTGGGCGGAAACCAGCTTGGGCGGGTGATAGGAATTTCTCTGTAAGAGGAGAAATTCGTGACAGAAGCAGCCTCTCAAGGAGTTTGTAACACATGGAGAGGAGAGAAATTGGTCTATAGCTGGCGGCCAGTGTTGGGTCTTTCTTTGGTTTCAAAACTGCTATTATCTTCGCACGATGCCAAATTTTGGGCATAGATTCGGATTCCAAGATGTGGGACAGGAATGTAGTGAGCCACTTCTTTGCCACGGGGCCCAAGTTAAGAATGAGTTCTGGGGTGATGTTATCATAGCCAGCAGCCGTTCCCGGTTTAACCCTCTTCAAAGCGTCTTCCAGTTCAGACAGTGTAAAGGGAGAGAGTTTTGGAGATGGACAAGATAAACAGAAGTGGGATGACTGCTCATGGGAAATTTCTCTTTTCCAGACTGGGTCGATCTTAGCATGTCCAATTTGAGTTAGGTGACTGGCCACTGAGTTTGGAGATATGGGAGGATGGGAGACGGGAGAGGGTTGGCTACCGACACCCAGACTATGAAGAAGCTTCCAGGCCTTCCTACTTGAGTGGGTGAAGTTCAGACTGTCTATTTCTATAACATGTTCTTTCTTCTCCAGGGCTATAGTATAGCATGATTAGATGCTGATAACTGTGATAGGAATGAGCTCAACCATAAGAGTGATTATGTCTTGATAGTAAGATAAAAGTTGTTTTTAATTGGTAGCTAGACTTTTTTTTAATGAAAGAGAAAAACAGATGGACCCCAGTCTGCGACACAGTTCTGGTTTTCGGTGGTGTCAGGATTTAATCTAGGCGCTCTTGGGTGTCAGCCCTGGTATCTGAAGCATACACCACTGTGTGATCCCGCTTACCCAATAGCTGTTTTTCTTCTTCTTTAAATTTAACACCCAAGACAAGCTGCCACCTATGTGTATATGAGCCAGAAGCAAATAAAATAGTCATCTAAGGGCTGAGTAAGTTGCGGTCTACATACACAATGGAATACTACTCAGCTATTAAAATGGTGATTTCACCTTCTTCACCCTATCCTGCATGGAGCTAGAAGGAATCATACTAAGTGATAAAAGTCAAAAAGAGAAAGATGAATGTGGGATGATCTCACTCACAGGCAGAGTTGAAAAACAAGATCAGAAGGGAAAACACTAAGCAGAACATGGACAGGAGTTTGGTGCATTGCACCAAAGTAAAAGACTCTGGGGTGAGTGGGGGGAGGGTTCAGGTCCTGGACTGTGATAGCGGAGGAGGACCTAGTGGGGGTTGAATTGTTATGTAGAAAACTGGGACATGTTATGTATGTACACAAGATTGTGTTTTGGTGTCAACTGTAAACCATTCATTACCCAATAAAGAAATTTAAAAACATAGTCATCTAAGGTGTAGAGCTACAAAGTATCATTATACTAATATATATGCTATCAGATAATATGAATAAGAAATATACTATACTATTGATGGGTAGAAGAACTATTGGGGGAGATGCAGGAGGGTATGGTGATGACCCTTTTTATAAGGATGCTGCGCAAATCATCCATCACATCCATCACTTGCACCTTCTGGTGCAGAATGGGTCTGTGCCTGTTAAAGTGTAGAGGGACATGCTGGGGCGGCCCTGTCCCGACAGATCTGCAGGGACTCGGTCCCCTCTCAGGCATGGAGGGCCAGCAGCGTCAATGCTCTGGTCGTCTTGGAGACCCCATGCATGCGGGGGGGAGCACCGGCAGATATCTTCCCTGCTGTACAGAGGAGAGCTGACGTTCTCCTTGTAGTGTCTATGCACCACCATCTTGGCACCCTGGTAAGGGGAGCACTTGGTAATGCGGGGTGGTGCGGGCCAAGTGGCTGCTCCACCTGCAGAGACACCTGTGAAAGAGACATTTCCTGTATTTAATGCAAGGCATGCATTAAATACATTAAATGCATTAAATCATCCAAGATCACACAGGAAAGAGAGCACAAAGTCTCCCATCCCCAAGCACAGAGCCAAGATGGCTGCATGAAGGCAAGCCCAGGAAAATTCTGCTCAACAGATCTCTTCAGGTCCTGATCTTCTTGACCAGAAAGGTCCTATCCAACAACGATGACAACAATAATAATGACAACAATAAAACAACAAGGGCAACAAACTAGAATAAACAATATTTTTAAAAGTATGCTATGAAGGAAAAAAAAGCTTTTTAAAGAGAGAGAGTGTTAGAGAGATAGTATAATGGTTATGGGAAAAGATTATCATGCCTGAGGCTCTGAAGTCCCAGGTTCAGTTCCCCACACCAGTAAAAGCCAGAGATGAGCAGTGTTCTGGTGAAAGGGGAGTGGGTGGAAAGAGGACATGACATCCTATACTGAAAATTAGAAACACACTCTCTCTCTCTCTCTTTCTGGAACCTAATGACTTTTCTAGTTGAAGAAGTACTAATTACACTTTCTTTCTTTCTTTCTTTTAAAATATTTATATATTCCTTTTTGTTGCCATTATTGTTTATTGTTGTATTTATTACTGTTTTTGTTATTGATGTTGTCATTGTTGGAAAGGTCATAGAGAAATGGAGAGAGGAGCAGAAGACAGAGAGGGAGAGAGAAAGATAGACACTTGCAGACCTGCTTCACCACTTGTGAGCTTGTGAAGCACTCCCCTGCAGGGGGGGAGCCAGGGGCTTGAACCAAGATCTTTCCTCTGGTCCTTGTGCTTTCTGCCATCTGTGCTTAACCTGCTGCACTAACTCCCGACTCCCTCACTTATTACACTTTCTATGTAATACTTTGAATGGTGCTGTACCAAGCACCATTCAAAGTATCCTTCAAGGGCATGACAGCATAATGGTTAGGCAAAGAAGTTCTCATGCCTGAGGTTCCAAAGTCCCAGATTCAACCCCCCTCCCCCCACTGCCACAAACCAAAGCTGAGCAGTGCTCTGGTGTTTCTCTCTGAGTCTTTCGCTCCATCTCAAAAATAAAAAAAGAAAGAAAGAAAATATGCTTCAACACTGGTTTTTTTTTTTTTTTTTTTGGTTATTTAGTGTGTGTGTGTGTGTGTGTGTGTGTGTGTGCGTGCCTTCCTCTTGGATTATCACTGTGACTCAGTGCTGGCACTACAAACCCACTGCTCCTCATGGACATTTCCTCCCATTTATTAGACGGACACCTGCAGACTTGCTTCAAGGCTTGGGAAGCATCTCCATTGCAGGTGGAGTGCCAGGGCTCCATGTAGAATCCTCGTGCTTAGTACTCTGTGCGCATAACCAAGGGGCCACTGCCAGTCCCCTATTTGTTTTCTTTGAGAGACTGTTTATTTATGAGACAAAGAAAGCCAGAGCACAACTCTGACACATACAATGTCACACACATGACCTTACACTTGCAAGTCCAGTGCTCTCTCTACCTGCTGAGCCACCTCCCAGGCTGCTGCCCAGTGCTCTCTAAATAGTAGCTCAACCCTTAAAGCAGCCCTACGTGATGGCAAGGTTCTACCATGACTGTTTCCCTTTAACAGAAAAGGAAAGATGAAAACCAGGGAGCAGGTGACTGGAGAAGTGTCCCAGAGAGGAGAACACTGGAGTCGAAGGCAAAGTTTACATGTGTGAGGTCCTGAGTTCAATCCCTGGTGCTGTGTATGCCATAGCCTGGGCCCTAGCTAACTTCTCTCCCCTCCCCCCTCCCCCCCACCCCCACACCCCACATACACTCTCAATCAATAATACCTGGCAAGTTAGCTCTCTTTAATAGTTATCTTCCTTTGACAATGCCTAACACGGGTTTCAGTCTATCCATACTACACAAAAGGAAGCTCTGATGCTATGATTTCTTTGTCTCTTTGTCTCAGTCCTGCTGCCAGACAAAAAAAAAAAAATCAAAGATTTCACCAATGTATCTCAGAACCTTACCTCTCCAGAGAAAGATAAAAATAGGCTGGGGATATGGATTGACCTGCCAACACCCATATCCAGAAAAGAAGCACTTACAGTAGTCAGACTCCCACCTTCTGCAACCCATAAATAATTTTGGTTGGAGCCAAGTGGTGGCACAGCTGGCTGAGTGCACATATTACAATGCACAAGGACCTGGGTTTGAGTTCACGGTCTCCACCTGCAGAGGGAAAGCTTCACTCCCTCCTGAGTCACAGGTGGCACCACCAGTGAGCTGGCCTCACAGTGGGTCCACCTAACTATAAGGTTAGTTTGTCCACTAGGAGCCAAAAATGTGTCAAAATCTAAGTGGTTGTGTTGCTGAGGAGTTATTCTGATGCAGTCTCTGCCCCCAGGTTTTACTACGCGAACCCTAGCATTGCCCCCTTCAACCAATCCTGGCCCTACACGTCACCTCTGGTTGTCGCCCAATAAAAAGCCCCCTCACTCCCCCCCCCCCTCTCTCTCTCTCTCTCTCTCTCTCTCTCTCTCTCTCTCTCTCTCGGCTCTCAGCTCTCCCTCTCTGAGGTCTCGCTCCCTGCTCTCCCCCGTGGTCGGCCATTGCCGGCTGGCTCCACGTGGTCTGAACCAACCCCCCCCCCATCCTATAATAAAGATTTGTGTACCCCTTTGCTCTGGACGTCCGCTCTCTTCTCCGCGGTGCAGCCCAACACCAGACCACCTCAACAACATGGTTGCTTCACTTCTCTCCTGTTTCCTTTTACCAACCAGTTAATTTTTTTTTTTTTAACCAGAGCACTGCTCAGCTCTAGTTTAAGGTGGTGCCTGGGATTGAACCTGGAACTTTGGAGCCTCAAGCATGAGAGTCTCTTTGCAGAACCATATCTACCCCCACCCCATGAAGATAATTTTTTTGTGTGTGTGCCTCGAGGGTTATCGCTGGGGATTTGTGCCAGCACTGCTCCTGGAGGTCAATTTTTCCATTTTGCTACCCTTGTTGTTATTAATGTGGTTGTTGGATAGAACAGAGAGAAATTGAGAGAGAAGGGGAAGACAGAGGGAGAGAGAAAGACAGAAACCTGCAGACCTGTTTCACCACTTATGAAGCCACCACCCTGTAGGTGGGGAGCTGGGGGCTTGAACCCACATCCTTCCGAGATCAGATGAGATCGAGCGTGTTCAGGGTGGTATGGCCGTAGACGAACCCAGATCCTTAAGCCGATTCTAGGGCTTCATGCCATGTGTACTTAACTGCCCAGCCCCTCATCAAGTTAATTTTTAAACAAGCTGTGTAGTCAATGTTGTAATCAAAGATGGGAAAGTTAACTGTGTACACATGCTTACTTTGTAAGCCAGAATTTATAGATTATCAAACAAATCCCATTGGAATTCTTTGGGCAAGACACAACTTTAAACCTCTCATCTTCCTTTCCCCTTTCTGAAGGCCATTTCTCTGAGAGGAAGTTTCACTAAGACACTGAAGCCTACAGTTTTGAAGACAGACATTTTCCCCTGAAAGCAGCACTATTTTCAGTCTGAACTTGCTGAAAGAAATAAAATTCTGATTCACCTGTCATATTGAAAACTTTAATGTTGCTATACTCATTCTTCCTTCAAAATGATTAGATACGTGCTCTTAAGTACCACATGACTCATGACTCGTTACTTTTGTCTAGTCCGGCAGATCAGAAGTTGAGTATCATGGTGGAGACATTGTAGAACATTTGTTAATGTCTTAGGCACTTTCAACAAATGATCTAGTTTTCCTTTTTTTTTTTTTCATTTTTCCCATTTCATATTTGTTCTTAATTTTTTGAAATGTGATTTAATGTCTGTTGAACCCAGTTATTTAAAAAAGTAGTCTTAACTATCAGATGGTTTCATTCATATATGGAATCTAGAGATCTGATACACATGAACTTGCAAAAAACAAACAAGTAAAAAACCAGAAGCAAGGAAACAATGTCTAAGATTTGTGAGAACTATTTGGTGGTTTATCTGTAGGAGATAGGAGGACACAGAACTTTGGTGGTGGGTTGGTGTGGGATTAAACACTGTCATCTTATAGTCTTGTAACCTACTATTAGTCACAAATAAAAAGTGAAGAAAAAATAAACATAAAATAACAGTGGTCTTGTATTTCTTTTTAATGTCACCTTCCTATAGTTCTCCATTATTGTGGTTTTACAAAAACACTGGTGCTTGATGGATTTATTTAAAAATACAATTAACAGGGGCCGGGTGGTGGTACACCTAGTTGAGCTCACATGTTACAATGAGCAAGGACCCAGGTTCAAGCCCCCACTCCCCAACTGTAGGGGGGAAGCTTTGCAAGAGGTGAAGCAGGGTTGCAGGTATCTGTCTTTCTTTTTCCCTATCACCCCCTTCCCTCTTGATTTCTGGCTGTCTTTACAGTTAGCTAATCAACCCTTCACCAGCACTCTACATGCCATAACGTGCCTGGGGGTGCCAAGCTGGGATACCTCGCCAAGCATCCCTCTTTGCCTGTCACCACACTGGACCAGACTCCAGTCTTGACTAGGTGGCCTCCAAGGGGCCCAGGATGGAGTCAGCCTGTGTGGGTGGAGGGCCTCTCTATCTACTTCCTGGGAAGCTCGTCTCTTTGGTGAGTCAGTGTCTGCAGAACTTCAGTCGGCCGGGCCACCCAGAGCAGCTGAGCACACACACGACTGCCCCACAGTTCCAGGTGGGTGGCCAGGTGTGACAAAGTTCACTGCTGACTCGAAGTCAGGAGAAGCGGACATGCTGCCATAGCTCCACTGGTCTTAGTGTCTCAGGTGACCTAGAGGGCTGAAAAGGACCCAGGGTTTCTCTTTGGGGGAGGGCATCTGGGGAGAAGAAGCCACCTCTGGAATTTGTCTCTCTTGAAACGATATCCCTAAGCTTTAGCCTGCACTTGACAATCTCTGCCAATGTGCCTCCAGTTGGCAGCAGCTTCATCTTAGAATACATCTGCTGACTTCCTCCCGGCCCTCCACAAGGAGGCCTCCAGGACCACTACCACTTTCTCCCCCTTCTCTGCCTCGTCCTTTCTTATTTATTTATTTTAACCGGAGTACTGCTGAGCTCTTGCTTATGGTAGTACAGGGGACTGAACCTGTGAGCTCAAAGACGGAGGCATAAGAGTCTATTACAGCACAGGCCATGGTGCTTTCTCCCCAGTCTATTGTAGGTTTACACGACTCCCTTTCCCTGGACCTGTTGTGTCTACTCTCAGACATGCTGGGGCCATAGCACTGCTAGTATAAACGAAAGCCTCTACTCTCTCTCTGGTTTTACTTTTTTTTTTTGTCCCTTCACAAGATTTTATTTTAGGAAGCAAGATTTTATTTTAGGAAGTTTAGTAATACATTCAAGTGTCTTCATACTGATACAGCTATAATTTCCCCCAAAATATGTACATAAAAAGATACTTAAGATGACCAAAACTGCACTTCATGTATGCAATGAACTGCTAAGTACACCAAATGGAGTGAAAATAGTTGGGAATGAGAATATGACTGATTTCAGATTTTACAGACTCCTGCAAAATGCTTAATACCATTTTTCCTTATTCATTTTTTAAGCATTATTTATTCCCTTTTGTTGCCCTTGTTTTATTGTTGTAGTAATTATTGTTGTTGTTATTGATGTTGTTGTCATCAGATAGGACAGAGAGAAATGGAGAGAGGAGGGGAAGACAGGGGGAGAGAAAGATAAACACCTGCAGACCTGCTTCACCGCCTGTGAAGTGACTCCCCTGCAGGTGGGGAGCCGGGGTCTCGAACTGGGATCCTTACTTCAGTCCTTGTGCTTTGCGCCACCTGCGCTTAACTCGCCGCGCTACCACCTGACTCCCTTCCTTATTAATTTTTAAGTGACATTGGTTTACAACATTATGTAAGTTTCAGGCACACAGAATTGTGACTCCACTTCTGTATACACTACATTATGATCATTCCCAAAAGACTAGTAACCCTCCAGCACTAAACAGTTAACCCTCTTGACCCACTTCACTCACCTCTAGTCCCATTCCCCTCTGCTAACCATCCAGTTTTTTCTCTGTAACTAAGGGCTGTTTTTTTTTTCTTATATTATTTATTCATTTTCTTTGCTTCCTTATACTCCCTATATGAGTGAAATCTTTTGTCATTCTAGCTTATTTCCCTTTGGTTTATTTTCCATTTTACTTATGAGAATACCTTCCAAGTACATCCATGTTGTCATAGAAGGCAAGGTATCATCTTTTTTAACAGTCAAGTAGTACTCCACTGTGTGTATGTGTGCATAGAGCCCATCCTCAGTAATAGTTTTTATATTGATTATAGGGTGAAACAATAGTATTTTAGATATACTGGGTTAAATGAAAGAGATTATCAATATTAATTTCACCTATGTCTTTTTTATGTTTTTTTCTTCTTCTTCTAGCGTTTGCCCTTCTTCCGTAGCCAGTCAACAGCATCAGGTTGAGCCTGATGTAAAGTTTCGAGACCTCCTTTGAATCTGGAGAGGTGGCAGTCGTTGACTATGTGGGTCATAGTCTGTCTGGAGCCGCAGGGGCAGTTCGGGTCGTCTCTGGGTCCCCAGTGATGGAACATAGCGGCGCACTGGCCATGGCCTGTTCGATAGCGATTGAGGAGGGCCCGATCATAACGTGCTAGGTCAAAGCCGGGTTGACGCTTGCAGGGGTCTGTGATGAGGTGTTTGTTCTTGACCTCAGCTGACTGCCAACTCTGTTTCCAAGAGTCTGGAACAGAGAAGTTCAGTGTAGGCGTAGGGGACCAGATTGGATGACGAGACGTCAAGCATTGGACAGGGTGGGCGAAGATATCCGCGTATATTGGCAGGTCCGGTCGAGCGTAGACGTGGGAAATGAACTTAGATGATGCCGCATCCCGACGAATATCTGGCGGGGCGATGTTGCTAAGAACTGGCAGCCATGGAACCGGGGTGGAATGGATGGTTCCAGAAATGATCCTCATGGAGGAATATAATTTGGAATCGACCAAGTGGACATGGGGGCTACGGAACCATACTGGGGCACAGTATTCTGCAGTGGAATAGCATAATGCCAGAGATGATGATCGTAGTGTGGAAGCGCTCGCGCCCCATGAGGATCTGGCCAGTCTTGCAATGATGTGATTCCTCGCGCCCACCTTTGCTGCAGTTTTTATGAGATGATCGTGAAATGACAGGGTGCGATCGAGAGTAACGCCAAGATAGACTGGCTGGGCTTCATGCCGGATTCTCGTATCGTCAAGCTGCACATTAAGCTCACGTGAGGCCGAGGCATGGTGTAGATGGAAAACAGATGATACCGTTTTTGCAGTGCTAGGAATTAGTCGCCATTTTTTACAGTAATGTTTTTTTAAAGTAGCACTACTAGAATTTGAATGACATATCACTTCTATTTTTTAGATAGATGTAGTGATATGTCACTTTATTTATTTACTTACTTATTTTTAATGTTTCTCCATAATTATTTTATTATTATTATTATTATTGATTTAATAATTACCGACAAGACTATAGAATAAGTACAATTCCCACCACCAGAATTTCATATCCCATCCTGCTATATTCTTTCCTTTTTAGGTCCCTGATTATTACACAATTTGTCTGCAAGTTGGTTGGTAGCGCAGCGGGTTAAGAGCACATGGCACAAAGCGCAAGTACCGGTTAGGATCCCGGTTCGAGCCCCCAACCTGCAGGGGAGTCACTTCACAGGTGGTGAAGCAGGTCTGCAGGCGTCTCTCTGTCTCTCTTCCTCTTTAGCTCCCTCTTCTCTCTCAATTTCTCTGTCTTTATCCAATAACAAATTAAAAAAAAAACAAACAATTTGTTTTTCTTTCTGTCTTAATGCTTTTCACTCACCAAGTTACAGATGCTACCATGACACCAACATGACTTCCCTGGGCAGATGACCCCACCAGTGTACCCTGGAATGCCCACCTCTCCATAGCCCTGTCCTACTAGGGAAAGAGAGAGACAGACTGGGAGTATGGATCCACCTGCCAATGCCCATGTTCAGCGGGGAAGCAATTACAGAAGCCAGGCCTCCCACCTTCTGCATCCCATAATGCCCCTGGGTCCTACTCCCAGAGGGATAAAGAAATATCATGTGTATTTTACAAAGGTAGCACAGTGCTGCACAGTAACATTGATCCAAATTCTTTCTAGAAATGCTTCTGCATCTTTGCTTCTCCCTTTTTAGTCTGCATGCAGTTTATTCTTCTACTCATTCCTTAACTGTCTGTGCCTCACAAGGTGACCCTTCATCTCTTTTTCCTCCCCATACTAGGTATTCTTCCTGGACGACCTCCCCTCCCCTCAAATTCCCACTACCATTCGTACACGGAAGACTTCCAGCCCTCTGTGTCAATCAGAGCTCTCTCCTGAGAACGCTCTGTTCAGCTGTGCACACATCTAAGCTCCTCTTCACATCTAAGCAAATCTGCCATGACACATTTTAGAGACTTATTGCTCTAATATCATAAATCCAGCACCTTATTTCATCTGGGCTCTGGTGATTCATTATCTTTATCACTAAATATATTTCTTTCTTTTTTCAGTTTTATTTATTTTATTTTATTATCTTTATTTATTGGGCAGAGAAAGCCAGAAATCAAGAGAGACGGGGGCTATCGAGAGGGAGAGAGACAGAGAGACACCTGCAGCCCTGCTTTACCACTTGCAAAGCTTTCCCCCTACAGGTGGGGCCTGGGGGCTCGAACCTGCGTCCTTGCATACTGTAATATGTACGCTTAACCAGGTGCGCCACCACCCAGCCCCCTAGTATTTATTTATTTATCTATGCGATTTGTAGGACAGAGAGAGATTGAGAAGGAAGGGGAGACAGAGCAGGAGGGAAAGAGAGACACCTGCCATGAAGCTCCTCCTCTGAAGGTGGAGGATTTGAACCTGGTTTCCTGCACATGGTAATTAGAGGTCTGAGGCCTGGCGGAAACTGCACCTGGCAGCTTTCTTGCCTTCTAGGGTTTTGTCAGTGGTCTTTGCCAACCCAGGGCCTCTAGGGTTAGTTGAAGGCAGGGTGAGGCGGGGGCCTCCCTAGGTCTCCAGCTCCTTCTGACCAGTGTTTTTGGAACATGACCTATCACTGTAGGCTGAGGCACGCCCTCCTGTGTCCCCACAGTGGAGGCCCCTGGAGTGCAGGCCCCCCAACTTCTCTGGGGTTATTCACAAGAGGAAGGGTGGTTACACTCAGATGCTGCTCCCAGCAGGGCCCCACACAACTGTCTGACTGTCCGTCCACACCCATTCCCACCAGCAGGGCAGCCTCTGAAGCACTACTCAGCCCAGTCACAGTTCTGATCTGACTTTTTTTTCTGGAGAGGGCAGTCAGGAAGTGTTAGTGTAGAGCTGAGGTCAGCCACAGGAGGCTGGGCGGTGGCCCTGTCCCCCAGGCCCTGCAGAGACTCATGCCTGGGTAGGGCAGGTGCCTTTGTGGAGAGATGAGGGGAAGAGATGGGGGAAGGGGAGGGGAGGGGAGGAGAAGGGAGAGGAAGGGGAGGCAAAGAAAGGGAAGGGAAGGAAAAGGAGGGGAGGGCAGGGGACAGGAGGGGAGAAAAGGATGCTCTACCAGTTGATTTATGGCCAAAAAGCATCCTAAAAACTTTTTTTGCTTATGTGGGAAATAGGTATAAATCTTATTTTATGCTGTATTTTATATATCTGAGTTGTGTTTGAAAACATTTTGATTTTTGGAAACACATCAAAATAAACGGTGGCCTTTGTTCTAAATAATAATAATAACGGGCTGGGCGGTGGCACACTGGGTTAAGCACACATAGTGTGAATGAAGCACAAGGACTAGCATAAGGATCTTGACCAGACTTCCCTGGACAGGCAATCCCACCAATGTGTCCTGGAGCTCCAATTCCCCAGAGCCCTTCCCTACTAGGGAAAGAGAAAGACAGGCTGGGAGTATGGATCGACCAGTCAACGCCCATGTTCAGTAGGGAAGCAATTACAGAAGCCAGACCTTCCACCTTCTGCACCCCACAATGACCCTGGGTCCATACTCCCAGAGGGATAAAGAATAGGAAAGCTGTCAGGGGAGGGGATGGGATACGGAGTTCTGGTGGTGGGAATTGTGTGGAGTTGTACCCCTCTTATCCTATGGTTTTGTCAGTGTTTCCTTTTTATAAATAAAAAATTAAATAAAAAAAGTGAAAAAGCCCAGGGGTGGTACAATCACCTGCAGGGCCACAAACAATAAATAAAATCTATGCTCTATATTCAGATTTATCTGAGCCACAGATAAATGTGTCTTCCATAACATCTTTTTCATTCAGGATTAAGAATTGCCCTGGTTGCTTTGTTTCTTTAAGCTCTTCTGAGCTGAGATAGTCTCAGGCTTATTTTCAAGCTGATATTTTCATGGGGAGGGGTACATTGGTTTCCAACCTGTCCCTGGGTTGGCTTTGCCCTCTGTCAGGTTCCTGGGCGTCATACAAGGAGCCGCACATGGGAGAGGGGCAGAGCATTCGCTAACCACACTCCCCTGATCCTGCCAGCATCAGCCACACACGCCTGCTCTCTGCTCCTCCACTGCGGCCTTGGTACCAACTGCTCTCTGCCCTCTGCCCAAATGCTCTTCCGTCAGACTTTTATCTGGTTGATTCAAATGCCACCTCCCTGGAGAAGCCTTCCCTGATCGCCCAAAGTAGCACTCAACCCCTCACACCACCCTATTTTCATTCTGACAATCATTCCACATTTGGAGTCTTCTCTCCCCCTCCTGGTAATAGAACACACACAAACTCCATGAGAGGAGATACGCAGCTGTTTCACCATATGCCCACTGCCTGGAACCAAGCACATGAGACATGCTCAGAGTTGGTCTACTCAGTGAGTCTCCCATGATTAGCATCTGTCTCCACTTTCCAATTTACAAAGGATCCCAAGAGAGGACCTGCCCACGTCATAGCACCTGATATTAGCGCCTAATTGACAACCCGTGCTGCCGCCAGCCACAAGCACGTGTGTTTGCATGTTTCACCGCTTCTCGATATTAAAAGTGGGAGGGGGGCTTTTATATTTCGGTCATCACAACTCTCCGTCTGGTGCCCTTTCACTGTCTTTGGCTCTTAAAAGTCTCCTAACACTGGGAGTCCAGCTGTATCGCAGTGGGTTAAGCGCATGTGGTGCAAAGCAGAAGGACCGGTGTGAGGATCCCGGTTCGAGGCCCCGGCTCCCCACCTGCAGGGGAGTCACCTCACAGGTGTTGAAACAGGTCTGCAGGTGTCTGTCTTTCTCTCCCCTTCTCTGTTTTCTCCTCCTCTCTCCAGTTCTCTCTGTCCTATCCAACAACAACAACATTAATAATAGCTACAACAATAAAAGCAAAAAAGTCTCCTAATACTTTGGCAGTATCTATCTAGGAATCTGGTTCCCAGATGTGTTCACATATGTGAAAAATTACACTCATATAATGTCATCCATAAAGAACACTAGAACTAAGTAATCCCCAGCTGTAGTGAAAGAGCCCAGAGTGTGCGTGCGTGAGTATTCGCAGTGGGCGTGTGCATGGGGTGGGACAGCACAGCCCTGAAAAGTGGACCAGATGGGTCTTCAGATTCTGACTGGGAAGCTGTCCAACATATCAGGGGGAGGGGCTGGGGGGCCACCGGCGTGCAAAATGCCTTCTGCTTCAGCTCCCTACGGAGCAACACATTTCAAATCTTACACAAAGATCATCTCCTCACCGACAGTGAAAAACAAGTAAGTGAGAACACCAGTGTGGTTTCCATCCTTTGAATTTATTTTATTGATATTCATTAACAAATAAAATTTTATTATTGAGTTTTGACGCATTACCACACACTGTTGGGGTGTGGTTGCACAAGGTTGATCATTTTTATTTATTGATTATCCTAAATACCGCAACCTCCAAATGGTTGATTTTCACACTGGTGTTTCCTTTCTGATGGTTGGTGGTGCCTCTGTCTGAGTACATAAAGTGGTCCGTTCAGTCCATGGGCTTCACATTCCTTTGTTAGTCTACCTACTTCTTGAAGATACATTCAAACAAAAAAGATGGAAGCTCCTTGCAGTTATGTGCACTCGTAAACAGTGAGGAGACTTAAGAACATAATTACCCAGGACCAGGTGGTGGTGCACCTGGTTAAGTACTCACATTACAGTGCGAGAGGACCCAGGTTCAAGGCCCTGGTCCTACCTGCAAGGGAAAAGCTTCACGTATGGTGAAGCAGGGCTGCAGATGTCTCTCTCCTGCTATCTCCCCTCCCCTCTCTGTTTCTCTGTCTCTAGCCAATAAAAAAAACATAATTAACCAAAATACCCTCATTTTCTGAGAATAAATAGTCTGAAATAGTGGGACTCTTGCTGGCTCCCAGGGGATGTCCTCAAAGCATCTTCAGGGAAAATAAGATTACGCTCATCAACTGTCTTGGGGACAAGTCTCTTTGCTAAAGGGGGCAGGTGGGAGGGACAGGGAGTGGGGACATAAAGTGACAATGTCATTTTCCAAACATAACTGGAACAAATGGCCACAGAGCACCGGCTTATACAGTGCAGTCCTCCGATTAGAATAAATAAAGTACCTGCCTGGGGCAGAAAGTCATAGACTCTGTGGCCACAGCTGGGGAGGAAAGAGGATACTGCTCCCAAAACAGCACAGACAAATAATAAATAAAAGTTGAAGACTCTGAGGATGACAGCAACGATGGTTCATCTGTGGTTCCTCTCAGAAGCACCTCTAGCTGTTTCTAAGAGTAAGAAGTGGCACAGATTTTCATACCTTGCTGGGACCACTCTGAAACAAGGAGGCAGAATGGATGGACATTGAGAGAAGACACAGAAGCGACAGCACGGGCCCCAGTGATGGCTTCGAGCAAGGACTGGACCCAGCAGATGTCAAAGCCTCGTTTTCTCCTCCAGAGAGCTCAGCTGTATGTTTAGTGGCGGTTCTTCTCTCCTGCTTACAGCTGGCAAATTTCCTTCACCACCGTCACCCCCATACCTCCCTTTCATTTAAATCCGATCCTAAACGTGCCTTGGGGTCAAGTCTTAAAATAATTTGGTTGTGACACTGGGTCCCAGAAGTAAGCTGCTGACTCACTTGCAGCTAAGTGTGCTTGGAACTTGGCTGCTGGTGTCCTAGAACCACAGAGAGGAAACATAGACCCGGATTTCCAATCTAGTACAGCTGCTTCCCTACAGAAAATGGAGAAGGAAAAAAAAAAAAAAAAAGGAAAGGAAACCCAAGCAAATCACACAGGGGCTGTTGAGCGGCGCAGGAGTGGAAGGAAATACATTCTCTTTGGGGTCAGGTGTCTGGCCTGAGAGCTGATTACAACACACAGGAGGGTGGACTTCGGGGGCAAGGGCGGCATGAGAGTGAAGTCATGCCTCTGGAAACAAGTGACCATCCGTCAGAGCAGAATCAGAGCAGAATCCCGTGGCTCCGAGAGGAAATGCTCTCCATCAGCTACAGTGGCCCGGGAAGGAGGCTCCTTGTGCTCCGCTGAGGCGAGAGTCGCGTGCCCACAGCACCCAGTGGCAGAGGTGTCGTGCCCCTGCGGGAACAGGGCCGGCTCCCCGTGTGCAGTGCAGGCAGCGGGCCGTGGACTCACTGGTTTCCTATCCATGGGATAAGAACACTCTTGGGGGTTTCAGTGCTTCTCAAAGGAAAGAAGGAACAAAGGACACCTGCCTGGCTGCAGCCCCCCGGCTGGTAGGCGACGTCCTGGGGGAGCTATGACAGTGCTGGGCCACCTCCTGGGGGCAGGGGCTCTGTAGAACAGGCCGGGCGGAGGCCAAGTCCTAAGTCCTATGTGCACATTTCACAGAGCCTCCAGACTTCCCCCCAGGCGGCAGGAGGCTGATTTGCCAAGCTCAGGAGGGGGTGGGCAGAGGAGAGAAGAAAGAGGGGGAGCGGTGCCAGGGGGAGTGAGGGAGGCAGAGGGCAGGCCGCTCTCCCTCCAGGACAGCCTCACCGTAAGCTTGTCTGTTTGGGGAGCTTAGCACCCATCAGGATGCCCGAGGTGAGCGTCACGGGGGCTTTCATCTGCATGCTGGAGCCCACCATGGTGGGGAAGCTGCGGTTTCGACGGATGCCGCTGCCAAGCTGCAGGCCCCCCACGGCACTGGAGACGGGGCCGCAGCCCAGAGGCAGCCCCTCGGGGACCAGGCCACCCGGCATGAAGCCCGGCACCGGGCCAGGGGGGCCCCCCAGGAGGGGCCCCGGGTCCTCAGTCAAGGTGGGCACGTGCGCCCGGCCCGAGTTCACCACTTTGGCAACACCAAACCTCCTGACTTTGTCCACGAGGTTGAGGTTGGAGACCGACACGTCCGTCTGGCTCTCGCTGCTTCGCACGCTCTTCTTCTCCCTCACCTCCCTCAGGATGGAGCTGGCCGGCTTGGAAGCCAGGAAGTTGTCGTAGGGGGGGCTCGTGCACTTGAACTCAAAGGGCGGCGGGGAGGAAGTGGGCGTCTGCATGGGCGAGTTGGGCGGTGTGGAGGGGATCACAGCCATCCTGGGAGTGTAGGAGTGCAGGAGTGAGCTCCGGCCAGCTCTGTCCCAGCTCTGCGGGTCATACACGGCCGCGGAGATGCCCCGCTCTTTCAACAGCCACACCAGGCCCAGAGACGTGCTCATGGTGGTCGTGGACTCCCGCACGTTCGTGAAGGACTCGGCCAGGCTCAGCCTCCGGGGTGTGCACGGCGTGGCCACAGGTGTGGGCTTCAAGTGGCAGGCGCTGCCACAGGCTGGCGTTGGGGCTGAGTTAAGGCTGATGGGAAGAGAAGGCAGGTCACTGATCAGAACACGTCCATGGGCACCAGGACAAGAGCCAGAGGCCAGTTTCCCACAGGGGGAGGGGTGGGCCTGGGACACAACCATGGGGGCTCTCAGCCCGGGCTCTTCTCATCTGCTCTCACTCACCCTGGAGGCCGTGGGCGCCCTTTACGTGGGGCCCTGTGCTAGGCTAACAGCAAGTTGCAGCTGCTGGCTTCCTCACAGCCCTAGTGGGGGGCAGGGCGGAGGTTAATAACTGCACCCTTTGCAGGTGAGGAAACTGAGGCTCAGAGAGGAAGTGAGGTGGCTTGCTCAGTGTCACACTCACACAGCCGTTAAGTGAAAGATGTGGGGCTTGAACCCCTGTCTGTGTGACCCTCTAGGCTGTCAGAGGGCAGACTAGGAAGCAGAAAGTGTCTCTCACCCCCACGCTACCAAACTGACTCAAATTCCAGCATTCTTTCCTAATGTCTACTTCTAGAGGCAAGCAATGAACTGGATGTACGGGGCCAAAAGCAGGTGGGACAAACCAAGGTGGAGGGCTCTGGGGGAGGGAGGCTCACATCAAAGTCAGTGGCAGGTCCCAGCTCCTGCCCCAGTAGTGAGAGTTACAGGGCTGGAGGAAGTCAGGCCCTTATCCTGTGTTATCCACTACACATTCATGGAGCTACCTAGGAAAAGGTCGTGTGTGTGTGTGTGTGTGTGTGTGTTGTGTGTGCCCTGTGTGACAAAGAGGACCTGTGTGACTCCTTCATCCACCTGTGTCACACCGAGGACCCACTGTGCTCCTCCAGAAGCTACAATCTGGCAGTGCAAGGAGCTGAGCAGAAGGAAAGGCACTGCAATCTGCCCAGAAAAATAAAGCTGCTGTAGGGATGCAACAAGGCCACACAGGCACAGATGCTCTGTTTGCTGCTGGACAAGTGACACATTAGCAGTCAGTACCTGCTTGAGGAAGTGTCTGGGGCTGCAGGGACCCCTGGAGCAGGGTGGAGGCCAGATACCTTGGGTAAAACACCAACTAGAACAACAGGGAGGAAGGAGACTCGCTTTGGAGCAGGTCTCTGGAATGATCTAAGATGAGTCTCTCCCGTCCCACAGGAGGGGCCAATTCCAAAGCAAGTAGACACCTGGGTGACCACACCACTGCAAGGGGTAAGGAGCACAGAGCAGGCCAGTCACACAAGCTTGGGAGGGGGGCTGCTGGCAGGTCGGGAGCACTAGTAGAAACGTGAGGTTAGATACCACAGCAGGTTCTCATTAAGTGTAAACACCACTGCACTCAGACCAGCCAACCACAGCAGTTTCTTAAGGCACAGGGGGATTTCTCTGAGATGTTGATCTAGGAGCAGTCTGGGGACAAAGCCATTCTGGATGTAAAAAAAAAATCCTACTTCCTGGACCATTCCTAGAGAGATCACAATTTTGCTTCAAGCCGTCATGCTTTTAAACTCAAGGAAAATGCAAACGTCTTGGTACTAGCCTCTCGACTTTTTTTGGTCCCCTGTGGACTTACTGATGAGCATGTGTGGGGTTTTGAGCTCTCTGTCTATGGTTAGGAGGAACACCAGATGCCAGACTCTCCCAGGAGGAAACGACGCCCCATGTGTTGCAAGCAACCTCTTCCAAACATAAAGCCACAGAATGGGGGAGCCAGACTCTCTGGAGGCAGAAAAGGAGACAGAGACAAGCCAACATTTACAGATCCCCTTCCTGTGAGGACTTGGGTTAGGCCTGGATTAGTGACGGCTCTTTGGCTCAACTGGGGTGGCTTAGACAGGTTAGGGGTATCCCCCGTCAAGGCCAAGTTAGCCAGAGACACAACTGCACCTAAGTCCCGAGTTAGTGGCGACCACGCGTGCACACACAGCAGGGTCCACGCGGCCCCACCAGGGCAGGCACTGCTGGCGGTGTGCTCACCCCCTGCCTTGCCTCTGGGTTCACTCTCTGCCCTACACCTCCTCTCAGTTCAGCCGGGCAGAAGGCCGCTTCCTCGTCCTCCTCACATGACCTGCGGAGAGTCATTCAGTTCAGGCACTCCCTGGGGTGCTGCTCCCCTCTTGCCTCCCTCCCACTCTGCTTTGCCATCCACCAGTTCTGCCATCTTGCTTGACTGCACCCACCATTTCTCCATGCTGGAGGAGACCCCCACCTTTTTTATTTTTTGCTTTTATTGGAATCTGTGGGAGACCTGAATTCAAGCCAAGCAGGCTGCCCTCTTCCCACAGGGTACCAAACCTCTAATGCTTCTTAGAAGCAGCAGAGTGAAAAGAGCCGGGTCGGACAGAAGGCCACCCTTTGCTCTTTATCGTTTCCAGTGTGAAAGTGTGACTGTAGACAGGTTCCTCAGGTCTTCTCCAGAGGTACAAGGGGTCCCATCCCGTAAAGAACCCTGTACTCTGCTGTCAAATTTGGGGGCCAAAAAAAAAATCCCAACAGACTTGGCCTTCGGGTCTGTAGTCGTATCAGCTTCACCTGGGTAAGCAGGACTCCCACTCATCAACATCTCTAAGGACCAGTAAAGATGGGCCGGGATCTCCTTCTCTGAGCTAGCTTTGAATCGCTGGGGGTCTTGAGTCAGAAGGGAAAGTGGTCACTGAGGTGAACTGGGATCCTTATGCCGGTCCTTGCACTTTGCACCATGTGTGCTTATCTGCTGCGCTACCGCCTGACTCCCAATGGCTTTTCAAAGAAAAAATGGCCCTGACTCCCAATGGCCTCTCTACTTTGGTCTTCCCTGCCTCACAGAGAGTCCCCACCACAGCTGACCCCTGCCTACCATGGGGCTAAAGTTCCTTACCTTGGTGTGACCCGCGTGAGTTCATCTGAGGGGTGCAGGATGCGGCAGGTGGTGAAGGTGAACGTGGAGTTGGTCTGAGACATGCACTTCCCAGGATGGTGGGCTAAATTGGGGAAGGAAGCAAAACATTGACCTTGTACCTAAGTATCTCCTAGAAAAGACTGAAAAATCCAGCATATCCTCCCCCGACAGAGGCAAGAACAGTCGGGACCTTGCTTGCTGGATCTGGGTGAGAAGGTGAAATGCAGACGTCCTGCAGCACGAGTGGCACCTCAGTCAACCCCACTGTGGTGCACTGGTCTGAAGAACAGAATTCCAGCTTTGCACCCAGTCCAGACAGGCTCCCGCATCAGTGAACTTTGGCCAGTAGTGGATCCTTTCAGGGGGTGGGGGGAGGGGCAGGGAGCGGAGGAGCAGAGGAGAAATTTTGGCTTTCCTCTTCAAAGGCTAGGACTGGCTTCATTCTCTTGTCACTTTGCATTTTGTTAGCCAGCAGATATAATACCCTCTCTGTGGAGAGGAGAGGTGCCTAGCATCTGGAAACGAGACAAAACTCACAGCTCCCTTCCTATCCACACAGGAAGGAGCTGAGTGAGGGACATTGGTTCCACTACTGTCCATCTGTGATCAGCAGGGCAGGAGATGAGCCCTCGGCTGCCTCAACAGCGCTGTGCTCAGAACCCTGGGACTTCCCCAGAGCTAGAGCTCTGGGATCAGGTCTGGCTGCACACAGGGTAAGCAGTCCCCCCCCCCCCCCCAACCCCCGGCACCTTCCTGCCAGCCCTCTCATGTCTGGTTTCGGAAGAAAAGGAGGTAGTAACAACTTGTCCTCAATGTGCTTGCTTTTTCCCCCAGTGCTCTCAGGTGCCGTTGCTGTTGAGGCAGCTGAAGGCTATTACGGTCTGGAGCAAAGTAGATCGAGAAACATTAGGATCATGCATCAGAAAGCAGGTGAGTGATGAAAGTGTGCCAGAGACATCATGATTGTAGAGGTCATCCTCATTCAGAACTCAAATATTAGAGAGAGAGAGAGAGAGAGAGAGAGAGAGAGAGAAATGTCAAGAAAAAAGGAAAATAAAATTAAAAGAATAAAAAAGATGCAGCTCTAAGTAGCATGCACAGTGGAGACCCAGATGATTCCCCTCCAGCCCGGCCCAGCCCACAGCTACTGCAGCAGCTCAGCCCCCAGAGACCTCCTGGGAGAAAACCAACTTAAGACATCAGAGGCCGTGAGCGACCAGAAGATTCCAAACGCTGTGAACTAGAATCTTCCAGCTCTTTATGGCAAGTTATTTCATGGACGTGGCAAAAGGGAAAGAGAACAGAAGAGACCGGTGCCCCCAAGTGTGTATAGATTCACACATATATGACCCTGTCTTAAAAAGACAGAGAGGGAGAGGGAGAGGGAGAGGGATGAAAGCGAAACATGTCGGAGACACACCGCAGCACTGGTTTGCCCTGGTGAGTAAGGTCCAATCCATCTCTGTGACAAAGGGGGCTCCCACGTGCCCCGTGTGTCAAGAGGCACCGTGGCTACAGGTGCAAACTCTCAGCCCTGGGGAGGTGGCAGGCAAAGCAGAAAGGAGTTTAAAAATGCTTAAAAATAGCCTTTATGAATGTTTCTCAACCAGTTCATGCAATGGCTTTGAAACTCAAATCATTGAGAACTTGCCACAAAGGAAATAAAAATGGTAAAAGCTGCAGAAAAGGCAACCAAACAATCACAATTCTCTTGCTGCAGTGAGAGCTGGAGATGAAAGTGACAGAAAACCTGAGAACAGCCTCCCTAATAACAGTTGTGGTGGAGTTATTGGGGAGAGGAGGACAGAGGAAAAAAACACAGCAAATAGGAGTGGTTAGGGGGAAAACAGCTGAAGAGACGAGGACATGAAACAAAATCAAAGCGAGGCTGGATTTCAAATTAGCAGGTGGACCCGCTGGTCACGACACCCGACAAATCACAGATATCCACTGCCTCTCCCACCCCCTTTCCACATCAGACCTGTGATTGCAACAGGCCAGTGTAGGATGGACAGTTTAGAGACACAGTCGTATCAGCAGAAGCAAAACCCATCTTATGCAAATGGGTTTGGAGGATAGGAAAAAGGCTGCTAAAAATTCAGAAGTCTGAGACCACTCCCCAGAAGCAATGGACAGCTTTTGGAAGACCCAGGAAAATCAACAAGTTTCCAGAATGCTAAGGCGGAGGTTGGTTCCCTCTAAAATACCACTGGGATGCCCAGGTCCACCAGCTCTCCACGGTCACCACTGACTGCCGGGTGGCTGCAGTACTTCCCCTCCTTAGGACACAATACAGAGACAGTGAGTGGCTCTCCTGAGCCTCCTGGAAGCACCTACTCACCACAGCAACACGGGCTGGCTCTAAGGTTGCAGTGAGCAGAGAGTCCTCACAGCATGAGGTATCTGCCATGTTCTTCTGGGCAGGGAGCAGGGAAGCCCAGGCTGGGTCTCCCCAACCAGCCCAACTTAAGAAGTTGCGTTCATCCCGCCCACTTGGAGGTCTCCCAGGATAGGCTTTCAATTGTTTTTTTTTTTGTTTGTTTCTTTGTTTTTTGATTTTGCCTCCAGGGTTATTGCTGGGGCTCAGTGCCTGCACTAAGAATCCACTGCTCCTGGAGGCTATTTTTTCCCTTTTGTTGCCCTTGTTGTTTATGGTAGCTGTTGTTGTTAACTGCTGTCATTGTTGTTGGATAGGACAGAGAGAAATGGAGAGAGGAGGGGAAGACAGAGAGGGGGAGAGAAAGAGAGACACCTGCAGACCTGCTTCACCGCTTGTGAAGTGACCCCCCCTGCAGGTGGGGAGCCGGGGCTCAAACCGGGATCCTTACTTTGGTCCTTGCGCTTTGCACCAGGTGTGTTTAACCTGCTGCGCCACCGCCCGCCCCGCAAGGCTTTCTTAGTTCCAATTTCCTTCCCAAATCCTTATTCTCACCCCCCTCGCCCCCACCCCCACCCCAAGTCTGACCAAGGAAGGTCTCACAGTACTGCGAGAAGATGCATGGATCAAAGCACCATAATTACTCTCACCCATCATTCTACTGAGGAATGAACTTACTCTTTCTCCTCCCAAGCCCCTATGCTTTCTTATTTTCAATTGTTCCCTAGATTCTGACACTGGTTCCAAAGACAAATATATCGGGTAACCCTCATGCTGAATTAGGAGGCTTCATTCGTCAAGACTTGCTATGTCGGTGGATTACATATCGGTGGCTAGCATGCAGGTTGTCCTGAAAAGAAGCCCATGAGTGGCAGGAGGTGGAGGTGGGGGGTGTCCCAGGGCTTTTTAAGGTGTCCCAGGGCCACTGTGATCATTTGCTCTCTGATCTGACTCTGGTGGCTCTCTGCCCAGGGTAGGTGTACTTGGCACATGGTTCTGATCGGGAAACTGGAGAAGCTGGGGTGCCTGGTAATGACGGGGAAACCAGGCACTTGGGATCTTGCAGTAACCCCAGCCTCCAGGGGATTGGGATGTCCTCCCTCGATGGACACTTCATCCTTAATATTATAACTAATATAATGATTGATATGGGAGTGGAATATAAACAAAGAATAGTAGTTATAGCAGTGATTTTTTAAAAAAGATGAAAGTGATTTTTAACACTACACATGTCATAAGATGGCACTGTTTTAGCTCTTAGTTCCAGGCTTAACATGGGTTGGATGACCTGTTCTCTGCTTAAGCCTTCCTCACGCCAGCCCATATCTGGCCCCGCAGCCCTGCAAGGACCTGGGTTCCCTGTGTAGATGCTGGCCTACAGGCAGTTTCTGTTACAGGTTTTAGAGCTTTAGCTGGTTCTATGTCAAGGTCTATTTTTAGTTCCTGCAAAGTTAAAAGTCTGTTCTTCTCACTACAACGAGCTGCTTCTATTTTGTCTGAGAACAACCCACTTTTGACAGACTAATACTCTGATTACAGCATCTAGAGCAGGGAAGAAGTCCATTCAGTTGGCTCCTGGGTATCTTATGGAGAAAAAAAAGGGCACAGGCTGGGGGCTGGGTGGTGGCACAGCGGGTTAAGCACACGTGTTGCGCAAGGACTGGCGTAAGGATCCCAGTTTGAGTCCCTGGCTCCCCACCTGCAGAGGGGTCGCTTCATGGGCAGTGAAGTAGGTCTGCAGGTGTCTGTCTTGTCTCTCCCCCTCTCTGTCTTCCCCTCCTCTCAGATTTCTCTCTGTCCTATCCAACAACAACAGCCATGGCAACAATAACAAGGGCAACAAAATGGGGGGGGGGGGGCATGGCCTCCAGGAGCAGTGGATTCATAGTGATAACCCTGGAGGCAAAAAAAAAAAAAAAAAAAAAGAAACGAAACGAAACAAAACAAAATAGGAGCTGGGCAGTGGCACAGCGAGTTAAGTGTACATGGTGCAAAGTGCAAGGACCAGCATCAGGATCCCGGTTCAAGCCCCCAGCTCCCCACCTGCAGGGGGTTCACTTCACAGGTGGTGATGCAGGTGTCTGTCTTTCTCTCCCCCCTCTGTCTTCCCTTCTTCTCTCGATTTCTCTGTCCTATCCAACAACAACGACAGCAACAACAACAATGATAAACAACAAGGACAACAAAAGGGAAAAAATTTAAAAACAAAAAAGGAAAAAGTTGCAGGCTAAGTCTCTTTGGGTCTTTGGGATGCCAATAAACTTGCCCCCTTGCCCTCAGTGACAGGTACCAACAGGCTGGGGGAGGGAGGTTGCTATTTGCTTTGGACCCTCCTGAGCAACCCAACCACAGCTCCTGCCACCCTGTGCTCCCTCGGGGCTCCTCTCTTAGAGCATAGGCTGGGGTGCTGGTGCTGGGGGGACTCTGGTTTTCACAAGGAGGTTGCTTCAAGCAGACTTTGCTCAAGATTTTTTTTTTTGTCACTAGGATTATTGCTGGGGTTCAGTGCAAGCACTATAAATCCACAACTCCAGGCAGTTTTTTTTTTTCCTTTCTCTTTCTATTTTTTTTACTAGATAGCACAGAGAGAAATTGAGAGAGGAGAGGGAGATAGCACACTTGTGAAACACCTCCATGGGTGGTGGCTCAAGCCCAGGTCCCTGTGTATGGTAATAAGTGTGCTTAGCACCCAGGCCCCACTTAGGAAGAAAGTCTAAACAAAACTGCCCTATGCTGTTTGTTCGTTTTGTAGAGTCAAGTATCTCATTCTTTCATATTTCCTTCTGAGCTGGTCGATTTTGCTGTGGTTTAATCTAGAGTCAGATACAAGGGCAGAAGAGCTTCCAGAGCCTCTGTGAAATGCAAAGGGGTATGTGCAGACCACCCACCCAGTTGACAGCTACCTGACCCTCCCACGGTTGTGACAGAACCAGGGATGGATGGAAAAACTGCCCATCAAAGTGAGAACTCGCCGTCAGCTCACGCCAAGGGCGCAAGAAGGAAATATCCTATACTGAGGGACTGTGACTCCCACGTGCCAGACTTTCCCTTTCGACTGTCAGGATTCCACAACCAATTCTCCCTCCAAGCCCACCTACGTCCAGCAATGGGGCTGAAAGTACAACACAGTACAGGCTGTCTCAGCTTTGTTCAAACGGTCCCCTGCCCAGACCCAGCAGGAGGAACCTCAGCTTCCTGAACTTTCTGTCTGGCTCTGTCCTCCATAACTCATAGCCCTCTCTTCCCTTGTTCAGTCATAGCTCCAGAGAAGAAATTGGACCTACATATAACAGATAAGGAAGTCACAGAAGCGAATTCTTGGATTTTGCCCCTGGGAGACCAGAGTTTGGAATTTCAGATTTTCAAAGGTCAAATATGATTTTGACCTACTAATTAGGGTCGTTCCCATTGTGACACAGCTTCACTACAGGGCAGTCACCTGGCAGGACACCATGATTGACACGAGCCTACTTCATAGCACTGTCCCCACTTGAAATATCCCCCATGTGGGTGAATATGAAAAACCAATGGCCTCACTTTCCTCTATGTTTCTTTAACCACTCCTCCTTCTCTCTTTTAAGGATCAAGGGGTCCGAGACAATTCAGATGAACTGCATTCAACTGATCAACTACCAACTTATCTCTGATTCTCACACTCAGAGCTAAGCTCTTGCTTAGACACAAACACCTACAACTCAGAACACCAACTGTACAAGAGGGAGATTGTTCTGACAGAGAGCATTTCTATACAGATTTAAGTCAAATGTATCACTGAAAGTAAAAATATCATCTAAAATGTGTGGAAACAAATCATTTTAATCATCTAAACTACTTACAATGTAATAACGTGGAACGATCCCTGCTTGCAAAGACATGGGATTAGAGATACCAGCACATGATGACACAATAACACATTAAAATATAGAATCAATTTTTTTTTCAGCAATCACATTTTTTCTCCAAGGGACAGCAGGCTTTAGGCAAAAGTACCTAATAATGAGTCTTCTCAATTTCCTCTCTTCATAATAGTTGAGGGGAAGAAAAAAAAGGTTAATATCCTCTGTCTGCAAATTTTCTTTTGAAACGCATGTGATGCAAAGAGCAAGGACCAGCCTAAGGAGACCAGTTTGAGCCGCCAGCTCCTCACCTGTAGGAGTCACTTCACAGGCCGTGAAGCAGGTCTGCAGGTGTCTGTCTTTCTCTCCCCCTCTCTGTCTTCCCCTCCTCTCTCCATTTCTCTCTGTCCTATCCAACAACAACAATAATAACTACAACAATAAAACAACAAGAGTAACAAAAAGGGAATGAATAAATAAATATTTTTTAAAAATTTCTCCTGAATAACTCCTCCTGGCATTGTGTTGTGTGACAATAAAAAGTCCCAACATTGAGAAGGAGAAAAAGATAAGACTTGGCTCAGCTCAAATATAAATCCCAACACAGCATTCCTGCTAAAGCTTAGCTGTCTACAGATAAGTCTGGGCCTCTGGAGTTGATTTATTTGTTTATTTGGTTGGTTTCTTTGTTTCTTACATTCCAAGAAACAAAGTAGGCCTGTCATTCCCCAGAGAGAAATAATAATCTAGTTATTCTGTGCCCTGAGCTTTCAAAATGCTTCTCACCCGGAAAGCAAGCTCCAAAGAACGCTCACAGAAATGAGGAGACTTAACCAAAACTGCCCTCCATAGCCTATGTAGTTCTTTTTGACCACACACTTTTTACCTGACCCCTGTAAGGCTTTGACTGCACACCTGTGGTCTCTCCTCAAACAGAGCTGCTAGGAAGAGTCTGCTACAGGCTTGAGTGTGAGGAGGGAAGTGATAAACATGACTTTGTGGCAAAGATACTACCCAGGGTTTGGCATTCTCCTGTCTGGTCTTTGCTTTCTCCCTCAGTCTCCAAAGGAAATTTTCAGCTGATCTGATGAACTGAACTCCCTGAAGATGGGTGATTCCCTCCTACTCTACCTTCAGGGTACGGGGAGAGGGCAACATGGTGCTGTCCAGGGCCACTGAAAAAAAAAACCTGCTTCTTTTTCTTTCAAGCTTTAATTTTGAGAGAGAGGGAGGGAGGGAAAGTGAGAAGGACAGGGAGCAGGAGTGGGAGAGAGAGAGGAGAGGGAGAGGTAGGGAGAAGGCAAGGGAGAGAAAAAGGCAGGGAGAGGAAGAGAAAAAGGCAGGGAGAGGGAGAAGGAGAGGGAGAAGGAGAGGGCCAGGACACTGTTCTGACATCGCAGTGTGGGGACTGAACCTGGGACCACAAACCTGCTAGTTCTTTGGCTCCCTGCTAAGCCACCTCTTGATCTCAGAGATTCTCAGCGTGTGCAGATACTGAATAATAAACATTACATTCCTTTGCAAGCTCAATCTGGTGAGTTATTTACTCATTTGTGTTTTTGTTTTTTGTTTTTTTTTTTCCTCCAGGGTTACTGGGCTCGGTGCCTGCACCATGAATCCACTGCTCCTGGAGGCCATTTTTCCCCCTTTTGTTGCCCTTGTTGTTGTAGCCTTGTTGTGGTTACTATTATTGCCATTGTTGATGTTGTTCGTTGTTGGACAGGACAGAGAGAAATGGAGAGAGATGGGGAAGATAGAGAGGGGGAGAGAAAGATAGACACCTGCAGACCTGCTTCACCGCCTGTGAATCGACTCCCCTGTAGGTGGGGAGCTGGGGGCTCAAACCGGGATCCTTACGCCGGTCCTTGTGCTTTGTGCCATCTGTGCTTAACCTACTGTCCGACCCCTTACTCATTTGTTTTTCACCAGAAACACTGCTCAGCTCTGGCTTAAGGTGAACAGAGCTGCAGGCATAGACGTCTTTAGTATATAATCACTATGCTATCTCCCTGGCCCTTGATAACTTAATTGTTGAAAAAAATATTGATCTGTAAATAAACCTATGTGAGAAACCTTATTTATTGCCACCAGGATTATCACTGAAGCTCAGTGCTGGTACTAGCAATCTACAGCTCCTGGCAGTCATTTTTTTTTTTTCCTTTCCTATTTTATGCCACAGGACAGAGAGAAATTGAGAGGGGAAGGGTAGATAGAGAGTGAGAGAGAAAGAGAGACACCTGCAGACCTGCTTCACCAATTGTGAAACGTCCCCGCTGTAGCTGGGGAGCCAGGGGAATCTACAGCCCTTCTGCCTAGCACTAAGTGCCCTTACCAGGTACACCACAACACAGTATCTAGACACCCTTCTACATGTGGATAGCTCTTGGGTTCAGGTCAAAGAAAATAAAAAGTTGATCTCAAAGCTGTTTGACTGCAGGTATCTGAATTGTGGGAGAAGCCACCCAGATCATCATCTCTCTCTGCCCTGTATCTTGTGGGGAGTGTCATCCAGCCCTGGCCTCCACCGTGGTGGCACAGAATGTCATGAGTGGGAGTCGGGCGGTAGCGCAGCGGGTAAAGTGCAGGTGGCGCAAAGCACAAGGACCGGTGTAAGGATCCCGGTTTGAGACCCCGGCTCCCCACCTGCAGGGGCGTTGCTTCACAGGTGGTGAAGCAGGTCTGCAGATGTCTTTCTCTCCCCCTCTCTGTCTTCCCCTCCTCTCTCTATTTCTCTGTCCTATCCAACAATGACAATAATAATAAGCACAACAACAATAAAACAACAAGGGCAATAAAAAGAGGGAAAATGGCCTCCAGAAGAAGTGGATTCGTGGTGCAGGCACCGAGCCCCAGCAATAACCCTAGAGACAAAAGAAAAAAGGAATATTTAAAAAATAATAATGTCATTAGCATGACAGCACTGGTTAATGAGAGCACTTGCTGGCTCTTTCCCCTTCACGCTCAGCTCAGCACAAGCAAGGTGAGACTCTGGAAATCTGGGGCAAAGAGTAATCACATGGGAGTCGGGCGGTAGCACAGCGGGTTAAGCGCACGTGGCGCAAAGCTCAAGGACCAGCGTAAGGATCCCGGTTGGAGCCCCGGCTCCCCACCTGCAGGGGAGTCACTTCACAGACGGTGAAGCAGGTCTGCAGGTGTCTGTCTTTTTCTCCCCCTCTCTGTCTTCCCCTCCTCTCTCCATTTCTCTCTGTCTTATCTAACAATGATGACATCAATAATAACTACAACAATAAAACAACAAGGGCAACAAAAGGGAATATATAATAAATAAATATTTTAAAAACAAGAGTAGTCACATGACTGGGGATCCTTGGGGCTCAAAGCTAGTCCCCAGGATGTGAGTAATTCTGCAAGCTCACTGCCTGCTGGGCACAGGTGGTGGTGGTGGGGGGAGGTTGGCCAGAGAGTTTCTATAGATTCATCCAGTCCTCTCTTTTGGGAAGAGTTTACCGATATCCTCTTAGGGTTCCTTTGGTTCAAGAGCACTGCTAAAGCACTTCACCAACATTCACTTTGGCTACATGTGTAAATTGGAAGGAAAATCATTTTCATCAAGTTAAAAAAAGCAAAAAAAAAGTGCAGTATATGAAGCTCTGTTATTATCAAGCATGAGGTCCTGGGTTCAATGCCCACTACCATATGTACTGTAGTGATACTCTGGGACCCCGCTTTCTCTCCCTCTCTTCCCCTTCCCACTCCCTCTCCCATAATCAGTAATTTAAAAAACTATTTTATTTTTTTTATATTTTATTTATTCCCTTTTGTTGCCCTTGCTGTTTTATTGTTGTAGTTATTATTGTTATTATTTTTTAATTTTTTATATTTATTTTCCCTTTTGTTGCCCTTGTTTTATTGTTGTTGTTATTATTGTTGTTATTGATGTTGTTGTTGGATAGGACAGAGAGAAAGGGAGAGAGGAGGGGAAGACAGAGAGGGGGAAAGAAAGACAGACACCTGCAGACCTGCTTCACCAGCTGTGAAGCAACTCCCCTGCAGGTGGGGAGCCGGGGGCTCGAAACGGGATCCTTAAGCCAGTCCTTGCGCTTTGCGCCACGTGCGCTTAACCCACTGCACTACTGCCCGACTCCCAATCAATAATTTTTAAAAAGAAAAAAAGTAAAGACTGATCTATTCGGTGTTGTCTGAAATCCTGAACACTTCTTGAACTTCCTTCCCAATACTGCTTGTGGAAAGGCTCTTATATTCCTGCTGAACAACCCAGCCCGGCCCGGCCCTGCCGGCCCAGTCCAGCCCAGCCCAGCCCAGCTCAGCTCAGCGGAAACCCCACTTTTCAACGTGGAGCAAGACTCATAACAGGAAGAGGAGAGCTGATGGAGTGAGGGGGTCCAAATCTACTTTTTTCCCCTTTGTTTTTAGCAGCCTTTCCTGTTCCCAACTTTAACAGTCCTCCACTGGGCCATGCACCTCTAAGATGGGCAGGGAGTTTCACCCATTTGTTACAAAGAGGAGGCGTAAGACTATATTTAAGAAAAAAAAAAGGAAACGATTTAATCATCACCCACACAAACGAGCAGAAGCTACAGACAGAGAACCACTACAGATGGTGCCCAGAACAGAGGTGTGAATGGCCCAGAACTCTGCCTCTGGTAAGGGTGCCAGGATTACAGGACTTATCGTGGTGCCCTCACCAGACCCCTCCTCCTCCTCAGTGGCCGCTGGCGGTTCCTGCATCTCCTCTGGACAAGCCTGAGGTTGGCTCGGGGAACTTCTGCTGCCTGAGACAGTCACACGTGCTCGGGACCTCTCACCTGAGGTCTCTGGGTGCTGAACTGGCGTGGAGGTAGCTAGGCCCGGGAGGGAAATATGGTCACCTGTGTCATCTTCCTCAAAGTCGTTAAGGCAGTAGACTTCATCCAGGTCAACGTCCAGTGGCCGGAAGCCCTTGGTGACCACACCGGGTCGGGGGTCCAGGATGCCCCCCAGGTGAGGCTGGGCCAACTGCTGCCAGTGGTGAAGGGTGGCAGAACCTTGCAGGAGAAAGAGCGGGAAGGAGGCAGGGAGAAAGAGGTTAGGATGGCGGGAAAGCTGATGCCGTCACCACCCACAAAGCGGGGAGCAGGAACCCAGCACGCCCTAGGCTCCACAGTGGACTTTGCAAGGGGCCATCTGTGAGGCTGCTTTTGTCCTTTCTCCTGTGCGAAAGGAGCTAATACCCTCACCAACTTAAGGAGCCAAAAGTTAAACTGTCTTTATAATTTGCAGAGCTAGGGTCTTGTACATGCATGAACTCACCAATCGTGGGTTGTTGTTTTTTTTTCATTGAGGGAGGGCACATAGAGAGAGAGGGAAACCACAGGGGGCTCATAGAGATAGAGGGAAAGAGAGAGAGAGGGAAACCACAGGGGGCAGAGAAAGAGAGTGGGGGACCAAAGGGGACACAGAGAAAGAGAGAGAGGGAAACCACAGGCGGGCTCATAGAGAGAGACACCACAGGGACACACACACACACACACACACACACACACACACACACACACACACAGGGAAACCACAGAAAGAGAGGAAAAGCACAGCATCCGAGTCTCCCCCAGGGCTAGGGCACCCCCCCATGTGGTGTAGGTCCTGACCCTGGACCAAGCCAAGACAAATGCCCTAACTGGTGAGCCCTCAAGTTAACGTTTAAAGACTAAAAATTTCTTGATTTTATGCACACTCTGTACCTAGGATGTTTGGTGCCAAACTATATTAATCAACTCTGGTCAGGCCCCAGATTCATCATATAGTTGCTTCAGACACAGAGGAGATAAAAATAGGCACAAAGGGCCGGTGGCAGGGGTGTGTGTGTGTGGACTACCCAGCATGAGTGGAGCACACAGTCTGGGGGCAGGGAAGCCAGAGCAGAAGCCAGAATAGGACCATATGATATCAGCCCCAGCAAAAGAAAGGCCAAAAGCACCCTCGGGAGCACAGACAGGCAAGGAGTAGGCGTGGCACTGTCCCTCCACCTGGGATTTCTGCCTTCTGTCAGAAATTCAGAAACAACGTGGGTCTGGAGAGAGCTAATGGCTACAGAACACAGAGGTCTGAAGCAGAAGAGCCAATCTCCTTGGTGACATCAGACTCTGGGACTCAGAGGACATGGTGCCAGGTATGTAATGATACCTGGTGAGTCCCAGAGCCTTAGGGCAGCAGATAGTCTGCAAAGAAAGGCTTCTGAGACCAGTGAGCTCGGGGAAGCTGGGCAGAGAAGGGCAGGGACTGGAGGCTACCTCAGAGTTCCTGCTATCTGCTACCTGCTGGGATCTGCCTGCCTGACCCTCTGCCCCCCTGGGAGCACCAATACCCCTGGTGGGCCTGCTGTGGTGGTGTGTGCCTCCCAGCTCTGTGAGTTCTAGTCCCATTTGTTCTACAGCTAAGCAAGTTGGTCACACAAAGGAACACAAGAAAGGCTTGTGGGGAGTCGGGCAGTAGTGTAGCAGCGGGTTAAGCGCACGTGGCGCAAAGCGCAAGGACCAGCATAAGGATCCCGGTTCGAGCCCCTGGCTCCCCACCTGCAGGGGAGTCACTTCACAGGCAATGAAGCAGGTCTGCAGGTGTCTGTCTTTCTCTCCCCTTCTCTGTCTTCCCCTCCTCTCTCCATTTCTCTCTGTCCTATCCAACAATGACAACATCACCAACAATAACTATAACAAGAATAAAAACAAGGGCAACAAAAAGGAAATAAATATTAAAAAGAGAGAGAGAGAGAGAGAGGCTCATGAGCAAGGATGAGCAAGAGCCTTCCGTACAGACTCCCAGAGAGTGGCCAGTTTTCTGTTGGGGGAGTGAGAACCCCTCTAGGCCACCAGGATGTCCTGCAGAAGGCCAGGAAGTGGGGCTGGGGCTGGGGAGGTGTCCCAGCAGTACAGCACAGGGCTGCATGCATGGGGCTCTGGGTTTGAGGTCACTAGTTCCACATAGGCCACAGCTGAGCAGTGCTGTGGGCATCTCACATAAAAATAAATAAACCTACAATTAAAATGTCTTTGAAAGAGGGAGCATGGGATAAGGAGTCAGTAGCTCTGTAGTCAAGACAAAAGAGAGAGGAAGGGAGGGTGGTGGGGCCAGGGAATGTGGTCTGGGGATGGAAAGTGAGAGGTGAGGAACCAAGCTTAGTGGGAGTGTGAGTGTGAGGTGTGGTGGCCTCCGAAACACTGCTGGGCAGTGACCTCTCGTGGGACAATGTCAGCCCAGCAATCTTGAAAGAATTTTGGAAATGGGCAACATCAAACCCATTTAAGGACCATTCAGAATGGCTTTCCTCCCCGAGGCTTCCAGATTCCCAGTGTAATCCTGGGCATCACCATAAACCAGAACTGAGCATTACTCTGATTTAAAAAAAAAATCCACTTAAATGAGAAAAAAAAAACCCTGCATAATGCTGCCAATACATGTCTAGAAGCATGCCTAAACTCTGAGTTGGTCCCAGGTCAAAAGTACACAAATACAGTAGCAACTGACTTCATCCAGATCGACTTGAGTGAACAAAGTATTTCTAGGTGCCAAGAAGGGAGAAAGATCAGTTGATGGAGGGGTACCGAAAATGACAGAGGGCACCACACACGTATTTTAAGTAGGAAGACACAACAAGAGTCATGGTTCTCTAGGAAGGGTGGTTGACTGTGTGTCCCTACCAGGGGACATATGGCAGTTTCTCAAGACATTTTTTTTAAAAAAAATGTTTATTGATTTATTCATTCTCTTTTGTTGCCCTTGTTGTTTTATTGTTGTAGTTACTATTGTTGTTGTTGTTATTGATGGTGTCATTGTTAGACAGGACAGAGAAATGGAGAGAGGAGGGAAAGACAAAGAGGGGGAGAGAAAGATAGACACCTGCAGACCTGCTTCACCGCCTGTGAAGCGAGCGACTCCCCTGCAGGTGGGGAGCCGGGGGCTCGAACCGGGATCGTTACACCGGTGCTTGTGCTTTGCGTCACATGCACTTAACCCGTTGCTGTGCTACCACCTGACTCCCTTCTCAAGACATTTTTGCTTGTCACAACTGTAAAGGAAGGGGGTGGGGGTTACTAATGGCTTCTAGTGGGTAGAGTCAGGCACGTGACTGTGTATCCTCTGAGTTTCCCTACAGCAAAGAAGGACCGGGCTCCAAATGCCCAGTGCCCAGACTGTGGTTCTTAACTCCCAGGTTGTGAGAGCCTGAAGGCAGATGTGGATTTTCTCAAGAGTGCTCTTATGTAAGTGATACCAGATGTAAAGCCAGAGCTCTGTGGCCATGCTGAAACCAGGCATGTGCTCTTCTGCGGCCTGGCCGCCACAGTATCAGTTATTTACTTATTGATTTATTTTAAAGAACTCAAGGCCAGGTGTTGGCACACTTGGTTGAGTGGACATGTTAGCATGCACAAGGAAGGACCCAGGCTTGAGCCCCTTGTCCCCATCTGCAGGGTGAAGTGTTTTTGCAAGTGGTGAAGTCTCTGTCTCTCCCTTCTTGATTTTTGATTGTCTATCCAATAAATAAAGATAATAAAAATATATTTTTTAAAAGAGCCACTTTACACTGAGACCTGCCTGCGAAACAGAATCACACATAGTATATCTAGTCTCTGTTCACATCTTCACGGAGGTCATGACTGCGCACGCTTTCAGAATGAGGGAATTGAGGTCATTTTACAAACTGAAATCAGTAGTGACAAAGCAAGGATTTGGTGCCAGAGGCCAGGCTTATTCAGTAATGTTACTCTAAAAACCTCAGGTCTGAAAATAAGCAAAGACACTGACATTTCATTCTTTAAGTCCAGGGACAAAGCATAAACGGGGGGTGGGGTGGGCGGGAGATAGACATTCTTGCTGACAAGACTCCTTGTGCTAGTCTTAGGGATCCTCATTCATGATACATAAAAGACTCCATGTTCAAACATTCACTGGAAGCACAGACAATTCTGGCAACAAGGAAGATACTGGTGTGTGTGTGTGTGTGTGTGTGTGTGTGAGAGAGAGAGAGAGAGAGAGAGATTGAGAAATGGCCACATTACCTCCAGTTTTGGAAGGAGAAGCCGACACTAGAAACTAATGTCAAGAAGAGTTGACCTAGGGTGGGACAGTGGTTTATCTGGTAGTGCACATATTACCAAGCACAAGGACCCAGGTCCAAGTCCCAGTTCCTCACCTCCAGGAAGGAAGCTTCATGAATGGTGAAACAGTGCTTGCAGTCCTCTCTCTTAAATAAAATAAATAAAATATTTTTAAAAAGAAGCAGCATTCACACTCTGATGCTTCTGAAGGAGGTCTGAGACATCTCAAATGGGAAAGAATTCAGTGAGACTACAGGGCCCATGGGCCTTGACCTTCCCCCTTTGCCCCACCCCCAGCTGTTGAGCAGGCTGCTCTGTCTCTTCCCAAGCCAGGCACGAGAGAGAATGGGGACTATAAAAGACTGACGCCAGGGTTACAGGTTACAGAGGCAAAGGGCTGAGTTGTGTTCACCGAAGACGCATGGCCAAGGCCATCACCACTGAAATGTTATCCCGAAATGCATGTGGACTTTCCACCCCATGTCTCAGCATTAGTTAATCTCTAAGATCACCCAGACTTCCTGAGAACTTCACCTACTTCTTGCCAGACACTCTTCCAGGAGGCCTACATTTACTGACTCATGTGACCTTCATGTGGACCCTTCCCCCCCTCCCCCCCCCCCCCCCCCGGTACAGATAAGGGGCTGAGCACCAGGAGGTCAAGTAGCCTCCAAGAAATGAGTGGCACACCTGGTGAGGGGCCGGTCTGAGCTAAAGCCCAGGCTGGCTCCAGTGCCCATCTCTGGACAGTACAGGCTGCCGCTCAGCCAGTGAAGAGGAGGCCTCGCAGGCCCTGGCACTCAGGTCAGCAGGGCACCCGGGCAGCACTAAGCCTCACGCAGCTATGTGTTCTCTTCAGCCAGAGCGAGGGCGGTAAAGCCACCTGACACCTGACTATTGGACGTGTGTTGTACAGTGGGGCTGCTAGAATGTCTTCACTTCTGGCCAGTTCTGGGGTTCCAGACCTCACACCCCACCTCCCCTCCACGTCTTCCAATGTCTACATAATCTCCTGTAAGAATTATGCTTGAGGGAGTCGGGCTGTAGCTCAGCGGGTTAAGTGCAGGTGGCACAAAGCACAAGGACTGGCATAAGGATCCCGGTTCGA
Organism: Erinaceus europaeus; assembly: GCF_950295315.1. Taxonomy (NCBI): domain Eukaryota; kingdom Metazoa; phylum Chordata; class Mammalia; order Eulipotyphla; family Erinaceidae; genus Erinaceus; species Erinaceus europaeus. The sequence goes on along the minus strand of NC_080182.1, from coordinate 10,698,284 downwards.
GCCCTGGCTCCCCACCTGCAGGGGAGTCGCTTCACAGGCGGTGAAGCAGGTCTGCAGGTGTCTGTCTTTCTCTCCCCCTCTCTGTCTTCCCCTCCTCTCTCCATTTCTCTCTGTCCTATCCAACAACGACGACATCAATAACTACAACAATAAAACAACAAGGGCAACAAAAGGGAATAAATAAATAAATATAAAATTAAATTAAAAATTAAAAAAAAAAAAGAATTATGCTTGAGGGAGTCAGCGCAGCGGGTTAAGTGCACGTGGACGCAAAGCACAAAGACCGGTGTAAGGATCCCGATTTGAGCCCCCGGCTCCCTACCTGCGGGGGGGGGGGGGGGGTGTTGCTTCACAAGCAGTGAAGCAGGTCTGCAGGTGTCTTTCTCTGCCCTTCTCTGTCTTCCCCTTCTTTCTCCATTTCTCTCTGTCCTATCTAACAAAGACGACAGCAATAACAACAACAACAATAAAAACAGCAAGGGTAACAAAAAGAAAATAAATATTTTTGAATAAGAAGAATTATGCCTGGACCCAGGGCCTGCCTGAAAACCTTCCTTTCATACGAGACAGCATCTGGATCAGAAAGCTAACACAAATCACCTCGCAGTCAGAGGCCCTGTTGCCTCTTTCCCACCCCCCCTCCTACCTTAGGCCTTTGCCAAGCACTGAGCAGGACACTCCCTTCACTGTCACCCACCTTCCTTTTCCACCAGCTCCTCCCAATACAGAGGAAGCCGGGCGGAGTCAGGCAGCAGGGCAGAGAAGAGTGACCTCCAGGCCTAGCTGGCAGCAGGAAAAGAGTCCTTAGGGAACAGGGGTGTGGCCAGAGAGGGGAGAGACATTAGGGGCATTGTCCACTTGCCTCTGCTTGTTTTTTTTTTCCCCTGCCCTCCTGTTCTCCCTAAAAGGTTTTCACATCATTTAAGTAGAAGGAAATCATTCCCTTTATGCCAGAGAAGTACCTGAGCTTAACAGTTAAGTGTGCAGCATAATGCAGTTTGGAAGGACAGGTTTCCCCCAATCATATACTCACTTGTTTATCTGGACGCGCCCTCTTGCTATAGTTAATCAGAAAGGAGAAGGCACGTGCTAGGGGAAAGTACTGCTTGATTCAGCTTTCCAGCACAGGCCTATCTCTTTCTAGTCTGAATGTTCTGTTTGTTTTGCACCCGCTTAAAACAAGTAAGGTAAGATGAGGAGACAGCGTGCTAGCATTCTTAAACACCTGGTCCAGCTGTTTTGGCTGACACTAATAAGCAGCTTGCACGGCTAATTAGAGAGGTAAAGGAGACGTAGATGAAGACGCAGATTGCCTGTTGGTTAAGCTATGATCCCAGCCAACACTCTCCGAGGGACTCACTCCCTGGGCTGCCGGAGCTCAGAGGAATCCTGTCAGCTTCTCACTGGGCCCATGAGAAGGGCTGATCTAAGCACGAGAGCCCAGCACAGTGCTGGCCAGGCCACTGTTCAGACAGGAACTACAGCAGAAGGGGCTAGTTTAGGCATAAGTTAGCATAAGTTATCTACCAGGTGGCAGGCACAGTACAAAAACACACCTGACAGTGTTCGTCCTTGCTGCAGTCTTGTATGGCAGGGTTATTATGGCCCTGTTTCACAAGTAGGGAAAACAGGACTCAGTTGACGGATACAAAGTCCCAATGAGAGCTGTCCTGAGCCTGGCATCAGGCAGACTTGCAACCAAACTAAGCTTAGCAACACAAGAAATAATTGTGGAGAGGAGCAGAAGAGGAAATGCAGGTCGGATTTTAAACAGCTAAGAAGCCAGAAGATTGCGAACTGAGCCAGAGGGGTCTCTCAATCAAGAGAATGGGCTAAGATATGACTTCTGAATGGTCATGCCTCAGCTTCCCAGTGAGCAGGGTACTAGAGATGGAGTCTACTTAGAACAGCTAATGGAATTTCCTCTTTGCAATTAACCTTTGACAAAAGTACAACTCATCACAAAATAAAAAAAAAAAAAAGATGAACTGGTTTTCAGAAAATTTCATCCCATAATATGCTTGGAAACTGAATCAAAAAACATTCCTAGATGATTTTACATGAAACACAAAATCAAATATAGAAAGCAGACAAGATACAAATGATAACTTCCAATGATCTCAGGCGAGGGAGAAAAAAGGGGGAAAAAAAAAGGCAGAAAGTAAAATTGCAGAAATGGAAGATTTTATTGAAAGAAAAACAGACATTAACTGTAGGTCAGAAAACAATCACCAAGCTTACAACTGAATAACAATTAAAAAAAAAGAATGGGGCAGCCCTTTTCTGAAATCAAAGAAGAAATTATACAATAAAAGATGATCATGAACAAAAGAGAGTGCTGACCCACTCTCGTCCTTCCTTTAGAGAATATGGGGCCTAGCAAACATCTCGAGTCTGCACCGACACCACCTCATCTAGAACACACATTCTCAGTCTGGCTGACAGTGCCTCCAACTCACTGTAGATGCATGCTGTAGGGGGACCTGACTGTATTCTTCTTCTTTTTTTTTTTTTTTTATAAAATATTTATTTATTTTCCCTTTTTGTTGCCCTTTTTTATTGTTGTAGTTATTATTGTTGTTATTGATGTCTTCATTGTTAGATAGGATATAGAGAGAAATGGAGAGAGGAAGGGAAGACAGGGAAGAGAGGAGGAGAGAAAGACAGACACCTGCAGACCTGCTTCACCGCCTGTGAAGCGACTCCCCTGCAGATGGGGAGCCGGGGCCTTGAACCGGGACCCTTCCACTGGTCCTTGTGCTTTGCGCCTTGCGCCATGTACGCTTAACCCACTGTGCTACTGCCCAACTCCCGACTGTATTCTTCTTAAGTATAAGAGCAGATAGTCAGTAAGGCATTGTGACTAGGTTTAAAACTGCATTTTTCAGCAAAACAGGGTATAAATGAAGACAATTTTGCCATTGTTCAATTGACAAAAACAGGACTCAAGTTCCTTAAGGCATTTTTCTGATCATAAAAACACACCAAACTTCTCAACAAAAATCTCCCAAACTGAATAGTAATACATTGTATTTGTTTGCTTGTGCATTCACTCACTCATTCACTCATTCATTTTCCAACTTGCTTAGCTTATTTCAGTCCAGGTTATGGCAGCTGGAGCCTATCTTAGAAGCTCAGGGTATAAGGCAGAAAGCAACTCTGGACTGGTTACCCTTCCTGAACACACACACACACACACACACACTCACAGTCACTGACACAACTCGGTCAATCGAGACATGTCAACAATGTGCACACCTCTGGGGTGAGGGGGCAGGCATGGAGAGAACAGCCAAGCCCCACACAGACAGTGGGCCTGGCAGGGAACTGAGCTCATCCTCATCCTCATCCTCATCCACAACATAACAAATGACATTGAATGAGACGACTCTATTCAAGGACCTGCTGGGGATACATCATGATAAAACAGTCTCCTTGTGGATGAACCTGGGGGTAGGGGGCCACTAGGAATAAATGTCAAAAATGGCTTCTGATGCCTGAGGACTTAAAAAAACGGAGTATCATCCGGGTAGAAATTCAGGTTTGGCATCAGTGATGTGATACAGACTTCTGAAATACCTTTTCAGACTCATAGGGATCTCCAAATGAAAATAATAATGATAATACTACAAAGAAAGAGGAAAGAAAAGTGCTCACAGCTGGTCACTCCTAGCAGGCTGTGATCTTTGCTGATGCCTGGTGCGAAGGGCAGGGAGAAGGGCACCCTTTTTCCTGAGTTGAGTCATCTGGGGTGTCTCTCCTATCAACAAGGTGGACTTAAACATAAGACTCGCTTGCCTCCACAGAATGATGGGAATTGGGGGTCATGTTCAGCACACTGGCTGGGAAGACAGTCCTCTGCCTCTGTAGTACAAAGTGAACCAGGTATGGCCCAGAAGCTGCTTTCAACATGCCATATATATATATATTTTCTTAAAGAGCATCTTAGAGTTGGTTTGGCAGCCCTTGTTAGCCCACATTCTGAGGTAAGTGCTAATTCTGAGCACACTCATAGCTCCAGGCACCATTTAATTAATTCTCAAGTATGTTAGCAGTGCCTCTGCCCCTAAGGGGAAAAAAAAAGAGTTTTATTTCTAAGTCTCTAAACGCACAAAGAAAGAACTAGAACACCAGGAGCTGCAGGCTCTTTGGCTTATCTGGCGGAGATTAGTGGGGATGCTGGTATGTGTGCTTCCAAATCTGACTGGGGCCACATGGAGGGAGACCTGTGGGGAGCTCCCCTCAGAGAAACTCGAACCAGCAACGCGGGTGACTGTCTCTAAAGAAAAAGGAGTAGGTGTTACAGAGGTTTCCTGCTCTGCGGTGGTGGATCAGGGCCCACAGGGAGTCGCTGAGAAGGACAGAGAGAGGCCGAGGCCCCTTGTGATCACCTTCCAGCGGCTTCACAATCTGCAGCTTCTCAGGCAGGTAGGAGCGAGTGCTGAAGGACATGCCCGAGAAGCCCGTGAACTCGGAGAAGCGGGAGTGCGTGCCCAGGGACATGATGCTCTCCGTGGGCGTGAGGGAGCCGCCACTCAGCAGCTCGCCCTTCTCCGCCAGCTCGCGGAGCTTCCTCTCCTGCTCCTCCTCGAAGAACCTCCTCTCGGAGAGGTAATTCTCCCGGCGCAGGGAAAGCCGCCTCAGGGCCGTCTCCAAGTCATGGGAGCCCGGGGTGCCTGGTGTCCCTGGCTTCTTGCAGTGCCTAGAAGGAGCGGAAGAAGGTGAGCACAGAATAAATATCCAGGAGGAGACACACTGCACAGCACACACTCTGACCACTGTGCGCAGCAGGCGGCGCTGGACTGCAGGATTTTCTAGTTAAACGAAGCACAGAGGTGAAGTCTGGGTAAAGTGGAGACAGATGCCTGCTCAGATCATATACAAATAGAGACAGACAGTCGTAGGGAAAATCGTGAGCCCATATCTGCAACCACAGGAGAACTGCTGTAGCTGCTGCTAGAGGGCTGGCGATTTAGACGTCTGGTGGTGGAACGGTGCGAGATTAGATCCCTGTTAGCATGTGATTTTGTAAATCTTTATTGAATCACTAATTTAAAAAAATGACTGGGGCCAGGGGCCAGGCGGTAGTGCAGCAGGTTCAGCGCACGTGGTACCAAGCTCAAGGACCAGCTAGCTCAAGGATCCCAGTTCGAGCCCCCCGCTCCCCACCCATAAGGGGTCATTTCAACGCCGGTGAAGCAGGTCTGCAGGTGTCTGTCTTTCTCTCCCCCTCTTTGTCTTCCCCTCCTCTCTCCATTTCTCTCTGACCTATCCAACAACAACAACAACAACAACAACAACAGTAATAACAAGGGCAAAACATGGGGAAAATGGCCTCCAGGAGCAGAGGATTCATAGTGCTGGCACTGAGCCCCAGCAGTAACCCTGGAAGCAAAAAAAAAAAAAAAATGCCTAGGGGCCAGGTGGTTGGGCACCTGGTTAAGTCCACATATTTCAGTGCACAAGGATGCGAGTTCAAGGCCCTGCCCCCACTGCAGGGGGAAGCTTCATGAGCGGTAAAGCAGGGCTGCAGGTGTCTCTTTGTCTCTTTCCCTCTCTATCTCCCCCTCCCTTCTTAGTTTCTCCCTACTTCTATCTAAATAAATTTTTTTAAACAAGAAGAAGAAAAAAATGCCTGCTCAGAACCACTAACTTCCTCTTGGGAATGATGGGAAAGTCCTCAGAAGGAACACACTATGCAGAATCCAGTCCCGCTATAAACTCCAGCCCCTTGAGCCTTAAAGCAGCAATCTGTAAGTTCCTAGTGTTTGAAAAGACAGGCAGTTGGCTTGAAGGGCATTTCTCTTCCCTTCTCAAAATAACAGTCCTGAGCACAACTGACCCGAGCTTCCTCTGACCATCAGTCAAAAGAACCATTTTCTTTTCTTCTTCTTTTTTCCTTTTTTTAAAATATTTATTTATTCCCTTTCGTTGCCCTTGTTTTTATTGATGTTGTTGTTGGATAGGACAGAGAGAAATGGAGAGAGGAGGGGAAGACAGAGGGGGAGAGAAAGACAGACACCTGCAGACCTGCTTCACCGCCTGTGAAGCAACTCCCCTGCAGGTGGGGAGCCGGGGGCTCGAACCGGGATCCTTACGCTGGTCCTTGCGCTTGTGCCATCTGCGCTTAACCCGTCGCACTACCACCTGACTCGACTCCCTTCCTTTTTTTTTCTTTTTCACCAGAGAGCTGCTCAGTTCTGGCTTGTGGTGATGAGGAAAATCAAACTTGTGACCTCAGGTACAGAGCCTGTTATTCAAACCATTATGCTATCTCCCCACTCCTTCCCCCAAGGATCAATTTAAGTCACAAGGGTGCACAGAAATGGACAATATGTGTGAAAATGGGGGGGGGGTGGACTAGGAAGAGGTTCTGCAGGGCTTCAGGAAGGACAGGGACTGAACATGACGGAGGAAGGTACAAAGCAGACACGTGGTCTCCTGGTCTCAGGAAGACTGGTCACTAGCCTGAGACAACCCAAGTCCTCCTCAGCCTTTTCGAACATGCAAGTCACACAGGGCTTGTGAAATAAATGTCTATTTGCTGACTAAACAGTGAAGGTCTGGCAGAAGAAGAAAATTCACTTCTCCTCCCCATCCGCGCTTCACAGAATAGCATACTTCCTAGTGCATCTCACCGTAGCTTTTTAAACTGGCTAAAATCTCAGCATTTCAGCCACTCATCTGCTGTTGGACACCTGTGTTAATTCTCAGGTTAGGCCGAAAGAAAGCTATGGATACACACCCAGTGGAATACTACTCACTTAAGCCATCTTCTTCACCTCGTATGGGTGGGACTTGAAGGAGTCATGGTAAGTGAGATAAGCCAGAAAGAGAAAAAGAATATGGGATGTTCTCACTCATAGGTGGAACTTAAGAAACAAGAACAGAGAGAGAGAATGCAAAGTAAAACATGGACTGGGAATGCTCCAAGTCTCTGATTGTCAGAGAAATGCAAATAAAGACAACAACGTGACACCACTTCACTCCTGTGAGAATGTCACACATCAGAAAAGGTAACAGCAGCAAATGCTGGAGAGGGTGTGGGGTCAAAGGAACCCTCCTGCACTGCTGGTGGGAATGTCAATTGGTCCAACCTCTGTGGAGAACAGTCTGGAGAATTCTCAGAAGGGTAGAAATGGACCTACCCTATGACCCTGCAATTCCCCTCCTGGGGATATATCCTAAGGAACCCAACACACCCATCCAAAAAGATCTGTGTACACATATGTTCTTAGCAGCACGATTTGTAATAGCCAAAACCTGGAAGCAATCCAGGTGTCCAACAACAGATGAGTGGCTGAGCAAGTTGTGGTCTAGATACACAATGGAATACTACTCAGCTATTAAAAATGGTGACTTCACCATTTTCAGCCGATCTTGGATGGACCTTGAAAAATTCATGTTAAGTGAAGTAAGTCAGAAACAGAAGGATGAATATGGGATGATCTCACTCTCAGGCAGAGTTGAAAAACAAGATCAGAGGAGAAAACACAAGTAGAACCTGAACTGGAATTGGCGTATTGCACCAAAGTAAAAGACTCTGGGGTGGGTGGGGTGTGTGTGGGGAGAATACAGGTCCAAGAAGGATGACAGACCTAGTGGGAGTTGTACTGTCATATGGGAAGCTGGGAAATGTTATGCATGTACAAACTATTGTATTTACTGTTGAATGCAAAACATTAATTCCCCAATAAAGAAATTTAAAAAACAAAAACAAACAACAACAACAACAAAAACTTGGACTGGGTACGAGGGGGATGGACTGTGGCACAACCGGTTAAGCACACTAAGCACAAGGATCCTGGTTCAAGCCCCTGGTCCCCACCTACAGTGGGATGTTTCACAGGTGGTGAAGCAGGCCTGCAGGTGTCTTTCTCTCTCCCCTCCTTTCTCAATTTCTCTCTGTCCTGCCTAATAAAATGGGGAAAAAATGGCTACCAGAAGCAGTGGATTCTTAGTGCTGGCACTGAGCCCCAGGGATAACCTTGTAGGCAACAAATAAAATAAATAAAACTTGGACTGAGTTTGAAGGAGGGCATTGAGGGGGCCAAGTGGGGGGGGGGGTCTCTGAGATTGCTGTGCTTGACGATGGAAAAGCTGGGATGAGAGTGTTTTGCAGACACCCATCCCAGGGAGGGAGATAAGAAATTGTACCCATGTGTCAACAACTGTTTTGTAAACCATTAACCCCGACCCCATAAAATGATAAAAGCAAGGACTGCAAAAGCTGAATAAGGGCAAGAGACTGGCATACTTTAACAATGACTCTTTAGTTACTATCAGGCCACCCCATCAGCTGGGGCCCTATTCCGGGGAGTGAGATTCCCAAACAGACATGATGGGCCTAGACCTTGAATAAATCCTCGAATCCATTGTTACTGGTCTCTCTATCAGGAACAACAAAATTGACCCCTTTGTGGGCCCCCACAGGACCTTGCCCTCAACTTGGATCAACAATGGTAGAGAATGTTCCATCCTGTGAAGGGAGGCCAGACAACATACTCTATGCTACACCTGAGGAAGATGGGTCCTAATATTAAGGCAGCTTGGAACATTCCTACTCATGACTACAGGATATGAGCTCAGATCTACAGGGATGCAGAGGACACATAGGCTCCTAAACTTAATAGGGGCCCCAGATCACATCAAATCGATGGGGTTTACAGTCAACAATATTTATACACCTTTCCCATATTTGGGAGCTACTCTCTTCCCTGATCCAGCTTTCTGGTCCTTCTGCCAGCCATGACATCATCTTTCCAGACAACAACTTGGATCCACCTGCATATCAGATGTCAGGCTCAGGGGGAAAAAGAAAAAGAAAAAAAAAGCTAATATAACCACAGGCCCTTTGGAATATAACTAACGTATTCCTACTAGCTACCTAAAAATGGAGACCCCCACCCCTACTCTTCATCTGCAATACTCCAGCTTTTAGGTTCATGATTAGTCGATAACTTATTCGGCTTTATGGGTTTTTTTTTGTTGTTTTTTTATCAGAGCACTGATCAGCTCTGGTTTATGGTGGCGTAGGGGGTTGAACCTGGGACTTCAAAGTCTCAGGCATGACAGTCTGTTTGCATAGCCATTATGCTATCTACCCCTGCCCTGTTTGGCTTTATATGTTAACTCTTCTTTCAGCCACTGGGTTCCAGATGCTAGCATGATGTCAACCAGACTTCCCTGAACAGACAACCCCACCAATGTGTCCTGGAGCTCCAATTCCCCAGAATTCTGCCCCACTAGGGAAAGAGAGAGGCAGGCTGGGAGTATGGATCGATCTGTCAATGCCCATGTTCAGCGGGGAAGCAATTACAGAAGCCAGACCTTCCACCTTCTGCATCCCACAATGACCATGGGTCCATACTCCCAGAGGGATAAAGAATAGGAAAGCTATCAGAGGAGGGGATGGGATACGGAGTTCTGGTGGTGGGAATTGTGTGGAGTTGTACCCCTCTTATCCTGTGGTTTTGTCAATGTTTCCTTTTTATAAATAAATTATATAAAAAATATCATACCCATGTGTCAACAACTGTCCTGTATACTATTAGCCACCCCTGCCCGCCCATAAAATGATGAAAGCCAAGAAAATCACTAGGAAGGTTAATAAATTCCCTTTTGGTGGGAAAAAAAAAATCTCAGTGTCATAAGCTCTGTGGGTTGGTGATACCGATTTGAGAATGAAAAAGCCTTTGTTTATCCAGTGATCCTCTCTAGTGACTGGACCTACCCTGAGTCCACAACCCCTCTTCCCAAGACAAAAGGAGAGCAAGTTCTGGCTGCCTCACCCCTGGTCCGCTGACTCTGCCTCCAGGATGATGCTATTGGTCTTGTTGTCCAGGATGACATTGCCAACGTCACTGCCGTAGAAGCTGGATCTGGGGGTGCTGACGCAGCTGGACAGGAGGGAGTTCATGGCCGAGGACTGGTTGGAGCCAGGGATGTTCATGGGGGATGGAGTCAGAGAACGCTGCTTGACTACCTGGTTGATGTTTCTCACCGTCTCAAAGACTCGCTTCTGGTGGCTGGGGGAATGCATGACACAGTCTATAAGTAAGCTGACCCGGGAGTGAACTCCCACCCCGCTGCCCCACAAAAGAATCATTCACTGAAAAGACAAAAAGACAGTTGGTCCAGGCTAGACCTCCAGAAAACCTGCCACCCTCATAGTGTTCTGGATGTTGGATGAAACTGGACAGACTAAATACCTACCGAATGCAGGATTCTCACAAGTAGATGTGCCCTAATGTGATGCTTGTAATTGTGATAATGCTTTTTCACTTCTCTATAAACTTAACCTACACATAACAGGACTTAAGAAGGACTTTTTTCTCTGGCTAACTGTCTTGTTTCAGGACAGTCACTAGCATGTACCCTCCAGGACGGCAGTGTTCACTGCTTAGCACATACCAGGTCTCCAGACATTTCTGAAGAATGGTTATTTGCTGTCTACTCATATTTCTAAAAGTTCATCTTAAAAGTCTGTGCTTTTGAGATTCCAAATGGAACTAAAACTGCATTACGTTATACATACTTGTCTAAAATATGACTGGTTTCCGATCAAAGATATTACTGAAATACTCACTTTCCTAACCGTTTCCCTTACCCAAACTTCCTAAAATCCAAAGTGAGAACACAACTTACACTTGGTGTGTGTTTTCAGAATTTGTAAAAAAAAAAAATTAAAAAAAAAGTCTGTGAGATGATGGACACCCAGTTAATCTACCTTTAGAAATTGCTATTTCTTTTTTAAAAAAATATTTATTTTCCCTTTTGTTGCCCTTGTTGTTTTTCATTGTTGTTTTAGTTATTGTTATTGATGTTGTTGTTGGATAGGACAGAGAGAAATGGAGAGAGGAGGGGAAGGCAGAGAAGGGGAGAGAAAGACAGACACCTGCAGACCTGCTTCACCGCCTGTGAAGCGACTCCCCTGCAGGTGGGGAGCCAGGGACTCAAACCGGGATCCTTACGCTGGCCCTTGCACTTTGAGCCATGTGTGCTTACCCCGCTGCGCTACCGCCCGACTCCCAGAAACTGCTATTTCTAAGAGTAAGATTCACACTTAGATGTTCATTCTTCCCTTTCTAAGGAAAAAGGAAAAGGCTGGCATTTTCCTAAAATGGCCACTGTTTTCTTAGATGCAGAGGGCTTCAGAAATACAAACAAGGGTTAGGGACAGCGACCACAAAGTCTCAACTTGGGGAGGGAGGTGGTAAAGGCAAACATTCTTAAATGTATCCAGAAAGGAAACGTCAGTCTTGCCCACACCCCCTTGAAGAGCCCTCTGTATCTCACACAACATCCTCAGCTTTTTCCTCCAATAATAAATGTTAATTTCAAAAGAAAATTTGTATCAGGATTAATGCTGGGGCTGGGTTAATGTATGGTGACCACACTCCTTCCTTCCTTCCTTCCTTCCTTCCTTCCTTCCTTCCTTCCTTCCTTCCTTCCTTCCCTTCCCTTCCCTTCTCCCTTCCCTTCCCTTCCCTTCCCTTCCCTTCCCTTCCCTTCCCTTCCCTTCCCTTCCCTTCCCTTCCCTTTCTTTCCTTCCCTTCCCTTCCCTTCTCTTCCCCTCCCCTCCCCTCCCCTCCCCTCCCCTTTCCCTTCCCTTCCTTCCTTCCTTCTTTTCCTTTCCTTCCTTCCTTTTTATTCCTTTATTTTTTCTGTTTCTCTCTCTCTGTGCGCTGGAAACAGAGAGAAACAGAGAGACACCTGCAGCACTGCATGCATGGCAACCTGCACTTCTCTGGGAGTGTTACTGCCTAGTTCCCAGATGTTAACCATTTTTAATTTAATATGTTTCACTGAAAGATAAAAATAAGTGTTGGTATCAAGACAGAGTTTGTACTAAGAGAGATGAAAAACAATGCCTCAGGCTGGGTGGTGGCGCACCTGGTTAAGCGCACGTGTTATAGTGCACAAGGACCTGGGTTCAAGCCCCTGGTCCCCACCCGTAGGTGAGAAGCTTCACGAGTGGTGAAGCAGTGTTGCAGGTGTCTCTCTCCTTCTCCCCCTCTCTATCACTCCCTTCCCTCTCAATTTCTGGCTGTCTCTGATAAATAAATAAATAAAGATAATTAAAAAGAAAAGAAAAGAAAAGCAATGCCTCTTTTCTCATAACTTTCTGCAGTCTCTTATATTTGTGACCTAACAGCTGGATGTGTGGTCAGCTGAGCCCTGTCATTCCCTTTAGTCTGGACCTTAACCCGTGGAAGGACCAGTGTCTTAAGCCCAACCACCGGAGGCCACAAGGCTGGAGTCTAGGGCGTTCAGAACCAAGGCCGTACGCAATGTCTGGTGACTCGGGCTCTTCCAACTGCAGCTCCTTCCGCATTGTTCCCTCAATCTCTGCGGCCAAAGAGTCCTGGGAAACAGAAGACACACAGTCAGCAGTTCACACCTTCTCTTCCTGGCAGACAGACTCAGCCGGGCTGCCCCGGGAATATAACCTATACGCCTCAGAAGCCTGCGGATGCCCCACACCACAGCTGACAGCACCTGCCACTGTTAGAGACCCGGCTTCAGAAACCAGGCAGGTCCTGAACTCAGCGGGCGGGAGACAATGGGCCCTGACTGTGAAGCCTCCTCACCCCCGGGCAGTTAAAGGTCTGAACACAAAGCCTGTGAGCTGCTGGCCAAACCACAGAGCTATCTATGTCTGTGGCCACCAGGAGAGGCAGAGAGCTCATGTGGGAGCCCACGTCATGGGCACTGCCACTGAGGCTTCTTTCTTAATGCCCCCTGCCCCCCAGAAAGAAGTTCCTTTCCCCATCAATCACCCAAGGCCCACACACTTCTACCCACCAGTTGTTCTCCACTCACTCCCCCTAGAAAGCGAGCACTTGTCTCCTCCCCACGCAGACACCACAGATACACTTTGTCTTTGCACGTTCTGCTGTGACTGTTGTGGGCACAGTCACTGAGGTGAGGACCGGAGGGAGCTGGCACGGGCCGGCCTGACTGATAGCGGCCGTTTCCTTGAACTTCCCCATCACTCCTCACCATGTGAGGTGGTACCTAGCCAAGGGCCCTTCACACTCTGGTAGGTGTGCCCCACCAGAATCAGGTGGGTGAAGTGCCTGCCAAGGCTTCAGAGCAGGGCACCCTGCAGAGTAGGGTCAATGCCCTTCTATTCTTCAGAAGTCCTTCTTCTACTCTGGGAAGGTTTTTATTCTGCACTGTCCAATATGGGGGCCACTGGCTGCAAGTGGCTTCTCAGGACTGGAAATGAGTGCTGCGACCAAGAATGTACTCAATTCCTGTGCCAAAGGTCTCCTTGTGCATGGGCAACTGTGGGGTGTCCATCCCCAAGCCTGCACAGTCCACTGGGGGACATTCCAGACTAGGAGGAGGGGCCTGATGGGAGTCAGCATAAACCTGATCAACTGGGGCCAGGTGAGGATGCATCTGCTTAAGCGCACACGTTACCATGTGCTAGGGGCAAGACCCTGGTCCCTACCCGCAGGGGGGAAGCTTCATAAGCAGTGATGCTTACACTGCAGGTGTCTCTCTCTGTGTCTTCCTCTTTACTCTCTTATTTCTCAATTTCTTATAAATAAAGTTCTAAAAAATTATTTTAACAAAAATCAGCTCTGTGTGGTCTAGGAGGTAATATAGCATGCCAGGGTCCAATCGAGTTTGGAAAGGAAGATTTATAATCCTGACACCCATTTTCTCCTCCTGCAATCCATTGTCTGGGATGGCATGCTTTCGGATTTCTGACAGGCCTGTATCAGTCTTTAGAACGAACACCCAGGTAGCTGGATTTTAGCCACACAGGATCTTAGATCAAGCTCTTGTCGGGCACATACTATGCAGGCCTATGCAGCTACCCTACGTAAGCGAAAAGGGGCTTGCTTTCAGTGCGGTCACCAAGGGCATTGGCATAACCAATGTCCAGAAAATAAGCCAAGACCCCGCCTCCAGTCAGGGAGCCAGAGACCCTGAATGCCTTGTCCCAGATGCCAGAAAGAGTTAAGCAGGGGGAAGCTGGCGTACTGCCCAACAATATCAGATAAGGCATTGGAGCCTCAAGCATGAGGTCCTGAGTTCAATCCCTGATAGCACATGCACCAGAGTGATATCTGGTTCATTCTCTCCTCCTATCATTCCCATAAATAAAATGCAAAAAAAAAAAAAATTCAGCTCAATCTCCTAAGCCCCTATGAATCTATGAATTCTTTGTAGCTTTAAAAAAAACCTGATTAATCAACGGGCGAGTGGGCTTGTTTTCAGGCCCTGTTCAGAGATGTACAGACAGACTGCCATTCAGCACAACGCTGTGGTGAAGTGCTTACTGAGGTGATGACAACATTTAAAAAAATATTTATTTATGTTATTTATTCCCTTTTGTTGCCCTTGTTGTTTTATTGTTGTAGTTATTATAATTGTCATCGTTGTTGGATAGGAGAGAAATGGAGAGTGGAGGGGAAGACAGAGAGGGGGGGAGAAAGATAGACACCTGCAGAACTGCTTCACTGCTTGTGAAGTGACTCCCCTGCAGGTGGGGAGCAGGAGGCTTGAACCGGGATCCTTATGCCGGTCCTTGCGCTTTGTGTGCTTAACCCGCTGTGCTATAGGCCGACTCCCCACAACATTTTTTTAAAGACAGTTTATTTTTCCTCATACTGTTAGTTACCAAGAGTTGGAATTCAGAGTGCATATGACTTAAGAGAAATAAGATGTTCAGGTTCTAAGCACAAAGCCACAATGGGAGAAAGTTTCCAAGAAGGACCAAGACTTTTTTTTTTTTTTTTTTTTGTCATGAGCTCCTCTGGAAGTCAGATCCTTTTCAGAATAACAATGTTAAATAAGAAATAACTATAGCGATGAGGTGGACAGGAGGGTAGCATAATGGTTTTGCAAAAGATTTTCATGCCCGAGGCTCTGAGGTTCCAGGTTTAATCCCCAGCTCCACCGTAAACCAGAGCCAAGCAGTTTTTTTTCTCTCCTTCTATCTTTCTCTATCTCTCTCATTAAATAAATAAATAAATAAATATTTAAAGCCTCTTCATTAAAAATTGCTATGTTTCTGTTTTCTTTTCTCTCTTCTCTTATTTGTGCCTTTATAAGATTTCTACTTTGTACTAAGAAATCAGAGCCAGCAAGAATTTCTTCATTATTCTATTTTTGATGAGGGTGAAAATTTTCATTAAATAAACATAATCTTCTTTAAGAAGAAAAAAAAAAAAGCTAAAACCCATCACCTCTTTGTTCCTGCTTGACTTTATAAAGTAAATAAATAAAATAATTAGGACAAGAAATGAAGCCAGAGACACTGAGCTAGTTATTAGACTATCAATGACATTTGTGATATATTAAAATTGGATTAGGTTTTGGGACTGGTAACTTCTGTCTTTCTGAAATGGCAATGAACACACAGGGCATTTTAAGGCATGTGCAACAAATAGAAATGTGATTCCAAAAGGTGACAGGATCACAGGAATGCTAACATCAGTGTGAATCATCAACAACCTCCATAATGGATGGGAAGCCTGCAGGCAGTTAGGATTAAGGCAAACAAAATATACATCCTCCCTTCAGCTCATGGCTGCCTGCAGGCAGTCAGGATTAATGCAAACAAAATATACGTTTCCCCCTTCAGCTCATGGCTGCCTGGAATCCTACCTGTGAGTCTCAGATAAAGAATTGTAATCGTGAGGGGCCAGGTGGTAGCACAAGGACCGGCATAAGGATCCCGGTTCAAGCCCCCAGCTCCCCACCTGCAGGGGAGTCGCTTCACAGGTAGTGAAGCAGGTCTGCAGGTATCTATCTTTCTCTCCTCCTTTCTGTCTTCCCCTCCTCTCTCCATTTCTCTCTGTCCTATCTAACAATGATGACATCAATAACAACAACAATAACTATAGCAACAATAAAAAAAACCAAGGACAACAAAAGGGAAAATAAATAAATATATATAGTGATACATATATATAACTAAAAAAAAAAAGAATCTAGATCCCCATTGCCAAATGAGGAGCCTGCTGCAAAGATGACACCCCGGACCCACCGTCCCACCTAGAGCGTGTGTGACCCTGTGGGTGGGGAGGGGCCGGGGGAAAGCAGACACTCACCATGGGGAACAGGCCCAGCGAGTGGTAGCGCCGGGAGGTGGTGTTGGGCATGGTCTTGTTGCGTAGGTTCTTGAGCTCCTCCTGCGCCTCGTGCAGCATCTCCATGCACTCTGCATACTTGTCCTCCAGCTCCCGCAGCTGTGGAGCCAGAGAGGGGAGGCTCAGGGTCTCCAGAGAACCAGCTGTGCCTGCCCAGAGCTAGAAGCATGCAGCAAGGCTCTGGACAGAGGTCACGGCACGCCGTGGGAGCGGGTGGACTGAGGTCAGAGGCCAAAGAGGCCTCCAGCTTAGGTGTTTGTTTTGTTTTGCTTTTTCTTTACTCGGGAAGACCTCGTAGACTCAGACTTTTTTTTTTTTTTTTTTTTAACCAGAGCACTGCTCAGCTCTGGCTTACGATGGGGGATTGAACCTGGGACTTCTAAGCCTTAAACATGAGAGTAACCATTATGCTACCTCCCCTGTCCAGAAGCTGGTCTTTAGGCAGAGTGAGGTAGAGCTCAGACTCCCAGGAACTTTTACCCAGTCAATGACAGTGGGGGCTGGGGACTGCTTTAGAAGGAAAGATAACATTCCTTCAGGTCAATATAAAAACAGCTGTTAAGGGGGGTATGACTCTCAGCCTGTCAGAGGGAGGCCGGTGCACCCCCAGTGGAATGGAAGTCTTTTTTTTTTTTTTAAAGATTTTATTTATTTATGAGGAAGATAGGAGGAGAGAGAAAGAACCAGATACTCTGGCACATGTGCTGCTGGGGATCGAACTCGGGACCTCATGCTTGAGAGTCCAAAGTTTTACCACTGCACCACCTCCCAGACCAAGGAGTAGAAGTCTTGATGACACAGAGGAGAAGCACTCACCTCAGCCGTGAGCTGCCGCTGGGCGTCCTTAGCAGCCCCCAAGTGCTGGACAAGTTCTTCATTTTCCACTGCACACTACAATGTGTCAAAGGCAAGTCATTTTCTCTCTCTCTCTCTCCCTCCCTTCCCCTAATTTCTTTATTGGGAGATTAATGCTTTACAGCCAACAGTTAAATACAATAGTTTGTTACATGCATAACATTTCCCAGTTTTCCACATAACAAGTTTCTCTTTTAAGATGCCTAGACTAGTCTAACTTTATCCTCATGTGACCCTGGCACTACATTTCGATAAGGAGAACTTAAGCTTCTCCTGGAGTCAAATCTTTTTCTGTAAGTGTGAAGGCAAAGTCTTTCCTTCTCATTCGTCTTCATTCTCTAGAGAGTCCACTCCCCTACCTCCAGCCCGCATAATCATGATTCAAAGAAGTGACATGGGAAATGAAATTGCTTCTGTTGTTCTACTCAATGCTAAAGGGAAGCCCGGGCAAACCAGATAAGGACAGATGCTAGATCACATGAGTCATGGATTAAACTCCCTATCTATAGAACCCTTTTTAAGCAACTCTATTAAGTTGCAGTTCTTCTTAGGAAGTGAGTGGTGTTCAATCTGACACGCTCATCCATATGGTCCACCCAGTTTCACACTGTGAGGTCTAGCATGCTTTGCCTGCCAAAGGGCAGCACAAGCTCCTCCTGGGTAAAAACTCAAGGGCACTCTCTCTGACGTAAATGTCCCTCTTTTGGGAGTTGGGCAGTAGCGCAGCCGGTTAAGCGCCCATGGCGCAAAGCACAAAGACCATTTTAAAGCTCTCCACCTGCAGGGGAGTCACTTCACAGGCAGTGAAGCAGGTCTGCAGGTGTCTATCTTTCTCTCCCCCCTCTCTGTCTTCTTCTTCTCTCTCCATTTCTCTCTGTCCTATCCAACAACAATGACAACATCAATAATACAACCACAAAGGCAACAAAAGGGAATAAATAAATAAGTAAAAATGTCCTTCTTTTGTATTGGCCAGAGAAACAGAAGCCTTACAGCCTTTGCCTTCTTCTGCAAATCCACTATCTGGGACAGCAGGTGTGTGATCTCCTCTTGCTGGCGGGCAGCATCTTCAGTCTTCTTGGCCAGTTCTTCTGAGATGCTGGCAATCTGCACGTTGGCATCCCCTTCAAACAGGAAACCACCGTCAGAGTGAGTCAGAGACCCCCGTGTGGAGACCCAGCGAGAACCGTTCCTTTACGATTTGCACAAAAGATAAAGCCTTTATTAGAAAATAGAGGAGTGGAGAAGACCTGTGAAGAAGGTACTTGGAGTAGGTGTTGCCCCTGATGACACGCAGTGAGGCAAGGTGGGTTCTGGGTCTGAGGCAGGCTGGGAGTATGGATCGATCTGTCAATGCCCATGTTCAGCGGGGAAGCAATTACAGAAGCCAGACCTTCTACCTTCTGCAACCCTCAATGACCCTGGGTCCATGCTCCCAGAGGGCTAGAGAATGGGAAAGCTATCACGGGAGGGGGTGGGTTATGGAGATTGGGTGGTGGGAATTGTGTGGAGTTATACCCCTCCTACCTTATGGTTTTGTTCATTAATCCTTTCTTAAATAAAAAATTAAAAAAAAAAGAGAGCAAAAAAAAAAACATAGGTACGGGGTTTCCTTTTGGGCTGATAAAAATATCTTAGAAATAGATAGAACTAGTAGTTGTATAACATAATGAAGGACTAAATGTTATGTGATTGCACAGTTCAAAATGTTAAGTGGGTAATTTTATTTTATGAGAATTTTCATTAAAAATATATAAACCCAAAATATATATATATTTTTTTAAAAAGAAAGAATGTGGGAGTCGGGCGGTAGTGTGTCGGGTTAAGCGCACGTGGCGCAAAGCGCAAGGACCGGCATAAGGATCCTGGTTCCAGCCCCCGGCTCTCCACCTGCCGGGGAGTCACTTCACAAGCGGTGAAGCAGGTCTGCAGGTGTCTATCTTTCTCTCCCCTCTCTGTCTTCCCCTCCTCTCTCCATTTCTCTCTGTCTTATCCAACAATGATGACAATGAATAACAACAACAATAATAACTACA
Organism: Erinaceus europaeus; assembly: GCF_950295315.1. NCBI lineage: Eukaryota > Metazoa > Chordata > Mammalia > Eulipotyphla > Erinaceidae > Erinaceus > Erinaceus europaeus. The sequence continues at coordinate 10,679,278 of NC_080182.1, read as the reverse complement.
AAATGAAACATCAAGGGCAACAAAAGGGAATAAATAAAATAAATTTTTTTTAAAAAAAGAATGTGTCTCTGATAAAGTAGTGCTGATTTCTTTCTTTTTAAATTAATTTGTATTTATTATTGGATAGAGACAGAGAAAAATTGAGAGAGGATTGGGTAGATAGAAGGGGAAAAAGACAGAGAGAGACTTGTAGCCCTGCTTCACCATTCGTAAAGCTTTCCCCCTGCGGGTGGGGACCAGGGGCTTGAACCTGGGTCCTTGTGCACTGTAATGTGTGCGCTTAACCAGGTGCGCCACTGCCTGGCCCCTGGATTGCTTATAAATCAGGGTCAGGGGTGCCTTGCGAGATCCAGGAAAGGCTCTAAGTTTAAAAGAATTGTTGCTATACATGCCCCCAGGCTGGCAGGCAGGGAAATCACACTTTATCAAAAGCAATGTGAATGTGTTTTGTCAAGATGAAGACAGATACAAAAAGAGGGCACAGAAGTGGGGCAGAGACATACTCAGCTCCTTCACGCAGTCGTTGACCAGCTGCTGTTCCTTCTCTTCGTAGGTGATGGTCTCTGTCTTCAGCTGACAGGCCTGTGGGCGAGGTTCCGGTCAGAATCCACACCTGGGTGGGTGGGGCGTGCATGGCCAGGGCATGGAGCCAAACTGACCTGGGTCTGGGAGCTGGCCCTTCAGCATTACCCCACCTGCCACCCACTGAGTCAGAAGAAGGAGCAGAATTCCTTCTCTGCTCACCCGCCCAGCTAACATGGCGCACTGGTGGGCACCGCACAGAGCTGTGAGCACAAGTACTACACACCCAGCTCTGCTCAATCCTGTAAGTGCTGCCTTCTCTCGGGCTGTCCACTCATCCTTGCCTGCTCTGGCTCAGAGGAGAGCCCCACTGTGACCCTCCCTCCTACTCAACTAGCCTGAGGTCACTCCTCTGTCTGTCTCAGCCACACTTTTCACACAGCAACGTTGTGCTGGGAACTATTTCTAAGTTGGAGTTCAAGTGTTTTAATGAGTACAAACAAGGTACAACGTAGTTCACTGTAGGAGACAAGGAACAAAGACAGTGGCTGTGGGCTAAGGCTCAGGTGAGTCTTCTGCAGACTCCACGCCTCTGAGGGCGGCACTGTAACCGAGCTTGTTCTCTCCAGGTAAGGCAGGTGGGCCCAGTCCCGCATCAGAAGGCACTAAGGGCAGGAAAGGGCACTTCACCTCAGAGCGAAGAACCACATTCTCCTCTTCAAGGTCCTTCAGCTTCTTCTGAAGAGAATCTAGGTGAAAGTAATTCTGGACTGAGGAGGACGACTCATTTCTCTTCAGCCTGAGAGAGAAAAGGACTGTCACTCCTTAGAGAGAGAGAGCCGAGTCCTCCCACCACCCCTCCCCATTTGACAAATGAGGAAATGAGCACAGAGAGGTTAAGTCACTTGGTCTAGAGCAAATAGTCACACGAGTCACACTGAGGTGGGCACAACAGGCTGCAGAGTCCACGCTGCTGATGTGAGGCTCTACTGTGGCCTCTGACATGTTGCCTCTGGCTCCAACAGGCGAAGATACCCAGCCGGGAATTGATGACCGGCCAGGCCAAGTCAAAGTAGCCCAACAGGAAGACCCAACAACAGACTGGAGGCCTGCCCCTTCCTGTGTCACACTAACATAGTAGAGTCCATCTCTTAGCAGCCCTTGGATGTGCTTGAGGGAGGCAGGAGGAGCTGGCCCAGCTGGCTGGTGGAGGTGGCCCTGCCCCAGGCAGCACCAAAGATATCCACAGCCACTTTCTGTTCTGGCCTCTGGGGACACGGCCCCCTGGGGACTTACGGGGTTGAGCAAACGGATTCAGGCTCGCTCTCCTCCGCGGCACTGGTATAGAACTGCAGCAGCTCATCCTTCATGGACAGTTCATGGCGGAGCTGAGAGACCTGCATAAGACAGGGCAGTGTGGGCAGGGTGGGGGCCGACCACTTCCCAGGAGCAACAGTGTACTCCTCACTCATTGTAAGAGGCTCTTAAAGGTAAAGGCATTCCACCAATTTCATGCATTTCTAAGAAAATACAGGGGCAACCCCTGGTTGAGTGCACGCGTTATACAGTGCACAAGGATCTGGGTTCAAGCCCCTGGTCCCCACCTGAAAGGGAGAAGCTTCCTAAGTGGTGAAGCAAGGCTGCAGGTATCCTCTCTCTCTCTCTTTCTCTCTCTCTCCCCCTCCCCTCTCAATTTCTCTGTTTCTATCTAAAATAAATAAATAAATAAAATATTTAAAAAAGAAAACAGAGTTGAGTTTCATCCTATCTGAGGGAAATATTTCTTTTTTGGCAGAACCCCTGCCTAAAGTTTTACTTTGGGACAAAGAAGAGGAAAGAGGGCTTTTGTAATGAATTTTCTTTTTCGTATTAATTTTATTTATTTATTCCCTTTTGTTGCCCTTGTTGTTTTGTTGTTGTAGTTATTATTGTTGTTGTTATTGATCTCATCGTTGTTAGATAAGACAGAGAGAAATGGAGAGAGGAGGGGAAGACAGAGAGGGGGAGAGAAAGACAGACACCTACAGACCTGCTTCACCGCCTGTGAAGCGACTCCCCTGCAGGTGGGGAGCCGGGGGCTCAAACTGGGATCCTTGCAACAGTCCTTGCGCTTTGTACCACGTGCGCTTAACTGACTGAGCTACTGCCCAACTCCTTGAGAGAGGGCTTTTGAAAGATGATTGTGGGCAAGAAGGCAGATTATGGGTTTGCAAGTGGCCAGATGACTAACTGGGCAGCTGGCCAAAGAAACAGACCATGTCAGCAAATAAAAGGCCATTTGTTTCTGTTGAAGCCAAATCTCCCAGTGCCCTGGACCAGCACCCTGCTGATGCCGGCTCTGGTGGGCAGCTTTCAGCTCTCCAGCGCCGGCTCGCACACATGGAGAAGCCCACAGCCCCACCCATGACTGCTGTGTCCTCAGAGGGCTTGGTCACTGTGAGCTCCAGATTCAGGGATCACGAGACCAGGATTTCAGATACAGAATGAAAAGAAGGGCCGCCAGGAAGTGTCTGTGCCAGCTACACCTTGGCTTGACTTGCCCATCATAGTTAAGGGTAAATAAATAAAGTAAAGTAAAGTAAAATAAAACTCCACAGAAACACTTTGCACCTGCCCTCTCTCCGCTCGGCACTGATGAATAGGAACAGGTCGTGTTAAGTAAGAACTGCAATTCTGGGGCTGGGTGGTGGCACACTTGGCTGAGCACACATGTTCCAGTGTTTAAGGACCCAGGTTCGAGCCCCCAGTCCCCACCTTCAGGGGAAAAACTTTACGAGTGGTGAAGCAGGGCTGTAGGTGTCTCTCTGTCTCTCTCCCTCTCTATCACCCCCTTCCCTCTCCATTTCAGACTGTCTCTATCCAACAAATAAAAAATATATATAAAAGAACTACAATTCTGCTATAGTTCCTTGTTTCTAAATTGATTACTGGTTTATTCCAGCTTCCCTAAAAACAGTGAATATATTATCTGTTCCAGAGAGAAACCAATTTTATATGCATATAGATTATAGTTTTCAAATGCAAGCTTTTTCCAAGAGGGGTGGGGGAGGACATTTCTATTTTCAAACAATAAGATGCCCACTAATCAGAGGCTGGTTCTCATGTCAAGCATGTCCCTCTGCTCTGGAGAGGAATGGCCTGCTGACTTGGGGATATCAGGTCATGATGCCAAAAAAGCAGGAGACAACCATATTCAATCTTTAACAAAGCAGAGTAAACTTTTTTTTAATAGAGTGGCAATGCTAGTGTATCCTTTTAAGACTACCATGAACCCCAGATAACAACAGCTGGGAATCAGCTTAGCATGAAAAAAAAAAAATCACCTTAGCATGAGAACTACATCTTAGAAACAGAAGGACAGTGTCTTCTCTCACTAAGAAATTTCTGAAAGAAAGAAAGTAAGGGAGAAGACAAAAGAAGGAAGAACTGAAATGGAAGTCTCTGAGGTTAAAATTCTCAATGCTTGCCTGGACAGACGACCCCACCAATGTGTCCTGAAGCCCCACGTCCCCAGAGCCCCACCCCACTAGGGAAAGAGAGAGACAGACTGGGAGGATGGATCCACCTGCCAACGCCCATGCTCAGTGGGGAAGCAATGACAGAAGCCAGACCTTCCACCTTCTGCATCCCACAACGACCCTGGGTCCATACTCCCAGAGGGATAAAGAACAGGAAAGCTGTCAGGGGAGGGGATGGGATACAGGGTTCTGGTGGTGGGAACTGTGTGGGGTTGTGCCCTCTTCTATGGTCTTGTCGATATTTTCTATTTTTTAGTTTACAAATAAATTTAATAATAATAATAGTAATAAAAGAGAAACTGGGGTGACCAGAAAGAAGCTGCAGAAAGTGGAGCCTTCCTCCTTCTTCCTGTCCATACTGTGTCCCTTCCAGAAGGCCGAGTACTGCCCCTCCTAAGCCTCACCCCTTAGGTAAGCCGACATGGCTGGGCGCTCGTGCAGAGGGGAAGAGCGACACTTTCAAGTATGGGGTCCTGAATTCAAGCCCTGGCATTGTGTGTGCCACAGCGATGCTCTGGTTCCTCCCTCTTTTTCATTCATTAAGATAGAGACCTTAGGGGAGTCGGGCGGTTGTGCAGCGGGTTAAGTGCACGTGGCGCAAAGGACCTACATAAGAATCCTGGTTCGAGCCCCTGGCTTCCCACCTGCAGGGGAGTCGCTTCACAAGCAGTGAGTGAAGCAGGTCTGCAGGTGTCTGTCTTTCTCTCCCCCTCTCTGTCTTCCCTTCCTCTCTCCATTTCTCTCTGTCCTATCCAACTACAACGGCATCAATAACAACAATAATAACTACAGCAATAAAGCAACAAGCGCAACAAAAGAGAAAGTAAATAAGTATTAAAAAAAATCAGAAACCTTAGTGGCTGGGTGTGGATGTGCCTGGTAGAGCACACATATTACCCTGGCAAGGACCTGGGTTCAAGCCCCTCACCCCCACCTGCAGGTTGGAAGCGTCACAAGCAAGAAGCAATACTGCAGGTCTCTCTCTCTCTCTCCCCCTCCCTCCCTCCCTTCCTCCCTCTTTATTTTCTACTTCTCTCTCAATTTCTCTCTACAGATTAAAAAAAAAAAAAAAAAAAAACTACCAGGAGCAGTGGATTTGTTGTGCAGGTTCAAAGTCCCCGCAATAGCCCTGGTGGCAATAAAAAACAACCAGGAAGACGTAAGACAGAAAGGGAAACACAAAGTGAGACTTGGACTGGGTATGCTGTATTGCACCAGAGCAAAGGACTCTGGGAGGGCGGGGGAGGATGGAGCTGGAGGCAGGGGCTCCCAACCCCTGGCATATGAAGGTGGAAGGAAGACCGAGGCTGGGGTGAGAGTGTTCTGTAGATGCCGATGTGGAGATAAGCAATGGTAGAATGGTATCTACTGGCAACACCTGTCCACGGCCCCCATAAAATGAAAAAAGGAAAAAAAAAAAAAAAAAACACAGGGAGGATTGTGTGTCCCATCCCCTTTCAACACTGATAATCACCAGCCAAGTTTTGTATCCTGACAATAATGGAGTTTCAGCCAAGTTTTATATACTGACAATAATGGAGTTTCATTTCTCACAAACACAGAATGCCACTGTAATGAGGAATGTGCAATAGCTGTGGTCACTCAATGGCATGGCTGATCCCAAGTAGGATTCCCGCCACCCGCTGCCTGGCCACCCCACATGCTGAGTCTCCCTCAGCCTCCAAGACCACCTGGGCTGTGGCTGGCCCACTGACAGTCCTGCCCCAGGATTGGAGCCTGCTGACTAGGGAAGGGCCATTCTCATCTCTGGACGGCTTAGCCACGATGTCAGAAATGGTTAACAGAAGGCAGCTGCCCATCGCAGGTGGCCAGGGGTCGGGAGGCGTACCCAGCAGAGTGATCGCACATCCTACCTGGCTCAGGAGGCCACAGGAGCAGGCAGCCCTGGCCCCGGAATGTGGGCGTGGCCTCAGACTGCCAGCTCAGCACCTCCAGCCACAGCTGGGCTCCTTACCTCTTCCCTGATGTGTTCCACCTGCTCCTCTAACAGCTCGTTCCTCTCGGTGAGTGTCTTGTTCTTCTTCAGCAACGACTGGCCAATTCGAGCAGCCAATTCTAAATCCCGCTCTTTCTATGAAAGGCAAAAGGGAAAACGGTGATTTCCCCAAGCTCTGTGCTTCCCAAAGGACCCAACAGTACTCAGTGTCCACTAAGAAATCCAAGACATTCGGGAGTCGGGCAGTGGCGCAGCAGGTTAAGCGCATGTGGCGCGAAGCGCAAGGACCGGTGTTAAGGATCTGGTTCGAGCCCCTGGCTCCCCACCTGCAGGGGAGTCTTTTCACAGGCGGTGAAGCAGGTCTGCAGGTGTCTGTCTTTCTCTCCCCCTCTCTGTCTTCCCCTCCTCTCTCCATTTCTCTCTGTCCTATCCAACAACAATGACATCAATAACAACAACAATAATAACTACAACAACAATAAAAAACAAACCAAGGGCAACAAAAGGAAAAACAAATAAATAAATAAATAAATAAATAAATTTTAAAAAAGAAAAAGAAAACCAAGACATTTAAAAACCAGGGCTGGGTGGTGGCGCACCTGGTTGAGCGCACATGTCACAATGCACAGGGACCCGGGTTTGAGTCCCCGGTCTCCACCTGTAGGGAGAAAACTTTCCAAGTGGTGACGCAGGGCTGCAGGTGTCTCTCTGTCTCTCCCTCCCTCTCTCTCTCCCCCTTCCCTTTCAATTTCTGACTGTTTCTACCCAACAAATAAATAAATATAATAAAGGTTTTTAAATAAGAATAACAAAGGGACTAATCGGGGCCGGGTGGAGACACATAGGGTGCAGCATACATCTGGTTCCCACCTGACTCTCGAAAGCTTCACGAGCAACGGAGCAGAGCTACAAGTGCCTCTCTGTCTCTCTTTACCCCTCTCTCTCCTTCTTTGTCTTGTTCTCTATTCAAAATTGGAAAGATAATAAAAGGACATGGGGAATGGTAAAGTCATTGCTTGGGCACTAATAGTCCCTGAGGTAGCCCTGGTGGCAGAGGGGGGGGAAGAGGGAGAGAGAGAGAAAGAGAGAGAGAGAGAGGAGAGAGGGAGAGAGGGAGGGAAGGAGGGAGGGAGGGAGAGAGAAAGAGAAGGAGAGAGATGGAGAGAGAAGGAGAGAGAGAGGGAAAGAGAGAGGGGAAGGGAATTAATAAATGACTATCTTTGTCAGCATTTGCTATCTGGGTCAGGGAGGGGTGGGGACACTGCTTATGTGCAATGTACAAGGGTTTGTGGATCTCAAGCCATGAACAGGAGCTTTAAAATCTTCATAAGCCAAACTTTGGTCTCTACAGGGAAACATGCTTCCAAAAGCATTAATTATGGCTGCTTTCGGTGTCTATCCAAAGACTGAGCTATTTTATCAGCAGAACCAAATTACAGAAACATTCAGTAACCACTGATATTGGATGAACAGACGGACATGGAAATTCCAAAACACTCTTACAATGAAGTCAAGAGCTGACATAGGGAGGGGGCTCCATTATACACATTAGCTAGGGTTAACTTACGTCCTTCTGTCAGTCTCACACACGACAAAAATGCTTAAAATTACTCTGAAGTAGAAGCAGGCGTTTCTTTGATTTACATCTTACCTTTTTTAAATCCCACTTAACAAATGGAGAGATAAGGGGGCTGAGCAGTAGCACAGTGGGTTAACACAGGTGGTGCAAAGCGCAAGGACTGGCAAAAGGATTCCAGTTCGAGCCCCCAGCTCCCCACCTGCAGGGGAGTCACTTCAGAGGCGGTGAAGCAGGTCTGTGGGTGTCTATCTTTTTCTTGCCCTCTGCCTTCTCATCCTGGATATTTCTCTCAGTCCTATCCAACAGCAATAACAACAACGATAAACAACAATGACAACAAAAGGGAAAAAATAGCCTCCAGGAGCAGTGGATTCATGGTTCAGGCACTGAGCCCCAGCAATAACCCTGGAGGCAAAAAAGGAGAGTTAAACTTAAAACTTTCTTGCAGACTTCAGAGACAAGACTGTGTTAAGGACAGAATTTTCTAGTGGCTCAGCTGATTATATCACTTAGCATAGAGCGGTACACCAGAGAACATCTATTTAGTGACATATAAAGGTTCAGCTATCAGTGTGAAAGGAAAGATTTTCATTCCCTGCTAGTGGAGACAGTGGGGAAGGTGCCATCACCAAGCACAGACCTGCCCCTCTGTGCTACAGAGAGTGCTTGCCACTATGGGCAGCGTCAGTTCACTCACTGTTAGGGTGGGGGATAATAAGGGGAGGTGTGCAATTCATGGATCAAGCGCATACTTGAGACCAGAACAAAGACAGGAGGGGAAAACCCTAGCTTGAAAGCTATTACTGCATGGTCAGCAAAGTCACAATTTTTTTTTTTTTTGCCTCCAGGGTTATTGCTGGGTCTCAGTGCCTACATCATTAATCCACTGCTTCTGGAGGTCATTTTCTCCCATTTGTTGCCCTTGTTGTTTATCTTTGTTGTTGTTATTGCTGTCATTGTTCGATAGGACAGAGAGAAGTCAAGAGAGGAAGAGAAGATGGGGAGAGAAAGATAGACACTGCTTCACCACCTATAAAGCAAAATCTCGTGCAAGTGGGGAGCTGGGGGTTCGAATTGGGGTCCTTATGCCAGTAAGGCTAGAAATGGACCTACCCTATGACCCTGCAATTCCTCTCCTGGGCATATATCCTAAGGAACCCAACACATCCATCCAAAAAGATCTGTGTACACCTGTGTTCATAGCAGCACAATTTGTAATAGCCAAAACCTGGAAGCAACCCAGGTGTCCAACAACAGATGAGTGGCTGAGCAAGTTGTGGTATATATACACAATGGAATACTACTCAGCTATAAAAAATGGTGACTTCACTCTCAGGCAGAAGTTGAAAAATAAGATCAGAAGAGAAAACACAAGTAGAACCTGAACTGGAATTGGTGTATTACACCAAAGTAAAAGACTCTGGGGTGAGAGAATACAGGTCCAAAAAGGATGATAGAGGACCTGGTGGGGGTTGTATTGTTATATGGAAAACTGAGAAATGTTATGTATGTACAAACTATTGTATTTACTGTCGAATGTAAAACATTAATCCCCCAATAAAGAAATTAAAAAAAAAAACCATTCTGCTATTGTAAGTGAACCATTCTGTTCTAAAACTAAGAGTTTAGGTTGTAATTAAGCACCCTTAAAGGGCTGGCGAGGTAACTAAGTAGGATCATGAATTTTCTCATGTACAGGACCCTGGGTTCAGTCCCCACCCCACCCCACACAATTAAAAAATAATCCCTGGGGAGTTTTCTCATTTCTTAGATCTCTTGATGGGGTAGACTCACTGAGGCAGCCTTGGGAGACTCCTCCAGCTTTATGACTCAGTGAGCTGTGTTCTGTATCCTGAAGAGCAGCTTTTCTTTCTTTTAAAAATCTTTTTAATATATATTTATTTATTCCTTTTGTTGACCTTGCTGTTTTTATTGTTGCTGTTGTTATTGATGTTGTCATTGTTGGATAGGACAAAGACAAATGGAGAGAGGAGGGGAAGACAGGAGGGGAAGACAGAGGGAGAGAAAGACAGACACCTGCAGACCTGCTTCACCACCTGGGAAGCAACTCCCCTGCAGGTGGGGAGCCGGGGGCTGGAACCGGGATCCTTGCGCCGGTTCTTGTGCTTTGTGCCACCTGCTCTTAACCCACTGCGCTACCACCCAACTCCCAGCAGCTTTTATTTCTGACATCTTACATATTTAGAAAAATCATCCCATGCCCTGACAACATGCGCTCTTCTGTTTATTATAGAAGTTCCAGTGAATTATGAACAGAGCACTGGAGGTCCAAGGATAGTTTAGGGAGTCTGGATCCCACAGCCACTTGGGGTTCCCTCTCTCTCTCTCTCTCTCTCTCTCACATACACACACACACACACACACACACACACACACACACACAATGGTCTCTTTCTCCAAGCTCTTTATAGTCCAGAAATCTGTAACTGCTGTCACCACCGTCCCAGAAACCAGCTGGGTGTCACACCAACGAAGCCATCAAGACCTCCAACTCATTCCCTCACTCTGTGCTTCTGCAACATGCCCCCACCCCCAAGGGAAAAAAACTCACTGATGTTCAATCCTGTGTATTATCTGAGTGAAATGCAGCCGCCAACAAGGAGGGAGGGGGCTCACCCCAGCAGCCTGTGATCACTTCAGCCTCAACATTTTGGCTTGTTCGGTGCTTGGAGGTAAGAAATTTGTGTGAAAGGGCCAACCTCGCTGGGATCAAATTAAAATGAGGACCTGGTACAGTGGTTCCTTCAGCCATTCTCAGGTGACAATCATTTCCCTTTGGAAGTGTGAGCTCCACAAAACCCAGCTCAAATTTGCTGACGTCTGAGAAGGAGGCAGGTTCTCAGAACACCCAGCAGTAGAGCCCATCTGGCTCACTGGCTCACTGACCTGCCTGGTCTTTATACATCCAAGCTGATAAGTTGCAATAAGCACTGACATTTTGTATTCAGTTTCCACCACAAACAAATCAAGCCAGAAGTGAAGTCATGAAGACTGGTCTGACAGAGTCCTGGAAGCTCGGGGCTTGCTCTGCACAGAGGCCAGAATCTGGGCAGAAGGGGCGACAGGCAGGGAAGAGACACAGATGGAGGAGTCAGCTCAGCCATGAACCCCCTGCCTCTCCTACCCCAAAGCTCGGACCCAGGGTCCTCTTCTCCTCCCTGCCCCACAAATGGGGAGCTTTTGCTTCCTGCACACAAAAAGTCTCATCTTTAGGGGATAATGTAAAGAAAACTCTCTACTGAAATATAAAAAAATATGTCAAAGTAAAACATTTTGTGGGTGAAATACCACGTTTTAAGTTATTGCCATGTCACTGGTTTAGCCTCTGTTCACTTATGCCAACAGCCTGGCTGGGTTTCTCTTTGAGAGTTCCAGGAATGGAAGAGAAAAAAAGCACACAATAAATGTTTTACTTCTAACAACAAGTACATGTCTAGGAACTGACTGCCGGATTAAACTAAGTGAGAATAAAAGACCACAGGTAAATAACGCAGGCCATAATAAGCTGTTGACTGAGCAGGTCCTTGGATTCCGCAGGAAATACAGACAGGTGGGGCCCATTCTAACTTGGCTCCTCCTTCCTCTCCACTGCCCTGTGGCCGCCAGTGAACAGGCGTGTGCTGCCCACGGAGCAGCTGAGCAGCTGCCCCCCCCCCACCCCGGCACTTAGTGGCTGACTCATCTCATTCACCGATTCTGGATAAAAGATGACTAAGGAGTCCTCGGAATAACCCTCTCTGAAACTGAAGCGGAGGCGGGCTTTGTCCAAAGGTAAATTCCGAATAGCAGTGAGTCAGGGCCAGCCACAGAATCCTCTTCCCCTCACACCCGGTTACAAAGTCCCCACGCTGGACAAGAACTGGGCTCTGGCATCCCATGCAGGGACCCCTGGCCCCCATCAGTGTGTGGCAAGCATGCAAAGCAAATGGCCACAAGCAGAAGCAGAACCAAGAACAGCTCAGCACAGTTCAGCTGTCACCTAGTCGAGAAGAAGCCAGGAAATCCACCTGCTTCCAAAGAAAGGCAGAAAGTAGCCCAGATATGTTTCTTATCAGGACAAGGCAAAACAAACAGTGTCATGCCCACAACACAGGGGCACAGATCGCTGGCAGGAGACAACACAGAAACGCCCAGCAAGTATTCTTTTCAGCAGCCCTTTCCCCCCACCCCAAAGACTGGCAGCCTACTCTTTATGCAAAGATGCTTATTTGGGAAATCAGATGGGGGCTCAGAGGGCTGGAGTCCTAGGCTCCTTTGGAAGAGGCCTCACTTGTTCAAGCAGGAACGCCATCCTCCCTGTGGGGGCACTGCCCAGCACCACCAACTAAACGCAGCAGGTGGCAAGAACTAGGGACATCAGACATCCACAGAAGCAGCACCTCACTGGAAACATCCAGTTCATGTTCTCCAGACTGACCATCGTGGACCACTGTCCACTGACCATCGACAAACCAAGGTCACAAGAAAGCCCAAAGAGTCCATTTTTTTTTTTTTTTTTTTTTTTGCCTGCAGGGTTATTGTTGGGGCTTGGTGCCTACACTACAAATCCACTGCTCCTGGGGGTTATTTTTCCCATTTTTGTTGCCCTTGTTGTGCTTGTTGTAGTTGTTACTGTTGTCATAGCTGTTGTTGTTGTTGGATAGGACGGAGAGAAATGGAGAGAGGAGGGGAAGACAGAGAGGAGGAGAGAAACATAGACACCTGCAGACCTACTTTACCGCTTGCAAAGCAACCCCCTGCAGGTGGGGAGCCGGGGGCTCGAACCGTGATCCTTATGCCGGCCCTTGCGCGTTGCGCCACATGCACGTAATCCGCTGCACTACTGCCCAACTCTCAAGAGTCAGTTTTTAACAGCAGTTAAAAAAGTGGGTTGGAAAGGGGGCTGAGTGACCTTGCTTCTGCCCTCTCAGATTCATTCCCGGTAGGATGCGGGGTGGGAGTTGCGGAGGGAACACAGCCATCTAAATCAAGACCTACCATGGCACTGAGGAGATAACGCTTAGCTCTCAGCTGGTCCTTAGGGGGCCAGGCAGTGGCGCACCCAGTTAAGTGCACATATCACTAAGCACAGGACCCAAGTTTGAGCCACCTGCAAGGAGGATGCTTCATATGCGATGAAGCATGTTTGCAGAGGTCTCTCTTTCTCTCCCTCTATCTCCCTGTCCTCTCTCAATTCATCTCTGTTCTATCAAAGAAAATGAGGAAACATTAACCTCAAATTTTATCCTTAAAATAAGCATGACAGCAGAGGTAGACATTTATCAAAGCTGTATTGTTGGCATGGTTAAAAGCAACAACAACAACAACAAAATCACCCAAACAGGCCTCCCCCATGACCCTTGAGAAAGCTTCTAGCCAACGAACTAAGTGCAGGGATTAGTATGGGCACAGACTGTGTCATGGTGATGGGGACAGCCATCCAGCTCCCCAGGGGCCCTACAGCATGACACTGAGAAGTCAGGAGAGAGCTGGTCAAGCAGGGCAAATGGTCAAGGTGGGAGAGGAGGCAGGTCCGGTCAGTCAGGAGAGAGCTATGGGGCAGGACCCTGGGGGCCCTCCAGTGCCACCCTAAGAACCCAAGTGTTGGGAGAGGTGAGTGATGCCACAGGCTCTGGGCAGGGGCACTGCCAGGAAGGCTGGAGCAGAGAGAAATTAGTCTCTCTGTGGAGGCTCTAAGAGCTTGAGAGGTGGCCTGGGAACCAAAGCAGAGGTAAAGAGACAGGCCCCTCTCAGAGGGGCTGGGGAGCTGACTACCTAGTGGCAGCTGTACCACCTAGTACCTAGTTGTACCACCACGGCGGGTGGCAGCTGCTGGCAGAAGAGTGGCACTACAGGGGAAATGGATGCAGCCAGAAGGGGTCAGGAATGAGCCACTTTCAAAGCTCAGTAACATGGGCAGGATTCCTGTGCCACTATGCATGTGACCCAGGTTGAAGCCCTGGCCCTGTGTGGGGTGCTCTGAGAGTGGAGGGAGGCTTGGTGCCTCTTTTTCTCTGTCTGGGTGAAAACAGTAGCCTGGAGTGGTCAAGATTCTGCATGCTTGAGGTGAGGTGCTATTCCAAGGGAAGGAAGGAAGGAAGGAAGGAAGGAAGGAAGGAAGGAAGGAAGGAAGGAAGGAAGGAAGGAAGGAAGGAGGAAAGGAAGGAAGGAGAAAGGAAGGAAAGAAGAAAGGGGGAGAAAGGAAGGAAAGAAGGAAGGAAGGAAGGAAATGGTTTCCAGGACAGTGTATTTGTAGTGCAAGCACTGAGCCCCAGTAATAACCTGGTGGCAAAAAAAAAAAAAAAAAAAAAAGAACCAGGCTCTCAAGAACAAGGTCCTGGGTCTGACCGCTGGCACTGCATGTGTCAGAGATGTTCTGCTACGTCCCCACCTCCATGAATAATAAATAAATTGGGGGTTGTTTTTTAATTAGGGGAATTCATGATTTACAGTAAATACAGTTGTTGAAACATGTGTCAAGTTTCTTGATTTTCTGTAAAACACTCACCCTCAGCCTAAAACCTCCTCTGTCATCAGGCACCAGGATCTAAAAGTCCCCCTCACCCCAGAGTCCTTCACTTTGGTGCAATACACCAAACCCAGTCCGAGTTCTGCTTTGTGTCTCCCCTGTCCTTATTTCTCAACTTCTGCCCATGAATGAGATCATCCCATATTCATCCTTCTCTTTCTAAATGTTTTTAAATACCCAGAAAATAGAGCTTTGGTTAAATATATATGTGTGTGTGTGTGTGTGTGTGTGTGTGTGTATATTTAATATAAATATATACATATAAAATGGTTTTTACTTAATGTATATATATGTGTGTATATATATATATATAATGTTTTCATCTTTTTTATCTTTTAGGCATTCCAGTGAATATTTAAAAGCTCATTTTAACCTGAACTGGAATTGGCATATTGCACCAAAGTAAAAGACTCTGGGATGGGTGGTGGTGGGGAGAATACAGTTCCAAGAAGGATGACAGAAGACCTAGTGGGGGTTGTATTGTTATATGGAAAACTGGGAAATGTTATGCATGTACAAACTATTGTATTTACTGCTGAATGGAAAACATTAATTCCCCAATAAAGAAATTTCAAAAAAATAGATAAATAAAAGTTCGTCTTAACACATTCCTTTTATAATCTGAGGTTCCCTGTACAAAGCCATAGTAATAAGGACCTACATAGGGGCCAGAGAGACAGTGCAGCTGGGATGGCATCTGCTTGCCATGAATATAAGTCGTGTTCAAGCCCCGGGCGTACCACGTGGTACTCTGCACTGGAGGTCACGTCTGTGCTGTGGTATCTCACCCTCTTTCTCTGTCTCTATCTGAAAGGGTTGGCTCAGAGCTCCGGAGCCCTGGCAGCAACCTCCCTCCTCCCAAAAAGAAATCTACATAGCTGCCAATTCAAAAAAACAAAAATTTGAAGTCGCTACACTTTACCCAGAACAAGTCCAGTTCCTGACCATCTTTACTGACACATACGTTCATCAGGATAAGTCATAATCCAACAATCATGAGTGATTTTTCGCCTCCCCTCTATACTCACCTCCTCAAGAAGTCGAGTGACAGCATCTATGTCATTATATGTCTTAGTCATCTGGCCAACTCTTTCAGCACATAAAACTGCAAGAAACAGAAATGACAGTGAGACCACTCACACCTTTAAAGACCCAACAAGCCACCTACCTAAAAGAGCTGTGAAATCCTGGGGATGACTGCAGTTAGTAACACTGCCCTGCAATTTGAGAACTGCTCAGAAAGTAGACCTTAAAACTTTTCATCATGGGAGTCTGGTGGTAGCGCAGCAGGTTAAGTGCATGTGGCGCAAAGCACAAGGATCAGCCTAAGGATCCCAGTTCGAGCCCCCTGGCTCCCCACCTACAGGGGAGTTGCTTCACAGACGGTGAAGCAGGTCTGCAGGTGTCTGTCTTTCCCTCCCTGCCTCTGTCTTTTCCTCCTCTCTCTATTTCTCTCTGTCCTATATAACAATGACAACATCAATAAAAACAACAATTTTAAAAAAAGGGCAACAAAAGGAAAAATAAATAAACATAAAACAATTTTTTTTAAAGTTTTCAATACAAGAAAAATTATGACTCTGTGTGATGACAGATGTTCGCTAAACATTATAATCATTTTCTACACAATGATTCATCATGCATATGTCAGTTATACAGCAATTAAAAACAAGCAGGCTGGGGAGATAGCTCAGTATGACCTCAGAGGAGAGGATTTGCAAGCCTGAGGTCCTGGGGGCCTAGAACCAATCCCCAGCACCACCACAACCAGGGCTGAGCAATGCTCTGATCTCTGCCTGACTCACACAAACATAAACAAATATACCTTTTTTAGGAGGCCGTAAACTGCGCCTGATAGGTATAAAGAATTATTGGTTGGGGGAGTTGGGTGGTAGCACAGCGGGTTAAGTGCAGGCGGCGCAAGGTGCAAGGACCGGCGTTAAGGATCCCGGTTCGAGCCCCCAGTTTCCCAATGGCAGGGTAGTTGCTTCACAGGCGGTGAAGCAAGTCTGCAGGTGTCTATCTTTCTTCTCCCCTCTCTGTCTTCCCCTCCTCTCTCCATTTCTCTCTGTCCTATCTAACAATGACGACATCAATACCTACAACAAAAATTAAAAAAACAAGGGCAACAAAAGGGAAAATAAATAAATATTAAAAAAATTAAAAGAATCATTGGTTTGTCCAGTCCTGGACAAATTGAACCCACTAGTCCAGTCTGAGAGAAGAGCCCCATACTTTGAGGAAATGAAAAGGTCTGTGAAGCCTTGACATTGGTGTGTGTGTGTGTGTGTGTTGTGCGTACCTGTGTACACATGTGCATGTTCATAGATGGTGCTGATGGCAACGTACCTGCCTCTTGATAAATTCAACAAACTGAAACACCCCAGCAGCACAGTCACCACCACGTAAATTCTAAGACCTACAGGCTCTAGACCCCACTAACGGTAGAGATCAACCTCCCCACACTAGTGTTTTTCAGAGAGCAGCTACTGGATAAAAATCACTAAACAAGTCTCAACGGGTCATTTCACGAGCCCCAGCCCTCCCCAAGATGGCCTAAGTTCCAAGCTTTTGAATCTGTATTAGGAAGACTGTATGTCCACCAGATGTCGGATCCATACCTAAGGCCACTGCTATTATCACTGTGCACACACGAGCAGAGCGTGCATTACACAGACGGTTTACTGTAGTTATAAGTCTGCATGCTGGACACTTTTAGACTGCGTGTCTTTGTTCTTCTTCCATTATAGAAAAAAAAAGTGGGCAATGAAAGAAAGCTTTGTTCAACTGAAAACTCTCTCTGGGTGGCTTGATCCTAAATCCAACGGCAAAGAACAGATTTGTGGTTCAACCAACAATGAGAAAATGGCACCAGTTTCACTTTGAGGAAGAAAGAAGAGTGGTGAAGGCAAAGGGCTACAGTGTAAAACTTTTTGAAGTCTGCAACCATTGGGCTAAATCATAACTTCAAGGAGCTTTCCTTTTTTTTTTTTCCAATGATTTTCCCTTTTGTTGCCCTTGTTGTTTAACATTGTTGTGGTTATTGATGTCGATGTTGTTGGACTGGACAGAGAGAAATGGAGAGAGGAGAGGAAAACAGAGAGGGGGAGAGAAAGACAGACACCTGCAGACCTGCTTCACTGCCCGTGAAGCGACTCCCCTGCAGGTGGGGAACCGGAGGCTCGAACCATGATCCTTACACCGGTCCTTGCGCTTTGCGCCACGTGCGCTTAACCCACTGCGCCACTACCAGACTCCCTAAGAGCTCTTCTTAAACACGACTCTGCAGAATAATTCTTGCCAAGTGGCAGGCTTAGCTCAGCTTTTGCAGTGACCCACATGCAGTAACGGCCCATGCGAGGCATTTGGGAATTGAAGTGTATTACGAAGCCAAAAACTCAGGAGTGTGGCTGACGGTGAACTGCTGGCGGAATGCGATAGGTCTCTAAATATTTCATTAGTTGCCAGCAGAGATCATCCTTGGGAATGAGCTCAGGGCAATCTGATCTGCTGGAATGATTTTCTATTTAAGTAGGAGCCCTGAAATCTGGTCTCAAATCTGAAACTCTACCAACACAGAGCCCTCAGAGCCAAGAAAGGGGTTCTTATCCCCTCTTTCACCTAGCAATTTATTGCAGGAACCCAACCACCAAAACAGCCTGAGGTCTCTCCTTCCTTCCTGCTTTCACCTTCCACAGAGCTGCCAGGTCAGGAGAAGGCATAGTGTGATTTATAAAGGTTGGTTTAGACCAGAACTTAATTTGATGTACATGGAGTCCCTCTCAAATTGCTCTAAATAGTTCATGAGCCTGAGGTCCCAAGAAATCTATAAGTGAATATTATTCCTAAAGAGAGAACAGGGGCTGCACAACTGTGACATTCTAGTAATTCTGCAGATAAAAGATACTGGAGCCCTCCAGCCAGTTCAAGTTCAGGAAAGCAGCTAAGAAAGCCCAAGTCTGTCCTGCCAGCAGAGAGAAGGCCACTGTGGTCACAAATGGCCTCTGCTTTGAAATTTGCTCTGAGACTTGAGGACAGCCAGACCGCCCTACTCCTTCCCCTCAAGGGACTAAGCTCCCTGCTGCTCTGGAGAAAAAGGAAACCCAATTCGATGTAGTCCCATTGATTTGTTTCTGCTTTAGTCTTCCTTGTAAATGGGTTTGTATCATCAAAGATGCCCTGGAGGTTTAGGTGGGAAAGTGTTCCCTGGCTCCCCACCTGCAGGGGGACACTTCACCAGCTGCAGAGCAGGTCTGCAGGTGTCTTTCCCCCCCCCCATCTCCCCTCCTCTCTCAATCCTACTCAATAGAATGGGGAAAAAAATGGCCGCCAGGAGCAGTGGATTTGTAGTGCCCGCACCAAGCCCCAGTGATAGCCCTACAGGCAACAACAATAACAAAATTACAGCAAGAAGCGGGGGGGGGGGGGGGGGGAGCACTGCCAAGACTCAGCAGCTTAGACTTTTCCCACAGGAGCCTGGACCAAGGCCACGAGGCCTCAAGTCCAGCACGTGATTACTTTGTCTCCGGTTTCCCCTTCCAAGAAACGAGGGGGCAGGGATGACACCAAGGAGGTGGGAATGCTGCCTCAAACAGTAAGACAAGTCCAGGCTGTACTTTCTAAGCACCAGCATTCCAGATACTCGGTCTACGAGGACAGCAGTCAGGCTTCTCTCTCCACAGGGACAGGAGCTTAAATGGAAGTTCCAATCCCAAGGCAGGGAGATTTATAAGATAAATTCACTCCTACCCACAATATGACCCCACCCCCCCAAGAGAAAGAGCTAGCATAATCCTCTACACAACTTACCAGAGAGGCTGCTGCTGCTTACCAGAGAGGCTGCTGCTTTCTACTGCTAGAAAGGCGAGTGTAGAGTGTCCACACAGCACAACTCCCACAGCTGGAAAGCTACCAAGGCAGGGTCCAACAGCACTCTCTACTGAGCACGAGGCACTGTGCTGAGCCAGACACAGGCCTTCTCCCTCCTGGGATGCACAAGCCCCCATCAGGGCAGCCCTGGGGAGGGTCTAGGCCCTGCAGGACCTGGCAAACCCCTTTAAGGCACGTGGGAAGCAGCTGGAGAGTTTTCCAAGCACTTATTTTGGGGAGTCCAGCTATAGCTCAGAAAAATGGGGGGGCCACACACCTGACCAAGGCATTTGTACAATATCCAACCTCCCCCTTTCTTTTTATCTAATGTACAATATCCCAACACCTCCCCCTTTTTATCTAATGTACAATATCCCAACACCTCCCCCTTTTTATCTAATGTACAATATCCCAACACTAGCGATACCCTCCAAGATAAGCATGTCAGACTGAAGGTCAGTGAGAGGGCAGGGCTGCCCCCTTGGAACGACTGGCATGAGGACAGCCGCCAAGGTCCCCGTGGAATAAAGTGCCAGGCAAGGTACTGGCCATACCCACAGCAGCCAGAGACCCACCCACAGGGAAACCCTCTCTCCAGGGATGCAGGTGCTGAATCTTGGTTCAGGATCATCCACAATGAGATGAGAAGAGAATCAAGAGTTGATTCAGGAGACAGCAGGTGGAATCCTGAAGCCAGAAGAGCAGCCCCTGGCTGACCAAGAGAGGGAAGCTCTCACAGGGCTAAGAGGACATGGGGAGCCACTGTCTGAAAATTGGGAGCATGACCTTTATGTGAATTACACTGTGTCCAAAACAACCTTGAGAGTAAGTACCAGTTGGCCTCCATCTTCAGCTCCTGTTCATTGGACACCGGCCAAAATATCCCAGATTATCTATGGCACTTGGGCCTTGAGTAAAAACAACCCCCCTGCCTAGTGCCAAGGGGATCCAAGCCAGTGGGGAGCATGGGGGGGTGACCTGAGGCCCAAACAGCAAAGTCCCACAGGGACTTTGAAAACACTGGGGTAGGGAAGCACGGGAGTTTTGACAACTTCAGATCAGACATGGGCATCTGAATGCAGGCCAGGAGGGGGCAGCCTGCAGGTTACTGCACATCCAGTGGCAGTGGGAGGAGGCCAGGGCAGGACACTCAAGGGCGGCCCCAGGAAGTCTAGCTGGATGGGCTGGACAGCAAGGAGGTGCAAGCACAGCCCCCTGCTTCCTCCTCACGCTGCTAGGCCTGATGCCGACAACAGCTCCCTCAACATCCTGCCTAATCAGCGGGCTCCAGATTATTGTGTGAGCAGACCTCCCTTCTCATCCTTATTCTGTGTTTTGGTGGAAAGAATCTCCTACAATTGTCAGAATGATGGGCTCTCATCACTTTTTTTTTTTAATAAGTCCTTTTTCCAACTATGACACCATCTCCCCAGACAATAACTTGGGCCTACCTGCATATTAGATGTCAGGCTCAGGCAAAAACTAGTAAATTAGGTCTATTCCCCTTGGAATAGACCTAAAATAGACCTACTAACTTTTTCCAAAACAGAGACCCCAAATCTCCATCTGCAATATTCTTGCCTTGAGGTTCATGATTAGTCAACAATCTGTTTGGCTTTATATATATATATATTTTTTAATATTTTATTTAATTTATTTATTCCCTTTTGTTGCCCTTGTTGTTTTATTGTTGTAGTTATTATTGTTGTTGTCATTGTTGGATAGGACAGAGAGAAATGGAGAGAGGAGGGGAAGATAGAGAAGAGGAGAGAAAGATAGACACCTGCAGACCTGCTTCACTGCCTGTGAAGCGACTCCCCTGCAGGTGGGGAGCCGGGGTTTGAACCGGGATCCTTATGCCGGTCCCTGTGGCTTTATATATTAACTCTTCTTTCAGCCACCAGGTTCCAGATGCTACCATGATGCCAACCTGACTTCCCTGGGCAGACGACACCACCAATGTGTCCTGGAGCCCTGCCTCTCCAGAGCCCTGCCCTACTAGGGAAAGAGAGAGACAGGTTGGGAGTATGGATCCACCTGCCAACGCCCACGTTCAGCGGGGAAGCAATTACAGAAGCCAGAACTCCCACCTTCTACATCCCATAACGATCCTGGGTCCATACTCCCAGAGGGATTAAAAAAAATAAAAATAGGAGGGCGGGGATAGCATAATGGTTATGCAAAGAGACTCTCATGCCTGAGTCCCAGGTTCAATCCCCTGTACCACCATAAGCCAGAGCTGGGCAGTGCTCTGCTGTTTCTCTCTCTCTCTGCATCTCTCTCAAAAATAAATAAAATATTTTTTAAAAATGAAAATAAAAAATAGGAAAGGTATCAAATTAATGATGGAGAATAAATAAATAAATTCTAATGAAACAAACAAAGGTTGTTTCATGAGCATCTAAGAGGGGAAAGACACACCAGAGTGAGCTCTTTTCAGTATACACAGGGCAAGGGGTCAGACCCAGAATCTGGAAGGCCTGTGTTCTGCCCACTTAGCTGTCTCCTTGCATACAGTCACCAAGTCTTAACCTAATCTGGATGTTTCTCCCAGCTATGCAAGTTTTACATACTTTGGGGGCAAAAAAAAATAGAGTATTTTACACACGCGCACGTGTGTGTGTGTGTGTGTGTGTATGTGCATGTGTCTATATGTCCCAAACCCTTTAAGAAGACAGTTTGCTTAACTCTAAGACCAAGTAAGCGATACCCATGAGTGAGGAGTTTGCATTCTGAATTGTTTGGCTGTTATCTGCCTCCTTAGAGGTCGTTCATTTAACCCCATCATTGTTTTCCAACCCTTTGGGTTCCAATCTAACCTCCTAGTCCCCCTTTTCCAATAGGTTCTCCTGACTTCTATACCTAGCACTAGTGTCTTTGAGTCAATTTTATTTTCAGTAACTTCTATTATGAAAGTTAAAGGCATATTGAATCGCCGTCAAGACAGATGTGGAACCATTCAAAACTCTGATGTGCCTGGCTGAGACAGAAGTGGAGTCCTTAGTGCTGGAGAAGAGAGGGGTCTGACCACTAGAGGCGATCTACACCCTGATCCTGTAAGCAGTGGCCTTTTTCAATAATAAATCTTTACCGCCCACCCTATTCACAAGGGTGATGGCTTCGAAGGCTCAAAACCTGAGAGTAGTGACTCAAAAGCTCCCCATGTTTTGAATGAATCACCACTGATGCCACCTTTCCAGGTGCTGCCAAATAGATATCCTTTAAAGTTCTGCCTACAGGCATTTATGTTTAATTTGTTGATGCTCCACTTACAATCCCTCTGTGATTGTGCCGTGCCCTCCAAGCAGCAGCCTCCACAGGCTCCACATTCAGGGACCGTCCTTACGCGGCACCAGTAAAGCACTCCCTCCTCCCCTCTCTCCCTCCTTTCCTCCCACCTGCTCTCCATTCTCCAGCACAGCTCCACACCCAAGGATGCCACCCCTTCAGACGTCTGGGCCTGCTATTTCCTTCTGTAGAGACTGTCTTCTCCCACTTCTCCAACTGGGGAATCCCTGTTCCTCCCCAAGAACCAGCAGGAAGCCTCAGCCTGCACGTAGCTGACACCCCAGGCAAGTCACAGCCGGCCTGTCCATTGTTGCAATGTCTCTGAGACTTACACTTGGCCTTTTCCAGGAAGGCAGCAAGCAGAGGCCAAGACCAGGTCAACTTTCCAAAGCACTCTTGACAAGGGGGACATGTTTTTATTATTATTATTTATTGGATAGAGACAGCCAGAAATTGAAAGGGTAGGGAAGATAGAGAAGGAGAGAGAGGAAGGAAAGAAGGAAGGAAGGAAGGAAGGGAGGAAGGGAGGGAGGGAGGAAGGACACCCGCAGCACTGCTTGACCATGCACAAAGCTTTCCCCTGCAGGTGAGGACCAGGGGCTTGAACTTGGGTCCTTGTGCATTGTAACATATGTGCTCAACCAGGTGCACCACCTCCCGGCCCCCAAGGGGGACATCTTTACACGGCTGTTCTGATCCAAATGTGATACCCACTTAGCTCAGCTAGATGGCAGTTGTGGGTTAGAAACATGTGTTCCACAGCAGGGAATCTGAAGCTCAGAGAAAGTGGATGAATTACCTTAGGTCACAAAAAAGTTTAAAAGTCTCCTAAGGGGGTGGGAAGATAGCCTAGTGGTTATACAAAAGGCTTTCATGCCAGAGACTCTGTGGTCCCAGGTTCTATCCCAGCCCCAGCATAAGCTAGTCTCTCCTCTTCCCCCTGAATTTCTCTCTCATTAAAATAAAATGGATTAAAAATAAATATAAATGTCTTAAGTATACACAGATCTCTAGTAGTTCAAACACGGAGGTAACCTATGTGTCTAACAACAGATGAGTGGCTCAGAACGTAGCAATATAATATATATACTACTTAGCTATTAACATTGATGAAGTCTGGGGTGGGGCGGTAGCACAGTGGGTTAAGTGCACATGGCAAGAAGGGCAAGGACCTGAATAAGGATCCCGGTTTGAGCCCCCAGTTCCCCACCTGCAGGGGAGTCACTTCACAAGCGGTGAAGCAGGTCTGCAGGTGTCTGTCTTTCTCTCCCTTTCTCTGTTTTCCTCTACTCTCTCCATTTCTCTCTGTCCTATACAACAACAACAACAGCAATAACAACAACGATAAACAACAAGGGCAACAAGAGGGGAAAAAATAGCCTCCAGGAGCAGTGGATTCGTAGTGCAGGCACTGAGCCCCAGCAATAACCCTGGAGGCAAAAAAAAAAAAAAAAAAGATTGATGAAGTCACTTTCTTCATCTCATCTTGGATGTAGCTTGAAGGAATCATGTGAGATCAGCCAGAAAGGAAAAGAAATGATGCATTTTGGAGGACTCACTCATGGGCAGAACTTAAGAAACAAGAAGAGAAGGAGCTGGACGGTAGCACAGCGGGTTAAGCGCAGGTGGCGCAAGGCACAAGGACCTTTGGAAAGATCCTGGTTCGAGCCCCCAGCTCCCTGCCTGCAGGGGAGTGAAGCAGGTGGTGAAGCAGGTCTGCAGGTGTGTCTGTCTTTCTCTCCCCCTCTCTGTCTTCCCTTCCTCTCTCCATTTCTCTCTGTCCTATTCAACAACGACGACCTCATCAACAAAACAATAATAACTACAACAACTAGGGCAACAAAAGGGAATAAATAAAAAAAAGAAACAAGAAGAGAAAAAGGAAGACACAAGCAAAGTACTCTGGGAAATAGGGCAGAAGTGTGGGGTGTGGTAGGGCATGAGGCTTCAGGTCCCGGTACACGGTGACGGGCCTAGTTTGGGAGTAAAAGTGCTTTGCGTACACCTATCTTGGTGAGATGAGAAAGCGTGTCCCTGTGCCAACAAATGCACTGTAAACCATTAGCCTCACAAGGATATATATATAAAAGTCTCCCAGGGGTCGGGCAGTAGCGCAGTGGGTTAAGTGCACGTGGCACAAAGCGCAAGGACCGGGGTAAAGATCCCGGTTCAAGCCCCTGGCTTCCCACCTGCAGGGGAGTCGCTTCACAGGCAGTGAAGCAGGTCTGCAGGTATCTACCTTTCTCTCCCCCTCTCTGTCTTCCCCTCCTCTCTCCATTTCTCTCTGTGCTATCCAACATAGAACGACATAAACAACAACAGTAATAACCACAACAAGGCTACAACAACAAGGGCAACAAAAGGGGGGAAAAAGTCTCCCAAGTTTCCCCTCCTCGGCATCTCTTCTGAGGGTAAGGAAGGAGCAGTGTCAGAGGACAGATGCACCCCCACGTTCACAGCTGCACTATTAGCGAGAGCCAAAACATGGAAGGGATGTGAACATTCACGGACAGACGGCTGGAGAAAGAAGTCACTGGAGGGGCCGGGTGGTGTTGACAAGCAACAGTGTCATGCACATGTGAGGCCACAGTACCTCACATTTATTTAAGGTCAGACTAGGTGGGGGCTCCCCTAGTATAGCACACACGCTGTATCATTCAGAAGCTCCCCGGTCCTCACCTACAAAGAGAAAGTATCAGGGACAGTGAAGCAGGGCTGCAGGTGCCTGCCTGCCTCTCTCTCTCTCTCTATCTCCCCCCCCCCCCATCTAAAAGAAGGAAGCAGGGGGAAATGGCCACCAGGAATAGTGGGGCTGTGCAGATACTGAGCCCCAGTGATAACCCTAGTGACAAAATAAGAGGCCGTATGTTATATGCTGCCCGTCCTATAAAGTATCCACCGTTGACAAACAACAGAGACAGAAAGCAGTCAGCAGTTGCATGACAGCAAGAATGGGAGTTGACTGTCAGCAGCCAGAAGAGATCTTATTGAAGGTGATGGATTATGGTGACGGTTGTACAGCTCAGTTAATCTACCAAGAGGCATTAAATTGTCCACTTAGAGTAAGTGTTTTCTTTTCATCAGAGACACCAGAGCATGGCTTTGCTATGAAGGTCTGTCGTCTTTGTCTTTCTGGTTTTTATGTGGTGCCATGCACCAAACCGAGGACCTCCCAGATGCCAGGCATGCACTGTCACTGAGCCCCTGCCTGCCCTTAAAGCAGGTGACCCTTACTGTCTGAAAGGACAGTAAGCAGGTGACCCTTACTGGCATCTTAAGTTACTCAATAAAATGCAAATAAGCATCACTGAGTAACAATCATCACATTCCCACACGTGGCAACACAAACACTCTTTCATTAGCTCAAGCCTGACCCAACCTTCCTCGCGCCACAGTAGACGGGCAGCACTCCAGCCATTAAAAACACAAGCACCACCACAGAGGCCATGGCAGAGGCTCAGCAAGTAGAGTGCAGGACTTGCATGTGCAGGGCCCTTGACTCTGTCCCAGGGACTGCATGGGCTGTAGTCATGCTCTGGTCTCTTTTTCACTCATTCAAACATAAATAAATATATATATTTTTAAATGTTTATTTATTTATTCCCTTTTGTGGCCCTTGTTTTACTGTTGTAGTTATTACTGTTGTTGTTGTTGATATTGTCGTTATTGGATAGGACAGAGAGGAATGGAGAGAGGAGGGGAAGACACAGAGAGGGAGAGAAAGATAGACACCTGCAGACCTGCTTCACTGCCTGTGAAGCGACACCCCTACAGGTGGGGAGCCAAGGGCTCGAACGGAGATCCTTATGCCGGTCCTTGTGGTTTGCACCATGTGCACTTAACCCGCTGTACTACCTACCGCCCAACTCCCAATAAATCCTTTAAAAGAAAAAGGCAGGTCTGTAAAAAAAAAAAAAATGATACAGAGATGTTCTAATCTGCCCCCACACCGACTCGTTATTTTTAATTGGTGACTGTCATGAAAATGAACCTGGAAGGTGGGGTTCCTGCAAACTTGCATGGCACAACCAAGAGCCCTATTTCTCCAGTTTCCACAAAAAGTCTGACTTCGAACTCAGACACAGCACTCTCGTCCCCTTCTCCCAGGCCACCGTCACTTCTTGGATGCAGTCAAGTCCTTCACTATCTTCACCAGGAGAAACTCCAGAACTGCGGTCTCTCCTCATCTATCTGTATAAAAAAAGTGGCTCAGAGAGGTCGGGCGGTAGCGTAGAGGGTTAAGCGCACGTGGCGCAAAGCTCAAGGGCCGGGCCCACGCTCCCCACCTGCAGGGAAGTCACAGTGCAGCAGGTCTGCAGGCGTCTGTCTTTCTCTCCCCCTCTGTCTTCCCTCCTTCTCGACTTCTCTCTGTCCTATCCCAAAACAACAACAGCAATAAGAATAAAAATGGCAACATGATGGAAAAAATAACCTTCAGGAGCAGTGGATTTGTAGTGCTCGCACTCAGCCCCAAGGATAACCCTGGAGGGGGGAAACTGGCTCAGAAGCAATGAAACTAAGCGTAGAGTTAGGACCCAGCTCTGCAAAAAACAAAACTAACTATTTTGACACAGCCCTTGAAATGGGTTTAAGAATAGGGTGAGGGGGGAGTCAGGCAGTAGCGCAGCGGGTTAAGTGCACGTGGCACAAAGTGCAAGGACCGGCGTAAGGATCCCTGTTCGAGCCCCAGGCTCTCCACCTGCAGGGGAGTTGTTTCACATGCGGTGAAGCAGGTCTGCAGGTGTCTGTCTTTCTCTCCCCCTCTCTGTCTTCCCCTCCTCTCTCCATTTCTCTCTGTCCTAACAATGACAATATCAATAACAACTACAACAATAAAACAACAAGGGCAACAAAAGGGAATAAATAAATATTAAAAAAATAGGGTGAGGGTCCACAGATAACAAAATAATAATAATGGTCTCATATGATATATTTAACAGAAAGAAAATTCTCTTCTCACTGAAGTAGCCTCATATCAAAAAATAGTTACAGTCATAACAAACCTAGTTTTTGTTAAAATTTATTTATTTATTCCCTTTTGTTGTCCTTGTTATTTTATTGTTGTAGTTATTATTGTTGTTGTCGTTGTTGGATAGGACAGAGAGAAATGGAGAGAGGAGGGGAAGACAGAGAGGAGGAGAGAAAGACAGACACCTGCAGACCTGCTTCACCGCCTGTGAAGCGACTCCCCTGCAGGTGGGGAGCCGGGTTCGAACCGGGATCCTTATGCCGGTCCTTGTGCTTTGGGCCACCTGCGCTTAACCCGCTGCGCTACAGCCCGACTCCCCAAACCTAGTTTTTATAAAAGTTCCAGGTCTTTTTCCACCTGGGCTGTGTAAGTCACATGAAAATGACCCAAGGGGGCCTAGCAGTGGCACACCTGGTTGAGTGCACATGTTAAAGTGCATAAGGACCTGGGTTTGAGCCCCTGGTCCCCACCTGCAGGGAGAAAGCTTCACGAGTGGTGCTCCCTCTCTATCTCCCCTTCCCTCTCGATTTCTCTCTGACTCTATTCAACAATAAATAAATGCAAAGACAGAGAAAAGAAAAGGAAAGGAAAAGAAGGGCCAGGTGGTGGCACACCTTGGTTGAGTGTGCATGCTACAGTGAGCAAGGACTCAGGTTCAAGCCCCCAGTCCCCACCTGCAGGGCGGTAGCACAGGGGTTAAGCGCACGTGGCGCAAAGCGCAAGGACCAGCGTAAGGATCCCGGTTCGAGCCCTGGCTCCCCACCTGCAGAGGAGTCGCTTCGCAAGCGATAAAGCAGGTCTGCAGGTATCTCTCCCTCCCTATCATCCCCTTCTCTTCAAATTCCTGGCTGCCTCTATTCAATAAATAAATAAATAAATATAATTAAAAATTTTAAAAAAGGAAAAAGACTGAACTGTATTTACCAATGGCCCAAAACACAGCATATGCTCAAAAGGGGTCAAATTTTGTTCTACTCCCAGACCAGGTTTTGCAAAGAAAGGCTCCTTTGTAACTAGCAAAAGCCCTGATGTTTATCCCAATACCCCAAAGATGACCAAGAATCCTGGAGAGCACCTCTCTCCATAGGTTTCCTGAAGAAAACAACAACAACACAGAGAAAGCTCTCTGGAAAGGGACCATCAAGGTCAAGTCCAAGGTGTCACATGAGGCAAGTTGCTAAGACAGAAGCCGCACTCACTGAAAGAAAGGCAGGAGCCAGGCCTGCTGGGCCCCCACTGCTTCAGAGGTCCTCACAGCAGCCTCCGTTCTGCCAGGGCTTTCTGCGAGCACAGCCTGGGAGGCCTCACAGCCCCGTCCACCATGGACAGCAGCCTGGCTCCCGCCAGCCCAGCGGCTGTGTGGTGACTCGGACTGGGAGAGTGAGGAGACAAGAGCAGGCGCCTGACTGCGCAGCTCCGGCTGCATGTTCCTGCCCACCAGCCTCACCACTCACTGACGTTTTCATGGGTCCGTTTGGTAGGTTTAGTCGCCTTGGCCCAGAAGGCTAAGAATCAAGGTGCCACGGGAAGCCATTGAAGAGGCAGGGGGAAAGGGACGAAAGTAACACTGAGTACCACCTACACCACTGCCGACTGCTACTCTGGCCGTGCTACAATCCGATCTCCGTGAAGACCTCAAACCATCTCATGACACAAATACACTTCCCACTCAGTCTACCAGGCTGGGTGGCTTTCCCGAGGTCAGAGGTCAGACAGGACACAGCCACGGACTCTGAGCCTGGTGTGCATGGCGTGCTGATCCACAGAGGCCACTTGAGGACCTGCTTGGTGATCACCCAAGTGCCCGGCACTCTGCCAAGTGCCGCCAGTCCGCACCCTTGCACGTACGCATAAAGCACTGTCACTCTGCACATGAAGAAACAGGCCAAGGCCACAGCACTCTGTGGAAGGACCCAATTTACTTGACCCTCACACTGGACCCTTCAGCACTATCTGCTGAGTACACAAATGAGCCCTGCCCGCAAGGAAAGATAACCGCAAAAATCAGCAGGCAACAAAGGAGTGGGCAGGGAGCGCCAGGGAGAGGTGCTCATGCAAGGGTTCAGGTACGCAAAGGCCGAGGCTCGGTGGCAAAACAGCTCACCTGAGCTGTGCGCCTGCTTCGTGGTGTTCAAGTCCAGTTCCTACCATGCTGGAGGAAGTTTTGATACTGTGATGTCTTCCCCTCACTCTCTGTCTCCTCTCAATCTGAAAAAGTCAGCCAAGAACAGTGAAGCCCCAGAAATAACAAGAAAGAAGAAAGAAAAAGAGAGGAGGAGTGGGAAGAGAGTGAAGGAGGAGGAGGCAGAGGAGAAGGAGGAGGAGGAAAAAGATACTGAGGATGCTGGAGCTGACCAGAGGACAGGTGGATGCAGGGCAGCAAAGGAATTTGAACTACTGGGGGTGAGTGCTGCCCCAAGCCAACCCTGGGCTGGTTCTAGTATTCCCACCAACCTAAGCAGAGAAACCGATCTAAGCACAGAGTTGCCAAGTCTGTGTGAGGTAGCCATGGACACTAAGGACCAAACTCTAGACCTGGAAGCAGGCTGGCATGAGCTCCAATAAGCAGCAGCTTGTGACCTGGAATTCTCTGGATAGGGTTCCAGATGCTAGCAGGATGCTGACCAGACTTCCCTGGACAGACAACTCCACCAAAGTGTCCTGGAGCCCCACTTCCCCAGAGCCCTTCCCCACTATGGAAAGAGAGAGGCAGTCTGGGAGTGTGGTTCCACCTGTCAACGCCCATGTTCAGTGGGGAAGCAATTACAGAAGCCAGACCTTCCACCTTCTGCATCCCACAATGACCTTGGGTCCATACTCCCAGAGGGATAAAGAATAGGAAAGATATCAGGGGAGGGGATGGGATACAGAGGTCTGGTGGTGGGAATTGTGTGGAGTTGTACCCCTCTTATCCTATGGTTTAGTCAGTTTCCTTTTTATAAAAAATAAATAAATAAATAAACCAAACTCCAGGGTGGAGATGAAGGTAATACAGACCATGACTAAGGGACCTTTGTAACAGTGCTGAGGTTGAGACTGATAATCCAGAGGCTCCACTCTTATCCCTGATCCCCGACCAGTGGTGTTGTGAGTCCCAGACAAAGCTGTATCCACACAGGGCACAGGTGGCAGCTCCATCTTCTCCTGCCCTGGGGCAATCATAGCTGCTTGCGGGGCTGAGCACATCTGGATTCAGCTCCTGTTTGCCAGTTTGGCACTCTCCCTGAAGCCCAGGATTCCCTTCTTAAACTGAGCTACCTCTCCTGTTTAACCTTAAAACCAACTGGACACCTTAAAACCAACTGGACACCTTGAACAGTGCAGCAGGGTACAGCTGAGGACAGAGACACGTCAAGCTGGCCCAAGGCACTCTATCAGGCTCTAGGTTCCCAGTGCCAGCTGGCACTTTCTTCAAGGCTGCTTTGAGAAATTGAGAAGGGGGCCGGCAGTGGCGCAGTGGGTTAAGTACACATGGCGCAAAGTGCAACGACTGGTGCAAGGATCCTGGTTTGAGCCCCTGGCTCCCCACCTTCAGGGGGGGGGTCACCTCAGAAGCAGTGAAGTAGGTCTGCAGGTGTCTGTCTTTCCCCCTCTCTGACTTTTTCTCTTCCTCTCTCAATTTCTCTCTGTGCTATCCAACAACAATGACAGCAAATAATAATAACAACGATACAAAAAACAAGGGCAACAAAAGGGGGGGAAATAGCCTCCAAGAGCAGTGGATTTGTAGTCCAGGCACCAAGCCCCAGCAATAACCTTGGAGACAAAAAAGAAGGAAAGGAAGAAAGAAAGAAGGAAGGGAGGGAGGAAGGAAGGAAGGAAGGAAGGAAGGAAGGAAGGAAGGAAGGAAGGGAGGGAGGAAGGGAGGAAGGAAGGAAGGAAGGGAGGGAGGAAGGGAGGAAGGAAGGAAGGGAGGAAGGGAGGAAGGAAGGAAGGAAGGAAGGAAGGAAGGGAGGAAGGAAGGAAGGAAGGAAGGGAGGGAGGAAGGGAGGAAGGAAGAGGGAGTCAGGTGGTAGCACAGCAGGTTAAGCTCACGTGGCACAAAGAACAAGGACCAGCATGAGGATCCCGGTTCAAGTCCCCGGCTCCCCACCTGCAGGGGAGTCGCTTCACAGGCGGTGAAGCAGGTCTGCAGGTGTCTGTCTTTCTCTCCCCCTCTCTGTCTTTCCCTCCTCTCTCCATTTCTCTCTGTCCTATCCAACAACAATAATAACTACAACAACATAAAAAACAACAAGGGCAACAAAAAGGAAATAAATAATTTTTTTTAATCTTTAAAAAAAAAAGAAAGAAGGAAAAGAAAAGAAACTAGTCTTTGTGCAAAAGACTGGTACTGTCACCCCTAGTCTGATGGTCAGCAGCTGCTACCCTCTTGCAGCCTGTGGGCTCAGGAAAGCCCACCCTTGTCCTGGAGAACACTGAGTAAGCCTCAGGCCAGGCCACATGTTCAAGTCCTGCTACCTGAAAGCAGTCCTGAATGACCACCTGCCAGAAGGTGCGTGACTAAGTCTGTACCAAGTATCCAGGAGGGGAAAAAAACAAAGCCTCAAAGCGGCAGGGAATGTTCCCCACGACAAGCCACAAGGAAGTGATGGCAAAATCTCAGGCTTCACATGTCACCAGTGTTTTCTTTTTTGCACATAAAACCTACAGCCCCACTGAATGGCACTGTGAAGCTCCCCCCCCCCACACACACACACACAAACATACACGAGTCCAGATTGTGGAAAGGGTCCAGGGAAAGCCAACAAAGCCCACTCCCAGAATGCTACTTGGCATGCAGCTGCTTGAAATGATCTCACATCTTTGCTGTGCTAGTTTCTAGCTACTGGGAGACAC